>NC_138779.1:177408220-178008220 GCF_965119305.1 Pelophylax lessonae
TTCGGCCCAGTCTGAGGTCCAGAGCACTCTGGAGAAGGTTTTTGTCCAGGATATCCCTGTACTTGGCTGCATTCATCTTTCCCTCGATTGCAACCAGTCGTCCTGTCCCTGCAGCTGAAAAACACCCCCACAGCATGATGCTGCCACCACCATGCTTCACTGTTGGGACTGTATTGGACAGGTGATGAGCAGTGCCTGGTTTTCTCCACACATACCGCTTAGAATTAAGGCCAAAAAGTTCTATTTTGGTCTCATCAGACCAGAGAAATAAGAATCTTATTTCTCACCATCTTGGAGTCCTTCAGGTGTTTTTTTTAGCAAACTCCATGCAGGCTTTCATGTGTCTTACACTGAGGAGAGGCTTCCGTCGGGCCACTCTGCCATAAAGCCCCGACTGGTGGAGGGCTGCAGTGATGGTTGACTTTCTACAACTTTCTCCCATCTCCTGACTGCATCTCTGGAGCTCAGCCACAGTGATCTTTGGGTTCTTCTTTACCTCTCTCACCAAGGCTCTTCTCTCCCGATAGCTCAGTTTGGCCGGACGGCCAGCTCTAGGAAGGGTTCTGGTCGTCCCGAATGTCTTCCATTTGAGGATTATGGAGGCCACTGTGCTCTTAGGAACCTTAAGTGCAGCAGAAATCTTTTTGTAACCTTGGCCAGATCTGTGCCTTGCCACAATTCTGTCTCTGAGCTCTTCAGGCAGTTCCTTTGACCTCATGATTCTCATTTGCTCTGACATGCATTGTGATCTGGAAGGTCTTATATAGACAGGTGTGTGGCTTTCCTAATCAAGTCCAATCAGTATAATCAAACACAGCTGGACTCAAATGAAGGTGTAGAACCATCTCAAGGATGATCAGAAGAAATGGAAAGCACCTGAGTTAAATATATGAGTGTCACAGCAAAGGGTCTGAATACTTAGGACCATGTGATATTTCAGTTTTTCCTTTTTAATAAATCTGCAACAATGTCAACAATTCTGTGTTTTTCTGTCAGTATGGGGTGCTATGTGTACATTCATGAGGAAGAAGAATGAACCTAAATGATTTTAGCAAATGGCTGCAATATAACAAAGAGTGAAAAATTTAAGGGGGTCTGAATACTTTCCGTATCCACTGTAAATGCAAATCCTTTGGCAGCTCCATTGTATGTATTTCAAACTGTGGATTTAGAGGTTTGCCTGGAATGCAGCTTTTTAAGTTAATATTCAAACACGTATTTTAAATGCAAATAAAGTATTTTAGTTTGTTGTGATAGGACAGATTTGCCATTTATTATAATAAATTCTGTGTCAGTTTCTGCATGGGACTGTAACCTAGGAGCATGCAAATATAAAGCAATGCTAGGAAGCTTTCTTTCATGTCACACTCTAGACATTTGTAAACGGCTTTTCCAAAGCCTCAGACACTGAGTTTGAACTGGCAGACCTTTTTTTACTTATTTCATTTGCAAAATGTTTGCCTCTTTTTCACAGTTTTTTTTTTGTATTAAAATTTGTTGCTAATCAAACACTGCTAAGACAGACAGCTGAGATCTCCAGTGCAGTCCCAAGAGGATGGCAAGAGAAAGTGAAAATATGAAAAGTTATGTTTGCAAACTTGCTTGGACCGTAATGTATTAACAAAGGAAAGGTGTGTTATATGTTTGCTTATTTTATGTGGCAAAAATTAATTTGAATCACCTAACATGTAATACAGAGTTATGTGCAGTAATGTACTATAATGCAAAGTATCATTTACATTTTATTATGTGGTCACCCAACAGGCTTCATTAATAAGTTTAACCTGATAAAATATTTACAACCATGAAAAAGCAATATTAATAGTTGATTTTTATAATAATTTCTAGTGGTAGTCGGTTAAAGAAGCGCCCAAAATCAGCAATAAGAATCCCACTTAGATCAAAAGAACGTTGTTTTATTGATAGCAGAACATGTTAAAGCCAACGCGTTTCAGCCATTTTGTTTGGGTTTGAAGTCACACGTGTACTGAAGGATCAGTGGGGCTCCTGAGAGGCAGCAGGGACATGGAGAAGGCTATGGCTGGATGATGATGTCTCTGAAGAAGGAGGAGTCTCTGTTCCCCCAAAACGCATTGGCTTTAACATGTTCTGCTACCAATAAAAAGACGATCTTTTGATCTAAGTGGGATTCTTATTGCTGATTTTGGGCGCTCCTTTAACCGACTACCACTAGAAACTTTGGAAACGACCACTAGGCCGTATCTTAAGGTAGCAGCCCAGACCCCTTAACAAGGGTCCACTGCCTTTTTTCATCCAGTCGGGCCAGATTGATTGGGAGTTAATTTCCCCAAGTGGCTCTCTCTCACCTACCATCCACCCACAGACCCTCTATCGATCAGGTCAGTCCAGCGCAGCCATCAACTTTTCAAACAAAACTACTTTTATAATAATTAGGCAGAAGGGATAATGTGTTTTCATAGCTATATCATTTTTTTTCTTCATTTTTTTATGGTAAGCCAATCAAGGTAACCTTCTCAAAAAAAGGCAGCAAGAATGGGTTTGTGCCTCCCTTTTAGTTGAATCTGTTACCAGGATAAGGGTATTCATATTCTTAACAAGGAGTAAATTAGCTTAAAAAACATGTTCTTACTGACCTCTGTAGCTACAGCATTGTGGACCAATCCATCATTTAAAATATATGCAAACCCTCACCTTGTAAAACAACCCTTTCAATATAAAATGGAAATTAAATGAAAAATATTTGTGCATTAAAAAAAATTATAAATACCCTTTTCTTACCCTCTATTCTCAGCTACATAGGGGGCTTAGAGAGCTAGGGGAGTAAAAAACAGCAGCACAGTGAATGGCTGTGCAGGGGGTGTTCGTCAGCACAAGTCTAATCGTTGGAGGAGAACAGGCTGAGTTCCCAACCCAACTAGACAACTGACCCTGCCTATTGTGGTCAAAGCAGAGGGACTAGAAGGATTTCCAGGTATTTCACACGAAGGAAGCAATGCTTAGAAAACTGAATACTTTTTCATACAAGTAAATAGTACAGCAGGCAAATATCAGGAATATGAAATGTTGGGTTAATATATTCTTTAAGTTCAAAGCAGAGGCACTAAAGTTGGGTTCTAGTTTCTCAGTATCTTTTGAACTTCCTGCTCCTTTTCCCAGCAGTGACTTACATAGTTACATAGGTAGTCAGGTTGAAAAAAAGTCCATCTAAGTCCAATTGTATGGTAACTGTATTGTCTTCCCTCACATTGTAAAGCGCTGCGCAAACTGTTGGCGCTATATAAATCCTGTATAATAATAAGAGAGGGGAAAAAAATCATATACACAATCCTACACCCACAGTTGATCGAGAGGAAGGTGAAATACCCAGCAAAGCATGATCAAATTTGCTCCAGCAGGGGAAAAAATTCCTTCCTGATCCCCAGAGAAGCAGTCAGATATGCCTTGGATCAACTTTATCTATAAATGTTAGCACCCTTTTGTACATTGATTCATGATTCGTACAGGGGCAAAATGATATAATTCTCTCTGGAGTCCATACTCCACTCTTAATACAAGAAAGGACTTTGCCTGCTTTGGAAACCACAGCTTGGCATTTCATGCTTATGATTTACCAAAAATTCCCAGATCCTTCTCCACCATTGATTCCCCTAGTTGTACTTCTCCTAGTATGTATGATGCATGCATAATCTTAGCCCCCAAGTGCATAGCTTTACATTTATCCACATTAAACCTCAAAACCCTAATGAAAAGTCAGCTCTTTGCTCTAAAAACCCAAATCCCTCCTTCTTACATCAGGGTTTTAGCCATGCATTTAGTTCTTTTATCTTCCCCTGTCTTTCCTGTGTTGCGAATGGAACAGGCAAAATGTCAGAGAATATCACCTGGGAGGTCCTTCCCTTCAACTTTCAGCCTAGTTCTTTTAAATTGGTTCTTAAGGAGCATCCACCTTCCATATATTCTGTAATTAAATCCAAAGTGGACCAAGACAGCTGGGTCATGCCCAGCCCCTCCCAGCCATTTATCATCCCGATCTACCACATGCCGAACCCTGGGACCAGGGAGACAGCAAGCCATTTGGTTGAGGTGATTCTGGCGACAAATTATTCTATCAGTCCTTCTGATTATAGAATCCGGTATTACCACAAACTGTTCAGGCCTACCTGCACTACCCTCACCACCCCTACTAGATGGGCTGCTCTCCCGACTGTTGGGGTAGCAGTGACTTCTAGGGCTGCCACCTCTGAGCTTTCCACCCCCACATCTTCACCAACTTCGCAAATCTGTTAGGGTGCTCAAACCCAGGGCTGGCCTTTTTTTTGTGAGCCCCTACTAGTCCCTCAAACTACATTAACCCATCCTCCTACCAGATAATCCTGACTTATCCCTCCACCCTCTCCATCAACCCTACTAACCACCTGCAGTTCTGCCCAGTGTTGTAATTTGCTCCTCCAGATCTCTAATGAGAAGCACAACCCGCTCACATCTGTCGCAGCGATATCCTTCCTGGAGCTGTTGCTTCTTTGTTGTATACATGTGGCACACTGAGAACTGCACAAATCCTCCAGTCTTGCTAGCACACATTATCGTAGTTACAAAAATAATATTACTAACAGGAAATTTCAGATGTTACTTACAGGTTTGAAAACTCTGATTTTTAACTCAACACTTAGTCAAATTTCCACTTTGTCTAAGTTCAAGCAAGCAAAAAGGTGGACAAGCTCAAAGTGAGTATGAGTACTATAGAAAATATATAGGACCTGTAGCATCTGTGACCAATTAACCACTCCCCTTAATTAGTAGAATGAGGGAAGGAAAGAAAAAAATTGACAGAAAAGATGTTTAACCTCTTGCCGACCGCCCATCGTAGTATTACTGCGGCAGGATGGCTTGGCTGCGCAAAACCACGTAGTAGTGATTTTGTGCACAAGGTCTCATTTAGACACAACGGGAGGCGGGCCCCGGGAGAAGCAGCGGTGATTGCTGCCGGCCTTCCGCGATTGTCAGATACACTGACAGAAGACCCACCTGCTTATGTAAACAAAGCAGGCGAGTCTTCTGTCAGACATGCAGGGAGAGATCAGAAGTTTCAGCTAAGCTGAAACCGCAATCTCTCTGTGCCTGTCACAGAACCTACCCCCACACAGTGAGCAAGCATATTTAGGCAAACATTAACCCCTTTGATCACTCCCAGTATTAACCCCTTCCCTGCCAGTGTCATTTTACTATTTAGCACTGATTACTGTATTAATGTCACTGGTCCCCAAAAAGTGTCTAAAATGTCAGTTAGGGGTCCGATCTGTCTGCCGCAATGTCGCAGTCCCACTAAAAAAACACTGATCACCGGCATTACTAATAAAAACAAAAAAATAAATAAAAAGTCCAAAAATCTATCCCGTAGTTTCTAAACGCTATAGCTTTTGCGCAAACCAATTAAAATATGCTTTTTGGGATTTTTTTTACCAAAAATAAGTAGCAGAATACAAATTGGCCTAAACTGATAAAAACAATTATTTTTTTAAATTTTTTATTGGGAATGTTTTATAGCAGAAAGTATAAAATGTGGCGTTTTTTTTTTTTTTTTTCAAAATTGTTGCTCTCTTTTTGTTTATAGCGCCAAATCTAAAAACTGCAGAGGGGATCAAATACCACCAAAAGAAAGCTCTATTTGTGGGAAAAAAATGGACATCAATTGTATTTGGGTACAGCATTGCATGACTGCGCAATTTTTCGTTTAATAAGGCAGTACCAAATTGCAAAAAATGGCCTGGTCATTAAGGGGGTAAAACCTTCCGGGCTGAAGTGGTTAAAAAGCTGCAAGGAAAGAACCTAAAGACCCCACAGCAATCATAAGCAAAACTGTTTTTCACTTTCCACTCACATTTCCCACTCTACAGCTTCCAACCAGCCAAATGTGGACCTGTAGCACATGTGACCAATTAACCAATTCCCTTAATTTGATTTGGTGGCTTTTCAACTTTTTATTCCAAAAACAGAGAGCACAATTTGCAAAAAAAGAAGGTTTTTACTCATCTCTGCCCATTCCTCCAACCTTCGCTCAGTTCAAGAGTTACGGTTGCCTAAAAAATTTTGGAAGCTTGCATTCCTTGCTGTGCACTTTGGTTCCTTTCCCGGTGTCCTGTACTGTGAAAAGGGCTGACTAGAAACACAGCATATTTACTGGGACTGCGACATTGCGGCGGACAGATCAGACCCCTAACTGATATTTTTGACACTTTTGGGGGGACCAGTGACATTACTACAGTAATCAGTGCTAAAAATATGCACTGTTACTGTAATAATGACACTGGCAGGGAAGGGGTTAACATTACATAGTTACATAGTTAGTGAGGTTGAAAAAAGACATCCGTCCATCCAGTTCAACCTATGATGTGTGTGTGTGTTTGCTGTTAACCGTACATTGTATACCCCTCTATGTTGTGGTCTTTAAGGTGCCCATCTAATAGTTTTTTGAAACTATCAATGCTCCCTGCTGATGCCACTGTTTGCGGAAGAGAATTCCACATCCTTACTGCTCTGACAGTAAAGAACCCCCCTACGTACTTTAAGGTTTTAGTAAATGGCCACATGTCTTATTGTATTCCCTTTTTCTGAATAGTTTGTTCCTTATGCTAAGGTCGCCAGTACAATATTTGTACATTGATATCATATACCCCCTTAATCGTCTCTTCTCCAGAGAGAATAAGTTCAGTGCTTGTAGTCTTTCCTCATAGCTGATGTCCTCCATTCCCCTAATTATTTTTGTTGCCCTTCGCTGGACTCTTTCCAGTTCCAGCACATCCTTCCTGAGGACCGGTGCCCAGAACTGGACAGCATACTCCAGATGTGGCCGGACCAGAGTCTTGTAGAGAGGGAGAATAATCTCTTTATTTCTGGAGTGAATCCCCTTTTTTATACATCCCAGTATTCTGTTGGCTTTGCTTGCAGCGGCTTGTCATTGCATGCCACTGCCAAGCCTGTTGTCTACCAGTACCCACAGGTCCTTTTCCATCTTAGACTCACCCAGAGGTTCCCCCCCTAGTGAGTAGCTTGCTTTCTGGTTTCTGGCACCCAAGTGCATTACTTTACATTTTTCAACATTAAACCTCATCTGCCATGTAGTTGCCCAGCCCATTATTTTGTTCAGGTCCGCTTGTAAGGTTTCCACATCCTGCATAGAAGATATTGGCATGCTTAGTTTAGTATCATCCGCAAATACTGAGATTGTACTAGATATCTCCTCCTCTAGATCATTTATGAATAAATTTAAACAGGATTGGTCCCAGGACAGAACCCTGGGAGGACCCCACTTTCCACACCTGCCCAATCCGAGTACTCCCCATTAATCACCACCGTCTGGACTCTCCCCTGGAGCCAGTTCTCTATCCAGGTACTCACCTTATGGTCCATACCTACCTACCTTAGTTTGAACAGTAAGCGTTTGTGGGGAACGGTGTCAAAGGCCTTTACAAAGTCCAGATTCGCCACATCCACAGGCTTACCTTTATCTAGGTGGCAGCTCACTTCATCATAGAAGGGTAATAGATTGGTTTGGCAAGAACGATTTTTCATGAATCCATGCTGATTACTGCTAATAATACAATTTTCACTACTAAAGTCTTGTATGTGGTCCCTTAACATCCCCTCCAAAATCTTACAGACTACTGATGTTAGGCTGACCGGCCTATAGTTACCCGGGATATATCTCAGCCCTTTTTTAAATATTGGTACCACATTGGCTTTTTTCCAATCAGCTGGCACCATACCGCCTGTATACTATCCTTAAAAATCATGAATAATGGTCTGGAAATCACCTGACTGAGCTCTTCAAGAACCCTCGGGTGCAAGCTATCCGGTCCCGGTGATTTATTTATGTTAAGTTTCTCTAGTTTAGTTCTAAGTCTATCTTCTGTTAGCCATGGCTGTACTTCCTGAGGTGTGTTGTTTAGTTTTGCCTTACAAGCTGGGTTAGTGTAGCCCCCAATTCTTTTGTGAAGACTGAAGAGAAGAAATTATTTAACACTACCGCCTTTTCCCTGTCCTCTGTGGCCAAATCTCCCTTGTCGTCTTTTATGGGGCCAATGTGTTCTGGCCTCGCTTTCTTACTATTTATATACTTAAAGAATTCCTTGGGGTTCTTTTTACTCTCTTACGCTATATGTCTCTCGTGTTCTATTTTAGCCACCCTGATTTTGTCTTTACATTTCTTATTACACTCTTTGTAATGTTTGAATGCTGCCAATGACCCCTCAGCCTTGTATTTTTTGAAGGCCTTTTTTTTAGAATTAATATGCATTTTTAAGTTGGAGTTTAGCCACCCAGGGTTTAGTTTTGCTCTTTTAAATTTATTTCCCTTTGGAATGCACTGGTCAATCCCTTTGTTTAGTATGCTCTTGAAGCACTCCCATTTTTCCTCCGTGTTCTTTGTTCCCAGGGTTCTATCCCATTTGATATTTTCTAGCAGCGAGCGCAGTTTTGGGAAATTGGTTCTTTTGAAATTCAGTGTCCTTATATTACCCTTATGTTTCCTATTACTATGATTAATACTGAAACTAATTGACCTATGGTCACTGTTTCCTAAGTTGCCCCGTATTTCTATATCTATGAGCAGGTCTGTATTTTTGGTAATCAGTAGGTCAAGTACCGCATTATTTCTTGTTGGTGCAGTCACCATCTGACCCATGAAATTGTCCTGCAAAACATTTAGGAACTGCCGAGCCTTGGCTGAATGCGCGGTTCCTTCTGCCCAGTCTATATCTGGATAATTAAAGTCCCCCATTATAATAACATTACCCATCCTTGCTGCCAATCCTATCTGTAAAAGGAGGTCCGCCTCCCCCTCCTCCTTTAGGTTGGGGGGCCTATAGCATAGGCCCAATATTACCTTCCCCACAGTGCCTTCCCTTTGAAGTTCTACCCATAGGGATTCTGCCTCGTCCATAGCTCCATTATTAATATCATCCCTCATATTTACCTGTACACTGTTCTTAATATACAGACATACCCCTCCCCCTTTTTTACCTTCTCTATCCCTGTGATAAAGGGAATACCCCTGAATGGTCGATATCCAGTCATGAGAGCTGTCAAACCAAGTCTCAGTTATTCCCACAAAATCTAAGTCCTCCTCAAACATCAGCAGCTCCAGCTCTCCCATCTTGTTGGCCAGGCTTCTGGCATTGGTATACAACCCTCGTAATTTTGGCCGTTTACATATATCCTCGTAAGATGTTTTTAGGCTGCTCTTGTGATTTTTCCCCATACCCACCCTGGGTTTAGGAGCTTCTGAACACCCTACTGCTAATGTCCCCATTTGTGCCCTCTGAATCTTGCTTTCCACTGGCTAATTCTACATCTGTACCCTCCCCCCCATCACCTAGTTTAAAAGCCCGTCTAACTTTTTGGCCATCTTCTCACCCAATACGGCTGCACCCTCCCCATTTAGGTGCAATCCGTCCCTACCATAGAACTGGTGGCCGACTGAGAAGTCAGCCCAGTTCTCCAGGAAGCCAAAACGCTCCTTTCTACACCAGCTCCTCAGCCACTCGTTAACTTCCCTAATCTCCCGCTGCCTCTCTGGTGTGGCTCGAGGTACAGGTGTATTTCTGAAAATACTAACTTGGAGGTCCTACTCCTCAACTTAGCACCTAAGTCCCTGAAATCGTTTAGGACTCTCCATCTTCCTCTGCCTATGTCATTGGTACCCACATGTACCATGACAGCTGGGTCTTCCCCCGCCCCACCCAATAATCTGTCCACCCGGTCCACATTATGGGTGATCAAGGGGTTAAATTTGAGCCTAGGGGAGTAATTCTAACTGTAAGGGGGCGGGGCTTGTGACATAATCATAGAGACCTGTGATCCTACATAGAAGGATCACAGGAGCTCTGTGATCATTCCAGGGAGAAGTTGTAAACACAGCTGACCGTTCTGCTCTCTCAGCGGGGAGCGATCGTGGGTGTCAGGCGGCAATTGGAGCTGCCTGCCCCATGCATCAGAGTCCTCGCTGCCGAGTGGGGGCGGGAGCGCGCCGGTGGCGGCATGCGCTCGCCCCCTAGCTGCAGGCGCCCGTAGGTCTACGCTGGTTCGTGCAGGAGGGCCGCACTGGCACAGTAAATAGGCGGCGGGCAGTCGGGAATCGGATAAGAAACAGTGTGGGTTCTCCTTTGAGCTACTAATCTCACAACTTTTATTCCTGTCTGAGACCCTGTTAGGGAGATGTATTCTTACCACTTGTCCAAGGTGTCCCCAGAACAGGAAGTAGGGAGAAAAATCTTCACAGTGGGGATACAAACAACAGTAAAGCCTGGTGTTTAAATCTTAAAATGGTTTAATGCTTCTTTACAGGTTGCCAGGTTAAGAATAGCATAGAACTTATTTGTAGTGGCCTTTTATTTTTATTTTTTTTTTTTTTTTGGTTCTCCTGTTTTCCACAGTTGCATAGTATGAAAATTTGAAAATGCAAATCCTCTGACACACTCTTTGCTTTCTGGAACTTAAACAGAAGAACGAAGGGCTGAGTCTTCTCCTGCCTGTAGTATGAGGTTGTGTCGTGCATCTAATTCAGTCACAACTCTGTCTGTCTTTCCAAAAATTAAAGCATACATTGAAGGTTAACAACCCTGCCATTTGACAGAAGGACATTTGTACCTCTTTACTGGTCTGTGCATTTTAGTTATTGTGAAAATAGATAACTTGATTTTTCATCCTTTAAAGGGTAATTTTTTTTTTGTAAAAGAAAAGATAAATTCTTTTATAATAATATAATATTGTTGTTCCATTTTTTTTTTGTAAATTCTTTATTTGTATAAGAAAGACATACAATACAATCACCAACAACCGATAAATCACAAGCAAAAATTTGCTGGCTGAACAGTACAAGTACAGAGAGGATACCAAGAACACAGGATACACCATGGAAGTCACACAATGGAATAAAACCAGTTAAATCCATGCTACCATAGACTGAGTAAACCTATATAATACAAATGACCAGCATGACACATATTGGTATTTTCATTTTTAGTAGATACTGGAGAGCTAAACCACCCAACAATTTCTTATGTTCCTTGGGGATAAAATCGGTAAGAACTCTACTCTTGAGTTTCTGTGTCACCATTATGAGGGGTGGGTTGAGAAGCGCAATAGGGTGACGAGGAGGGGGGAGGAGCTCTGGTGTGATGACACACACGCCCGCTAAGAAGTGAGACGCTCATTGAGCTCCTGCCGTTGCCTGTCGCCGCCCGCCGCTGATGCACTCCGTGGCTCACGCACTCAGAGTGTTGATGAATCCCAAGCCCAAGGTCTCCCTCTGCCGCAGTTGCGGATGAAGAGCCCTGGCCTGTTTTGCTTTTTGGCTCCCTCATCGCTCCAGGGGCTATCGGACCTAACCCCCGCCTCCAGTGCTGGAGGATCTGGTTGGTAAGGAGATTTGGCTACTTGCTGATGATGACTGGAGGTGGTAAGCCTGCTCTGATGTATATATGAGGATTTCTTGAGAGGGGTGGCCAGGGTGAAGACCCCTGAACCAGCTGAGAGGAAGGACTGCTCCAGAAAGAGATGGTCTCCCATAGACAAAACAATCAGCAGAGCCCCCTTGCCGCTGCATATCTCTTATTCTCTGCTCTGCTGTTGTTTTTTCTTTCATATCTTCCCTCCTCTCTGCACAGAACCTCTCTTTGGAAAAGGACATGCTAGTTGCTCCTGGGGCTGCCCATGGTTTGGGTAATCTAGTATCATATAATTTTAGGGGCCTAAATACATCAAGTAAAAGGCATAAGTTTACTGGAGAACTGCTCCACTATGGGGTAGAAGTGGCCTGTTTACAAGAAACACATTTCACACATTCCTTAGGGATTAAATTATCATCTCAGCACTTCCCTATGTGGTTTTATGGTGACACGGTTTCAAGCCACTCACGAGGAGTGGCGACTGGATTTGATAGAAGCACCATATTTTTGCTACAGGAGCAGCTAGCAAATCCCAAGGGAAGGTTTCTGTTTATTAAGGGAAAACTATTCGATATGGAGTGTACTCCTGCAAACATCTATGCACCAAATAGAGAGCCGAATACGTTTCTGAGGACAATTTTGAAAAGATTGATGATATTAAAAGAAGGGAGACTCATTGTAGTGGGAGACTTTAATATGGGGTTAGGCCCACGTAAGGATTTATCAACGGGGCTCCCTCATCTCCCACTACAATGGCAAAATGAAATTAAAAGCTTACTGGGGGAATGTCAGCTGGTCGATGCGTGGAGGATCAGACACCCAAAAGAGATTATACTTGTTATTTCTCAGTACATAGGTCTTATTCAAGGATTGATTATATTCTAGTAGAACATCAACTATTAACCTCCCTCAAGAAAATGACTATTTTGCCTATTACAGTCTCTGACCATGCCCCAGTGATGACCCAGCTAGACTTATCAACTGTAGCACCTAGAGCAAGGGCCTGGAAATTACTGTAAATGGGTCTCTCATCCAGGACCCTAAAATAATAGAGAAGGTGGAAAAGAAACTGGAGAGTTTTTTTGCTATTAACGATACTCTAGAAATCTCATGGGCTACTCTATAGGAAACACAAAAGGCTTATATAAGGGGGATATTGATAAGCATTGAGACACAAAGAAAGAGGGAAAAGAATGAGAGGAAGAATCAGTTATTAAGGGAAATTAATATTTTAGAACAACAGGCTAGATCCTTTAGCATACCAGAGCAGCAAGAACTTATTGTGAAGAGAGGGGAACTAACGGCGCTTATGGAGTATTAGACAAAAAATGCATTTCATATATTGATGAAAGAAAAATATCAATGGGGAAATAAACCTGGGAAATGGCTAGCAAAAGCAGTAAGAAAGAAAAAAAATGCATCCTATATTTCTAAAATTAGGATAAGAATGGGGAATGGGGAAGTGGTACACTCATCCCTGGATATTGCTCAGGTATTCCACTCATATAGTCAGCTCTAATAATGTAAGAAAGAATAAGGAAGGCAGTGAAAGTGAAAAGGAAGATCCGGCAATGAGAGAATACCTGCAGGAAATTGACCAAGACTGCCTAAGGAGGAGCTAGATAACTTAGAGGCCCCGGTTACACATGAAGAAGTGGGATGGGCAATAAAGAATTTTGCCTTGGGGAAGAGCCCAGGCCCTGATGGATATTCTATCATGTACTATAAAAGGTTCCAAAAAATTTTTGTCCCTAAATTATGCGTGTATTTCAATGTAGTTGGGAAAGGAAAGAATTTAAGAGAAGAGTCTCTGCTTACATAACTCTCATTCGGAAGAAAGGGAAAGACCCATCGTCACCCACAAGCTATAGACCAATCTCCCTTTTAAACCTATATATAAAAATATTTTCAAAAATTATAGCAGAAAGGCTAAAACCCTTTTTGCCAAAATGGATACATAATGATCAGGCAGGCTTTGTTTCTGGGTCAGAGGGGAGGGACAACTGCCTTAAGTCACTTCTTTTGATCCATGAAGTGAAAAAGAAGGGCACTGTCCGTAGATGCCAATAAGGCTTTCGATAGGGTTGATTGGAGCTTCATGATGGAGACTCTGAGGTACCTAGTTATTGGAGATAGGGTGATGTGTTGGATCTCTGTTGTTTATCATCACCCAAGGACGAGAATAAGAGTGAATGAAAGCCTGTCATCCCCCTTTGAGCTATAAAATGGAACTAGGCAAGGGTGCCTCCTTTCCTCTATGCTGTTTGTTTTGGCTTTAGAACCCCTGTTGGTAGTACGCTAAAATTTAGACATCAAAGAGCTGCGAATAGGGAATACAGAATACAAAGTGGCAGTATATGCGAATGATGTATTATTCTACATAACCAACCCTAGGTTAACTCTTCCATTGGTGCTAGGGGAATTAGAGAGATATGGGGAATCATCAAATTTAAAAGTTAACATAGCTAAATCGGAAATTTTGAATATCACAATTTCAAAGAAAGAACAACAGGCAACCCAGCCCAAATTCCCCTTTGTATGGTGCAGAGAGGAACTGGGATACCTTGGAATTAAATTAACTAACTAACCCTATTTAAGAGCAATTACATACCCATATTGAATAAGATGAAAGAACAATTGAACCTCTTGAGGTATAGACCCCTCTCATGGTTGGGCAGGGTTAATGCAGTAAAAATTAACATTCTCCCCAAATATTCCCAATCACCCTTCCTTCAGGCTTATTTCAGAAAATTAAGAGCAATGATATTTAAATATATATGGGCACATAAACATCTTAGAATTGCTTATGCAGTATTAATAAAGGGAAAAAGATACGGGGGGGGGGGTGGGTGTCAGCACCAGATTTTAAGAAATATTATCAAGCAATCTCTATAGCACAAATAGCAGATTGGATTCATAATAAGGAAGGCAAGAGTTGGGTTGGAATTGAAGGTATACAAAGTAGGACAAATTTGGGAAAGTATGATGACTAGAAACACGTTGAGAATATGGAATAATGTATGTAGAAAGGGGCACTGGGATTATAATGCACCTTTGATTTCATTAATAGACACTAATTATTTTAAACCAGGGAAAGACAATTTTTTATATTTTGTTAGATGGGCAAAAAAAGGAAGTGATACAATTGCAAGATGTAATGGTAGGGAACAGAATGTGCACATTTCTAGAAATAAAACAAAAATGGGGGAATATGCCACTTGACAAATGGAGATAAACACAATTGCTTCACTTTGTACACAGCCTCTGCGGGGGAGGGATAATATGAGACCGCTGGAGAAGTTATTTAGCTCCTCCACATCCATTAAGCATAGCATATCAAAGATATATAAGATTCTACTGAGGGAATTAGAACCTGTATATCCGCCTTACTTAGGGAAATGGGAACAAGAATTAGGACCCCTTCAAGATGAAGAAAAGAAGAAAGTTTTAAGACTAGCTTGTTATTCTTCAGTAGATCTAAGGACAAATATAAATTGATTGCCTTACCCCGCAGAGAGCCCAGAGGTTCAGTGCAGAGATATCCCCAACTTGTTGGAGAGGATGTGAAGCCCCTGAAATGTTTGCGCATTTGTGGTGGGAGTGCATAAAGATACAAATTTTTTGGGCAGAGATCACTAGGTTAATCCACCAGATATTCAGGTGGAACCTTTGACTTTGTTTGTTTCACAGTATGGAGAAAAAGGTGACAGTATATAAAAACACGCTAGTGCCCTACTTATTGAATGTTGCTAAAAGCTTGATTCCGGTGTTCTGGCGAGTTCCAGAAGCCCTGAGCATGAGGGAATGGGTCGTAAGGGTGGATTGGGGGGAGATCCATGGAGGAGATGATATCTGCAGCAAGGGGGCCTTGTGAGAAATACCTGGACATTTGGGGGGACTGGTTGAGGTTTAAAAAAACGGAGAAGTATACAAAGATGTTGGGTATGTGAGACAATTGGGGATAAAGCCTAGGAGTAAGGTCGCCTAGACCCTACAAGTCCAGGATAGGGGTAGGCAAAATAAAATATAAGAGAGAGAGATGATAAGATGTAAAGAAGATAACAGAGAAAGAGGGGAGGGGATTTTGGTAGAGATGAGGGGGGGGGGGGTCACTAAGATGGCAAAGTTTTTAAGCACTGTTGAATTGTTATATATGCTTATTGAAAAATGAAAAAAACATGAATATAGAACCATTATGAGGGGTCCCACTGCTGGGTGTTTTTCATTTTATCTTTCATATTATAGACAATCCAGAGGAAATGTAATATACAGTACTTAAAGAGGTTGTAAACCGAGAAAAAAATTTTTTCTCTTCTTTACATCCTGAAAGAGAAACCCATAATGAGCTAGTATGCATCGCATAGTAGCTCATTATGAAATACTTACCTTAGAACGAGCCCCCGCCGTGCCGTCCGCTTACCTGTATGACGGGCGACATGTATAGTCGCCCGTCTTCCGGGATCGCGGCATCCGGCCATCTGATTGGCCGGAGCCGCGGTGACGTCACTCCCGCGCACGCGCGCGGGAGCCGACGGTCACGGCACGGGGCTCTGAAGGAACGGCACGATCTGCCGTTCCTTCAGAGCGCATGCGCCAGTGACGTCACTGGCTGCATTAAAGGTAAATATCTCCTAAACGGTGCATGTTTAGGAGATATTTACAGTACCTATAGGTAAGCCTTAATATAGGCTTACCTATAGGTACAACTTCCTGAGGAGGGTTTACTTCCTCTTTAACAAAAGTGAGTATACCCCTCACAATTTTGTAAATATTTTATTATATTTTTTCATGTGACAACACTGAAGAAATGACACTTTGCTACAATATAAAGTAGTGAGTGCTGTCCCCTCAAAATAACTCAACACACAACCATTAATATCTAAACCACTGGCAACAAAAGTGAGTACACCCCTAAGCGAAAATGTCCGAATTAGGCTTAATTGGCCATTTTCCTCCCCGGTGTCATGTGACTCGCTAGTGTTACAAGGTCTTAGGTGTGAATGGGGAGCAGGTGTGTTAAATTTGGTGTTATCACTCTCACTCTCTCATACTGGTCACTGGAAGTTCAACATGGAACCTCATGGAAAAGAACTCGCTGAGGATCTGAAAAAAAGAATTGTTGCTCTACATAAAGATGGCTTAGGCTATAAGAAGATTGCCAAGACCCTGAAACTGAGCTTCAGCATGGTGGCCAATACCATACAGCAGTTTAACCGGATGGGTTCCACTCAGAACAGGCCTCACCATTGTCGACCAAACAAGTTGAGTGCACGTGCTCAGCATCCTATCCAGAGGTTGTCTTTGAGAAAAAGACGTATGAGTGCTGCCTGCATTGCTGCAGAGATTGAAGGGGTGGGGGGTCAGCCTGTCAGTGCTCAGACCATACGTTGCACACTGCATCAAATTGGTCTGCATGGCTGTTTTCCCAGAAGGAAGACTCTTCTAAAGATGATGCTCAAGAAAGCCCCCAAACAGTTTGCTGAAGACAAGCAGACTAAGGACATGGATTACTGGAACCATTTCCTGTAGTCTGATGAGACCAAGGTAAACTTATTTGGTTCAGATGATGTCAAGCGTGTGTGGCGGCAACCAGATAAGGAGTACAAGGACAAGTGTGTCTTACTTACAGTCAAGCATGGTGGTGGGAGTGTCATGGTCTGGGGCTGCATGAGTGCTGCCGCCACTGGGGAGCTACAGTTCATTGAGGGAACCATAAATGCTAACATGGACTGTGACACACTGAAGCAGAGCATTATCCTCTCCCTTTGGAGACTGGACCGGGGGGCAGTATTTCAACATGATAACGACCCCAAACACACCTGCAAGATAACCACTGCCTTGCTAAAGAAGCTGAGGGTAAAGGTGATGGACTGGCCAAGTATATCTCCAGATCGAAACCCTATTGAGCATCTGTGGGGCATCCTCAGACGGAAGGTGGAGGAACGCAAGGTCTCTAACATCCACCAGCTCGGTGATGTCATCATTGAGAAGTGGCAGAGGACTCCAGTGACAACCTGTGAACTCCATGCCCAAGAGGGTTAAGGAAGTGCTGCAAAATAATGGTGGCCACACAAAAAATTGACACTTTGGGCCCAATTTGGACATTTTCACTTAGGGGTGTACTCACTTTTGTTGCCAGCGATTTAGACATTAATGGCTGTGTGTTGAGTTATGTTGAAGGGGCAGCACATTTACACTGTTACACAAGCCATACACTCACTACTTTACATTGTAGCAAAGTGTAATTTCTTCAGTGTTGTCACATGAAAAGATAAAATAAAATATTTACAAAAATGTGGGGGGTGTACTCACTTTTGTTAGATACTGTATACAAAGGGTGTGGGAGATCTCACAATTGGGGTATACAAGACATATAAAAAGCAAGATGGCTCACTGTGCCCCTCAACCTTCCACATTGCCCTTGGGTCCCCCTATTTTACCAGGCTCTGGTCTTAATTAAGTTTAGAACCACTGCTCTACACAATCATCAATCAATTAACGTAATCCTTTCTATCAAAGTTATATAATCTATGAGTATAAACTTATTTTTATACTGTCTGGGCATGGATTTTTTTTTTTTTTTTTAAGAATACATTGAAATTGAAATCATTTATTGAGCCTTTGTTCCACAAATGTTGAAAACCCACTACTCTACATCACCCTACAAGTCAAAACTCCTAGTATTGCTCTGTAATGCAAATGTTGACTTCCCTGGGAAGTCAAAGCTTTTCTGTGTTTCTTCTGCCAACCACATACTTTATAGTCAGTAATAATGCCCATCACATGGATGAACCAGTAGGTAGTCAAGGAGGGGGAAATTCAAGTGGTAACCTAGATAAAGTAGGAATCTACATAACAGAATGCTCCATGTCTAGAGGAATACCTGGAACTGTGCTATTAGTGAAAAAAAAGCAATCCTCTTTGATTAGAACTGCCGTAATCAACAGCATCCACCAGTTTTTCCAGCACCCTGCAGTTGGGTATATACGGGTCTGGTGTGCAATGGCAATATTATTATAGAACTGTGTGCTGGTATATCTCACAGCTTCATAATTTAATATCACTACATGTACACTTTAACTATTATTTTCTGTATGACTTTAACCACTTTGCCACCGGAGGATTTTGCTGTCTTACGTCCAGGCCACTTTTTGCGATTCGGCACTGTGCAAATTTAACTGACAATTGCGCGGTCATGCAACACCGTACCCACACGAAATTTACGTCCTTTTTTTCCCACAAACAGAGCTTTCTTTTGGTGGTATTTGATCACCTGTGCGATTTTTACTTTTCGCGCTATAAACAAAAAAATAGCGACAATTTTGAAAAAATAACAATATTTTTTTCAAAATTTTTTATATGAAATTCCCCCCCCCCAAAATGTAAAAATCTAAATTTTTAATCATTTTAGGCCAATTTGTTTTCTGCTACATATTTTTGGTAAAAAAAATCACAATAAGCGTATTTTGATTGGTTTGCGCAAAAGTTATTGCGTTTACTAACTAAGGGAAAGATTTCTGTAATTTTTGGTGTTTTTTTTTTAACGAGTAATGGCGGCGATCTGCGATTTTTTTTGCGGGACTGCAACATTGCGGCGGACAGATCGGACCCTTGACTGACATTTTTGACACTTTTGGGGGTACCGGTGACATTACTACAGTAATCAGTGCTATACATATGCACTGTTACTGTAAAAATGACACTGGCAGGGAAGGGGTTAATTTTTATTGGTGATCAAGGGGTTAATGTATGCCTGGTGCTTACTAACGTGTTTGGGGGGAGGTGACAGAGTGACACAGGGACAGATCGCAGGTTCAGCTACGCTGAACCCTGCAATCTGACCCTGTCTGTCACTTAGGAGATCCGCCCGCTTTGTTTACACAAGCGGGCGGATCTCCACACTCGATTCCCCGACGATCGGGGAAGAGCGCGGTGATCACCGCCGCTCCTCCCCTGGCACGACTCCCGCTGTATTCAGTTACACACTTTGCTCCCTCCCCTCTCCTGCCTGCTGCTGCAGGGGATGTGTCACAATAGAGAACCAGGAAGGGGTCAGTGATGATGTAATTTACCAGCTCCTTCCTTTTCTGAATGGACAGAGTCATAGTCAGTGACATTGTAAAAAAATAAAATAAAATGATAAAAAACAATACAATTAAAATATCAAAAATAAAAACTACTGACACCAGCGGGAGAAACTTCCAGGATCACAAAGGTCACACTTGCAACCGGGCCCTGGCATTCCACCACCGTGGGGATGCCCCAAGATGGCAGGAAGGGGGCATGTCAGCATAAGTCATAGCCATTGGAGGATGAGCAGGCCGCTCTCCCAGCACAGCCAGAAAACTGACAATGCAGTCATCACCAGGCAAGCTACCAAGCAGGATCACCAGGTATTTCACATATAGGAAGAAATGCAAAGGGAATAGGATACTTTTTAATGCAAGTACATGGTACAATAGGTACATATTAGGAATATGAAATGTTGGGAGAACATACATTTTAACTATTTACTGACTAATTTTATATCTTGCCTGAAGTTGCTTTTTAACATTAGATTGGATTTTGGGCAAAGTGTACACCTTATTATAACATACACCTTTCCCTTTTATATAATCAAGTAAGCTAAAAACATAGAAACAACATTGCTCATATAATTCCGAATTTAAAAACCTACAGAAATGAGAAATTTTGTAAATATTTTATAACATAAATATTTTATTGTATACATATTTTTTTTTTTACAATATTTATATTGTATTATTAAATGTTATAACAGCCCTACAGCTGCTGCAGAATGCAAGAAGGCCTGTTTTTTTAAACCTACATATTATAGTCCTGCAAAAAACAATGGCCTGGATTTACAATGCAGCAGCATAATGGTGGCCAGTGAAAGGTCTTCCATTTCATATTTTTGTGTTGTTTGCACAAAAATTTGTATAGCTAATCGAGCAGGGAAAATCCAGCAGGGCTAGTAGATCAACTTCTGTACAACCACATTTCTTATACATGGATTGAAATTCGGCTGCTTCCTGCTGCATCCCCAGCCACATTTTGATGCAGGTAAGGCAGGCTAATGGCTGGTTGATAGAGATCAGGCTCCAAAAAGGTTGATTCGCACCACTGATTCCCAGGGGAGGACTGGGCCAGGGGGCCGGAGGGCAATTGCCCCCTGGGCCACTCCGATGCCCCGTAAAAAGGCTGCACCACTTCTGCCACAGAAATGCCTAAAGGATTCCTGGTGAAGAAAAGAACACCGCCACCGACCTACTGAGTGCAGGTTGAAGAAAAGGACAGAGCGCAGGTCTCCCCCTCCCCAGCAGAATGGTGCAAACTGTGTCTGAGCAGAGGCCAGTTCCATGGCCCACTGGAGCCCCAACCGAGCTGTCCCAGCTCCCTCCAACCACCCCCTGCTGGCCAGGTCAGGAACTTGGTTTCAGCCGGTGAGTAGAGAGTACCTGGAGCAGAGCTTCAGCCTGGAATGGTGGTCAGGAGGAGGCCGGGAAGAGGGAGAGTTGGAGGGGGCCGAGGCGCTGGACCATGGGCCTCTGGTTTGTACTTGCCCCCTGGGCCAAAAGTTGCCAGTCAACCCCTGCTGATTCCCATCCAATGTGAGGTCCAGCACTCCTCTAATACACATCCAAAAAAAGGGTGGACAGATGAATATTTACCTGTATTGCCTGTCGTCTCCCTGCAGCTGATCTTTCCCGAATGCTGACCTACAATGTCTTTTTCTGCACTGTATCTCTGTGTGAAGATGGCCATCTTGTTATTGGCAGGGCTTTGCTTTCTCTTGTCAGAGCATTCAACAAGCAGAATAGGGAGCAGCATAGTAGCGACAGTCTCAGTCCAAATCGCATAAGACTAGCAGTTAGCATTAAATTCAAACTACAGATATACAGCCATGTAGAAGCCCAGGAGTGCCTAAGCACCCTCAGGAAGTGCACTGTTTTTTTTTCAGGTGGGATTCCAGACAAAAGATCCATTTTTCAGGAGTACTGCTGTGACACAATTAAAAATGAACTAAAGGCAAAACATTTATTTAGTTTTGGACAGAGTGGAGAGGGATTAGAACCCCTGTCAGTTTCTATTGCTTTCTGCGCCCCCATTAGGAAGATCCGCCATCTCTATTAGTCCTGTTTACCATTATCGTTGAGAGTGAAAGTAAAAAGCCCAAATTTTGGGTTGTCACCAGAAAAGTAATAGAGGAGAAATCTTCCAATGGTGACATTAGTTTTGGTGATCTGGGGATCCCCAAGAAATTGCCTTAATTTTGCAGGGATTTTCTCTCACATCCTGTTTGGCTATGGGACAGGAAGTGAAGGGAAATCTCTGAAATGAGACATAGGTGGCGAAAAAAAAATCTGACCGGGGGTTATAACCCTCCCTTGGTCTATCCAAAATGAAAAAAAAAAATAAAATTTTTGGCCATAGTTCTACTTTTTAAATATTCCCTATAACAGAGCAAACTTTTGTGAGCTCAGTTTTATGTTAAAGGGAGATGATAGTTATTTTGTATACATTTTATTAGAGTATGGTTCAATAAAAAAATAGAAAAACAATCTTTTTTGTTAAGTTAATCTGAAATACTGCATACAGATATTGCATTCCCATATCCAGCAGGTGGAGCTTTTGGGCTCCATTCACATGATTTCCTTGTCTTCATATCTGTTTTATTGTAAAAACAAAAAACCCTCTGCTTAAAACTGGCCAGTGGCTATTGACTAAACTTGCCATAAAGTAAATTTGTTCTATTTTTTGCATATCTTCGAAACTCAAATATATTATTATGTTATCATAGCCTTCAATCATAGGTGTGCGCAGCCTATTGCATTAGGGTGTGCACTCCATGGCTCAATCACACGGTAGTGATCCCCCACTGTGTTCATTCAGAAAGGGAGAGGGCCAGTAAACTACATATACTTATTCTAAAACATCCCCCTGTGTGTGCCCACAGCAGCAGCCAGTGGGAGTGAAGAGGAGGGAAGCTGGCAGCATTGTTTGGGCAATAGGGGGAATCTGCTCTGCACAGGGTGATTAGGGTGTGCCTGGCACACCTGGCATACCCTGTGCGCACGCCTATGCCTTCAATTCAAAGCCACTTGGTTCTGCATTACTTGCGTTCTAAACACTTGTGTAAATGGGCTTCAGGCTCAGAAATTGCAGATTTTGTTGGGAAAGCTGGTGTTTGGGGAAGGGAAAAATGTTAGCAAGAAACATTTTGAAAATGTCTTTTAGGAAGCATTATTAGGAGAAGGTGGAGACTGGGTTTTTAAGCCTGTATTTTGCCCATTCTAGGCTAACAGTTTTTTTTCCGAGGCGGAACCACAAGCACCTAGTACTTACCTTTGCTATCTCCCCACCCTTTTTCCAGACCACCAAAGAGATACCTGGTACTTTTGGGTATGTTGGAACATTGAAAACTTCCAATTCTTCCATACAATTCAGTGCTTAGTTCCTATTTGCAACAACAAATGTAATTTTCAGCTTTCTTAGAAGAAAGTTTTATTAAAGCAATGGAATTAAAATAACTCATCTATCTTAATGAACTAAGCCTAAATATGTCATGCTACATAGGCATTCCACATCTCATTGCAACAGAAAACGATATCAACCAGCAGAATCACATTATACTACACAGTATCATGCTATTACAGCAAGGAAGCTCATCCCCAACCTCCCCCGGAGCAGCCCTTCTTATAACGATCCACCATCAGTTCATCTCATTTGCTGTCCCCTCATATTTAGACTTCAGGCACCCCAAGCCTCCATAATGAGCAGCTCCTTCATATTCAATAATTACCAGCCCCCCTCCCTAAATTAAAACCTCTTATATTTAAATACCACCATATTCAATTTAGCCATCAACAGCTCCATTACAGCATGAAAACAGTTCATGTTCATCCACCACCATCCCAACTAATAAAATTTATCCAGCAAATGTATCTGCCTTAATATAGTCCATTGTAAATTGGTGGTTAGCGTAAATGCCCTTTTTTATGATGGTGGTCTTTGTAGATTCCCCTATTTTATTGGCAGTACTCGTAAATGCCCTTTTTTACAATGGTGGTCTTTGTAGATTCCCCTATTTTATTGGCAGTACGCGTAAATGCCCTTTTTTACGATGGTGGTCTTTGTAGATTCCCCTATTTTATTGGCAGTACGTGTAAATGCCCTTTTTTACGATGGTGGTCTTTGTAGATTCCCCTATTTTATTGGCAGTACGTGTAAATGCCCTTTTTACACTTTTGCTGTGTAAAGATTGTATGTTATGTTGATGGTCATTGTAAATGTTCCCATTACATTGGCGGTCAGTGTGGAACCCCTTCTTATATTGGTGAACAGAATAGAATCCTCTTGTTATGTTTATTATTATAAGTGCAAAAAAAACCTGTTGGTGCTTACTGTAATTGCTTCTGTTATATTGGTGGTCATTGTAAGGCCCTGTTCACACTGGAGCATTATGTAGCTTGGAGCTTGAAGCTCAAAAACGCTCAACAAGCAAGACCTCATTGTTTGCAATAGCCCTTGTTCACAGCCTGTTGCTTGTAGCAAAATGTTTGTCGCTCAAAAAGAAACACGAGCTACTTTTCAGGCAGAATTGAGCATTTTTGTCCCCTAAGACTTCAATGGAAACGGCTAAAAAGTACAACATTTTTCTAGCGTTTTTTTTTTAAGTGTTTTGTCACAAACAGCAGCTCCCTGCCCCTTTTTGCTTAGCAGCACTCTGCACTTTTTAGTTGAAAAATGCCTGACAAAAAACGCCTTGACAAAGGCTGCAAAAATGTGCAGTTCTGTTGCAAAAATGCTTGAAAACGCTTAAAAAACCTCTTGGAAACGTGAAGCTTAAGCGTGAATGTAGCCTAAGGGTTTCTCTTATATTGGCGTCAGTGTAAATGCCCCTTTTGCATTGGTAATCAGTTGGTGAATGAGTTGGTGAAGAAACCCTTATACTAGGGGCTGGTGGAAGTTAAAGTGCCCCCTTATCTTGGTTTAAGTGGTAGAAGAGCCCACTATAATTGATGCAAGGGGAAAAAAAAGACCTCCTATCATTGGTGTCAGTTGTAGAAGGACCCTGTAGATCCATTCCTGCCAGGCAGCACATTCTGATTATGAAAATGCCAGATGTGTGTGCTGTCACGAGGGTGGTAGGAGCGTGCAAAGTATTGCGTAAATTGCAGTTTGTGGGGTTGGTGCAAGGGCGTAACTACAGGGGTTGCATTTGCAACCGGGGCCCCATGCTCCAGGGGGCCTGTGTGGTTCCCCTGTACACCTGGATAGGAGGGGCGGCGAGGGCAGCATGTAGAGAAAGCACTGTCCTGTAGCTGCAGGGGTAAAATTGAGGAGATTGGTTCCTTTGTATGCTGCCCCCGCCACTCCTCCTCTCCAGTTCACTTGTGTTCTGCTGTCTCTGGGCCCCTGTGTGCTCCCCTGGTCCCCCCCCCACTGTGCTGCCCCCCCCCCCCACACTTTGCTCCCTCCCCTCTCCTGCCTGCTGCTGCAGGGGATGTGTCACAATAGAGAACCAGGAAGGGGTCAGTGATGATGTAATTTACCAGCTCCTTCCTTTTCTGAATGGACAGAGTCATAGTCAGTGACATTGTAAAAAAATAAAATAAAATGATAAAAAACAATACAATTAAAATACCAAAAATAAAAACTACTGACACCAGCGGGAGAAACTTCCAGGATCACAAAGGTCACACTTGCAACCGGGCCCTGGCATTCCACCACCGTGGGGATGCCCCAAGATGGCAGGAAGGGGGCCCACTGCAGAACTTGTGAAAGGGTCCGGCTGTGGGACCGTAATAAAGGGTCCCAGGATCAGTGGGAAGAGCCCCAGGCTTGATGGGAAGGACCCCGGCCAGGGGTCCGGGGGGCCCTTTATGGTTTCTTGCGCCTGGGCCCTGAAGGTTCTAGTTATGCCTCTGGGTTGGTGGGTAAGTGCGGGAACGATAAGTGCTATGGTTAAGGTTCCACCTGTAAAAAAAAAACGATTATGTTGCCTAGTATGTGCATAGTACAAGTTCATATTCAGAAATCCTTCATGGCATGCCTTTTTCACTCTCTCTGCCCGTCAGCCATGCAGGACAAATATGAAAAAATTAATGTGGAGGAGGGGACCATTTAGAGTAAAAGCTTGACATATAGACAAAAATGCTGCTGCAACTGGCACTCTTGTCTTTTAACTAACAAAGGGCTCAGAGGGGATGGGATAGACCTCAAGGGAATGTAGAAACTATCTTTGAGGGTACCAGACTCATCAATCCTGTAAACATCAGATAGAACAAGCCTTTTATTGCTCTGAAATCCCAGTCTCCCTCTGGGGCTGTTGTGTGCTCCTTGCATCTTAGGGACTACACTTTCCAGTGTTCTATAATGTTACAAAATCAATATTCAAAGGGGTGAGAGGAACCATTACACCAAAACAAAAGGCCGTTCTATCCCAGGGAAAAAAATAACAATGTTTCACTGGAAGACTTTCCTCAGCTTGACAAGACTGCTGAACAATTTTGCAGAGATCTATCAAAGTATGAAATGAGTGACTCTGCCTTTGTCTTTTTTTTTGCGTTTCATGATATTTAGAAGATTATTCTCACGATGAAGCAGCTTAGCCTCCACATAATATCCTCCACTAACGTCTTTTCAACCCTGCTGTGT
This sequence comes from Pelophylax lessonae, assembly GCF_965119305.1. NCBI lineage: Eukaryota > Metazoa > Chordata > Amphibia > Anura > Ranidae > Pelophylax > Pelophylax lessonae. Next base: position 177,434,308 of record NC_138779.1, read on the forward strand.
GGCTTTCAAAGGAACCAGGGAGTTAATTAGACAGGAGTGTGAAGCTGTGGCGGTAATAACCTGCAGGGAGGCTCTTGTGCCACGCTGCATAACTGCTGCTGTGATAGGACTTGTAACGGCCATAGCAACAGTATCCAAGCAGGGCTCAACCTGGGGCTTTGCTGTGAGTGACGCTGAGAATCCACAGATCATGAGAGCAACAAGAACAGAATGCTACAGATACACTGATGATGAGAATTCTCCCAAAACCATGTCAGGAGCAAACTAAATCAACTATGCGCTTGGCATTGAATACAAAGGAGTCAGTGAAACATCACACACATTTTTTATTTTACTGGCTGAAAGGTTTAACGTCAGAATTTTATTATTTATTTTTAAATCATGCTTTCTAAGGGGTCATTTCTTATACCTACAGTTACACTTTATTAAAGCGGAGTTCCACCCAAAAGTGGAACTTCCGCTTTAGGTGTTCCTACCCCCCTGACATGCCACATTTGGCATGTCATTTTTTTGGGGGGGAGCGGGTACCTAGTTTTGACAGGTACCCGCTCCCACTTCCGCTCGGAGCGCCGCGGCGCCATGAGCGGAAGTTCTCCTCTCCCCCTCCCTCCCTGCAATCTTCTCGGACACGTCAGAGGTCCCAGAAGATTGCCGGCCAATCACGGCGCGCAGCGCGACTCGCGCATGCGCAGTGGGTACCCGGCTGTGAAGCCGCAAACTGTAACAGCCGGGTGCCCACAGCAGTGATGCCGGCGCCGAGGGAGAGGATCGAGGCTTCGGGCGGCCGCATCGCTGAACCGTTGGACAGGTGAGTCAAATGGCTGGAACTCCGCTTTAAAGTAGTTGTGGAGGCACCAAAATGAAGACATAATTTAGTAAAGTAACCCATTGGCACATGCATCAAAATCCTAAAATGACTAAGTTCTGGTTTAAAAAATCTTTTTAAGTATGTTTTTTTTAAACTCAAAAAATGATATTTTATTGATCTCAGCCTCCTCCAAATCTCCATATTCCTTCCTATCAGAGGGTGGCCAAATTTATTCTCCATGGTCCCACTGTATGTAGGAATGCAGACACCCTCTATTTTTTTTATTTTATTTTTTTTATTTTATTTTTTTAACCACTTAAGCCCCGGAAGATTTTACCCCTTTCCTGACCAGGGCCTATTTTGCGATTCGGCACTGCGTGAATTTAACGGACAATTGCGCGGTCGTGCGACGCTGTACCTAAACGAATTTGACGTCCTTTTTTTCCCACAAACAGAGCTTTCTTTTGGTGGTATTTGATCATCTGTGCGATTTTTTGATCATGCGCTATAAACAAAAAAAGAGCGTAAATTTTGAAAAAATAGCAATATTTTTCACATTTTTTAATATGAAATTCCCCCCCAAAAAAATGTAAAAATCAAAATTTTTTAACATTTTCAGTCAATTTGTTTTCTGCTACATATTTTTGGTAAAGCGTATTTTGATTGGTTTGCGCAAAAGTTATTGCATTTACTAACTAAGGGAAAGATTTCTGTCGTTTTTGGTGTTTTTTTTTTAACGAGTAATGGCGGCGATCTGCGATTTTTTTTGCGGGACTGCGACATTGCGGCGGACAGATCGGACCCTTGACTGACATTTTTGACACTTTTGGGGGTACCAGTGACATTACTATAGTAATCAGTGCTATAAATATGCACTGTTACTGTAAAAACGACACTGGCAGGGAAGGGGTTAATTTTTATTGGTGATCAAGGGGTTAATGTATGCCTGGTGCTTACTAACGTGTGTGGGGGGAGGGGACTGAGTGACACAGGGACAGATCGCAGGTTCAGCTATGCTGAATCCTGCAATCTGACCCTGCCTGTCACTTAGGAGATCCGCCCGCTTTGTTTACACAAGCGGGCGGATCTCCACACTCGATTCCCCGACATTCGGGGAAGAGCGGCGGTGATCACCGCCGCTCCTCCCCTGGCCCGACTCCCGCTGTGACTGAATACAGTGGGAGTGAGCCTCCGGCGGGCCGAGAGAGGGGAATGTCTGGCGACGTAGGTCTACGTCACCAGACGTTATCGAGCCACTTTGTCGCAGTAGAGCTCCAGTGAGCAGCGATAAAGTGGTTAAAGTAGTTGTGGAGGCACCAAAATGAAAACTATTTTTAGAAAAGTAACCCATTGGCACATGCATCAAAACCCTAAAATGACACTAAACTCTGGTTTAAAAAATCTTTTTAAGTATGTTTATTTTTAACTCAAAAAATTATCTTTTATTGATCTCAGCCTCCTCCAAATCTCCATATTCCTTCCTATCAGAGGGTGGCTAAATTTGTTCTCCATGGTCCCACTGTATGTAGGAATGTAGACACCCTTTCTTCCTTGTTACCAACATGAACTAAGGATAAAGGATGTATAGTGTGCTTACAGCAACTAACGTGCATTGCTCGTTTCAAACAAATGGAAGTACGAGAGAAAAGGAGAGGCTCAGAAGCTTATGGAGGATGTTACAAGGTGGCAGAAAAACAAAATAAAACTGACCATACATAAACCAAAATGTGTCCAGTTCGGCAAGGACAAGCCAAATTTCGAACCATGTGTGGCCACTGTGGTTGATCGGAAGCCAATCTACCATTCAACTTCTGTGTAACTGCCATGATGGAAGATTTTCGTTCATTCAGCAATGAAGGCAATAGACTGCATCACTGATCTTTGTATTCTAAAGGATAAAAGATTGAGGGGCAAAAGGAAGCTGATAAAGATTTACTGCTTGTGTCAAATAATGTTCAAATTTTTTAACTATTAAAGTTCTATATCTTATTATATGTTATCCACCAACACACCTAAGGGATAACATAACTTCATTAAACTAGCATTTGGAATCATACCTGCTAGTGATATGTTTCAGCGGAAAAAAAAAAAATACTGAAGCATGTGAGGAGATTAAAGGCATGGCAGAAGACGTGACCACCAGAAACATTATGTGCAAAGTCGTAGAAAAGATCACAGGAAGATCTAAGAAAAACTCAACAATAATTAAATGCAATACTTGGAACATATGCTAACTTTTGATTCAAAAGTCTTGAATGACCAATGGCAACTCAACAAAATCTGCCAACACTAGGACAGAGGACAAAGAAGATCTAATCCACTTCTTAGGCGTGACAAGGTACTTTACGTTGGCATATATTCTTCATGAAGCATCTCTGTAAATGTGAATCCTACTTAAAACAGATATTCTCTCACAGTGTAAATGAGAGCAAGATAATCTATATCAATGTAAACTGTTATGGACACAAGCACCTACTTGAGATGTTTTTAAACCATTCAAACAACCGGGAACAAGCAGAGGCATACATTGTGCAAGACATACTCTCCAGAGTAAATGTGTGGATAAGAAAAGATAAAAGGAACTAAAGAGAAATTATGCAGTATACAAGCCTTAAACTGTTGAAAAATGTAAAGTAATGCACTTGGGTGCCAGAAACCAGAAAGCAAGCTACTCACTAGGGGGGGACCTCTGGGTGAGTCTAGGATGGAAAAGGACCTGGGGGTACTGGTTGACAACAGACTTGGCAGTGGCATGCAATGCCAAGCCGCTGCAAGCAAAGCCAACAGAATACTGGGATGTATAAAAAAGGGGATTCACTCCAGAAATAAAGAGATTATTCTCCCACTCTACAAGACTCTGGTCCGGCCACATCTGGAGTATGCTGTCCAGTTCTGGGCACCGGTCCTCAGGAAGGATGTGCAGGAACTGGAGAGAGTCCAGAGAAGGGCAACAAAAATAATTAGGGGAATGGAGGACATCAGCTATGAGGAAAGACTACAAGCACTGAACTTATTCTCTCCGGAGAAGAGACGATTGAGGGGGGATATGATATCAATGTTCAAATACTGTACTGGCAACCCTAGCATATAGAAAAACCTATTCAGAGAAAGGGAATACAATAAGACACGTGGCCACTCACTAAAACTAGAGGAAAGGCGGTTTAACCTTAAAATACGCAGGGGGTTGTTCATTGTAAGAGCAGTAAGGATGTGGAATTCTCTTCCGCAAACCGTCGTATCATCAAGGAGCATCGATAGTTTCAAAAAACTATTAGATGGGCACCTTAAAGACCACAACATACAGGGGTATACAATGTACGGTTAACAGCAAACACACACACACATCATAGGTTGAACTGGATGGACTGATGTCTTTTTTCAACCTCACTAACTATTTAACTATGTAAACTGATACAAGCCTTAAAAAGATGGAATAAAGGAGCCTTTAAAAAAAGGGGCCCCTATCTCTCCAAATACATCTGTATTGGGTGCCCCTGTATGATGTACCAATTGGAGCCTTCAGTCCTCTTTTGTTAACAGAGGGAACAGGAAGTCCTGAGGACCAGGGGGAGACTGGGATAGAGGGCAGGGGGCATTTGTTCCCTGGACTTGTAGTAGTAAGATCTGTTGGGCTGGTTGCCCAGAGTGGAAATACTTAACAAATTCAGAGATCGATCAGGACAGAACTGTGACACATGCTGGGCATTATGTAGCTACCTTTTCCATGTCCAGGCAGTATCTGGCTAATCTTCCAGCATTATCTTCCTTTGCTTATTTAGCTTCCTTTGCATATTTTGCATATTTGTATAATAATAAAGCATGTCCTTTAGAAACACCCACCTTTCACAATGCCCACCGGTCACTGCTGCACCATGGCACATTTTGCATGGTACATTTATTTTTGTCCCTACAGTAAAAGGACCACTAGCCACAGGCAAAAGGTTCTCAGTCCCCCATGCTGTGGACCCAGCTCTGGAAAAGAGGTAGGAATATGATGCAATCGGAGAAGGGGGGCAATGACAATCCTGGAAAGGACCATCTGACCCCAGAAGTTGTTGAATTTTAGAATTTGCCTGACAAAGGGTGCTCTACTCAGTAAAAAGTGTCTTTTAGCTAATAGGAATTTTAAGCTGCTGCATTTTTCATTTTCATCTGACAGTGACCTACTTAGGGTTGAAATGCTAAAGACGCTATATACAACTATGCTAAGCAGGCTGCTATTCATCATCATGTTATAGTTAGTAAACACTTTTGTTAAAAGTATGTTTTGTGTTGCACTGTCACTTTTAAGGAAGAACTCTGGGCACTTAATGAGTTATAAAAATTGTGGTTTCCTTAGCTTATGCAGAATATATCGCTCATTTTGTCTAGGCGATGGTCTAAAAAAGTTAAACTTACCTACTCCACAATCCTGGCTTGCTCTGCTTTTCTCTTGCTCTGGAATATGGGCAGGCATTCTGACATCACCATGTGCAATGCAGGGCCAGCCGTGGCCATTGGTTCTACACTGTACTAGATTACATTGGTATGAGAGGTAATGTGACAACCACTCAGAGACCAGCAAGAATAAAGACTTTTTAAGACCGGTCATCGCTACCAAAATTGATATGCAGGAGCATGGAAAAAATGTTTTACATTGGGAATAAATCATCCTCTTGAAAAACACGCAATATATCCCGAATCAGCTTGGGAGACATAATATTTATAATTTATTAACTGCCTAGAATTGGGCTTTACATTTTAGGGAACAAAGCTATGTCACATAGTTGTAACATTGCCATGCTGGAGCCTACCAGAGTCAGGAACTCTATTAGTTTATGCGTGTGTTCCTAAAGGAAAATCTGCTCCATTGCTGGATAATTATACCAGCCTTATGAATGTTTTCCTTTTAATTGGCAACAAGTCCCATTTTTGCTAGCCAGATCTTTAAAAAACTATCTAAGGGCCACCAGAGTCACAGCAGGTTCCAGGCTGAAAATTACACTTTCTTTAAAGAGGCCCTGGAAGTTATTGGTCTGGGATGGGCAGCCTTACTGACTAATAGAAGATGGTGGAATGAGGCAGGCTAAAACTCTCAATCGCAGAGGGTGACTTTTATTTTCATTAACAGAGTGCCCTCTGTTTCTGGCCCCCCAGGACACTCTGGAAGAAGACAAAAGCAAAATGTCTGCTAATGTCCCAAGGTTTTCGTCCAGAGATAGTCCAGAAGATCATACTGGAAAGAATTCCCTAAATAGGTTCCTCTTTTTCTAATATTTATTTTGACTTTTGTTAGATGACCAGTTTATGTAAACAGTGCTTAGCAAAATTCATCAGTTGCATTAGATCAATCATACGTAACAGTAGTTGACTTTAGGACCTCATGAGGTCGAAATGCAGAAACAGCTCATCCCTACTTTATGGTATAATCCCAATATTGCATAAAAAGCGCTTTTTAAAATCAGGTCCAACATTCTGTCAAACTTTATATTATTGGGCATCACAGTAAATACATTTGTTGGGAAGTATGTTTTTTGTATTTACCTAATTTGTACCTTTGTACTTAGAGTTAAATATTCAAATGTGTCAGTATAGGGTGCACATAGAATATTGTATATCCAGTGCTGTCAGCTCAGCAGTTGTTTACCGGTTGGTTTGTCACAGTCAGCTAGAAATTACATTGATAATACCAGAGGGGAAAATTCTTCCCCTTAGCGTGTCAGTCTGGCAGCAGACAGAGCACCGTGCTGATCTGCACTAGAAAGATCCTACAGGAGATGCGAGAGCAGGAGAATTACAATGTTCCTTGCACAGGAGAAATGCAATCATCCTTTGATGCATCCCAGTGCTGTGGATTTCTTGCAGTCCTCCAGTGATGGCTTCAAAGAAATTCTAAGGGCTGGTCTCCTGATGGTGGGTAACAATAATGGACCATGCCATGACACACATAATGTGTGTTGATAAAATATTACAATAACATACTGTTCATTTGTTTTCTCCAGCAGAAGCCCATGCAGGAGCACAATTAAGAGGGACAGAACATTGTTACCCTATGACAGGGAATGTTGGGTTAAGGACCGTCATGGCAGCATCACCAGGTTTTATTTTGATGAATTCTGAAGATTTAAAAAGATTGAAAATTACTTTTGAAATTATGAAATCTTAATGCTAAAAAGCTTCTCTGCAAAACCGCAGTACAAAAAATAAATTCACAATCTTTGGAAATATATACATTATAGTTGTCTATAGATTACAGCCAGCTATAATTGGAATTGTCAATTGGCCAAAATTCAAGCCATGGGTCGCTCTGTGGAAATTATATGGGACAACAAACCTTGATTGAGGATAAGTCTACCTTTGAAAAAAAATGATAATACATTATTATATTTTTGCAGGAAAAATGTGCATTATTATTATTTATTTTATTTTTCTTTGGTTAGCTTGCAAACCCTTGCATGTGCATGAGAGGATTATAAGTATATTGCCATGCTCCTGCAAACCCTTCCTCCAGCTCCCTTTCAGTTGGAGGAAGTGTCAATGGGCTACAAGTGTAGTGTCCACTCTGCACCATGTTACATCCTAAAATATGGTTATCACATGGTGTAAAAGGTAGAATTTGCTTTTAAATATTTAAAGGATCCAGAAATTAAAAAGTCAGCTGCAGTCACTACTCGGGTACTTGGCACCCGCTGATGTCAGAATACAATAGCGAAAAGAGATTCTGCCATTCATGCTGTTTAGCGTGGATGGGGGAATTCTAAGGATTTCTTTTGTTTAACCCACTGAACTCAACAAGAGAAATCTTAACATGTATGGACATTTTCAAACAATAATTACTGTCTGATTTCCCTGAGCTGCTTTACAGTAACAGACTTTCCAGAGAAAAAAGTGAAACATTTAAAAAAGTTTTTTCTTAATTCAAAATTGATATTTAAATTTTGGGAATAATGGCATTAAAAGTAACTGTTAAAAAATCTCTCAAAAACTCTTGTGGGGATATCTGCACCTGAGTTCCCTACTTCACCCTTTGATGCAGCTCCCTCAAGGTGAGCAAGACTACATTATAAAAGTTTCTTAGCTGCTCAATCCATTGAGGATATCTCACTGATGGAATCCTCCAAAGATAGGAGAAGTCAGTATTTAGTATTTTGTCAGCATATTTAATCAACTGGTGTCCACCGGTAAACAAAAAAGTTGGTTCATGGTGGGCTTACACTTTACATGAGAGCACTACCATACCCTTTCTATTTAAAAAATGGCCGCAAACATTATAATTTTAGAAAAAATCATTTTTTCCTACAATTAAACAAATTTCACTTGATACGCTGACATCTACATCAGGGGTGTCAAACTCAATTTAACTGCGGACCGCATCAGCATTATGGTTGTCATCAAAGGGTCAGTTGTATCTGTAAAACTGTATAAATTAATGCAGGGTCTTTTTTCTCAGAGAATAGGTGCAGGAACTCAACCATGCCACCCCCGCCCCCCCCCCGATGAACCACATTGAATAGTGGGTGAGGCCAAATTGCTGGAGGATCCTAAAGGGGAAATAAATATCAGGAATCCATTATGTGCAGAGTTCAGGGGTGCGCTATGTACAAAGTGCAGTGTTGAAGAGTAAGCTACGTACAGCGTGCAGGGTTCAGGAATTGAAGAGACAAGAACTCACTGCTCAAGGTGGTGTAATTGCCTCATGACTCACACCGGTGCATGCCCCGGCTCACCTCCGTGGAAACTTTATAAAGGAAAAGGAATTGGCAGCACTCCAGGTTGAGTCAAAATCCAGATTTATTGACTGGACATCCAAATATGACAATCGTGACAAGGTAGACGCGTTTCACACACTGACTGTGTGCTTAATCATTACCAATGTACGGTGCACAGTGTGCAAGGGTTCAGTTCTTTTTCACATGCTGTCCACATCTAATTTCCACCCCTTCCCCTGAGTGTGAGGGCCACGTGAAATGACCCAGGGGCCGGATTCAGCCCACGGGCCTTGTGTTTGACACATGTTACAGTATCTACGTAAAAAAGTATATATATATTTTTTTAAATTTATGTGCGGTCACTATTGCTCCTTATGATGTCATAGCTAAGAAGCAGGTCTGAACCAGGAAAAAACATGACTTCCATCATGCACTAGTTTTTTATGATATCTCAATAGCTCTTGCTTAAAGTAACCCCATCACTAAAATCTCATATAAATTTTTAAATTTTAATGTGATTTCAAAAGTAATTTTCAATATTTTTAAACCTGCAGCTTTTATTAAGCGAATAACTGGTGATCTTGCCATACTAGTTCTCATTCAGGCACTTTCTGTTATAGGGTAACAACAATCTGTCCTGATAGAGATTACATGTGGTAATTCCAATACACATTATACAGCATAATACGCTGATTTCAAGTTGCAAAACCTGGCCTGAGAAATGCTGCACAGACATCTAGATGTACCCGAAAGGCACATAGTAATACTGAGTATCACTAGCAGAACTGCATTGCAAATTCAGTACCAGATTAAAATGATGGTATAATATCAGGTTCACACCAATTCCATTATATGTATGATTAAACTGTTGCACTCCCTAGTCTCTACAATCAGTTATAGGCTGGGTATGGCTGGAAGTAGGTTCAATTATCCTCTTGCCATTGAAGAGTTTAACTGCATGCTTTTATCAAAGGAATATATAATTCAAGGTCACAATAAAGTTATTGCTTTACATTGAGCTTTTCATTTCATATGACCAAAATAATTGGCAGTTAGCTATGGCTGCAGTCCTCTTCAATAAGTCAATCCCAGTTCCAGTATAGCAGGAATTTATGTGCTGTTCTTTTTATAATATGCTAGTTGGTAGAATAGAGTTATGGAAGTTCAGAGACTGGAAAAGATTTAATGGTAGACCTGTATTGTAATTCTGTGAAAATAACAAATGCATAAACACATAGTACATTTATAGCACTGTTCTTTAAACCCATTGCTTGGAAATCATTTATAATATTGCCTTCCACTGCCTGCTGTAAATTTGATAGGGCCGTGCAGACACCAACCAACATACCTTCAGATCTCTTCATTAATATAAACTGTGGCCTTGGCTTATTGTGTATGTTTATATATGGAGATAGGAGTACCTAAGAAGGGCCAGATACATTAGAGCAGGGATTCCCAAAGCTGTTGCAGAACTACACATTCTATGAGGCATTGTAAAACGCTGACATTCACATACATGACTAGGCATGATGGGAATTGTAGTTCCTGAACAACTGGAGGGCCGTAGTTTGGGAATCCCTGCATTAGAGACTACACAAGGCTTTTTAACCTTTTTGATCAATCATTCCTTCCAAGGCCTGTGGAATGGTGAGAATGATCTGCTGCTGCCATAGACATAAGTACACCACCAAATTTTGCAAAAAGAGAAGAGGGACCAAAAAATGGATGCTGCTCAAATCAATGAATACCTAGCAATGGAAAGGTGAGGCAGGTAGAAGTACCTGTATTTATTGTATTTAAAGCAGATACACAATGAGGTTTCAAACTATCTAGAAAGGCAAATCTGGACTTCTACCATGTTTTTGTACTTTTTACTTCTAAAGTCTGCTCCCAGTTGAATTATTGTTCACAAACATTAGAACAGGACCACCTCTCACAGGGATATCTTGGCATACCAGTGTGGTTTTACATGTGTTTTAAAAGTATGCACTAAAAACATTGTTTTTAATCTACACATTAGGCACAGTTTACAGATAGGTTTTCTTCCCTCCTGGCTAGCTTAGTGTAATGTTGGAGATTCTTTATAAGGCCAGCTTAAATAAAACTCCAGTTTTCTCAGCAAATACAAAAATAAATAGCTACACTAAAACTTTATATATAAAATTATTGCTGCGCCAAGTGAGCATAAATAAATGAAGATAAATCAAAATAAATCAGTGTTGGTAATAATATACATGTGAATACATATAAATAAATATATATATCCAGTGAAAGAAAGTCCAAATCAGGTAATATATCAAAAATAGTATAGTCCCAGAATCAGCGGGGGAGGAGCCTATGCGTCATCACGCCGATACCCGGAAGAATACTGGCAGAGAGTGTTTTGATGTGTTGATAGCCCGCACTGCTGTGAGTGCCAACAAATGTAAGTGCACTTCCTATGTATCTATTGCTTAAATAAACCCGTTCCAAGCAGAGAGCACTAGATCCCCTGTTTTTTATTCCCTATATCGATGCTGGTATATCTGGAGAGATGAACAGGAGGTCGTGTTAGGAAGACCAGGCTGCTGGAATATATCACATATATGCGTGTTTTGGCTCTGTAAGAGCCTATCCTTGAGGTGAGCTGCTAGTGTGTCACCAGTCAAGTGGAGCACTTTTTGAGTGGAGCATGCAAGCACCCTTAATCACTTATAATTTGGATGAAGAAATTTATCATTTTTTGGCACAAATTATGATTCTGGGACTATACTATTTTTGATACTATTTTTGATATATTACCTGATTTGGACTTTCTTGCACTGGATATATATATTTATTTATATGTATCCACATGTATATTATTACCAACACTGATTTATTTTGATTTATCTTCATTTATTTATGCTCACTTGGCGCAGCAATAATTTTATATATTGAGTTCACAGGTGTTTTTGTGTTTTGCACTGATTGCTTGCAGCCTAGTACACTTGATTGCATATTGATTTATTATTTTGGTTTGCGCTGATTATTCTTTTTCTATATTTTGTACACTAAAACTTTGGCTGCAATACTCTTTTTCAGTTCAGCACTGTCCAGCACAGGAGGTTCACTCCGTCACACTGCCGACACATATCTTCTGGTTGAATGATGGCCACTTTGGCCAGTATTATTCAACTTATTGCTTGTGGGCCCAGGCTGTTCCGGACCCCCTGGGGCGTTTCATCATGCAGCCTGAGCTTCCTGCAACCCTGGGATAAGTAGCATTTATGTGAGTGGCCCTCAGTCCTGGAGGAGGGAACACCCACTTTTGCCATTGAAAAAGAAGAGGAAGGACTCATGATGTCACTAGACCAGCTTGAAGAATGCAGAAAAAAAAGATCCTGGGGTTGGGAGGGTTTAAGATATGAGGAAAGATGGAGTTTTGTATGTATGACCTGATTGCTTCTATAATGTATGTACACAGCAAGTAAATGTTTAGCAAACCAGAAGGGTTGAAGAAACTAGCATTGTGGATCCTGAATTAATAAAAGGGATACATTAGCACATGTACATTTTGTATATGCACACACAGCAAATAACCTGTAATTTTGGAGAACTCAAATTACAAAACATAAGCACATATTTCTTGTTGGAAAAACTCTTCCTTTCAGGACTGACAATGGCTCTCCCAAACCATACCTGTATATGCAAATAGAGATAGGCAACCTCCTCTGACGATAATGCCCAGTCCCGGTTTTAAATGGCCCAGGCCCAAAGCTTTGCATTGTTGGATGGAAGAATATCTAACCTCTGCTATGTGAAATTGAAGATATTGTGGGAGGGTTACAGACAGCACTATAGTAAGAGTTGCATGCTTACAGCTGACAGCTACCCATCACCGATGTTGGTTTAGTATCTTTTCCCATAGATGTGCTTTAGTGTGCAGTTATTCATGTCACATTTTCACTTTAATTAGAAAAAGTCTAGAGTAGTTGCCTTTAAAAGAAGGGTTTTTGTTTCGCATATATATAAATATATATATATTTATATATAAATAAATAAATATATATATATATATATATATATATATATATATATATATATAGTACTGTGTATATACCTGTATATATACAAAAAGAAAATATGGCAGGGGCTTATAGAAAGTCCATCATCAAAAACAGGGGTTCCATAAGAGAACAACTGTGATTTTAGTTTTTAGTCCAAAAATTATTCAAATTTATTTAATACACAGAATTTATACAAAAAAATCCTAATTAATACAAGCAACTTCCACAATTCACCGTTAAAAACAAATCGTAAATATACATATATTTGACTGAGATCTTTTCTATTACTGTTGATCTCCAAAAATTTTGTTCAAAATAACAATGAAAACTAAAAATAGATTTGTACAGGAGAACCAAAAAAATTGCAGAGGGGTCTTGAATACCTCTTTTTATACTTTACAATATTCATACTGGAAAAGGAAGGAATATTGCAGCTTGAATCGTAACCAAGAGTTAAAGTGCTCCTTATTAACTGGTATTTTGAATCAACATTTTTGTATGTTGCCACCTATGGAATGCTGGAATTATTAAAGGTTAGTCAGCCTCATACACCTTAAAGTGCATATTTAAGAGCACTTGCAGTGCAATTCCTGCCCTCTCACTGCTAAGTAGAAACTAATGAGCAAATATGGCTAACCCCATGTAAAGTATTTGATTATTTTCATTAAACCGATAAAATTCAAATACTCACATCTGTATAAACTGTATATATTAAAGGATAAATACTGTAAAACATTTATCTTTGTAACTACTTATTGAAATTAGATGGCAGTGGTCCTGTGTTTTATCACCATTGGCTGACAGCTCTTGGGAGGACTAATTGGTTGATTAGCATACCTGACTCTCTCTCCTTTGGTTGTGATAAGCAATATTGGTAGCATATGCTAGCAGTGCTCATCTCGTCCCCCTTGTCCTCTTCATTGACTGATAGACTCCTGTGTGTAAGAGTATACACCACTAACAAGGAACAAGCTGCCTTTCACAATGTTATAGATAATGTGCCAATCTTCCAAAAGAGGAATTTAAAACCTGAGATATAGAGTGAATTGTTCAGCAGCCAAACTTCTAAGGTCACATTATACAATTTGTGTACATGGGCATTTGTTTGCTTTTCTTCCATCTACAAGGAAATGTGAATTCAAAAGCAGCTTGACACAGCTGAGGGATCAACTCAGAAGGAACTCAGGAGCACCTCCAACTTTCCGGGGTGGCAGTGTTTTTATCCGGTTTGAAAATAACTTTTTTTTTCGTTGCTATTTATCCTTTTTGATAACTTGAACTTTTGATATTAAATGCTTTATTTGTTGTATAAATTGAGAATTATCACAGTGTTCTTGGATGTACATATGGATACTTATTACTTTTCTTATTTCTATGAGTACACCGTCCATGTGAATAGACAATGGATTGTACCCAGGGTTCCTTTTATAAATAGTACCCCTTCTCTGGGCATCAGTATTTATTGCTGGCAGTCCACTGCAAGTCTTTTTAGCTGATTTGTACCAACTCATAATAAAGACAAATTTTACGTTACTTAATTGCAGTTGAGATATAATGTTGTGACTTTTGAAAAATGCTAGATGAGCTAAAGTTTGTCATTTTTGTCTGTTATGTTCTTTAAAGAAAAATTGTTACAAGCCTTAGCAATTTACAGAACATTTTACCAAATACAGGCGGTCCCCGGGTTACAAACATCCGATTTACAAACGACTCCTACTTACAAATGGAGGGAGATAACAAGAAGTGAAAGGAAATCTACCCCTAGGAAGGGAAATTCTCTCCTGTAAGAGCTCTCATGGGAAAAAGATGTCTCCAATGAGGCTTTGTCAATTGTCACCAATCCTTGTTTCCACAACAACCCAAATTTTTCAAAATCCAGTTGTCATAGGTACAAAAAGTGAGGTGAAATCTTCTGTACAGGGGTACAGACAGCAAAACAAAGGGTACAGAGGTGTTAACCCTTCCCTATGCTATCCAAAAATATTAAAAAATATTCTTTTGGCTGGAGCTACACTTAAAAAATATACCTGTTCTGACTTACAAACAAATTCGACTTAAGAACAAACCTACAGTCCTTATCTTGTTTGTAACCCGGGGACCTCCTGTAAATTTAAAAGCAGTGGTTACCTTGGGGAAAACTGCCAATCAAAATAATTAGTGGATCCAACAATTTAGGCAGTTTTATTTAGGTTTATGGCAGATTTACTTTAAAGACAAACTATTTTAAGGGTTTTCAATAGAGTGAGAAAGGGTTAAAACCTTGGCCATGTGTTTGTTGCTTTGCCCCTGTTGGAGAGTAAGGACATAGACAGCAGGTTACAACCCTTCCCCACTTTATAATTAAATAAAACAAAAAAATAAACTTTAATTGAAGATGCAACTTACTACACAATGGAGAAAGCATTCAAAATGATGAATTTAAGGGGAAACACATATTTGCATGTACCTATCTTACCTTGTGATACTAACTTTGTTTCTGCATGTATTTGCTTCTCTTAATCTGTTCCTAAAGACTCCAAACAGAATGGTGATGCTGCCAATGCTGCACTGGCTAACGAGGATTGCCCAACAATAGACCAGGCTCTCTCCCCAGAAGAAAAGTCCCCCGTTACCCCAGGTGCAAGAGAGAGATACAATCGCGACCGAGCTTGTTTCCTGTTGTCCACCGGAGACTTTGCACATTCTCCAGACGGCAACATCCGCAAAGGTATTTGCCTCTGATGCATACTGCTCCACCTCCATCGCTCACTTTCATTTATACAGCTATCTGCACCAATGCAAGGCTTGAAACAAATATGAATCCCCCTTGAATCTCCTTTGCAAAGTAAATATCTCTGGCCTGCTTTCTACAAGTTCAGTCTTGCTGGTTCAAATCCCATTTGCCTTCTTTCGGCACATCCATAGTCTGCCAGTGGGATGTGTCAATGCAAGCTACAGGCCATTTTGTTATAAATAGCCAAACATTTCCCTGCAGTTTTGCTTCTTGTAGTTTGTTCTAATACAAATAGTACATTTAATTTCTTTAATCTGTTGGACTGTATATATGCCATGGTGGTCAGGAAACTTGGAGGAGATCTGTGACAAACAGAAGCAGCTCAGCAACAAAAAGCAACATGCAATATCTAATTTTTTTATTGTAAGAAAGACATTATACGATTGAGATCGGGCATGTTTAAAGCATCCAGCAAGCTATTTTTCAATTTGCTGCTCAAAAAAACAAAAACAAAACTTTTTTATAGCTCACACTTGCCAGCAGATCCTAACTTCAGGCTCTTTTGGCCATGCAGGAGGGACTTGACACAAAATTGGGAAAAGTTAAAACTTTGTTGAGCAGGTAGTGCTTCTAGGTAGGAACTGGGAACCTCAGGGGTGGGGTTTAATTTTCTCTGGGATTGTTGGCATGTACGATTTTGTATCATGAATTGTCTTAATCTTGTGGTGCAAAATTACCACAATGTTTGCCAGACACTACCACATTTTCTCTGAAAGTTGGCTTGGCTTGAACAAAGTCCGACTTGAGGTGAAATATGATTATTGAGATGCAAGCAACAAGTGTTTAGAGATCAATAGCAAATGAGTACATATAGCTATACCATAATTGTGTGAATTCCATAGCAGTACCCAAAGGTGGGACAACATGTTCATACAACGTATTGTCTATTGTTTCAATGTTTATATGTGAAAAAAGCAGAAATGCCAAACAAGCCGTTCATATGTTCATGTTCTGTGTTATGTCCTTCGACCTTTGTGTATTTTTTTTTTTTTTTGCTCTTTTTGTTTTTCAGCTCATGTGACAGATCATAATGGCCCGATATCTGACTGAGGTTTTACTGCTGTATATGTTTATTATTGTCATTATTTGCATTTCCAATAGATTTTGCTACTTGTATCAAAATCTTTCTATATGCACTACAGCTACGTGAGGCAGCACACTCATATTTTTGTCATGCTGTTACCAGCATGGTAGGTTGAGCTTTTATGCAAGAGACCAGTATGGACATGGCTGTATGCCCAGGAGGGATATGTGTGTTAGAATGAGTGTGTGTAAGTCTGTGTGTGTGTATGTGTTTGCAATTGCGTGTGTGTGTGTGTTTGCGTCTACTCATCACAATGCATATTTTTCATTAAGCCTTTCCCATGGCCAAGCCATGAACCATACCCACTAAGCTTCTCCTGATAAAAGTAAATGACTCTACCAGCCAGAAATATCTCAATTTTGCTTTATTGGCTTGATTTTAAGCAAAGGGCTCAGAGCAGTAATGTGCAGTAGCCAAAAGCAACCAGTCAGCTTTCTTTAGACCAGGGATCCTCAAACTACGGCCCTCCAGCTGTTGCAGAACTACACATCCCATGAGGCATTGTAAAACTCTGACATTTAAAGACATGACTAGGCATGTTGGGAATTGTAGTTCCTGAACAACTGGAGGGCCATGGTTTGAAGACCCCTGCTTTAGACTAACCAACATTGCTAAAATGTGATTTGATTTTTTGGTTTACTGCAAATAATTTCTAATTGTGCTATGTTACTAAATTAGCCATACTGAGTGTGTACAGTAGATGTACAATGAACAATGAGTGTAACACAACAGGAAAAATTCTCAACAATTTTGGTAGTCACAGACATTGGTTTATTAATGTGAAATCCCACACGTTATCGCTTTAAAACAAAATGAAAGGCATCAACCACTACTAAACCATTGGCTTCCCCAAAGAAGGAGATATGGAAAGTGAAGGGGTTCATAGTCACTTACCTACCCTCTTGTGGAAGCAGGTAAGTTTCCATCCCTCCCCCACCGAACTGGTAAGTCCCCATACCACAGTGCTAACAGATGTAAGCAAAAACAACACACACAGGTTTTAAAATAACATAATTCAACAATATATTGGAATTGGATTTGGTAGTATTTAGTACCACCTTTTATATCTCCCCACTGCTTAAGGTAAAGCTGAAAAAGTTTTCACTTAAGCTGGATACACACTATCCAACTTTTGTGGTTAGATTTCCTTCAGATTTACCTTTTCTATGTAGTGCAAGGGCCTGCCAGATTGCATACAAATTGAAAGTGTTTAGGTTTGACCTCATATTATATGGTTTTGGTAAATCTAAAGGAAAAAGTCTTCAGAAAATCTTATAGTGTGTATGGCCCATAACTCCCATCCACTGAGAGTGGTCACATGTCTCTTCAGCAACAGTTGTGTTTTTGTACAAATACCCCAACCACAGGCAAAACAGACTGGTGTTGAATGGGAGGGGGGAGGATAATCAATTTACCAAAAAAATAGAAAAATACAAATGATATTAGCCAGCCAGGTATTTTGCTTATTTCATCCCAATTTTCAGACCAATACATTTGTCCCAATGTGTGAACCATTATGTATTTAAGCTCTGCTTGTTTGTGTGCTTGAAAATCGTTCTTTACACATGCACATGGTGCATGTTTTTTGTACGTAGCTGTATGCAAATGGGAAGTATGATTTTTTTTACTTGACAAGGAGGTGCTCTACAGAGGCCAGTTTCCTCCAGATTCCCCAGTTTACTGTGCAAACCCCAAAGACCAAGAGATGACCCATTTCTGCTGTTATAAGCTGTGTAGTATTGTTCAAAGTATGATCACCCACAGCAACCAATCAGAAGGTATCTTTCAAGGTTCTCAACATTTTTGAGGAAATCTAGTCTCCTTAAGGTTTTCTAGACAAAATTTTTTTAAACAATCAGTTTTCAGAACACCTGAAGGGAAATTAAACTGACAAAAGAAGCACTGCAAATTAGACACTTTGAACGGAGCCACCCTTGGGTATCTGCCGGTGTGTCCCAGTAGCTTTGAAACCCATGGTGCTCTGATCAGCAGATTTTGACTTCAGTTTCTGAAGTAGACATTGCCCACCTTCCTCTTCACTCCCATACCTCAATATTGGCTCATTGCTTTAATGGAACACCTAATGACCAATTCTGAGACTTGGGATTCAACAGGAAAATAGATTTACATAATAGAACATCCTGGGTTTCAGGTCTCTTAGGAGGCTCCTGGCTATTAAGGCATGCTCAGTCGCCTCCTGTGGGCAAACTTTGCAGTAGTATTAGCAATTGAATACCTTTCATCTCACAAACAGGTGTACTTTTGAATACATTTCATCTCACAAACAGGTGTCCCTTAATGCAAACCAATTTCCAAACATTTGCCAATATTAAAATCTCCCTACAGTTGTAATTTTTATCTATATGATACAGTTGCTTACGAAATATACATTTTCAGTTTAGTGATAGTAATAGAACTTAATTCCTCTATCGTTGTTATTATGTTGTGTCAGTTCATGGACAGAGATTTGTCAATAGGATTAATATATGCAATGTGGAAAAGTATGCATATAAATAATTTAGGTTATGTGAAAAACAATTACCATCAGTCAAATTTCACAATAATAACTCAAAAAAAGATAGTTGTTAAGAATGCAGTTTCCCTGATTAAAGATTAAAACTGATTGGTTGCTATTAGTTGCAGCACTCTGTGCACCATCATTGCTCACTGCTCTACCTTATTTAAGAAGGTCAGTAGAGCCAGGCCAGCTGGGCAGTTATATGGATGGAACGCCTACTTAATCTGATACTAAAAGGTTTTTAGTGAAAGCTCAGTTGAACCAGGCCAACTGGGCAGTTATATGGATAGGACTTTTACTTATTCTGATACTGAAAGGTTTTTAGTGTACACCTGGTCCTCAGTAGAAATTTTCCATGACCAATTGGAGATTTACTTGATTACCATAAATGCTATTTCTTTCACTGCATGTCCTCTAACTAAAATTTCTTATCAGACCCACGCTAATCTGAATGACCATTTATTACCATATATAAGTTACCTCAATTAAGTTTTCTGATGCCTTAACATTCACTCAAAACTGGTATTTCATTTATAGGTGGAGTGTAATGAACTAATTCATCTTCTGAGTTCTTACTTCTCTTAGTTGTTTCCATATTTCTTGGCTCTGCTCCCACATAACTGGAGTTTTGGGTGTTTCTGCCCAGTCTTAGGTGTTTTATTTCTGTTGAAATCTCTGTAATATAAAAGAAATGTCCAACCACAAGATACACACACATTATGGCCATGGAAGATGTGCAGAACTGGGAAACCAAGCATGGAAATCTCACCATCAAAGTCTTGGAGAGCAGTGATAAATCCTTAGAGATTTAATCTCCACCATCTACCCAACATGAGAATATTAGTTTTGTGTGAAATACTCAGTGTCCGTACCATTTAATCCTGTAGCACACTTCTTAAGGGGTAAGGTTGCTGAAGTCCTTTTTTGGCCAAATGAAAAACAAAATTTGACCCCTTATGTTTTAGCTTTAAAGAAATTCAATTATATTAAAATCCCTTAGCAGCTTCTAATATCTCCTGGGGACTCTGGCTTCAAGATCTCTCTACCTAGTCTACCTTTCCCCTGCAGTGCTCATAGTGGTTTTTAGTTTTCTTGTTGGCTTTCACATTTCTCTGGCAGTAAGACCCCAGGTTCCATGCTGTCAGAGCCAGGAGATCTTAAAAAGGTAGTTACAATCCACCAATATCCTGAGCCTAACCACCAAATGGTGATGCTGAGTGTGCCAACTACAGTTTCTCACTGTGACAAGAAGTAGCTGACACAGCAGATCAGGTATATCTCTTTTTGAATAAAATAATGTTTATTGATTATCTCAAAGATAAAAACCACTAATATATTTTAACCATACCTGGTCCTATGATCACAACTTGTTAGCAGTTGTGGTTCACAATAAACATTTTATTCAGGAAAAGGAACACCTGCTTCAACAATCATGATATTTGTTACATATAAAACCTAATTCCTGAAGCTTGAGACCTAAGCGATACAAGAATCAGTGGGTGATTTAGTCTCCAAGAATAAATTAAATATCAGTTTTGAGAGAATATACCGTGTAATTCCAAGATATACTGTATTTTCTGGCGTATAAGACTACTTTTGAACCTCAAAAAAAGCGCCCAAAAATGGGGGGTCGTCTTATACGCCGAGTATAATATCTCCAAGGAAACCTAAGTATAAGTATTACCGGTAGATGAAAATTAGGGGGGTCGTCTTATACGCCCAGTCGTCTTATACGCTGGAAAATGTGGTAGTTAATTCCTACTTTGGAGGGTTCTACTAACTTACAGCTTCACAAAAAATGTCAGGGCTCCCTTGATATATCAGGGTTTTGCCTGCAGTTACCCACAGTTGAGACCCCTCTACCTTGGCTTCATGCCAGCTGTTTGTTCCACCCTCTACCTACTGGACTCTGCATATAAAAATATGTGTAAAAGCACTAACAGAGTAACACTACTGCTCAACAAATAACTGACCTAGAGGTGACTTGGGGAAATCCTCTCTGCAAAAAAACTGAAATGAAAAGGTATTTTTAAATAAAATGATATTAAATGACACAATAGCCTTGTAGTAGTTGTGTAAGTTATTTGCTTTTTAATGGAGGTGTATTTTTCCTTCATATCTAATTTTATTAAAAGGATGTGATCCTGTGTATCCTATAGGACTTTTAACAGATAGGATATAGTGGTCTTACAGAGGCTGACACACATGCTGGGAGGAGGGGGACAGGGCATCTTTTATGAAGTCATCTACATTAAAGCATTTCTTTTTTTTTGTTTGTTTATGTTCATTCTCATCCATGTTTCATTGTCATTGCCTGCGCCCTTCGCTCTTCAGCTGTCAACGCCTGCACTCCATCACCTCAGCACGACGACTGGTACAAACAAGACGTTGACCTCCTGCATGACCTCAATGCCAATGCAGCCACATGGATCAAGCAGTAGGATGCATGATGCCTTAGGGGTGAGTAGCATGAAGGGGAATGCCCTTTTCTCACCCTCCTGAATGACAAACCTGGCTCACTTCTGTTTCTGCAATGCACCAAATAACCTTTCCCATACTGCCTAGATCCATATTGACAGTAATTATTTGGCTGGGGATACCTAAAAGGTCAGTGCATCTAAGGGCTAGGGTATGTTAGTTATGGGCGCCCTTGGATTCACTAAATTAGCAACCTGCCTCTTATATAATATGAGTTTGATGAAAAATCTTTGCCTCAGTGCCTCAATCGTCTTGCTGCAGAAAGAGTCTTACCCCCTGATGCATTCTGCACAAAAGGCAAATTAAACCAGGCAGAGCAAGACCCCCTTGTAAAGGCCATGGCAAGTGGACAGAGCCGAAAATAGTGTAGAGATCTCCCTCCATTGGAGACCCATTGGAGATATAGTGCTGGTGGGTTATTTAGCAGACCAGCTTCTACCCAAAACTGAAATATCTGTTCTAGATGTACTGACCCTTAAAGGTGCTCTCAAAGACAAAGTTTCTTTTTTTTTTTCACAGAGAGGCTGTTCAGTGTTTTACAACCATAAATCCATTAACTTTTGCAGGAGATTCAAGAGCTGTGAGCATTCAAAACCCTTATGTGAAATCAGCCATGGAAGGGACTGGCTGTTATGTAAAGTACAGCTGTAGGTACCCATAATAGACATAGAAAGAAAGAAATAGATATTATTGATAGCACCTCCCTAAAGCAGTATTAACATGGCTTTTTCCAGATAAGGCATGGGGATATAAACAGCCCTGAGGTGAGGGCTTTACATTGCTTTACAAGGCCTCTCTGTGGAAAGAGTGTAATTTGTTGGAGAGCCTCTTTAAACATGCATACATACTGTTAAAACAGATTATTTTAAGTGTCTGAAATCAGAGTTATCTGTTTTTCTGCAGCAACATATCAGATTCTCCCTTTAATTTTATTACTTGCCTAGAGCATCTGAATGGGGGAGATCTGAGACTGTTTGCTATGGCAAAAACAGTTCCTCATTTAGACACTTTATTATGAAGCCCCGAGTGGCACCAGCCGAGTATGGATCCAAACTTCATTTCCCTCATACTTCATTTACCAAGTTCTGGTTATCCAATGATCTGATGCTCAAAGGCAACATGTGAATAGTGCATGCTAAGCTGCTTAAGAACTGTGGTATCTAGCAAGCCTTTGGATGCAATATAACTAGCTCAGATCATTCCTCAATAACCCTCAATGTTGGCAAGTTGTAGATGGAAACAGATGCAGTGCGGCACCATCTGTCTTCCTGATTCAAGTTACCATTGTACAATAGCCAAGGCACCATGTGATAATATCTAAACAACGCTCATTTGATATTATCGACTTGCTGTAACTGGCATATACTGGAGATCAACAATAAAATCCCAGGATTACCATGTATCAATTTTAACAATGGGTCATTACAAATCCATGTTGTTGTTAAGGTAAGAATAAAGAAATGTATGTTATACAAGGAAAGTGTAAGGATAGGCAAAGATAGAGCCACACATCAACTTACTATATTGGCAATATACCAAGCTAAGTAGCTACAAATAATGCAACAGATTTGTGCACTGTATAAAACAGCCAGGCCCGTAGGAGTCAATAGTGAGTCATTAAGAAGCACCTGAAGCCCTCATTTTTTCATGCAAATATTTTCTGTAACCAATTAGTTATTCACTTTTCTGCATAGAAAGGCAACACATTTTTTACATGTTTTACTTTCATTTGTTGACTTTGCGAAAGAGTAAAGTAAAACTATAGGCGACACTTCTTTTTTTTTTCATGTTGGATCGAGCAAGGGAGGGTTATAACCCCTGCCAGATTTTTTTTCGCCATCTGTGTCCCATTGTGGAGATTTCTCTTTACTTCCTGTCCCATAGCCAAACATGAAGTGAGAGAAAATCCCTACAAATCAAAGGAATTCCTTGGGGACCCCCAGTCCTCCAGAACTAATGTCCCCTCTTTTACTTTTCTGGGGACAACTCAAAATGTGGGATTTTCTTTTACTTTCACTTTTAGACCCTGTTCACACTGGGGCGACCTGTCAGGCGACCTGGTCCCCTGACAGGTCGCCGTAGGTCGCCTGCCATAGAGAAGCTGTGGACCCGTTCTAATAGGAGCGACACAAGTCGCTCCGACTTAGAAAAAGGGTCCAGAGCTTCTTTGGGGCGACCCGGAGCGACCTGCATTGACTTCAATGTTAGGAAGTCCGTGCCGGCCGCTCCGAGGTCGCGGTGCGAGCTGTGCACCGCAACCTGTTAGGTCGCCCCGGCAAGTAGCGTCGCCCCCAATGTGAACGGGGTCTTAATGATATTGTAAACAAATAGAGAGGGTGATTCTCCTCAACAGGGGCACAGACAGCAATAAAAACTGATAGGTATTCCATTCCCTCTCCATTCTGTCCAAAACTAAAAAAAATTTTTGATTTTAGTCCTCACCATCCATCTTTCTTGGTAAAGAACCAGACCCTCTCTAGCTATGCTACATTTTTACAGTTTCTCATGTTTTTACAGTTTCTCATGTTTGTTTGTTATGAGTGTTAAAGGGTCAGTCCACCCAAAACTGTATTTCTAGTAGATTTCGAATCAGTTGCAGGCTTCTTAGTCTCAGGATCTTCATTTGAGATCCAAGGTCCACCAACCTGATACAGCAATTATAAAGCATTTTTACTTTTGCTAATCAATTTAAGTACTGAGAGTCTTAGAACCTTTGCAGCCAGAGGATTAAAGCACAACTCCAGCCAAAACTTTCCATTTGATTTGGATAGATCAAGAAGGGGTTGAACTGCTGTCAGCTTGTGCTCATTTGGGAACGTTCTCCTCACTTTCTGTCTAGAGAGAGAAAAGAGAGGAAGAATTGTATAAACTCCAATCTCTTTGTCTGCTTTCATGTGACATCATTGAGTGCCTGAGCAACCAATCACCAAGCACATGAGAGGAAGGGAGGAAGTAACATGATTCTTATACATGGAAGTACCAAGTATAGGTTCCCCCTGCTTCCACGCCAAACATAATGACAGAGGTGCGAGGGGTAGGGGAGTAGGTACAGCTGGGGAGGATGCAAAGCACAACTTCACTTTAGGACTCCGTGTTGGCAAAAGGCAAAGCTAAGAACTCTGTCTAAGATGTTTTGCCATCCTCACAGCAGAATGAAACCCAAAACTTCCACAATAACAACTTAGAAATTATAAAGTGTAGAGGGGGATAATTAAATGAGCATAAGCTAACTTGTCTGTCCTAACAGTAAGAACCTGCTGCTTATCTGGTCATAAGACCTAATGCTAAAAAAGTAACGCACTGGGGCTCTTCAGTCAATCTGAATAAAGACTTTGCTAAACCTCTTTACCCGCAGTGCAGAACTGGTGCAAGCAACGTGATCTAAAACCAGGTTTAGGTCATGTATAGAGGAATTGGAAAGCTTCAGGATTTCCTTATCGTAGCGGACAGGTAATATTATTCTTATTTTAAAACATCTACCAATCCTCCCTTATGTCTTTCTAATTATTTAAAGTGGACCTAAACCTACAGTTGATTAGAATCCATAGGCTAGCCATTACCAACCAGGGTTCCGTGGAAAGATTGTTAGGGGAAAGATTGTTAGGGGTTCCTTGTATTGTGGCTGATTGGCCTCCCTTTTGCTGGGGCCTGCATAGTCCCAGGGTCAATGCCAGTTGGTAAAGCCAGCATCATTACACCAGTGATCTATTGAGCTGTCTGTAAGGGTGGAACTCTAAGGGGGGCATTCTTCCCATTGACCTCCATTGTAACAGCATTTTTCTTACTGACCCCGATGGACTGGTTTGAACATGGGTTCCCTGAGACCTGAAAATCATTTTAGGGGTTCCTTTGGGGTAAAATGGTTGAGAAAGGCTGTCTATAGCCGAAATGTCAGTTGTGGATGGATTAATCACTTAAAGCATGCAGTAGGTTAGGGAGGTATGTACTCAGCTGTACTCATGAACATTTTAGAAAGAATCACATAACATAACTTACAAATAGTTGGTGAAGAAAGTTGGTTATTTCAAGTACTACACAGATGGTGTTGTTATTATGTGTTGTTTTCCAGTTTGAAGAGTGAGATTAAGCAAATGTTTCCGCACAGAGAAATCAGCTTTCACACACCTTGAGATAGCATGGAACTCTTTCATCATTTAATTCTAAAAACAAATCAATTGGCACGTGCTACTATTTTGTATTCTGGGCACATACTTTTTGTTGAGGCAAACAAAAAAGCGATGTTGCCCATAGCAACTAATTAATTTTTTGCAGCTTAAGTAACAAAAAAAGAGAAAGTCCAATTTTTGGTAGATGGTGCTAAGTAAAATCGCTCACTTTTTTCTTTACTATTTTGAGGTCCTCAGTGGTGAAACCTCTACCCTTAAGATCCTGGTTCTGCACACCTTACTCACGTTTGCTGGGTTGGTTCTTGAATACTTGAAAATAGAAAACAAACACAAAATTGTAGTCATTGCTTTAGTAATCAGTCTGGATTCCCCTTTAAATTTATGAAAAATAAACAAAAATGCTGCAACACGAAGCTGCATTAACGTAAAGAAAATACTTCAATTAAAAATTAAAGTGTATGTAAAACCAATTTTTTAAATTGTGTATAAAATTATATTTTTCATCTATATAGATTATACTATATGGATAATATTGCATATTTATCACTTTGAAGTAATTTACTCTCACTTTCTGTTGTGTGTACAGAATAGGAAATGAAGGAAATACTTCCTACATAGATTTCTAAACCCCTATCACTCTAGCCAAAACTAAAAAAAAAAAAAACTTTAACTTCACACGGGTATGGAGGTAGAAGCTCTTAAAATGCATTAAAGATCAACAGATTAATAAGTAAATCAGCACTAAAGTCACAAAAATATGATCAATATAAAATCACATGAATCGGATATGATGTTGTTCAAATAATCATTCCAAAAAAATGGAAAGTGAATGTGAAAAAAAATAATCCAATGATGTGACAAAGGTATAAACGTGCACAATTCATAAATATATAATATAACAGTAATAGTAAATAGTAATAATATAAATATATAATATAACATTATAATCATAATCATTAGTGGTCCAAAATGTCCACAAATAAAGTGCAAAGTGAGAAATAAATATTAAGTAAATAGTCCAAAAAAGCTAATTAATGTACAGGGAATATATCAAATTTGTTCTCTGTGTAGCGAGTCACAGACCAATTTGAGATCTCTTAAGGGCACAAATAATAATAACTTCCTCCTGTGCCAGAGTGCCAAAGTGTATCCCAGGAACTCACCAAGTGAAATAACACCTTGTGAGTGCAATGGCCGCTCACCTCATTGAGAATAAATCACACTATTTGAATACATTTCAGGGGCACAGATCCAGTCCTCCTTACTGATGGTAATACCGTGGTTGTAGTACAGGACAATAGATGCTGTGTGGAGCAATTCCCCAACAGTTGTAGGATGATCCCATCAGCTTATAAATAGATGAGAAATAAGGGGCTCCATAGTGAAGTACGTTAAAAGATATTCAGCTTTGTTAAATAAAGACTTACATTAAAATAAGCTGCAATCATCAAAGAATAGAAACCAATGGGGTCTCTAAACGGCGTCTGTCTTCTAAATGCGGTACTTCCAGTAAGTGATGTCACCCGGCTCCTCCCGATGCGTTGCGTCACAAATCAACGTGATCAAGGGTAATCTTAAAGTGCATTGTTTTTCACTTTTCAATGTGTTTAAAGTACATTTCAACTGACAGGAATGCAAAAAAACAAGCAGATGGAACACCACTTATAGCATATGTAAACCCTCACCTTGTAAAAACAACCCATTTAGTTTAAAGTAGAAATGAAAGGCAAAACATTTGTCTATAGATATCAAAAGAACATTATAAACACTTTTCCCACTTTTTTTATAAGTGATCACATTTCCTCTGTTCTCAGCTGCATAAAAGCTGGGGGAGGGGAAGCAACAGCACACTCATCTTCCCAGTAAAAGGATGTGCAGGATGGAGGGGGGGGGGCATATCAGGACAAGTCTGATCATTGGAGGGGAACAGGCTGAGAGATCCCAGCAAGAAAACTCCACCTCAGCCAATCAGAGGAAGCCTCATATTCATTCAGCAAATTCAAAAGTTTTTTGTGAATGGCTAAGCAGCGCTCAACCCGACTCAATATTGTTCCAGAAACGGGACAGGTAGTCCCCATAATGCCGTCCGAACACAGAGCTGATGCTACATACTGTTTATACAGCGCTCTCAGGAGGTACATCTGTTAGTAAAGCAAATAGTTTGTTTGGAGCAGGCTGGTCCAAACAAACTATTGTGAAGTGACAGAAAGCTAGAGTGCTTCTGTAAGAACAAAAAAAAAAGAAAGACACAAAGCAATACAGTGCAAACCGCTACTGTATTTCAAATTTCAGTCATTGCACTTGAGACACTTTTAAAAATGCTTTCCACTAGGGATACACCAGGTATTCGTCGATACCAGATTCCTATACCTATTTATCGTGCTGTGCGGAGCAATTTGAACCTATACAAAATGAATGGGCTCAAATCGCACTGCAAAGCATTGAATGTGATTTGAACAGGAATGCGGTGCGATTCCTGTCCAAATCACATGCAGTTTCCCACACCGCTCATGTGTGAACCAAGGATGAAGTCACTATGACAAGCCTGGTGTGACGGATCCCTACCCTTCTCACTAACTTGTGACAAAGGACCAGCCAATCTCACACCACGCTGTCACTTAAGTAACAATGCCATCCTCAACTGTACCCTGCACAAAGATTTTCCAGCTCGCGGGACCACAATCTGGTGCCAGCAGCCTGAGAGCGATTGTCACTAGGCTAATTAAGCAATTAACCCTTTAAAAGCCATCACCCCTGTTTGGTCCGAGCAGGAGGAAGCTCGTAATTTTAGCAATACCAATTATGATTTTAGAATAATTGTCTGTAGCACACACTGTCACCACAGACAGGTATGTTCATAGGATTTATCCTATACAGTAGCACTCTTCAAGAGACAGGTTCTTTGTTAGGTTGCATTAACAGCTTAATGACAAGATTAACACTTTACAAAATAAGGTTTTATTAATAAAAAGGTCAAAGCAATAGCAAAATAAGGTGGAATTGAGGAGGAAGAATATTTGTAGTCAATGTCCTCTGTGTTTTTTCAGAGTTCAGTTGATGAGCCACGTGTTATCAGTTCTCAAACTTGACAGTTCCTGCTTTGATGGTACCATGAGAACTCTCAACTGGTTAGGCATCTCCCTTTTTCTCTGGAACCAAAGGGGTGTTGACTGATACTCCTGACCAATAAAACCAAGTGGCCATGGGCTGTCCTGGGTTTATGACAATATCAGGTCCCTCCCTTATAGAAAGTTTTATACCACTATTCATATCTTCCAATATGTCCTGAAACTGATACATTATTGTTCGGCATTGAATTTCGTGTCCAGGGATACTAAACACAGGGTAGCTCAGCTAAACTTGTCACCCAGGGAATATCTGACAGCTATCTTCCCTTCTATATGTGCTAGTGTGGTCATGTATGACCTTATTTCATTCAGTACAACATTTCTCATTTAAATATATACTTATTATTAATGTGTCATGTTCCTGTTTGAGTTTATAAATCGTGTTGATTTATTAAGTTTTGAATTGGGCAAAGCTCTAGGCTTGCCTTTTATGATTCCCATTAGTTCTACGTATCCTTAATGGATTTGGTCATAGTTTTACGATAGGCCTGGACAGCAGAAACAGACATCCTGCCAGGACTCAATTAGCTGTTTACAGCTCTGCACAGACCTAAGCGCTGGTTTTTGATGTCTCTGAGTTGAGATAACAGCTCTTTTGAAGTGTAAAACCTATGCATTCCATGAATTAAAGGAGGAGGGAGGGGGCCAATGTTTAACTGTTCTGTAAGACTGTGATGGCTGACTCTGATGATAACTGAACAACATGGCCACTTGCTACAGCTTTTTGGGTGTTCAGTATGTGATATCATTACTCCTGGGTTCACACAGGAGTGGTGTGGGAAACCACATGTGATTCAGCAGGAATCGCACCGCATTCCTGTTCAAATCACACGTGATTCTTTGTAGTGTAATTTGAGCCCATAGCATTTGCATGATGAAAAAGTACCAGTATTGGTGCAACCCTACTTTCAACACATTTGTAGAAATGCGGATTCCAAACTGTCATGGACACAAGTCCTTAGGCTTCCCTTAAAGCAGGGATCTTGTGGTTTAAATACAAAGAATCAGATTTTAATCTCTCTCATTCAACCAACACACACTGCAATATGGCATGTGTTGATGCAGGTTTTTGCCATTGTCAAAATATATTTTTCTGTGTTCTTAAATTAAATAAAGTATTTATATATTTTTTTATTTCTCTGCCTCCTGGTCGGTCATATGGTATAGGTTTACAGATTATGTACATCTAAAGGATAATTTCACCTTTGGAACACTTTATATGTTCCAGCCATGTTTAGGGTGGAACATGTAACATGTTGCACCACCCCCCCCCCCCCCACCTTCATGACAGTAGGTAGGGGGTTTTCTCCCAGTACCTCCTATCACTTTTTAAAGCTCAGCCCATACAACCGCATCATTCATTTATGGATTCCTGTGAATGAATAAACTACAAGTACTGTCTTCCACTGTGGCAGATATACTTGTAGTTTCTATGGGCTGCGGGGGGCTGATGAGCACTCTCGTAGTCCAATGACATGTCCTCTGGCTTTCAAACAGAAAGCCTGTACAGGCCCCCCGCAAGAAAAATTTATTATTTTTTTCAGTAAAGGTGAACTTAGCCTTTAACTGATTACCCTTAATTTGTATTCTTTATTTTATTATTTATAAATGTAGATAAATCAATGCAGGCTCGCACCTTAATTTTTATTCACGCCTCCACAACAAAATGTAGATAAATCTATGCAGGCTAGCACTCTACTCTTTAAAGCTGTGATATAAAAGGGTCTGATTGTTTTTTATAAAACTTTTCTGAAGTCAGTGGTATTTGTTGTAAGACTAAGGTTAAGTTCACACTAGCTGCGGCCACGGCTCGCAGCCGGGGTCCTATGCGTCCTTGTTCTCCATTTCAGGTAAAAATCAGGTCAGATTTTTTGCCTTAATTCAGACCTGAAACAGAGCCAAAGATGCACAGGACCCCTTTTCCAGTGTGGAACGCGGCCACGGAGCTGTGTGAACCAGCTCCATCCTCCTGTCATGCAAATTGAATGCGGGGAAACCCGCATCCAATTCCCATCGGTGTAAACATAGCCTTAAAGTGGACCTTGCAGTAAAATGCAAGGTCCACTCAATTTTCCCCCTCCCCTTACTCCACATACTCATAGTAGGTAATTTATAAAGGGGGGAAATCGCAGACAGTTTTTTTATTGCCCCGACATTTTACTGCAAGATCCACTTTAAGTGGGCCAAGGAAATAAGTTTAGTTTATAGATCCCTACCAAGTGTTCTCATGAAAGGGAAAACAATTTTTCCTTTGATATGGAACATTACAATAGACTTCAGAACCCCAAAAAATGTAGTCAAATATTCTATTGTACATATCTTTATTTTGTTATATTTTTTATTATGCTAGTCATCAAGCAGTTCCGAATTCAGTAGAAATCTGACAAAATTCAAGCCATGCATGGCCAGCTAACGATAACAATATATTTTAAGTGGAAATCCAAACAAAAGGTTTCATTTTTTACTTTTGGATAGAATAGGGAAGAGTTAGCAGCTGTGTCTATTTCTTTTACCACAGTATTTCTGTTAAATAGATTTTCCCTCCCTTCTTGTCTCACAAACAGAAAGGAAAATCTCCCCCAAAGTGAGGGGAAATACATTCTATGACAGTTGGCACTATAATTGGTGTCCTCATAGGTAGGTTTGCCCTCTACTTCTGTATTGGAGACAACTGAATCATTTTAAATTTTCCCTCGCTTTCTGTTATGACGACAGTGGTCATCAGGCCACAAAATGAGAATAAATCTCCCCAACAATGGGGTCACAGAGAATGATAAAACCCCAAAAGATGTTGCATCCCATTACCTCTGTACCCAAAAAAAAAAAAAAATGGTTTTGGCTTGAGTTGAACTTTATACCTTTACTTTCAAAGCTTCTTTGCTATGACGTGATGGTGAAAAGGTAGACTAACTACCTCAAAGAAAACTGGGACTTTTTAGGCACTATTGCTATACAAAAAAAATATATAAAAAAGTAAAAAAATATTTTATTTACCAAAGTCCTTAAAAAATAGCAAAATATGTAAGTCATTCTGGTCCTATATGTTTCTGGGAGAACAGAGGAATGTTGCTGAGTTGCATATTTGGACTCATCATCGGGGCCCACAATTTTTGCCAGCATTTTTGGAAACCACCATCTTATTTTTTACCACTTCTAGTGGTTGTGTTATGTTTTAATGCCAAAGTGATTCTCCGATAAACTAAGGTCCTTGCGAGTCGCTTTGCTCCTCCTGTGGTCAGTTGCTTAGTCCCAAGATGAGGATTGCTTTTTTCTGACTGATAAATTGTCTTGCCTTCTCCTGACCCTTAGGAAGAGTTTTTAGATGCATCGGAAAAATCTCACATGTGCTACCACATTAATAGTGGATATTTTGATTTGATATTCAGTCATGTACAGCATAATTGTACGTCATAATGTCAGCCTGTTTTTTTTTTTTAATGGTTTCAGGATTTTGTGTAAATAAAAGATTCTTGACTTTTTTCTATATTTTATTGTATTGAAATAGTGCCTAAAAGTCTAAATTTTCTTTGAGGTAGTCGATTTGTCTAGCAAATATATGCATGGGAATCTCGACACTTATATTGAATATATGAGTCACTTTATGATGTCAGGTGGATGATGGTGAAAAGGTGTATACAATTTAAGCACAAAGCAATTGTCATTCTTGCCTTTTGATTGAGACAGTTCTCTCAATGGAATTCAAACTCATCTTGGATAAGAGGCTATTTGCTTACTTTATTTTGGTAAAATTTGGATCTTAAGTTGTCTGTATACATGTTTTCTTTATGATCCTATCCTATGTCGGTGGGAATAGCTGAAGTATTTTATTGTCTGGCTATCATAAAAAAAATCTAGAAATTACTTTTTTTGTGGCTGCTATGGGTTACTGTATTTCAGTTATTTGCTGAGCTTTTATATAAGTAATGAACAAGCTGATTCAGTGAAAGAGCAATGATAATGTACAGTAACCCATACCAACCAAGTGCATTTCAGGTTACCAAAGTCAGGGCAGTGAAAGGTGATTGGTTGCTATGGGTTGCTGCACTTTGCCCTTCGCCTTATTGAATAAGCTGCAAATCTGACCAAATACATAATAAAATCAGTTTTCTTAAATGACCATAACATTAAAAAACTCAGTATTTGTTCTACCCTTTGAAAATGTTGATATTTAGTTAATTTTTCGTTCTTTATTTGAGTGTTTTGTGTGTGTGTTTATTTTGTTTTTTCTTAGCTCTGATAAATCCCTGAAGCTGACTTATCAGTGCCAGCATTCGAGGCAAGTCAGGTCCACCTACTGTAGCTAACATCACATGCTTTAAGTAGTCTATATTGGATATAGTGTGGTAATCCCTGTAATTAATCAAAAAGAACGATAGTGGATCAGGTTGGTGGATACGTCATTACTGTGAGAAGTATGCATTCTTTCTGTGCTATATATTCCGGAGATCAGAGTCTG
Source organism: Pelophylax lessonae (assembly GCF_965119305.1). Taxonomy (NCBI): domain Eukaryota; kingdom Metazoa; phylum Chordata; class Amphibia; order Anura; family Ranidae; genus Pelophylax; species Pelophylax lessonae. Next base: position 177,467,396 of record NC_138779.1, read on the forward strand.
ACCAAAGAACAGTAAAGTAGGGCACAAAGGAAGCACTGTTTTAGCAGACATCTAGTGGGTATGCTACCTGCCCGATAAAGCAAAAAGCATAGTCTTATCACAAGTATCATTAGAAAATGAAATGAAAGTACTGTACAAGCAGTCAGTGCCATACTCAGATTCCATTTGGTTAGTTTAACAGGTCAATCCACCCAAAGCTGATATTATTAGGTTTGCAACTGATACATGCGGGCTGAATCACATATTAGATAAATTTGTACCTTTCAAGCCTTCCTATTTGATTTGCTATCTCCACCTAACTGCCACATTTTTTATGGTCTTGCATTCCCTATTGGAATTATTATTCATTATATATTATGGTGATCACAGTAATGGCAAAGTAACTCTTCCTCCAGTTACAGCAAAGGTACAGTTGGCAAATATGATGGGAAAGTTTCACTCCTTGGGTTTGCCAAGCAAATAAAGTGGTGCAGCCAGCCAGTGGCTTCCTGCACCTAAGATATCAGCCTTGGTTGGGCAAGCTCAACAATAGATGTTACCATTGACCATCTGGTTATTTTAAATGCACTATATTGAAGGGTTCCAACTATCACACTTCTGTTAGTAAAATTTGCTGAATTGACCAAATAAACAGTTGTCTGCGTGGCCAACATTGGCAGGAGAAAGTTGCATGTGTCCACAGTAAACAGATTTAAATCCTACAACCTTGATAATCCTCCTGCTACTGGGTTCATGTTTTGTTTGATTGTGTGCGTGTACGCGTGTCCAGTACTTGTGAGTCTCTGCTACTCTGCTGCATGCCTGCTTCTTCTCCATGCTTATTGGCGAATGAGGTAGCACTAAGCAAATATGGCACCGAGACACCAAGGACTTGGTTTTGGCCCACAGAAACTAGGGTGCATGTATTTTTTATGCGCTTTCTCTGGCCTTCTTAAGCCTAAAAAAATGGGGCACCATGGTTTATTGCATTTTGGGAATTACCCTGTTAGGTTGTCTCACTTTTTCAGGCTTGTGGGAGAGTCTGAAAGAAGTAAGCACAATGCTGAAAATAAAGTGACCTGAACTTTTACAAATTTGTAAAGGTACATGTTACACACAGATATATCATCTGTATTATGGCCTATAGTTGCTACATTTCAAACTACTACCAACAAGAGACATTAAGAAGGTATGAGATGAATATTGCTAGTTACTTTGGAATTGAAAACAGTACAGAGATTCTTGAATGCCTCCTAGTTTCTTAGTTCACTAGGAAAGAGATAACCTCTTTACAATTACTCAGGGCTGTTTAGTAAATTAAAGCCTTGGCTGGCAAAAGCACATCTGGCATAGTAAATCACCAACCCACAAGTGCCAAACTTGGTGGAACCATGACTAGACTAAAGTAATTAGGAACAGGTATGATTAAATAAAATATAGTTCGTTGGTACTGATCAGCCAATAAGATATTATCCTGTGAGGACACACCACCCATTTTTTGTCAGATTGCTAGTTCACACCTCTTTATGGCATTCAGATTACTACACCAGGGCGATATCCCACATCAGGGCTATTGGATATTTAACTAAAAAGGCATCTATGGCAGCACCTACCCTGACAACCATTGGTTTCTATCTCAGCTTATTTCAGAAAATGTTCAATTAGTTATTGCTTCTCCCAAAGTTAGCAAGACAAGTAAGTCATTGAACAGCTGACCTGCATGAGCAAATGCAGAGTTTGAATCTTTCTTGATAGACTTCTTAAACCTTCTTTGTGCCTCTTGTACAATACAAAGTGCATTTACTCAGCACAATTAATTAGAATTTATATCTCATTGATCCTATTTCAGTGAACTCCAGACTGATCAATTTATATGGGTTACTGCACTGCGTATTATCATTGCTCTTCAATCTACTTTTTTTTAAATGTGTCTCAGTTTTGTTGCATTTGGGCAATAAGGCAGCCATAGTCAATGTTTAACAAAAAAAAAAAATCTCTAAAACACAATAATCTGTTTCTAAAGCATTTTAATGAGAAAGATTAATTATTTGCTTTACATGATTGGCATGAGGGATTGTATAGGACAAATGGGGCAGGTCTGCTAAGAAAATTTTAATCTGTTTAGTCTGTAGGGTCAGTAGGGGCAATATATATAAAGTAAATGTATCCACAAGGATCTAAACATAAAATGCAGAACGAGGTAGTCACTTGTAGGGATTATATAGTGTTTTTTTTTATATATGTTTCTAATCCATATTCAGTAACTTTTTTTTCTGTTTAATAATTTGTATTGTCTTTACACAATAGCACATGACAAGTTAATGCAAGGAATATAAAACCTGAACAGGGTACGCAGGCCAATGATACAATAGTAGTTTGACAGGTAAAAAGTATAATGTAAGAAAAATTGACCAGTATACAACCTCAGGGCCCCAACACAGTGTCAACTGGTGTGCAATTAACATAGTAAAAGTTTTTTTTTTTTTTTACACTTTAAGTTGTAAAAAATGAATTATTGCCCATTAGTATTTATGTTGTAGCTACGACATAGGTGAAAGGAAATCCCCTCAGTGGGACACTGACAGGAAAATAAACCCTACTCTATACATAGAAAGGAAAGTTGCATTTGATAAATTTAAAGCTTTTTAAAAATATATATCCACATCCAGGTAAGTCTCGGTTTACACTACGTCGCTCCGACTTAGGGGGCGACTTGTGAAGTCGCGTGCAGCGCGACTTCGGCGTGACTTGCACGGACTTCATAAAATGAATGTCTAAGCAAGTTGCCTCCAGGTCGCCCCGAAGTAGTACAGGACCCTTTTTCTAAGTCGGAGCGACTTGTGTCGCTCCTATAGAACGGCTCCTGTACTGCACTATGGGAGCGTGACGGACCGTGACTTGTCAGGCTGACAAGTTGTGGTCCAAGTCGGACTAGTGTGAATGCAGTCTAAAGCCATCTGTACCCTCCAGGGTAAACAAATACATTTTAAAAATTAGTTAAATAAATAATAAATACATAAATAAAAGTTTACTCTAAACGCAGACCATAATTCAAAGCTACAGATGAATATTGCTAAAAGCTACTGTGTATCTGAACCCCATAACAAAATCTGCAAAGGCCCACATAGTCCTCTAAATCACTCCAATGCAGATTGCAAAAGAATGTGATCAGTTTAAGGCCCCTTTCACATGGGCGATCCGATCCGCCTGTCAGATTTTCAGGCGGACCTGATCGGATGCTCCATGCATCCCTATGGGGCAGCGGGTGTCAGCGGTGACATATCCGCTGACTCCCACTGCTCTCCAATCCGATGCTATCCGTGAAACTCGGATGGATGGAAACCCTATTTTCCATCTGTCTGGAGGATCGGATCGGATGAGAAGAAACAGGCGGTCCATTCTCATCCGATCTCCCCATAGAGGACAGTGGGGATCTAACAGCTCCGTCTCTGCAAACAGAGCAGAGACGGAGCTGTCATCCGCCTGCTCAGCGGGGATCAGCGGATCGATCCCCCCGCTGAGCAGTACGGACTCCTTCGGGCGGTGCGCCCGTGTGAAAGGGGCCTAAAGTGGTTGTACACCCTTAAACATACCCAGTGAATGGGCTATTCTCAGGTGACACACAGAGATGAAGCAAATTCTCCTACACAAGTTGCACCTATCTATTTGCAGCCTCCTCTGCATACGTTCAAAATGCTGAATTTATTGAGCTTGTTGAGAGTTCAGAAAAAAAAGAACTGAAATTACACTTCGCAGAATTCAGTGAGAGCTAATAGGAAGGAAGGAAGGAAGGAAGGAAGGAGGGAACAACCCCCCCCCCCCTCCACACAGCTTACAGGAACAGAGCTGAGGCTGTCAATTTAGCTGGAGGTCCCTCCCCTGTCACCATTTTTGTCTTGGTGCCAGGAAAACTTTTAGCATGTGACTCACGCTGATAGCAGAGGAATAAAGCAGCAGGCAGAAATGACACTTAGTGCTCTTAATTGAAACAAGTACACAATATAGAGCAGTGGTTCTCAACTCTGGTCCTCAGGACCCACTAACAGGCCAGGTTTGCAAGATAACTAAATTACATCACAGGTGATCTCATTTTCTGCTCAGTGATTGCAGTATTCTAGTCTGCATCTCCCCAAGGTAATACTTAAAATCTGGTCTGTTAGTGGGTCCCCAGGACCGGGGTTGAGAACCTGAAAAGGGGGTATTCACACCAAAAAAACACTAGTTGATGGTACCACATCCCTATATGCAATATGGAAGAAAAGGTTTCCCCTAAGGGTTTGGGACTTTTCAGGTACTAAAGATGTCCATGAATGTTTTTTATAAAAAATCATACATTTTATTGACACATAAGAAAAAATAAAAATAACTTAACACACATTGGTAAGTAGCAAACAATTGATCGTGAAAGTATCAATACACAGAAGGTGGTAATCTCTTGCAGCATTACAGTATCCAACGCGTTTTTTTTTTTTTTTAATGCTGCAATAGATTACCACCTTCTGTGTATTGATACTTTCATGATCAATTGTTTGCTACTTACCAATGTGTGTTATGTTATTTTTATTTTTTCTTATGTGTCAATAAAATGTATGATTTTTTTATAAAAAATATTCATGGACATCTTTAGTGCCTGAAAAGTCCCAAACCCTTAGGGGAAAACTTTTCTTCCATATTTCATGTCTGAGGTTTACAACCACTTTAATGTAAATCATTTTTTTGTGTGGTATTTGCAAATATATATAGTAAGCACTGTATATGGCAGGAGCCATATTTGCTTAAACAGACTTCTTCCTGGGTATTAGTCTTGCACAGTGACTGCTTTACAGATTTCTTTCAACCAGTGAAAATCTATCAATCAGGTCTGACCTTACCAAAAGCAGGCAGGACTTTCAAAAGTAACCAATCTCACAGAAGGTCAGAAGTCACTACAATTCTTCAAAGATTAACTTAACCACTTAAGCCCCGGAAGATTTACCCCCTTCCTGACCAGGGTTTTTTTTGCGATTTTTTACTGCGTGACTTTAACGGACAATTGAGCGGTCGTGCGACGCTGTACCTAAACAAATTTCACTTCCTTTTTTTCCCACAAACAGAGCTTTCTTTTGGCGGTATTTGATCACCTGTGCGATTTTTGATCATGCGCTATAAACAAAAAAAGAGCGTAAATTTTGCAAAAATAACAATATTTTTCACTTTTTTTTATATGAAATTCCCCCCCAAAAAAATGTAAAAATCAAATTTTGTTAACATTTTCGGCCAATTTGTTTTATGCTACATATGTTTGGTAAAAAAAATCGCAAAAAGCGTATTTTGATTGGTTTGCGCAAAAGTTATCGCGTTTACTAACAAAGGGAAATATTTTTGTAATTTTTGGTGTTTTTTTTTAACGAGTAATGGCGGCGATCTGCGATTTTTTTTGCGGTTTCATGCGACATTGCGGCGGACAGATCGGACCCTTGACTGACATTTTTGACACTTTTGGGGGTACCAGTGACATTACTGCAGTAATCAGTGCTATACATATGCACTGTTACTGTAAAAATGACACTGGCAGGGAAGGGGTTAACTGTATTGGAGAGGGAGGGGTTAAGTGTGTCCTATGGGCGTGGTCTCCTATTGTAAAAACAGAGATCAACGGTTCTACATAGTAGAACCGTCTGATCTCCATTTTTACACAGGGGAGAATGACAGGCGGCTTGTTTACATAAGCCGCCCGCCTTTCTCCCGCTCTACCGACGATCGTAGTGTGACCGGCGGACTTGGGGTCCGCCGGTCACACGCCCGCACTCCTCTGTGAACGAGCCGAGGCGGGCGCGCGCCTCAGCGGGCGCGCGCTCGCCCGCTATTGGCTCAAAACCCGGTGACAGGCTAGCGACGTAGATCTACGTCACTCTGCCTGGCCGGGGCTGACTGCCGACGTAAATATACTGTGCGCAGTCGGCAAGCGGTTAAAGCAGAGGTCTCCAAACCTTTCAGTACAAGGGCCACATTGTATATTTTACAAATATTCAAGGGCCGAAAAAAAAAAACACTTTTATAAATCAATGAGAGCCCCCTTACTTTAGAGTCCTTCCTTCCATTAGGGTCCCCGTCAGAGCTCCCTTACATCAAAGTCACCCCTTACATCAGGGGTCCCTATCAGAGTTCCCATCACATAAGAGTTCCAGTCCGAGTACCTCTTACATAAGGTCAAAGAAAAGACCACAGGCAGCGTCTGCTTGGCTGTGGGCTGTATAAAATCTTGTAGTGGGCTGGATGTGGTCTGCAGGCCATAATTTGGAGACCCTTGACTTAAACTGACCTTTTACCTCCCGCCCTCATTTCGTGGCCTAGCAGGTGAACAAATGAAATTCATAAAAAAATGTGACTTAGTAGTAGTTCTGTCCGAATGCAGATCCCATCCTGTGCCAGCAGCCATGTTTCCTATAGCTATGGCTGTATTCAGGTAGTGGTAGCTCAAGAGAAGCCAGATGATCTTTGCCTCGTAAATTAAGTTATAAGATTATAAGGTGGCATAGATTAGGGTAAATTAGGTATTAAAACCAAACACAAACATTTATTATGTTGCAGCATACCAGTTCTTAGATGCCATGGCTGAATTCATTTTCTTTTTTTAGGCTTCCTTTCTTCTATTTTCATCTGGTGATCCTGCCAGTAAGTCTGTTTTTTTTTTTTTCAAAAGAACAAGCTCTCTTCCAGATGTATCAGTTTACATGGATGAGACAATCCATTTAACACAAGCAGGGGAGTTTACAATGACCAGCTTTGATTTATTCATGTAAAACCTTTATCCTAAAAGAAAAAAAAAATGTTTGCTGTAACTGCTTATAAAGTGTGAGCTGGAGTTTGGCTTCAATTTGTTAGTGTATCTAAATCTGCTAGTCCATCTAACACTCCCCTCCCCCCAGGTTAACAATGCTGCTGTCCAAAGGTGCCCCCTGTGCTCCTTCATCCAGAGTGGAGGCACTCTAATACAGAAGGTGTGTTACTGGACAGATCACCAGGTGAAAACAGAGGGGAAAAAGCCTAGAAAAAGAAAACTAATGCAGCCACCACATCTAATGATCGGTAAGCTGCAATACATTACATTTTGGTTTTGGGTTTATTACCACTTTAACTCCACCGTAAAGCCCAGTTGAAGTCTAATGCCTTTTTCTTTTTGTTATAGTCCTGTATCACTGAATGTTATCATTTCTAACTGATTTTTACTCAGAAATTCCTAAAAAAAATACCCATTCCTTCCATTTGAAATGCCATCCAACTCCAGTGCTTTATGTTGACGCAGATAATTAACGGCCACAACCCTCACATTAGGGTTCTCACCCAGACTTGGGCAGCGAGGGGGTGCGTTTGACCTGGTTAATTGAACTATCAAGTGGGCTAGGTCAAACTATGATACCTTATTGGACTGCGTAGTCATATTTCGACAGACTACACGACAATTTAACAGGGCAATGGAAGTAACACTATGAAAATGAAGGCTATAAGAAAAATCTCTAACTGACCGGATATCTATCTAGGACTTCAGTCGGGCTATAGGCAAGTATTTTATTCAAAATCCCTGATAAACAGATGACTGATCCTAGGAACTTTTGTAGTATATAAAATGCAGCAATCAAACAAAATATGTATTAACAAACAAGTAAAGTTGTGAAAGTCAGGTCACCTCTGCCACCAGTTGTCCTCACTTGTTCTTCTTTTCTGGAGTTAAGAAGCAGTCAGTCTTGAAAGAAGGGCATTACACACATATAAAAATACTTCCACAAAATGGTAAAACCTTGTGGATATAACTAGCCTATCACAATTTTGCAGTGCAAAAAATGTGGTTGGCTTCCTTTAGGGTGCACAAACTACTTCCTTTCTCTTATACATATGGTTCCAATGTGCCAGACCAGTAACATAGACACCAAGGCATGAAAGTGTAGCCAAAATTATCTTAGAAGTCCCACCCCACCTTGTCCTCATGTCCAAACTTCTATTGGAGTACAAAAGGGTTACATAAAACCACATGCAGTAATTTAAAGCAAGGTGAAAAAGCAGAAACTCTTGACAAGGCATGTTTTTTATGTTAAAGCTGGGGGGGGGGGGGGGATTAGCGGTTTAATCTACATGGCCAACCATTTGGTTATATTCTGACTTGCTTGTGTTGCTACCTTAAATGTTTTTTTGCATGGTGCTGTTTATGTATTTTGACAAGATAATCTACTCAGAAGCATCAAAGTCAAATATATGTCCCTTCATAAACCGCTCATTATCAATTGATTACTAAAAAAAATATCATTTGCATAAATTCCAAAATGCACTGTATTAAAATGATTATATTGTTAAAAATAAAATTGATACCCTATTGTTGTAATCTGTACAAGGTTTCAATAAAGTTAACCTGTTTATTTGAAAAAAAAAAAATTGATACTAAAGATAGATAGATAGATAGTATTAATTTGTTATATTTGAGAAGTGCAGCAAAGGCAATGAAGATGTGAGCTGTGATTTCCCAATGCAGGTCAAAGTAACAAGTTTGGTTTATTGCCCGTTCCTCTTTCTGCCCGACTTTGCCGGGCGCCCTGTGAAGTCGCGATGCACAGCGCGCACCTCGAAGCGGCATGCACAGACTTCATATCATTGAAGTCAATGCAGGTCGCTCCAGGTTGCCCCAAAGTAGTACAGGACCCTTTTTCTAAGTCGGAGTGACTTGTGTTGCTCCTATTAGAACGGGTCCTGTGCTAATCTATGGCAGGTGACTTGTCAGGCGACCAGGTCGCGTTACAAGTTGCCCCAGTGTGAACCGGCTCTTAGTATCTTAGGTACTAATATTAACTAAAAAATGTTACGGGTTTTATATACGCTGTTATTTCTCATGTTTTCTGTATCAAAAACGGGATTATTATTTTTCACTTAGCCCAAGGCTAATTTATGCAGTAGCAATATTTAACTGCATTCATTTAATTCTTTCCTTCAGTACATGTGTTACCTCCAGCTTTACTTCACACTTGAAGTGGTTTATAACGTTAAAGTGTTTTTGTTTTAGTTCTGAAAAGTGTGTGGAAGTGTTAAAATCTCTGGCAAAATTTTCCTTTTGCTGGAAAAAATGTGAAATGTGATACAGATCTCCCAAATTCCAAAATAATTAATATATGTGGGAATTATTAGCTTCACATTGAGGCTATTAAAAAAAAAAAAAAAAATAACGGACCTGTCCAGTTATCCCAGAACAAATATCAAAAAGTGCCAATTTTTAGATATAGGCCAAAGCTAAAATGTTATATATGAAACATATATATTAATTACTAAACACAGGCAATCCAATTTAAGCCTACAAGAAAATCTATTCTAATTAAGAAAATACAAAGGGATCGGTTTACTAAAGGTTGTTCACTTTGCAATGGAAGTTAAATGAGGTGAAGCTATTCTGACTTTCATCATCCAGTCGTGTGCAAGGAAAAAATATTTGTTTTTTGTTTTCCTTGCATGTGATTGGGTATTGTTTGCAAAAGTGAAATTTTACTATAAGTTCTGGAGAAAATGCTATTGCAAAGTGAAACTTGCAAAGTGAACAGCCTTTGGTAAATCAATTCCAATTTGCTGAGAAATGCCAAAAAGGATTCTATAATTTTTAGAACTAAAATTGCAATAAAAATAGCTCCCAGAGTTCTTAAATTTTGTCTTGCATTCTCCTTTAATTGATATTTGGTTATGGCTCTGTATAATGCATGACACTGTGTGGGCACATTCAAGGTCTGTATCTTCTTGCATATGAATAGACATCAAACAGCAACCTCTGCTTGTGAACGGACCTCAAGAGTATACAAAAAAAGAACTTTTCATATATATGTGTATATATATATATATATATATATATATATATATATATATATTACACATATTATACAGTATAGATGAAACACATTACTGATTGATAAAAATTGCACATAACCGCTTTTATGAAATTAACTTCACATTAGAACTCCCTTCACGTCAGGGTTCCTCCTGCATGTCTGAGTCACCCCATCACATTAAAATCTTCTCTAACACCACAGACACCACCTATCACAAAGTCAGAGTCCCCCGTTACACCAGAGTACCTCCTATACATGAAAGTCTCCCATCACATCAAAGTACCCCCATAACAAAGACCCCTATCACATCAGAGTCCCCCATCAACCCAGTGTCCCCCGTTAGATCACAGAGCTCTCATCCATTTCTGATCCAGGGCAAACTGGGTCTCGTTCCAACCTCACCTTGGTGTAACACAAATGGCCAGAGCATCCTGGTTAAGAAACAAAGATCTAGATATTAAAGATGTCTCAATTTGACCCTGCAACCTGATACTCACCTCTAGAGCATGGCCCCATCATCTGTTCAAAAAAACTGTTGCCAGTTTTAGCTGATTTCTATGGACATATGCCAAGGATTATATTGATGTGCCTCAGGATGCTAATCTCTATGTGGATTACTAATTAAAGATGGTTGACTTCCGTTGAGTTTCGGTCTAAAAAGAATCATTCCACATAATGACTGTTAGATGGAGCCAGTTTGGTTTAGACTGACTTTACAGGTAACTATCAACGTTTGCATGGAAGACAATATGGCTGAACTCCAGGAGCAGCTTCCATTGCAATTTTAGTTCTAAATATTATAGAATCCTTTTGGCTATGTCTCAATTCATAATATTTCTGTGGAGATTTTCTTTTAGACTTGTGGTTGCTGTCTGGCTCATGTAAATTCCCTTTTGTATTTTCTCAATAAGAGTAGATTTCCATGTGGGATTAAATTGTATTGGACCTGTTAGCACTCCATACATACTCTATAACTCTTACACCGTTTTCTTTGAATTAGGTTTTATTGCTGTCCATGCTTCAGCTGGGGAGTTTCACCCTCTCTATTGGACCTAGTAACTATTTTTTCTGTTACAGAAAGTTACTGGAATTTCAAAATGTTAGAGTTGCCCCAGTAATATGAATAGAGCATAAATCTTCCCATGGGGACTCTGGTGACAGCTGTCTAAGAGGAATTTTCCCTTTGCTTTAGGAGGAATTTCCACCTATTTCCTTGTGTCTCTGGGACAGGAAAAAGAGGCAAATCTGCATAACAGACAGAGGCAGCAAAAAGAAAAAAACCTAGCATGGGTCTCAAAGTTGAAGTATATTTTTACTTCCCTGGTTCAACCCCCCCACCCCTTTATAATGCCAATTACATTTTTAAATACAACCTTTCTGCCTTCATTACATACCAGTGCTGTCTTTACTGTGGTTTTCTAGTATGTATTGCAAGCAGACCATGACTAGTGGGAAGGGTCACCAGGGTGACTCACCAGGCTTTCAAGAACCCTCAGCCCTAATTCAAGCAGTGGACTGTCTCCTGGGAGGATTTATGCAAATATCAAAACATTTTCATTAAAAATCTAAGTGCTTAATCAAATAATAAAGATGGTATCTACATGCTAGCTTACATAGTTAGTTAGGTTGAAAAAAAGACACAAGTCCATCTGGCTCAATCAATAAAAAACAAAAAAAAGTAAAAAAAAAACCCAACCATAAAACCCCATATACACAATCCTATACCCGCAGTTGATCCATCCATTGACATGGATGAAAATGTATATATAAGAGTATGGATTTTCTGGTTATTGTCATGAACTTCACAAACAACATATCAATTAAAACCACAAAATATTTATTACAAGAACATATATTTATTACAAGAACATAATTAAAAAATAAATTATTCAGCAATAAAGAAAACCAGGCTGAAATTAGAGCTCCTAACAGACTTCCCAGCTGTTCCTGTAAAAAATAACAATCATCAATAATATATTGTACAGTCGATATCTAAAGTAACATTGATTGGGAACATGTAGGCAGCCAGCAGATCACATCTCTACATGTTTCACTGTATTGCACTGCTTCTTCAGGAGTATGGGGAGAAAACAGTGTCTCTAAAATTGTAGAAAACAAAGAAATAGTATATATTATAGCTGTATGAAAGACACAGGCTATTTAGCAAATCCCTGAACTGTAGAGGCATGAGAGGCCCCCTATCTTACCCAATATCTTCATGGGTGGATGTCAGTTTAAAGGAGTGGGCTTTCTTAGGCAGTACAGGTCATATTCCTATCGCACACCTTCCTGGTTTGTAGGCACCTGTATACTGGGTGCTGAAGCGATCACCAGCTGGCCACTGGATCAGTTAAATACATATTCACCAACACACCAAGGATCTTGCAAAAGCAGTCCAAAAACTTTATTCCAGAGAAGATCACATCAAAAAAATATATAGTGCAATGTTTCGGAGCCATGCAGGATCCCTTCGTCAGGCATGTGACATGCCTGACGAAGGGGTCCTGCGTGGCTCCGAAACGTTGCACTATATATTTTTTTGATGTGATCTTCTCTGGAATAAAGTTTTTGGACTGCTTTTGCAAGATCCTGGGTGTGCTGGCAAATGTGGCTTTCTTAGGCAGACTGCTCTACGGAATGCCCACATATGATGCTGTGCCTTCATGTTTGAAATAACTGAGGTCCAATTAATGAAAAATGTGGCCCAGGGAAATTAAGGTAAGGGAGGTAATGGCTAGATGCACCTGGGTGCTCTCCAAACAGAAAATGAGGCAGGCTCTGACTTGCTGCAGCTTCTTTATGTAAGTATACTGTGAAATGCTCACATTAGCAGTATTATAATTTTCCAGTAAAAAAAGAGTCTTACAGTTACAATGGCAATAGAGGTAGAAATCTGCTGTAAAGAGTTAAGAGTAGTTTATATAAGACCCCTTTCACATGGAGTGGAGCACGCTCTGATCAGCAGAGGATCTGTGAGCTGAACGGATGTCACATCTGTGCTTTCTTAGTTTCTGCAGAGAAGTCACGGGCAGACCCTACTGAGCTTTATGGGTGGCTGGGTGTAAATGGACTCGGCAGAGATGTGTAAATTCCAAAACTGGTTCTACACTGCTAAAAATATTTTGGCAGGTAAAACAGTAAACATGTGCATATATCTATTTGGCAAGAATTCTGCTTTACAACTAGGAAAATTCATAACCTGATTAGATGAGAACAAGAGTTTTTCTTCCCTGCTAAGAAAATAACTTACAAACCCATTATGAAATTGGTAAACAGACTGACACAAACCAGTACATAAAGGAAGACCCAATACACGAAAGAGGCAAATTGAATTATGTTGTTTGTGGATATTGTTTTCCTGCCAAATAACAATCAATAACCACTTAATGAAATGCACGCTCATTTTCCAAAAATGGTGAAAAGCAAAAGTGGAAGTCTTGTCCATTGCACACAGTTTGATTTAAATATAATTTATCTTGCTTTGTAAAACAAGAGGACATTTGACAGTTCCTGCAGGAAACGCAGATATTTTCTGTCCTCTGTTTTTGATCAATTAGAAACAATAGTCAAAAAAATTGAGAGGCGGCGCGTATTTAAAATTTTTTTGCACATTGGCCTCACAAATTTAAAATTATTTTAAAATATTTAATCAAGATTAGCAAAAGAATATATATATATATATATATATATATATATATATATATATAGTTTCTTTTGTGGTGCAGGGTAAAATCACTCTTTTAGTAACCCATTAATTCTGAGCCTTTGTAAATATTCTCTATTTATTATAATCAAATATAAAATAAATAATACAATATTAAAGTGTAATTAAACTCAAGAACAAAAAATTTCTTTTTCTTTTAGTGTCATCTGCAGCAGGACAGGGTGACCATACACCAGGGGTATTGAGTTAAAATTCTCAGAGGTCCGGCCATTACAATTTTTATCCAGCAGAGATCCGAGTCTCATGCTTGTGCTATGACTCGTTTTAATCACATTAAGCCACTCCCCATTACATTACAGTTTCCCCTTTTACATCAGTGTCATCAGGCCTTCCCTTTACATCACAGCCCCCGCTTTACACTACAGTGCCTCTTTTACATTGCAAAACCCCCGCTTTAAATTACAGAACCCCACTTTAAAATACAGCACCCCTTTACAACAAAGCCCCCTCTTTACAATACAGCCCCTTTAAATTACAGTGCCTGCTTTACATCACAGCCCCTCTTTGCATACAAGTCCACCCCCCCTTACATCACAGTGCTTCCTTTACTTAAATGTTCTCTGTGTCCCCCTTCACATCACAGCACCCCATCTTACATCAAATACCTACACCCTTTATGTCAGCCCCCCTTTCTTGCACCTCAGTCCCCTTTGCAGCCCCCCCTTACTTGCATCCCAGTCCCTTTCACAGACCCCCTTCCTTGCACCCCAGTCCAAATCATAGCCCCCTTTCCTTGCACCTCACTCTCATTTACAGCCCCCCTTACTTACAGCTCAGTCCCCTTCAAAGCCCCCCTTATTTGCACCTCAATCCCCTTCACAGCCCCCCCCCCCCTTTACTTGCATCTCAGTCCCCTTCACAGCCCTCCTCCTTGTATCCTCATTCCCTTCACAGCCCCCCTTCTAGCACATCAGTCCCCTTTAAAGCCCCTCTTAACTTGCATTTTAGCCCCCCCCCCTTACTTGTATCTCAGGCCCCCTCACAGCCACCTCCTTTTATTCCAGTCCCCCTCCTTGTATCCCTGTCCCCTTCACAGCCCCCCTCCTAGCACCCCAGTCCTCTTTACATCCCCTTCACAGAGGGCAGGACATGCTTTTCATATTAACAGGCAGGGGATTTGGCTGTTGGGACTGCCCCGCCTCCTAGCAATAAATCACTAGCTTGTTAACTTGAAAAGGATGTCCCCCCATTTGTCTGGACATGCTGTGCCTTCTGCCTTCTATTTGCTGTGTAAGGTAGGAGGAGAACTACATGGATGGAAGAGAGGCTGTGCCTTCTGCATGCTATGGACAAATGCTGGGGCAGCAGCAGGAGAAGGAAGCTGTCAGCCGGGAGAGGATACCCAGGCTACTAAGTGGCAGAGCCGCGGTCCAGGTAGACTTTGCTTTGCGGTCCACTTTTGGCCCGCGGTCCGCCATTTAGTGATGCAAAATAAACCTCCTGCGCTCTAGTGAAAAAGCAATGGTGGGGAAAAAAAGAGGAACACTTCCGTTCCTTAGGGCTTAGATGGATATGACTACTGGTCTTGCCGCCCCCTCAGGACCAAGGGTGTCCGAAAACAACTGAAAGACAACAAAAAAAGAAAGGGGCGCACCGACCTAGTGCATCACCACTAAAAATGTTTATTAAAATGGTATAAAATAAGCATTATACTCACAAACCAGACGTGAATATCGCACATAATAACATGTTCAACATAGGGTCTCCAAGGTGGCCAGGGTACTACGTGATGCTGGATGGCATGCTGTGTACCTTATAATAAACTACTGTGGCTGGGTTGACACGTTTCAAGGGCGAACCCTCTTCCTCAGAGCCAAAGGACGCCTGCCATACACACTCACTGTACTGTAGAACAGTGTTTCTCAACTCTGGTTCTCAGGGCACACTAACAGGCCAGGTTTGCAAGAAAACTGAAATACATCACAGGTAATATCATTTGCTGCTCAGTGATTGCAGTATTCTAGTCTGCATCTCCCCAAGGTAATACTTAAAATCTGGCCTGTTAGTGTGCCCTGAGGACTGAAGTTGAGAAACACTGCTGTAGAAGCGATCTAGGATGGGACCACAGAACATCTCCCACTCCTTAGCATACATAGGAGTGGTTCTGGGGTCCTCAGAGATAGCTGAGAACAGTGTAAGGAATAAGAATTCTACACAGGAAGTTATCACCTTACAAGATTTTTGGCAACATCAATGGGTATTCTTTGCACTTAATAAACAGATATAACAAAACACTTTCAAATGTATGTTAGCCAACCAAAAGAGACCACATTGTTAGTATGTACATGCCCTTAGGTGAACACACTATTTAGCATTAAAAAGTGTCCCAAATGAAGCCATGACGGAACCAACATTAAAGAAAATGTGTAGGGTTAGTTTACATGTTTTCTACGTATCTACTTATCAGAACTAAATACACTTATAACAACTTGTAAAACTAGATACAGAAAAGTACTTATTTTCTTTCCAATTGGGTAAATATAAAATATTACAAATATTTTAGCTTTACATGATGCCTATGTTTTCTGTAGGCTTTCCTTACAGCTGTTGTGTTAAGAAAGTAGCTTAAATAACCAAGAGGAGCAACACTTTCCCCTTTCTTTCTCCTAGCAGAGATAGGAATATTTTAATCCTAGGGCACCACTGTACTTTTTCCACTGAGAGATTTAAAGAAGTACAGCCAAAGATTGTTTGGTTGTACTTCTCTTGTGGATCACAGGAGTGAAATTCGTTCTGCACTCCTGTGACTTGTTTTCAGCAGACAAGGGGCTGCAGCCCATTGTCGGCTGATATCACAGAGCCGGTCCAAGTTCAGGAAAGATCGCAACCCGGGATCCGCCCACAGGCCTGGACCGGCATCAAGTTCAGCCTCTCAGCAAACCGCTGGGAGCCTGAGCCACTGAGAGCCTGAGCCAGCCACTTCCGTCCTCTCCACAGCTCAGTGCTCCAGTGAGTGTGAGGGGCAAAGCAGACTACTGGTGATGGTCAACAGCTCTCTAATCACGGATTCCTGAGAATTGAGCGATCAGCGGTGTTTGATCGATTGGTTCTCAGTCTTAGAGCAGGCAGGAGGCAGATGCAGTATTGGGCCGATGCTGCATCCACCTAGGTAAGTATGATTTAAGAAAAACAAAAAACATTCCCATACTTCTCTTTTATATATTGTTATTGAAATATCCTGACTTGTAACATTTAAATCAACGTGCTGCTAATCAAATAATGGTAATTAGTTAAATCCCTCACTATCAAACAGAATTAAACAACAGATTAGATCAAGTTCTATGGGTACATTTAATAAGCAGCAGTAACGTCACACCATGGCCATACTACTGCTACTTTATTATAAAAAAAAGAACAAAAAACAATTAAAAAAAAAAAAAAAGCATTGCATTTTTATAAAGTACAGTGGTGTGCTTCACAAATGCGCATTGCACTTTGCCGGCTTTAGAAGTCTAAAGCCAGCAGAGTACAATAGAAATGAATTGGAAGTCACAAAAAAAGTTGGGTGGAGAAGCCCAGTCATGGGACCTGTCACATGACCAGTTCTCCTACCATGGATTTCTCTTTGTATTCCCGTTCCTGTTCTGTTAAGAGACTCTTTGGGAATGCAGAGGCTCCCCACCTTGCTTTAGGAATGGACCATACAATTTGGGCTATGGGGTGTAGAGCCAAGTAGGATGTAATGCAGAGTGGCTAGTGATATCCACTCTCGTTATAAAGCAACCCATTAGTCAGTCTTCAGGTGGCTGCTAAAAAGCAGGTAGGAAATGCATTATTTGCAATCTTAATGTCATGGATGTAGCTACTACTAAGTATGTGAATGATAATTAAGATTGTTAGAAAAAAAAAAAAAAAAATATATATATATATATATATATATATATATATGTAATATAATAAATATATATATATATATATATATATATATTATTCAGTATTAGAACATTGACAAAAAGCTACTATAGTTTATCTTTACTTAAAGTGTAAGTAAAGTAAATGATTTCACTATTTTCAGATACACACTCACTGAAACTTAGCAAGTTTTGTCGTAAAGGTTTTTATATTGAAATAGGAATATATAGGGCTTGTGCTGCTTCTGAGTAGTAACAACTTTGGCTTTTATTGTATGACGTTTCCCTGTCCGTGTTTTTGGACAAAACAAGTTGCGCTTCATAATCTTTTTTTTTTTTTTTCTTTTTCATTTACCTCATGGATATCAAGGTTATGAAAAATCCCGGAGTCTAAACAGCATAGCTGGCATGAGTGGAAATACGCTCAGACTGTCTCCTATCTCCACCCCATTTGGGTCACCATCTGCAGTGAGACGCCCGCGCTCTCCCATTCCCTCCATCTTATAGCATGGACTCAACCAGCCAATAAGGGGAACATAAACTAGTAATAAACATGAAAAAACATCGACACTGGCAAAATGAACAAATAAGAGACTCTAACAAATTTTATTATTTTTTAACAGGTTGACAAAAAATATAGATTATATGCAGATATATTTAAAAAGAAAACATCTTTGGCTTTTAAAATAAGAAAAAAAAAATACAAAAAAAATTACAAAAAAAAAAAACATTTTGCACTTTGCTGAGGAATATATATATTTAAAAAAAGACTTCCATGACTGAACTTGAATGGGATTGGTGTGCTCCAGGAAGTTGCTGCTGTGGAATAGGAAAGGCTCTTCCGCTATGGAGGCAGAAGCACCAAAAGGAGGTCAAATTAGGGAGGAGAGGAATGCAAGGGTATAGCTTTTTTTTACTAAAAACAATTATTTATTTCCTTCCTGAAATAATGAAGGCAAAAAAGATGAAAAAAAGGTAAACAGATATATATCTATATATGTGTGTACAAAAGAATGACTACTGTTAAAACCCTAGTAAATATATATCTATATATTTATTTCAAATACATTAATTTTTTTTCTTTTTTTTTTTTTTTTCCTGGGTGCCCCTTTTTATTTTTGTCCCTTTTTCCTTTATTAAAACCTTGATCTTATTCCTATGGAGCTGCTTTGTGCTTCCTGGTCATTCCTCACCACCATACTCTCAGGATAATATGAGCCATAAGTCAAACTAACTGAGATATATATATATAAATATATATATATATATTTATATATATATATACACACATATTATTATTATTATACATTTTCACGTTTCCTTGTTTGCATGACCTACTGTTGCAAGCAATAAAAAGATTGCCTGACTGCATGTTCCTAAAAGACGATTGGTTAAAAACTGTATACATTGTAGCGTAACATGGTGACATTCCCATAGCTAGCTAACTTTTTTTGATGCATGGCTCTATTGACTTGTCGTTTCCTTTTTTGTCAGAAAGCTGAGTCCACTTTTTCTCTCTCTCTCTCTCTCTTTCTCTCTCTCTCTCTCTTTCTCTCTCCTTTTTTTCTGTGTTTTCCTTTTTGCACTTTTGTCTCTTCTCTTTTTTTTTTTTGTTTTTTCTTTTTTTTTTTTCTTTTTGTTCTCACGCAGAAAATTATAAGGAGAGTCCTGTCCTTGTCCGATATATGCAGGCGGAAGCTGTCACTGTGAATTAATTGATTTGATCCCCTAGATACAATCTTCCTTCCAAACCCTGATTTCAGAACAAACACAAATGTAAAAAATTAAAAGAAATTTTAAAACAAACACAAAACGCAACTACAACAAAGGCAATGTCTTGAAAAGGTGGAAAATTTTTGAGAAAAGCAGTTTGTGGCATCAAGAACAGATCAAATCAACGTTCCCATACAGGTGGGATAAAGATTTCAAAATAAAGTTGGCTACCAAGAAGAAAAATGAAAGGATTGAAAAAAAAAATAAAAAAATAAAAACTGGATTCTTCTATTTTTTAAATTGAGGTTATATACAAGTGGCTTGCACTGGAATCGAGTGAAGAATGTGTTGATCTATGACTATTTGAAAGGCAGAATTCTGCCATGGATGCACTAAAGCATCAAATGAAAAAAATAACAATATTAAAAGGAACTGGAAAGTTATAACAAAACAAAAAAAAAAGTTAAAATACTATTTAAAGATTGCATTTTCCTAGCCAGCATGTGTTTGCATGTTATACTGTAACAATGATATTTAATGTTATATGCAAAAAAAGGTATATTTTCCTTCCAGACTACAAAATCTGACAACATATAAATTTAGCCAGCCATTTTGATGAGTACCTTAAAGGCACTATTTAAAAAAGAGGAGTGTATGTAATTGAATATTGCATTAGACAAGTATTCTGAAGGTGCTTCTCTGTGTGAATACTCTGCTGTTTAGAATCAAAGTAATACTTCTGGGATGCATTTCCACTTCTGAACACCAGCGTTCTGGTGTTTTTTTTATTGAACGTTAGATAATGAGTTACCGGTTCTAATGGGTAATTTATCTCTCTCGCCCTTTGTTTGTTAATCACAAATGATGGCTTTGAAAGGGGTTTTGATTTGCTGTTGGTTCATTTTAGAACTTTAAAATCAGAAGGACTTTTGGAGAGCAGAAGAAGGAGAGAATGTAGCAAAAGGTCAGCCATGTTTTTTGCCCTAACTTCTACTCTCAAAACATGATGGCCAAAGCATGACTGAAATGCATCACTCTGAAGGAATTTTACCTAAAAGGAATTTGGGAAAACAAAGTACAACTTATTTACTGCATTACAGCACCTTAACATTTGTAAAGACAGACACATGCAAAAAGTTTGGAGTTTTAAGTGATACCCCTTGTTAGCTAACTTAAGTTATTAGAGATGCAAGCTTTCAGAATAACTCTACCAAGTCACAAACATGCGTGGGTTGGTCCATAAGCATCTGATTAAAACCTTACCAAACCTAAGGGTTTTTAATAGGTCCCCACAGGGTACTTCTATCTTACCTCCCCTTATGGCTGTATAATTTGAATCTCTTACCAACCACGTGATGTATATGTGTGGCAGCAACAAAAGTGGCCTTTAACGCCTGGCTGCTGCACAAATGCATCCACTGTGGCATGAGGTTGTGCTGAGAGTGCATTCACTACCTGCTATCATTCCTGCATTCCTACCACAGTCATGTGGAAGTTAATATCAATATGTTTTTTGGTGTGAAGGCAGATAAATACCTGAGAAAAACCCACCTAAGCCCTGGAAATTTACATTTATAACCTTGTGTCCTTCATCTAATTGAATACATGTAGGTGTAATTCAATCTAATGAAATATTATTTAAGAAGAAAGACTGTGGTCAAAAAATGGTTTACTGCTTCCTTGAACTTTTGTCACCCAGGCCCTAAGCCTCTGTAGACTGACTTGATGTTATGTATAGTAAACTCGTCTTGATAGATTCACTACTTGACAGTGACCCAGAGCAACTACGCAATTCAAGAGTTCTGACTTTACTGGCTGCACTCTTGTTCTGGGTCAGTGACTTACAAAGTGAAGAATCAAAAAGATGATCATAACAGGAAAGCAACTAAAAAGATCAAAAATTATTGCAGCACCTGTGTTTCTGCTCGGAAAGGTTAACTTTAAGGTAAAATAGTGGTAATATTTTTTGGAGTATTTTCTATCCTATGCAACTTCCTATGAAATGGAACTGAATAAAACGTGGCATCACATTATTCCCCCACCATTAAGCCCTTTCCCAACATGCAGAACGTTAATTTCTTTTTTTTTTAAAGTACTTCTTAAATAGCTTTAATTCATCAGTGATGTTAGCCTCACATGATGCCCCTTGTTGACGCATCTTCATTAATTTTAAGATTGCCAGGGTCAGAACTTATAGGAAGTAAATGTCACTAATGGGACATAGAGCTTCTCCTAAAACTAAAGCTCTTGTGAGATCCAACTGTGTTTGTCATTGCAGCACTTCAGCCAAGTTTTCATCGCAATGGACCCATTGGTGACATCAAATGAATGAACTGGATTGCCATTTTTTTTTATGGAGCCACCATGCCGGCCTACAGTCATTAATGAGATGTTACTTATATCAAGTTATAACAGACCTCCAATAACATATTTTCCTCCCTTAAAACTCCTAAACAGTAGCAGAATTCACAAAATACTTGGGCCGAAAAAAATCCTTTCTTTGGATCCCAAGGCATACAGCCAAAAGAACCAAAGGCTAAGCACCCGGTCACATGATTTCTGCTGAAGGGTTAAGTCAGAGTTTAGATTTACTAATCCTCCCTTTCAACAAAACTCATATGGCCAGATGCCCTAAAAAATGTGTGGATGCACGTAAAATGTTCAATGTACATCAAATACTCTGATAGCTTGTGTGAGGGCTCCATGCTGCCATTTTCTATGCAGTGCCTCACAAGACCATGCCTGGGTATTGTGTCATGTGAGCGGCTGCCGTGGGATTCTGAGGCAGTGGGTAATTCAGCCAAAGAATATTGTGTCATCTGACATCAGTCCTAGCTTACGAGATTTTGAGGATATGTAAGTAGGTTAAAAATAAAGAAATATTTAAAGCACCTCTAATAACTCATACCTATTGCAGGAGAGAACTGATACCTTCAAAAAGCAATAGACGACAGTTTTCCTCAACTGCATGGGGACAATGGAAGCCACTAAAGAGCATTCTTATGCTCCAGATAAGTTTCTGGCTTTGGCTAAAAATATAAAGTAATTAGGTGAACTGTGCATCTCACGTGATGCCTGCAAGCAACACTTAGTCTCGTTTCCATGCTTCACTGCTAAATTTAGATCTTTTCTGAAGCACATTTAGAATGCACACATGGACAAGCTACATACATACATTTTACTGAAGCCATTAAATATTCCCAGTCAGATCCATTTTTATTTATACTACAAAGTCATTATTTTTACATGTATTTGCACACAGAAGCAAAGCAGTAGAATGTGGTTGCTAGCAGTTTTCAGAATTATGCAACTTATGCTCTTTTTTTGTGCATTGTGTCCCCTGACTGAAATAAATATAGAACTGCATATGTCCATAAATGACATGATATTCTGTTTTCTTCTGTCTGAATAGCACCACAAAAGTATCCTTTCTCTGGATCAGTTTTACTTGATTTGCAGATATTTCCCAGTGTTGCATTTAAGTGCAAAATTAGAGCTAACATTTCAACTGATCATGTTTTGGGACAGGGTTTAAGTTAAAGTACAAGCAAGCCTGAAAATTAAAGTTTGTAAAATGAATACTTTGCCCTGTACATGTAAAAATTAGACCTTCTTTTTATATTGTCCCTTTCCGTTTTAAGCCTCACCGGTCAAAAAAAAAAAAGCTGATAACCTTGCTGGATCAATACTAAAATTCCAACAGTGTTGTCATTGTCTTCCCACATTGTGGGCACAGCATGGCCCAGGCATTGTCAGTTATAGGGAGGGCGGAAAATGCTGAGCTTTTTCCTGGTTTTGTCAAGTGATGCGAGGGGGGCTCCAGCCACTGCTGCAGTAAATGTGAATGGAGGTAGTTTGGGTATTTAACTGAGAGTGAAACCGACCAAAAAAGGTGTTTTTTAAAACGTATTTGGCAGCATTGTTTGAATGTCATTGTAGCACTTAGCAATCACTACACTGACATTTTGTATTCTAGAATTTACAAAAACTTTAAGAATAATGAAAACCTGTTTATTGCTGTTTTTGTTTTTTTTGGCAATGATACATTACTTTTTCAATTATAATAAATTAGTTGGTGCCAAAACAACCAGGCCAATTTTATTACACCGAAAACAGACATATAAACAGCTCTGCTTTTGGGCTTTGTTGCCAATTCTTGTCTAAAGATTCCCATGCAGAGAATGATGATAGACTAAGAAATGTTCTTTTTGGATACTAAATTGCTCTCAACAGGAACCAATCTCCCTAAGAATATGGGTGTTACTTGCGCAGGCTGATCCCTGTTTCACTATTTAGTGAGTCACTCACTCGGGGTGAGCACATGTACCTGATGTTAAGATGCATTTTACAAGTCAGTGACCTACCAAATAATGAAGCAAGGATCGGGATAATAGCCCCTGAGCTTGTACCTACAAAAACAAGTACAAAAACAGCAATGGCAGATCCTATGTTAATGTGGAGGTTTGTACATATCCACAATAAAAAAAAAATTAGGGATATAAGAGGAAGTCAAGAAAGAGCCACACATTTTTATGTGTATGCATTTTTCATAGTTAATTACTGCTACTGATTTCCAGGTCAGTCATAGTTTCGAAGATTTCCCTTGGAAATATTTTCCAGAATGAATATCCTTGCTCTCTATTTTGACCTCTGGCATAAAAAAAAATAATTTTCTTGCTAGATTTAAATTATATTTACATGTCAGGTTCTTTTAATTTTTTTTTCTGTTCATTTTTGTTTAGGATGATATTAAAAGTAAACTGAGCATGCAGTAGGGGTGCTGTCATTGCTAACTTATTTTAGAAGCTTAGATGTCATACTCATCCCTACCATGCTCCTGATGCAACTAGTTAAGTCAGGACACAGGATTTTACATACGTGTACACAGAACACCAATGTTCAATATTCAAAAGAGTATTTTCCCAACCAGTTTAGGGGATGTATTAAAATAGGGAATGTAGTAGATTGTCATTCTCTGAGTCTGAGCAACATGTACAGTAAGTAAATAACTCTGGAGATGACTTTCAAATGTTGACAACTGAGATGTGGCCTCAGATAGCACCCCTGTGCCAAACACCCATACCTGTCATATTTGCCTAGCACCATGGATAACTAAATCATCTGTAGATTGGAACATCTAATTATCAAAGGCTAAGGCCCAGCTTGCTTATTTGTTGTGCTTAGCCAAGATGTCATTACCACTAATCTTATTTTAAGTTGCCCTGTAAATAATAAATTATTTTCCACCCTTTTCTATTCAAGATGTATATAAAATAACGGAAGGAAGACTTCTGGTCCCATACTTTAAAGAGTCTGATTGAAATATATTACTGGTGCACATCGCAACTCTCTGATTCACTCGTTTATGCTTCCCAGTACATTAATGAAACATTAAATGTATTGTTAGAATGATTTCTATTATACCTGAAAATATTATAAGAAATACTGATGATTCAGTTATTTTACTTTATGAAAAAATGCAGCTGAAGAAGTGAGGCTTTATGACCGCATTAGGCAGGGCCAGTATATCCAGGGCCAGTATATCTGGCAGGGATGACTATAAGAAATCAACGTATTCAGACCTCCAAAGTTTTCTGACTATAAATTTAATAATTACATAGTTACATAGTTTGTGAGGTTAATCAGTTTTAAATAGAAAAAATCCTAAAAAAAAAAAATTGATTAAATCCTTGACCCTGCATGACCACTTGACTAAATGCTATTTAATGCTTCCATTATTTATTCGGGTCATTAGACTTTGATCTTTATTATTTTTTATTTTCAAGGCTACCTTGACAGCAACGCTTACACCATGCCATTTCACCATTTGATAACTGTCAAATGGACTGATCACCAACTGCATGCTAATGGAGTTTATTTACCAAAAGAGTGCAGAATGTTCCCTTAAATGAAGCCATATTTAATATGAACACCCACCCAATTTTGTGCTGGGAAATATAAAAAAAAAAACTTTACCTTGCACATGGACTTTTAGATATATTAATTAGCAAACATTAAAGGACTTATAAACAGTGACCCTCACATAATTATCACACATTCCATCTCTGCAATGTCCATCTGCATATATAAGCAAAGCAAAGCAATGCACTGAAACAAAATATCCTAATACAGTCAATGTAAATGTGCAATATGTAGATAAGATTGTATATAAAATATGATGTAATATAAATAATATTTTAAATATTTAGTACCAGTATTAAATTGACAACCAAAGTGAACCAAATTCCAGATAACAACTTCATCATCTGAACTCTGGCACTTTGTCACTTTTACACATTTCTAAGCCTGCAATTTGGCTCTGCATTTGCTAATATACAGATGGGTGCTCCATATTTCCACACATTCACATTATAGACCAGGGTTACAATGATAAAAAATAAAAGAATATTTAATAATATGACTTAATCAGTGATTTTCACTAGGCCATATCAACTAATAGAGAATAAACGTATTTGTATGGTCTGCACACTTTACGCAAAGATATTAGGAATCAATCCTCCACCTGGCAGAACTTAATATTAAGCCATCCCAAGTTAGTAGATTGATTGATGCTTGTATTGTGGGAACTCACATTACCCCTGCAGTGAAGCAGTGTGCCTCTGCTCCCTTGTAGGTGTCCGATATCTCAGTAAGCATAGGTAAGCAGATGTCTGAACAGACTCAATCTCTGATATGTGTGTGGCTCAAGCTATCTGTCCAAAAGAACGTGGGAAAGATACTACAAAAGAGAAGGAATTTCAATAACAAAAAATTGAAATGAGATTGTTCACGTTCAAGTGCAAGTCAACAGAGTTTATTTATTGACGGAGTAGAGAATGTTCACCTAAATGAAGCAGTGTTCAATATAAACACCCAATTATGGGCAAATTAACTAAAAAAATAATAAAGTACCTTGCCTTGCCCGTGGACCTTAACCGGGCATCAATATAATAATTAAGGCATGTGATAAACAACTTTCCTGGTGACCCCCATATCATAATTCTTCACTCATTCCATGCTCACAATGTCCACAAAAAAGTAGGGGAACTGCAAAAAAAAAATCTTGAAAAATGAATTGCCGTAGATTGAAAGGAATTAGATTTTTCCTGTATGCAACTTATACTATGCAAATTTAAGATCTCCTCTCTCCTTCTCCTGACTCTCTTGGTATGTTCCAGGGCAATTGACAAAATCCCTTTCACAAAATAAGCATCTTGTGTTTTATGTGCATGTATTATATGACTTTCTGGCCAGATTGATTTCATGCTTGCAAACATATTCCTGGCTGTTTCCTCACATTTTTTAAAAATTATTTGTTCTCAATTGATCATTGCGAGATGACTGAAAAAAAGGATAACTTATATTAAAGAGTCATTTTATTTTTCTTGGTTTCTTTTTTTTTTTTCTCCCTAGCCAGGAAAATAACGTACTATTTGTTAAACACATTTCAGTGAGGCTTCATTGGGAACCTCACATATGCAAAACACGATCATTGATGGTCCCCAGTGTTCACAATGATTGATCTAGTCAACTCAGTGCATGACAAGGTCCTTAAGTCACTAGCTGCTCTCAGGGTTACCAAAACTATTCTCCAGCACCACCAGTAGGACACGTTCTCATAGGTTCTTGAAAGAAAACCTGTTGCGAAGGAAAAAAGAAGGGCATATGTAGCTGTTCTACTTCTGAAAAAAACATTTTTACTGGCTGTTATGCTGACTCTTCTGGCTTAAGGAATTTCTGATTTGACCTAGACAAGTATGCAGATCAGTAGTCAGAAGTTCTAAAGGCAGAGAAACAGTTTGGGCACAATTATTTCAGAAAGTGCCCAGCTTTTATTCATAGCAGCTTTCCTTTATTGCTAATATTCTGCTGCTCAATGAGTAGATCCAGAAAACAAACTCTGCTGGAAATACCAGTGTACATCATCTGCTGTGCTTATAGGCTACATTTAGTAGCTGCTTAATGATGGGGCTCTACAAAAGTTTTTTATTTTGTGTGGTAACAGGAATTCATGTTATCAGCAAGTTGGAGGAAAAGGGCAGGACCCACGCAAATATCTGCATAGAGTGCAACTTTCTTATTGGATGAACATGTGGTAACATAAAATATGGATGCTGCAGACCATGATTTTATTTTCTTACTTCCAGAACTCCTGTAGAACACACACTGTAGAGTATACTACATAAGTAATATGTATGTAGAACATTTTGAAGCCTGAAAACTGACCAGGCTGACTGTAAATTACTTCAGAATAGAAGGACAAGGGTTAAATAAACACAAATCCCATCAGATTTTCCAATATACAAAGTGGGGAAGAGATGGTGGGAATGGGCAATGCATGTGTATTAGTGTTACATGGGATGAACCAAAATTACCATCTCTCATTTAACAAGACAAACAGCAAGAATCAGTCAGCAGCCTCCTATAAACGTCTGCTCTAAAATATTGAAAGGTAAATTTTGATTAGTTGCTGTGGCTTATTGCAATTGGCAAATTACTGATATTTTCTCTGTTTTATTTATTAACCTTGTCTTGAGGATTTCATTTTAACACTACCAGTTTGTGAGGATTAGGATTGAGTAATGCAGCTAAGGGTATGGAGTACAGTATGTCAAATATCCAAAGGTGTTTGTAACGAATGGTTTGCTATAGCATACATTTGGGTGGATTAGGACTACAACAGTGATAGATAGGATTGAATGCACTTAATTTTGTGTCTATAGAGATCCCATGTAGTCAGCACTCTCTTGAAGGTTATCTGGAAGGGGTGTCCCTGCCAATAGAATGGTCCATATGGAGGACAGAGTTGCAAATGTAAATAGGCCTAGCTCAATTGGAAGGCCATGTTAAAGTAGATGATGCAAAAATGTAAAAACGTTATACAAATGCAGAATGCTTTATAGTCTCTTCATCAGATTCTGTATTAGCAAGTCAGAAAATTCATTTTTTTTTTACATTTATTTCGGGGTAATAAATTTTGTCATTGTCTTCCTTTCAAAAAAGAATCTTGCTGAAATTCTAGAATATAAACACCTACAGACCAATGGCCAAAAAATCTATGCTACTCTTCTTGCCAATGGTCACAGTATGACCCATGCTATACCCATCACAAATATCTCTCACAACAAGGGCATGAACACAAATTAATTTGAGTTAGAATATAGGCCCCTTAATTTACCATTCTTTAATGAATGCTTTTGTAACCTACTATTTTTTTTTTATTACCCAGATTTTATATATTGTCTGCTTTGACATTACTGCTTTTTATTTTCCCTACTTTGCATTTGTGTGAAAGGTTTTCCCAATGCTTTTTACAGTTACTATTTACAGTCAATGGAAACAAAGCAACTATTAGAGTAATATCAGAATTTCTTTTCAACAGATGTCACATAAATGTGTAATACAAAAACACGCAATAAAGCAAATCAATATTGTTTTATTAAACAACACCCCCATCCTCTCCATGTGGGAAGGGTTCTAGTAGAAACTTATGTTGAGCACGTTATATTTCTTTCATTGTGCTGAAAACTCTAACATAGTGTTAACTGTAGTGACAAATTAGCTTACCACGACTAATGCAGTCATAGTATATAATCCATTCATACAGTATATAATTTAGGTTGCATAGACCAAATTAATGGCATAATACAATATATATTGCTGTCTGAACAGCGCACATCCTTTAAAGTCAGTCTAACTAGTTTGACATATTGCTTTTGCAGTTGTATGCCAAATTTGCAAATTTTCACCTGCAAACATATTTGTTCATTTTGCAATGCATGTACCATTTGGATCCTGGGATTTGTTTACCAGGGCACTGTCCTGGAGATACTAATACACCCTTCTGTTACTTCGTTATACTGCAGTGCTACTGAAAACTTCATCAAATGCACTGCAGTAATAGCTGTGGTGGCAGAACATTACACAAAATACAGTTTGAAAAAAAAAAAAAAAAAGGGCTGGAGTAGGACATTAAATTACTAGCTAACAAAGAAAGGCAGCTACAGGAGGGCATAAAATATTGATGTGTGCAGAAATAAAAGTAAAGATGCGATTCAAGGTATTGCCACTGTAAGGCCACACATTTAATACGAGGTAAAAATCTGGTCATGGCACTGTAAGAAGGGCAGAAGATATAGATGGGGAATTAAAGGTGGGCAACAACATTAAAAAAAAGTATATGAGAGCTCATAAATGAAAAGATCAACAAAATCAGATTTTTTTGCCTGGAAATGCCCCCATAGATCTGGAGTAATTAAGATATATAAAGGTATTCATGACTAATAAGACTGAATTTTTAATTCCAATGACCCTATAAATTGTAAAGGAACATGGATTATTTATTGAGGAAAAAAA
Source organism: Pelophylax lessonae (assembly GCF_965119305.1). Taxonomy (NCBI): domain Eukaryota; kingdom Metazoa; phylum Chordata; class Amphibia; order Anura; family Ranidae; genus Pelophylax; species Pelophylax lessonae. The sequence goes on from NC_138779.1 coordinate 177,496,855, forward strand.
TTGATTTTTAAGGAGTAGGTAAAATATGGAACCCCCTAGTTCATAAAGCAGTAATTAAAGAATCTGTAATGAAATTAATATTAGATTGAATGCTTCTCTTATAGTTATTAGAACACATCTTTATAAATGATATCAGAACATTTCAATCCACATTATTAATTTGACTGCAATTTACAAGGTCAGGAGTGTTTCATCCTTTCTAGCAATGTGACAGTTGTAGAACCAGCGGAAGTTTCTTCTCCTATAGCACAACACATAGACTGATTTAAGTAGAAGAACAGCAATATGTTTCCCAAACCAGAACCATTGAGCATTTTTATCAGGAGCAATAGGGCATCCTTCCTGTATGTTCTATTTACAACAATTTGTAAAGGCCTAAATGTTCTACACTAACGTGGGTCATGCTCTGTAGCACTCTTTAGTTATGTTGTCGAAGATAAAAAAATTTAGGTTTAGGTAGCAAAGCATTTACTGCTGTTAGATTGCTTTAACTTTTCTTGGTTTCTGGTAGCTTTAAAGATGTTTTTATAGCCTTTTCTGCTGATGACTTGCTTTCTTCGCAGTTTTAAAAGAATTGAGGCAATTTAGCCACACTCAGATCTGCCTTAACTTTGAATATAAGAAGGCATCAAATAAAAAAAATAAAAAAAAAAACATAGAAATGAGTCTACGTTTTTTCCAAAAGATGAGATGTGCACCATTGGTGGTATACATTTTTGTTGGTGGAGGTACAAAATAGGGTTCAAGAGGTTTGGGCAAGTTAGCCTTGACAAGTTAGTCGTTGCATGTGGATATAACCAGCAGACTAGGCATTCTGTGCATCATTTGGGGAGGACAGTATTCTGTAACATTTTCATGATGTTGGGAAAGGGAATATGAGGATTCATACGAGGCATTGAGGTGCCCTCAGGAAAGCAGGAAGAAGTGTAAGTTCCAGGTTAAGGCCGTACAGTAACAGCGTGTACAGGTAACATAGAGTTTTTAGGCATTAAGTGGGTGTTACATATGCAAATATTTAATAGTACAAGGGGCACTGCCATTATCTTAGTTTGATATGGCAATCCATGAATAGAATATGTATTTCTCCCTTCGCTAATTAGGCATTGCAATTCAATGTGATATGTTCCATAGATACCGTACTTTTAGCCAGTGACTTGAAATCCAGCTTGCAACTAATTTTTAAGTATAAAGTCCATTATTTTAAGACTGGTAGTTTAAAGAGATACATTCTTAAAATGACTTATTGATTAAGGCAAAAAGCAATATGCAAAGTGCAGCAGCCAATCAGAATGCATCTTTCATTGATCTTACTTCAATAAAGTGGTATTTAATTTGCTGTTAAAGGTTACTGCCTTTGGCATATCATCACAAAAAAAAATCACCAAATTAAAATTTAACTCAAAAACTTTAACACAAAACTTTTTATTTGAGGATTTAGGAAGGGTTAGAAGATCTGTCAGAATGATAATGCTAACACTTCATGTCCTGGTGACTACCATCACTGGGACAGGAAGAGAGTTGAATTTCACCAATGGAACGCAGACAAAAATCTGAAGCTATCAGAGCTGCTAACCTTTTCTTGCGCTACTCTATTCTATTAAAGAATCGATGTTTTTATTGTTGCATGTTGGTCTATGTGAGAAAATTCTATTCACTTTTTTTGTCCCAGTGACCACTGGAGCAGTAAGTGAGGACAATCCTCCCCAGCAGTGGAAAAAAAACACAATAAAAACTTGACAGAGGTTTACCCCTCCCAAAACAAAACCAAAAGACTGGAGTTTCACTCCAGTTCTAGGAGTCCTACAAAGAAATTGTTTTGAATTCATGGCATATTTAATCAAACCCTAAGCTTGGGATAACTCTAAAACAATAGAAGGGTTTGTATCTTAAGTTTCATTATAAGATTATATGACAAATGTCAGCAACCTAAAAAGTAGATAAATTTGCATGGTCATTGTCATCTAAAATTTTACAAAACAGACCTTCTTATTAACAACTTGACCTTATCAATGACAACTGCCTAACCATGAAAAACTAGCTTAGACTGTCATAATTATTCATCTACGGCTAGCTAGTAGAAGCATCTAGCGACCTATGCATGTAAACACATTCAGCTTTCATAGCTATGTCTTGCCCAACAGTATTTACATTTTTAAAATCTCTTCCCTGAAAAGTTTAAACATGTAATTTCATACAAAAGATTGTTTGCCAAAGTCCAACATTCACATGCACGTGCAACTTTTCCCCAAGCCGGTGTCTTCAGAAAAAATCACTGTTATGTTGGGGGATTTAAGAAAAATTAATTGTCCAGTTTTCAGTGTCTGGAATGATTGCTTGTGATCAAAAACATCAAGAAGGTTGATTAAACATGCTAAAATTGTACTAATTGTATCTTATGCCTTTGAACAGTAAGTTTAACACCATTTTTTCCTTTTTAGTTTTGTAGAGAGTGGGGAGGTTTGGAACCTCTGTCAGGCTTTTAATTATATCTGAATCACCGTTATTTTTCTTTTACTACTTGTATTGGAAACAGGAGAAAATCTTCCCAATAGGACCATAGACAATCCTAACATCTGCTAGAGGTTGTACCATTTAACCGTATTTACCAAAACAAAGAAAAAACATTTTGGCTGTAGTTCCTCTCTAATAATCCAAATAAAGCAACCATTCAAGCATACCACATACAATGATTCAAAAACAGCAAGAAATGTTATACAGTTTAAAGCCTGGAAATTATATAATATTTTGTTCCCTATATGACTGTATGCACTTATCCCAAAACCCCCAAAGTTCCAGAATGCAAAGCCTCTTGATCGCAGAGCTTACTCACCTTACTCCATTATCACCCATGGGTGCATGTGAGAATTTGTAAAGAAAAGAATGCTTGTAACATTATGGCAACAGAAATAAAAAGTGCACAGTATTAGGACATTTGTGTTATGTATCTGAAATAGAATAAAGTACGAATTTAAACATAGTGGAATGAGAACATCTTAAATACATGAGTTTAAAGACAATATATGTTTTATTTTCAGAACGTATTATGGGCAGACAGAAAACAAATTGAGATTTATGGCATATTTATAATGGCAGAATATAAAACCCATGTCATGAGACATGTTAGGGTCCACCATGCAGGGTCGGGGGTCACCTGGCCACTCCATTTTCACGTTAAAAGTTGGGATATAGACTTTATTCTCCATGACAGATACTGAGACTGTTAGATGTATATATTCAATTTCAAAAAGAAGGAACTTAAAATTCTATTTGTAAGGTTAGTCCAGAATTTCATTGCTCCACATGGTAGATATTTAAGCTTCTCCGGCCACCCTGGAAAACGTATTAGGGAATTTCAAGTGTTTTAAATATTGTTTTTGCTTTTTATTCTTTGTTTTTGTTGTTGTTTATATGTTTTTTTTTATTTTTTTTTTCACAAGAATACTTCTGTAGAATCCACCCTGCTCATGCTGCATGTCTTAGCCTATGCATTTTGCAAGCCTATTACTTTCTATATGGTCCTTCCTACTGCTTTTTACGGGTTGCTGCTTTGCATTAACTATGATGATAAATGAAGGAAAAAAAAGTTGACCAATACAGTAGCAATAGGATTTTGATATGCAATACTGTATGTATATGCCATCATGTCACATGACTTAAACACTCCTTATTGTTGTTAAAACAATGTGTTAAAAACTAAGGCCAAACACAGCAGATTTGTCCAATGTGTGCATGTAGCGGCCTTTAGAGGTCTGATGCCTTTTAATGTAATAAGATCTCCCAGGTATCACGTCTACTTTTTCCAACATGGTGACCAGTTTGAAATATCTGCCAATTTGACCGTTTCTGTAGAAGACCTGCCTTTTATGTTTCTGCATGACGCCTAAAGGGTCGATTCAGTTCAGTGGTGTTGACATGTCAAATGCAATATTAAATCATATTACGTTGAGAAAAGTCACTCAACCTTAAGCTTGTTCTATGCAGTAATTTCTAACTACTCAGTTCAATAAAGTTTACCTGCACCTATGTGTGAGTCTATCCCAAGCAACCCATTCACTTTACTGTAAGTTCAATTAGATAGTTCTCATATTCCTGAGTTGCCGATAAAATGGATATATGACCCTAGAGCTCCTACACATATGCATTTCCTAGAAAATGGTAATTACATAAGCTGTGATCATGCTTTACATGCTTCTGCATGTTTCATCTATGTGTGTTGATGTAAGTAAAATCTAAAAGCAGCTTTCGAAGGCAGGAGAAAGCAGCAAAGAGCTTATAAGCATTGCTGGCACAAACTCAGGACATATAACCCATGATAAATAAGCAGCAATCGTAGCACCATAGAAAACAGTTGACTTTGTGTTACCATATGCTGTCATTCATTTTAAACATTACAATAAACAAATCAAAGAAATGCCAGTGTGTAAGAGCCCTAATAGATATTACTGCATGTGGCTTGCTTTAGGCCTACTGAATTACAATGCCCACTGGAGACTTCATTAGTTAAAAGATTAAATATATATTTGTATAGATTAAAATAGGGATTATTGAGGTTTTTTGAGCGGTCATGACAAAACGAAACAAAAAAAAAAGCATTGTCGCAAACATGGGCTCGAAGGCTGCACACTGATCATGCCATAGTTGCAGCTATGAGGGTCGCCGGCCATGGTGAAATCAAGCTGGTTAGCCATGTGAGAAAGGTAGAAGTAACCTCCACTTGTACCTTTGTATGTAACCTCTTGGAATTTATTGTCATTTTTGCTGTATTAGTGTGCTCTGAGCTCGCAAACAAAATGAAATATGGACAATTGAGTGGATGGGTCATGATGATTGGACTCAGCGCACTACCACTGCTACTAATAAGAGAACTGAGGCTTTTTGTATTAAAACTAAAAATGTGATTATAAAAAAAAAAAAAAACTATTTTCAAAGTGTATGTGAAAATAATGAAACTATTTTATATACAATGTAATATGTATGGGTGGAAAAGTTATATGCCTGGAACACTTCATTCTTAGGACTGTTGTTTTATCTGTCATTTGCTAAATGCTCCCTGCCGTTTAGGATTTGTCCAAGCTTGGTGGAACATGGGCAGCTTCATGTTGATTTAGCCTTAACTTGTAAATGTTCCTCATCTACTAGGTTAACCTGCTGATACGGATGCAGAAATCTTCAGTGCTCAAAGGCCTGCCTGCCTGCAGTGCAGTAATGTGCTTACTAGGGCACTGCAAGGAGTGGAAATTAATGAGAATGTTTTTGTGGTGTTTTCCATATAATAGAAATTTCTTAATGCAAACATGTATTTTGTACCTGAGATGTTTTAAATGCCTCGTTTTAAGAATCCAGAAGGAGAAAAAAAAAAAAAACAAGAGATATGCTTGCAAATTTAACAAGATCGTGATACTTGGCTGCTCCATATTTGTTTTAGAAGCTGCAAGGGCTAAACCAAGCTGGGGGGGGGGGGGGGTTGGCATGTCTATTATGCTGTAACTACAATTTTGCTCTATTTTCAATGGGAACAGGGGAACAACCAGTAAAGAGTTTTATTGCCTCTACACGCCTGTTTTATTTTCAAATGATTTTGGAGAAATTATAAACCGAAGCCTTCCTTGTTGTCAAACACTTTAAATCTATGTGCGTAAACGTAATATCTTTATCAAATTGAAGCATTTTTAAAGCTTTTGATCTTTAACAATAAATATGAAAGGCAATCTTTTAGTAGATCTGCACTCTGCCTTTCCATGTTTTTTTTTATGTTTTTTTTTTTTTTCTTTTTTTGCTTAATCATTGAAAATACTGTAGTTGTTATCTTTAAACTTGTCTTCCACATTGTTTTGAAAGCATTTACAATTTTAAAAAAATCCATTTAAAATACAAATTAAAAAAAAAAAAAAATGAAAGCCTTTACACAGTGGCTGGATTTAAGTTTTCTAAGCCCAGCTCTGTTCAGAAAGTAGCTCTGAAAATCTTGCACTTGTCATCGACTTTCTGCATAGTGTGAGATTTAATTTGTGCATGCTTGGTCAAAAGAGAAACAAAGCCGGGCTCTTTAAGCGTTGGTGACCCAGTGATGGGGTTATTCACTCTAACCTTTCAGAAAGTCGCTGATAAACCTTAAATATACACATTTTTTACAATCCTACAGAAGCAGAGTGAGGCTTGGAAAATTGTAGAGTACACCTAGCACATAAACTATAGGAGTTCTTTGAGTGTAAATGACAACCATTTTGAAAAAACAAAAAAAACATAAATGCTAAAAACTGACTGATTTTCACAAATCTGTGAAGAAAACGTAGTGTTTTTTAAAGCATGATTTGAGTTACATGCAAGGGTTTGGGTGTGTTCTGTCACAATGCACTGCATGTAGCCACAGATATGTGGAACATACCATTGGCTATATTGGTACAGAACATTATTTTAACATGTGGTGTGCAGGTGCACTGCAGCCCTCATTTGCCAAAAAGCACAGGTGTGTACTATCAAATTGCCTTTCATCTTCTAAGTCTTGTTTCAGAGCTGACTGCTATAGAATAAGCATCCTTTTGAGCCTAAATCAGGAAACAAAATATTTGTTTCCCAACTACCCAATACGTAATTTCTTGTTCCCATTTAAAATACAATAAATATTAGATTAGGTTTCATCCAGATCCTGCAAAATATAGGATCTTTACAGCCTCGCTACCTTAAAATATCATCACCAAAATTCTCCAATATGCATGCATAGTAAATTTTTTTTGACCTCTAATTAATAAGGTTGGGTTTACATGTAGATCTCTAATTATTAGGTAAATCAGATGTTTCAGAGACACAGGAGGACATATGTATATGTATATCTATATCTATATATATATATATATATATATAGACATAGATATAGGTATATACATATCTATATATATATATATATATATATATATATATATATATAGACATAGATATAGGTATATATATATATATATATATATATATATATATATATATATATATATATATATATATATATATATATATATATATTTATATATATATATATATATATGTATATATATAGATAGATAGATATATATGTATATATATCTATATATATATATCTATGTATATATATATATATATATATGTATCTATCTATATATATATATATATATATATATATATATATATATATATATATATATATATATATATATATATATATATATGTATATATATCTATCTATATATATATGTATATATATATCTATATATATATATATATATATATATATATATATATATATATATGTATATATCTATATATACTATTTATTTATATATACACATACATATAAGAGAATGGTTTGCTAGACCGACAGTATAATGCTAGCTGATGTTCAGATTCAGCATGTCCTCTGCTAAATTATTGCAGTGTTGCACACAGAAATTTTTTCCATGCTACTTTTTTAATATTTTTGTAAAAATTGTCTCCACATGCATAGATCACTCCATTTCATTCTATTTCATATGAACACACAAAAAACATTCTTGCTTCTGCATATGCATAAATCTTTCACTAAATAAAGTGAAAGTAAGCATTTTGTAGTCTTTGTAGATGCACAACGCTTTAAAAGTGTTTGAAGTAAACTGTGTTGCCCATAGCAATTAATCAGTTACTGCACTTCATGTTTCCAGGGTAACCTAGAGGGGTAACTAGAGGAGCTGACTGGTTGTCAGAGGACACGCATATGTTTCAGACACTTTGAGGTTTAGGACAAAGGACGATGGGCAGTACCCCGTCACTACTAATCTTCCTCTAGTATGACGTTGGTAAACCATAAATCTGATTGGTTGTCAGAGGACATGCATATGTTTCAGATACTTCCAGGTTTAGGACAAAGGGCGATGTGCAGTACCCCGTCACTACTAATCTTCCTCTAGTATGACGTTGGTAAACCATAAATCTGATTGGTTGTCAGAGGACATGCATATGTTTCAGATACTTCCAGGCTTAGGACAAAAGGCGATGGGCAGTACCCCATCACTACCAATCTTCCTTTAGTATGACGTTGGTAAACTATAAATCTGATTGGTTGTCAGAAGACACACATATGTTTCAGACACTTCCAGGTTTAGGACAAAGGGCGATGTGCAGTACCCCATCACTACCAATCTTCCTCTAACATGGAGTTGGTAAACTATAAATCTGATTGGTTGTTTCAAGTTATGGTGCTTTGCCCATTACCATTTACACTGTTGTATCAAGTAGAAGTCCTATCTAAACTTAAACCTGCTCCCACCCCCATTCTAAGCCTAATCCTAACTACCCTGTAGAGGAAAGATGCATAACCGTACCTTTTCTGAGGGCGTTTTTGCCTGGACATATGATCGCCCCACCAGCTGGCGTCAGTGAAGAGGAGAGATCGCCTACAATAGCTGCAATGCCTATGCGGCAACGTCAACCATAGGCTTACTATGTGGCATCTGTTGTTGGCTGTCCCTCCTCTACACTGGAGCGGGCACTTGGAGCCCATCATGTGCACCCTCAGAATAAGTATGTACAAGTATCTTCCTTTTTCAGGGTACTTAGTATAGAGCTTAGATTGGGAGTGGGAGCAGGTATAGGCTTAGACTTCTACTTTAAAAAAAAAAAAAAAACAGTAGGGTCCTCTGTTTTTTTTTTTTTCTCTTTAATTTAGATCAAATACTTTTTTAGGGGTTGTTGCTTCTAGCAGAAGTTTAAAGGGAATCTGTTGTAAAGCAACCTCAAATGGGAGGATGCCATCCTCTGACTCCCACACTGCACTCAATATGACTAGCGGTAAAGCTGAAGAGACCTCAGAACTGACGTGTAGTCCAGGAGTCAAATGTCAGCTTCAATCTGAGGCTTCTTGTCCACAAATCCTGCTTTATGACAGCAATTAGCTTGACCCGCAAGAAACCAGCCATCACGGCGAATTAGATTAGTCATTAGTCAATGATTATCTAATCCACTACACTTCCTAGTCCAAAGACCCAGCAAACATTTTGCAATAACTGTTCACGGCAATAGTACTGTCAAATGAATGCATTTTTAAATACTTATTTAAACTGATTATCCCATTAAAGCTACATTCATCCTCATTTATTATTATACTTTTATGTTCTAATCTAATTATTTGTTCTTTTTTTTTTTGCCTTATAACAATGGTGCTAAATCACATTTTGAAACGTAGATTCTTACCTCTCGGTTACAGGCTGTGGAATGAGGTCTCCTTACCTCAGATATTCAGTTCTTACAATTTAGCAGATTACCCAATGTGGGGAAAACCTATATTTTGCAGTTCTTAAAAAAAGCTCATGTTTTGCTTTGGTTTGAAGGCTGGGAGATGGGTTGCTCCTAATAAATTATGTTTTAGTTCTGTCCCTATGTAAAATATTTCTTTCTGCAAGGCTTGTTCTTCCTGTTTCTTGTATGTCATCCAAGTACAAATGTTGAAGTTTAGAATTGCAGGAACCGTGTGCATGAAATTGACATGCAGGGAGTTACAGCATGAAATAAACTTTCTTTTTTAATTGAAACCTTTACTCCAAGTGTCTCTGTGGTTATTTGTCTGTGATTTCTGTGTTTTTCTTATATAATATTTATAATATTGGGAATCTATATTAGGGATCGACCGATTATCGGCAACACGATATATCGAGGGCTAATATGCCTCTTCCCCGATATACCGATATTGCCAATATTTCGGGAAAGTGCTTGTATCGGAGTGATGCCTGCAGCTAGAGGCATCACCCCGGTACCGGCATCCATAGCCGACAGTCGGCTGTCTTGTAATGACAACCGATGCAGCTGAGAAGCCGCTCGGCTGTCATTACAAGGAGCGGGAGTGGACGCCCCCCCTCCTGCCACCTTCCGTGGCTCACCCGGGTCTCCCGTCCCAGCGGGAGACCTGGACAACCTACCTTCACAGCCGCCGGAGACCCAATCAAAGCCGCATTCGGCTCTGATCGGGTCTTCATGTAAAAACCCAAAAGTAATGTCATGACATCACTTCCGGATACTGGCGCCAGATTAAAAAAAATGTCAGCATTCAAAACAGCCAAACGTTGAATGCTTTTAAGTGCAGAGGAGGGGTTTGGGGTCTTTTAGACCCCCAGATCACTCCACAAGAGTACCTGTAAAATAAAAAAATAAATAAAAACATTTTCTTAAATGTCCAAAAATATCCGCCAATATCGGCCGATACCGATATGCGATGACCAAAATATTGGTTACGGCAATAAAAAAACGATATTGGTCGATCATTAATCTATATTATTTAAAGGGTTAGTTCACCTTTATCATCAAGCTGCTTGTGCAGGTAAGGGGTGCCTGGATAAAAACAAACTGTGCAGCTTTGACTAAAGTTGGATAATGCTCTTGATATTTGTGTAGGCCTTCTATGTACCTCCTAATGCCAGGCCAAAAAGGTCTCAGAGATGGCATCATCCATGCAACCTCATAGGACAGGCAGAGTAGAATGAAAACTCCTCCTACAAGCTTTACCAGTGCTCAGCCGGACACTGATAGAAATCACAAGACTTCTATATACTGCTGATGAGAAAAGGTATTTAGCAGTTTATATTTACTAAAATAATTGCATTTTCATGTACTGTGGGAGACCAGATATAGTGACTGCAGGGTCCTCTGTTTAGTAACACTTTCAATTTCAGGCAGCCTTTCTCAACTAGGATTGTGTGGAACCTTAGGATTCCTGCAGGGTTTGCTAGGGGTTCTATGAACAATGAGCTATTTCTGCCTCTTAGATGAGTAACCACTGACAACAACAATCTTTTCGTTATCTGTAAAGGGGAGCTGTAGCTACAGTAATTATGAGAAGGGGCTCTCTGAGACCAGAAAGTTATTTCAAGGGTTCCTTCATGTAAAAAAATGTTGAGAAAGGCTGATCCAGGATAAAACGGAGAGGAATGCGTACCTTCTCCCTTGTTCCTGCATCAGTTGGAGCTCCTCTGAGCTCTAGGTCCAGCCCTGTAATGCAGGGGCCCTTGACGTCCTTACATACAGTACAGAACCATGGGTCCTGCACTGTATTGGCTTCACAGCAGGTGAAAAGGAGCAAGCTCCCATGAACAGTCATCTGGCACTGAAGAAGCCAGTACTAGGGAGAAATAGGGTAAGTTATTCTAATACATGCCCCTAGACTAAAGCTGAGCAGAGGGACTACCCACTAGTGTGTCGCTGAGCAGAAATACAACTCACTAGTGTGTTGCTGAGCAGAGGAACAACTCACTAGTGTGTTGATGAGCAGAGGGACAACTCACTAGTGTGTTGATAAGCAGAGGGACAACTCACTAGTGTGCTGATGAGCAGAGGGACGACCCACTAGTGTGTTGCTGAGCAGAGGGACGACCCACTAGTGTGTTGCTGAGAAGAGGGACGACCCACTAGTGTGTTGCTGAGCAAAGGGAGGACTCACTAGTGTGTTGCTGAGCAGATGGACAACTCACTTGTGTGTTGCTGAGCAGAGGGATGACTCACTAGTGTGTTGCTGAGCAGAGGGTCAACTCACTAGTGTGTTGCTGAGCAGAGGGATGACTCACTAGTGTGTTGATGAGCAGAGGGACAACTCACTAGTGTGTTGCTGAGCAGAGGGACAAATCATTAGTGTGTTGCTGAGCAGAGGGATGACTCACTAGTGTGTTGCTGAGCAGAGGGATGACTCACTAGTGTGTTGCTGAGCAGAGGGATGACTCACTAGTGTGTTGATGAGCAGAGGGACAACTCACTAGTGTGTTGCTGAGCAGAGGGACAAATCACTAGTGTGTTGCTGAGCAGAGGGATGACTCACTAGTGTGTTGCTGAGCAGAGGGATGACTCACTAGTGTGTTGCTGAGCAAAGGGATGGCCCACTAGTGTGCTGCTGATTCTTCATCATCCAATAAGCAAGAAGAGTGTGTTTAACCCAGTGTTCTAAACCAAGCTTTGCTGCATATGCAATGACGTTTGAGGACCTCTACTGTCTAGAAGGAGTGGTTGTATCACAAAACTACCTGCTCACAATTTAAAATCTTTTGGTAAGTAAAACAGTTCCCATATACAACATGAAGTTACGTTTTGTTTAGCAGCTTGCCTGAATTTCATCCTAAACACCAAATCTGAAAATCAGGTATCAGAAGCTGTCTCCTCTTGCTCACACAGCCTGTTGACTTATGGAACCCCTGGACAAATCCATAATCAAATCACTTCCTTTCTGGAATTTTTTACTTTATTCCAACACAACCCCCTATCCAACAGTGCAATTTAGGGGTCTCTAAGAATGTAAGTAACTAAGGTAAAGTATGTTATAAGTGACAGCTAACAAGAGAATTCCAGGAAGTGTTTTCTTAGAGTTTGTGGAGGAGACATGAGCAGATTTAAAGGGTGACTGCACTTTCAGTACGAATATTGTATTTGCCCATGTCTCTGTAGCTGGTGAAAACACTAAAAAGGATGAAATACCTGTGTTAAAGAGAACAGCTTGTTTCAATCACTGTAGCTTGCAGTTGCCTAGTGTCCTGCATACATGCTGTCTTGCTTAAAAGGAAAAAGTTCCCAATTCCACCAGACGACACTGTTAGGAGTTGGCAGAGGTTCTGTATTAGGTTGCATAAGCAGCCTTTCTCCCAAAAGTGCCCTCTAAGCCAGCCATGCTCTATATGTCTATACTGTATAAAACATGGCTAAGGCTATTGGCTATAAAAGCAATTACATTTTTTAATACCAATTTTAGGTACCCGCTTTAGGAACAAATACATACAAAACAACCTGTGGCTCTATCACTGTGAAATCACTAAAATGACTGGCCGTATCTCTAATAAGGTACTGTGCCTTTAAAAATTGAACATGCTAATTTTTTGAGCGTTGCCTGGTCTTATGAATAACACGCAAATGTCAATATAAATATATTAGTAGAGATGAATTAATTCATATACAATGAACAAAAAAATAACTAAAAGCAATAAACATTAAAAAAAAAACATGTGACATCATAAATAGTCAATATCTTTGTGTTTCTTCATTCATTCAAATTGTGCCAATTGATCGCGCAGTCTTAAACAGTGCAGAGTGCTGTCTCTTTAAATAAGGTGCAAAATTGTGCTCCCCTCCTATGTGCTCACTCACCCACTGACTTGTGTGGACTCTTAAGTTAATGTAGGAATCATAAACGCTAAAATAATGATCCTGGGTATGCTGGAGCTTGTGGTCCTCCTTGGTGGTTGCTTTCTATATCCAGCAGTAGTATGCCATACCAATGTTGTTTTAACTCATAGAGTGAACATAGAGAAGATAATAGAAAAGATCCATATAGCGTATTTCCATTTATTAAGTTATTAAGTTAAGAATTATTAAAAGTTAGTTAAAAGTTATCAAGTTAAAACCAATTACACTTACTTGTACATAAAGGAATGCAAAAAGAACACCAGACCGGAAGAATCGCATCGGCGTGCATCTCACCAGACGGAAATGACATCACCTGAGTCCATGAAGAAGCACAAGGTTATGGACTATTTATGATGTTACATGCGTTTTTTTTTTTTTGCTTTTTAGTCATTTTTTTGTTCATTGTATATTAATTCATTAATTTCCACTATTGTATTCATATTGACATTTGTGTGTTATTCATAGGGCCAGGCAGTGCTCAAAAATGAATATATTTGAATAAATCTCTTTGCTACTAAAGGTTTAACCAGTTGTTGGCGGCCACCTCCTTTGCATTATAAATCATAAAATAAATGTCCTGCTAGTGTAATGATGGTTAAATCTTTCAGTAACAATTTATTTGCTCTTGTAGCCCTGGACTTGTAAAAAGTAGGATTGACTACAACATCAGAACAATACTGTGAAAACAACCTCCCACAGGCTAACCTCATTAAAGGGGTCCTATGAACAAAGTTTATTGAGGTAAGGCTCAGGTTAGCGAGTATGGATGGGTAGAGCTCAAATCTAAACCCCAAACCAAAATGTAATATATTGCAGCTTAGTCCTTGGTGTGGTGACTACATTCACTTTCTTTTTATTTCAAGCTTCCTTTGCATTATTGTTTCTTGTTAATCCTGCAAAGAACACACTTCCTGTCCCAGGGTAGCTACGTCACTCCTCCACTGATCTATGGAGGAAGCCATGGTTGTCACTTTAGGCTGAACTCCTAATATGAATTAAAAACATTCTTTTCATCTTTATTACATAGGGGCAAGGCATTTGCTGGTTTACAGAAGATAGCTAGGAAGAAAGATATTTCTTAGTGTCATACAGGATCAAGAGGTATTTCCTGTATTTGCTGAAAAATGTTCTTGGCCCTGAAACTAAATGAAAACTAAGGCAGCCAGCACATCTAAGGACTGTAAGCTGCAATATATTGCACTTTTGTGCTTGAGTTTAATTACCCTTTAATTGGTAGAGGTTGTAGGGCTTTATAGCATCCCTAGTGAATACAATAAATCCTGAAAGAAAACTTGATATGAGGCAAACCGGAGGGCTGTATTTGCTGACTTCCTTCTAAAACATGCTAGTTGACTATTCATTATGCAGCTTAAACTATTCATGCTGCCTAAATAACTGTCTAAACGCTTCCTAAATAGGGATGATCGAACGGTGGTCGACCGATGGTCGACCCGAACATTGACTGTTCGAGGTTCGGCCGAATTTAGAACTTTTTGCTGAAAAAGTTCGGGAAATTCGGCAACCAGAACCGACCAAAATGCAATGGGACAGGAACTGGGCTTTAAAAGCCCGTAATTGGACCAGAACCATCAGTAAAAGCCAATTGAGGGGGCAGGAGAATGCTAGGAATGTGATTGGAGTGACTAGGGGTTCCAGAGGCCAATCATTAGTGAATACGCCCCCCAGTATATAAGATAGCCCCGCCAAATTCCTAGCATTGTAATACAGGGACGTGGAAGAGAGTGGAAGCAGTTCTGTTACTTCTGCTTCAAAAGTGTCATTTAGCAATTATTAGTGTGAGGAAAGGGATATCTAATGTAGTTAGGTTGCTATTTTCCACTTTAGTTAGATTCAAAAATCTAGTTTCTGTAGGGAAAGTGTTAAGGGCCAGGGTGACCATAGTGTAGTGTAGGGTGAACTGACACTGACTGCTATGGCAGGGTGACCAAACCCTTCCATTTCAGGGTGACCGCTATAGAGAAAAGATTGTTTCTCTTAGGTGACTTATAGAACAGCGATATGGCTTCTCGCCTGTCAGCCTGCTTTTTGCTGCAGGCGTTTATAGGGCTTTTTTGAGGACATGTTTGGAGTCAGGCATGACATCTGAACTTCTGTGTAGGGGTACATATACACACACATGTCTGTATATATACACATACACATATATAGGAGTGAAAATAGCAGAACACTATGCTTGCGCTAATGAAATAATTAACAGGAATATGGCTCCGCTCCTATCACACCTATATGTGTGTATGTGTATAAATACATATAAGTGTGTGTGTGTATATATACCCCTATACAGAAGTTCAGATGTTTTGCCTGCCTCCAAAGACCCCAAAAAAATGCCCAAAAAAACGCCTGCGCCAAAAAACGCCCAGGTGTGTTATTGCAGGCGTTTTTTTTTGGGCATTTTTTTGGGGTCTTTGGAGGCAGGCAAAACATCTGAACTTCTGTATAGGGGTATATATACACACCTTTTTGCTGCAGGCATTTATAGGGCTTTTTTGAGGACATGTTTGGAGTCAGGCATGACATCTGAACTTCTGTGTAGGGGGTATATATACAAACACATGTCTGTGTATATATACACATACACATATATAGGTGTGAAAATAGCAGAACACTATGCTTGCGCTAATGAAATAATTAACAGGCATATGGCTCCGCTCCTATCACACCTATATATGTGTATGTGTATAAATACATATACGTGTGTGTGTATATATACCCCTATACAGAAGTTCAGATGTTTTGCCTGCCTCCAAAGACCCACAAAAAAACGCCCAGGTGTGTTATTGCAGGCATTTTTTGTGGGTCTTTGGAGGCAGGCAAAACATCTGAACTTCTGTATAGGGGTATATATACACACACACTTATATGTATTTATACACATACACACATATAGGTGTGAAAGGAGAGAAGCCATATGGGTGTTAATTATTTCATTAGCGCAAGTATAGTGTTCTGCTACTTTCACACCTATATATGTGTATGTGTATATATACATATAAGTGTGTGTGTATATATACCCCTACACAGAAGTTCTGATGTTATCCCTGCCTCCAATAACCCCCAAAAAATGCCCAAAAAAACGCTTGCTACAAAACCGGCAAGGTGTGAAAATAGCGGAGCCATATCCCTGTTCTATAAGTGTTCTAATACAAACGATCTTTTTTTTCTGGTTCTGGACATGCTACAGAGCTGAAACTTCACAGGTACACCTTTTAGACCCCCCAGACACTAAATCCAAAGAAATCTAATTTTTTTTGTTTCAATAATTTGTTCAATAATTGGCTCTCTATCAAAAATGACAGTTTTTAAGACCTTTTTTTTTGTGTGATTAGTCTCTGGGGCATGACCCAGAACCCTAGGCACTTTTTAGGGGCATTTATTGGGTTTTAGGGCTTTAAAATGGGGTTTTTTGATTACCGAAGTTCGGGTCCCATTGATTTCAATGGGGTTCTGAAATCCAGGCCGAACTTTCTGGAAGTTCTGGTGTTCTGGTTGAACCGAACTTTTGAAAAGTTTGATCATCCCTATTCCAAAACACCTGCCTAAATGCTGCCCAAACACCTGCTTAAATGCTGCCTAAACACCTGCCTAAACGCTGCCCAAACACCTGCCTAAACGCTGCCTAAACACCTGCGGGTAGAATGGAATACGAACAGGATTTTCTGTGCCCTGGCCAATGCAGGTATTTCCACTTTTTCACCTTGATTAAATAAGTACTTGAAAATACCAAAAAATAATTAGTTGCTGTGTTACTGCTCCACCATTCTTAATGTATGTATATATATGTATGTGTATAGTTGATGTTTCCAATAGTCTGCAAGTATCCGAGCAGCTCTGAGGAGCATACTCTCTTATGACCCTCTCTGGGATCTCTTAAATTGACTGTTTACGTGGGAAGACATCCAGCAGCATTGTAACGAAGACAGCTTTCCCTACAAGTGAGGTCGCAAATTTGAAACTGATGTGTAAAAAAGAAAGGTAAGTGGTCTATACTTTTCCTTTAGAACTTGTTATTATGATTGTAACTTGACATGGGTTTTCTGGATCTGTTCAGTAAAGAGATGCAAAGTAAACCCAGTAACAGGCCCAGCCAACTCTCGTATTTTAGTGTTTGATGTTGGAGAGTTAACCCACCTTACATGGTCTCATTTCTCTTAGAAACACTATTTGTGAGGTAGCTGCACTTGAGTTCATACATCTGCACACCTGCTGTAGTGTTACATGGTTGCATAATTGGTAAGTGTCAGGACCGTGTCGTGCTCCTGTTCCTCGATAGCTGGTGGTCTCATTCCAGCATCCTGGTTTCAGCTGTGACACATTTTCCCTATCTGTCTGTCCACCTGCAAGGCGATTGATGTAGTCAGTCTCTGGGTGGATACCAAAGCTGATTTAAGCCAGCCAAGCCTGCAGTCTCATGCTTGTAATAATGTCTGTAACACGTGCTTCAAGCTCCCTGTTTGTCTACCCAGCTCTGCTGTTTGGATTTCATGTTTATGTCCTCAGATCGGAACTCAGACTATTCTCTGTACTCCGCCTGCCTTTTGACTACAGATTGACCCTGACTATTCCCAACCTTGCCAGCTTTGTACCTGGATTATCACGGAACCACTCTGCAACTGCCAACCACAAGTACCGCTTTGCTGTGCTCAGTTCAGGCCTGCCCCAGTGCGGTAGCTAAGCGTTATAGCATTGGGTATAAGATCTGGGGGCAGCCGAGTACCGGTAGGCCTGCTTGCCTTATGGGAAAGGGGGCTGCTATAGGGAAGAACACAGAAGCCAGCTTTAGTGCCTGACCACCTGTACTAGGGGTAAGCATGACAGTAAGGTTGAATAAAGACATCAATCCATCCAGTTCAACCTGTGTGGGTAAGTTTATGTCAAACCATTTTCCATATCCCTATATATTGCATACATTAAGATGTCCATTTAAGAGTTTTTAAAATTATCAACACTTCCTGCTGACACCACTGATTGTGGAAGGGAGTTCCACATCCCTACCACTCTGACAGTAAAGGACCGTTTACGCAGTTTAAGGTTAAGCTGCTTATCCTCCAACTTCATTAAATGGCCATGTGTCTTCTTAAGCTACCTGAGACTAATTAGTTTTTTCCCTATGCTAGAATCTCCATTGAGAAATTTGTATATTGCTGTCAACTGTGGGTATAGGATTGTGTATATGGGATTGTATGATTGGGTTTTCATTACTGTTTTTTTGTTTTTTATTGGTTGAGCCAGATGGACTTGTGTCTTTTTTCAACCTGAGTAACTATGCACCTATGTAACTATCATATCTCCTCTTAAGCGTCTCCTCTCCATAGAGAATACGTTTAATGCTTATGTTCATTTCTCGTAACTGAGGTCCCCCTGGCCCCCTTATTAGGGTTGTTGCCCTTCTCTGGACTCTATTCAGGTCCAGCACATCTTTTCTGAGGACTGGTGACCAGAACTACATGGAATTTGTCACTGCAGACAGCCAATCATAAGTGGAGGTATTCCCCACTCTGCAGCAACACATACTGTACGAGGTGTACTGTTCGAGACTGATTAAGTAACACACCTTTTTTTATATGTATTACAAATTTAATGTTTGTTCCCTTCAATATATTCCCCATATGCACTAATACATTGCTGCATTCTTGTTTTCCACTGGTCGAAGGCATGGAGAAAATACATTTCTGTCAGTTGTTTCAACCCATCCGCCGTTTTCTTCTTTACAGCATTAACTGACTCAAAATATGTCCCTTTAAGCACTGATTTTACTTTTGGGAACAGATAAAAGTGGCATGGTGCTAAATTGGGTGAATATGGAGGATGTTCAATTGTAGTATTGTGCTTGCCGGTCAAAAACTGCTTCACAGAAAATGCTGTGTGAACAGGCGCATTGTCCTGGTGAAGAATGAAACCATTTTCCCAAAGCTGCAGCTGTTTTTTTATGACTCTTTCTCTCAACTTTATCAAAACTTCCTTATAATAATGTCCATTAACTGTTGTGCCTTCTGGATCCCATTCTTTCAAAATTACACCCTTGATATCGAAAAACACAATAAGCATGGCTTTGAATTTTTACTTGCTTTGACGAGCTTTTTTCATTCTTGGTGATGACAGTGTTTTTCATCCAAACTTACCATTTTTTTGGCACACTACAGAAAACACAGCCAAACTAAATGGTGACTCGCAATCAACTGAACGTCATAGAGTGTTGCTGCTTGTCATGCAGGTTAAAACATGTTCAAGGTCACCAAGCATGCAGTCCTAACCGGTTCTGACTGCTTTGTTTACTTGGTGGAATCATAGTCTCATTATTTATTAGACCTCGTATACAACCAGCATGTATAAGTGTGGCTGCTAGATGGGGAATGCCTTCACCACTTTCCAAACCCGTCTGAACACCCAAAACATTCAGGTGGATAAGAACAGAATCAGGAATTAGGGCAAAGAGACTTTACTGTTAAAGTATCGAAAATATATATTGTAAGAGCAGAATACCAGGCTCAACAAATACCTAAAACGTCTCTTGTGGGTAGATAACCTCTTTAATACTGTGTATAAAATACAGAGAGAAGAATCACTTATGTGAATAATAGATTCACAGTCTAAACAAATGTTTATGAATCTAGCTTATCTACTACTACTACTAGGCAAACTGATTAGCTCCCCTCTGCTTCTGAAATGGATCTCTATGGTCCAATCACAGACAGAAGAGGTTGAACCCAGGAGGTTCGGTGATCTAGTAGGAGATCTAGAAATACTCTTGAGCAGATGAGGCGTATCTAATTCTAAACCCTTTTTTCTTTTGTTTTGGATAGTTGAGTTAAAACCCCTGCCAAGATTTATTGCTGAGTATGCCCCCATTCTCT
The DNA here is from genome assembly GCF_965119305.1 of Pelophylax lessonae. Taxonomy (NCBI): domain Eukaryota; kingdom Metazoa; phylum Chordata; class Amphibia; order Anura; family Ranidae; genus Pelophylax; species Pelophylax lessonae. Next base: position 177,516,880 of record NC_138779.1, read on the forward strand.
CTGTTTGTCTTTGTGACAATAGTCACCAGGACTGAAAGTAAAGGATAATCCAAAAATGTAAGCTTCAAGTGATCGTAAAGTCTTGTTTTTTTTTTTTTTCTAATAAAATAACAAACATGTTATACTTACCTGCTCTGTGCAGTTTGTTTTGCACAATGCAGCCCAGATCCCCCTCTTCTCGGGTCCCTCTTTGGCTCTCTTAGCCCCTCCTTCCTGTTGAGTGCCCCCACAGCAAGCAGCTTGATATGGGGGCACCAGAGTCGAACTGCAACCTGCGTGTATCCATTTAGACACATAGCTGCTTTCTTACTGCCCCTTCTCTCTCCAAAATTGGCTAGCTGAGTTTGATTGACAGCATCGGAAGCCAATGACGCAGCTGCTGTGTCTCAGCCAATCAGAAGAGAGAGCCCCGGATAGCTGAGGCACTCATGGACATTGCTGGAATGAGAGGGGGCTCAGGTAAGTTTAAGGGGGGCTGAGGGGGGCTGCTTCACACATAGAATGCATTAAGATAAAAAATCTTATGACTTTACAACCCCTTTCAATTCGCAAAAAAATACCCAGTCACGTGCAAGGAAGATAAAAAACATAATTTTTGCTTTGCATGATGGAAGTCAGCAGAGCTCCTCCTCATTTACTAAGCTCTGGAGCAACTGCACTTTGCAAAGTCTATTTGCCTTTAGCAAATCAACCTCTTTGTTTCCTAGAAGAGATTTCCTCTCACTTTCTTTTATGAATACAAGACAAGGAGAAAGGGAAGAATATCCACAATTAAATATAGATGGAAAAAACCTGACCAAACCTGTCAGCGGGGAGAGATCGCCGGTGTCAGGCGGCAATCAGAGCCACCTGACACCCGCACTGGCTTCCCCGCTGACGATCGGAGGCGGACGCGCGCTCGCCCCCTAGCTCCTCCCAAGCAGATGACGTTTATTAACGTGATTCTGCCTGGGAGAGCCACTTTGCTGACGTAAATATAAAGTAAGCGGTCGGCAAGTGGTTAACAGATGAAAAAAAGGGCTTTCATCCATTCAAAAAAATGGATGTTGACGAAAACGGAGGAAAAACAGATGTACAGTGGGTACGGAAAGTATTCAGACCCCCTTACATTTTTCACTCTTTGTTATATTGCAGCCATTTGCTAAAATCATTTAAGTTCATTCTTCTTCCTCATGAATGTACACATAGCACCCCATACTGACAGAAAAACACAGAATTGTTGACATTGTTGCAGATTTATTAAAAAAGAAAAACTGAAATATCACATGGTCCTAAGTATTCAGACCCTTTGCTCAGTATTTAGTAGAAGCCCCCTTTTGATCTAATACAGCCAGGAGTCTTTTTGGGAAAGATGCAACAAGTCTTTCACACCTGGATTTGGGGATCCTTTGCCATTCCTCCTTGCAGATCCTCTCCAGTTCTGTCAGGTTAGATGGTAAACGTTGGTGGACAGACATTTTTAGGTCTCTCCAGAGTCCAGAGATGCTCAATTGGGTTTAAGTCAGGGCTCTGGCTGGGCCATTCAAGAACAGTCACGGAGTTGTTGTGAAGCCACTCCTTCGTTATTTTAGCTTTGTGCTTAGGGTCATTGTCTTGTTGGAAGGTAAACCTTCGGCCCAGTCTGAGGTCCAGAGCACTCTGGAGAAGGTTTTTGTCCAGGATATCCCTGTACTTGGCCGCATTCATCTTTCCCTCGATTGCAATCAGTCGTCCTGTCCCTGCAGCTGAAAAACACCCCCACAGCATGATGCTGCCACCACCATGCTTCACTGTTGGGACTGTATTGGACAGGTGATGAGCAGTGCCTGGTTTTCTCCACACATACCGCTTAGAATTAAGGCCAAAAAGTTCTATTTTGGTCTCATCAGACCAGAGAATCTTATTTCTCACCATCTTGGAGTCCTTCAGGTGTTTTTTAGCAAACTCCATGCGGGCTTTCATGTGTCTTACATTGAGGAGAGGCTTCCGTCGGGCCACTCTGCCATAAAGCCCCGACTGGTGGAGGGCTGCAGTGATGGTTGACTTTCTACAACTTTCTCCCATCTCCTGACTGCATCTCTGGAGCTCAGCCACAGTGATCTTTGGGTTCTTCTTTACCTCTCTCACCAAGGCTCTTCTCCCCCGATAGCTCAGTTTGGCCGGACGGCCAGCTCTAGGAAGGGTTCGGGTCGTCCCAAACGTCTTCCATTTGAGGATTATGGAGGCCACTGTGCTCTTAGGAACCTTAAGTGCAGCAGAAATCTTTTTGTAACCTTGGCCAGATCTGTGCCTTGCCACAATTCTGTCTCTGAGCTCTTCAGGCAGTTCCTTTGACCTCATGATTCTCATTTGCTCTGACATGCATTGTGATCTGGAAGGTCTTATATAGACAGGTGTGTGGCTTTCCTAATCAAGTCCAATCAGTATAATCAAACACAGCTGGACTCAAATGAAGGTGTAGAACCATCTCAAGGATGATCAGAAGAAATGGAAAGCACCTGAGTTAAATATATGAGTGTCACAGCAAAGGGTCTGAATACTTAGGACCATGTGATATTTCAGTTTTTCTTTTTTAATAAATCTGCAACAATGTCAACAATTCTGTGTTTTTCTGTCAGTATGGGGTGCTATGTGTACATTCACGAGGAAGAAGAATGAACTTAAATGATTTTAGCAAATGGCTGCAATATAACAAAGAGTGAAAAATTTAAGGGGGTCTGAATACTTTCCGTACCCACTGTAAATTAATAATCATCCATTTACATTTGTTTTTCTATAGGAATGCATTGATGTCCATTTTTTTCTCTTTCAAAGTATTTTATTAGAGTTATGTACATGCAATAGATACAACAGAAGTGTAAGAAGGATACAACAAAAATGTAAAGAGGATAGAGTCCAAATATAGAGTGGCCAAATGGTATACAAGGTATAGAGAGAGTTAGTGAGCGATAATGAAACGTTAATAAGTATAATAAATAATGTAGTTAATAAGTGGAAGTATATGGGGTTGCAATAATGATGTCCATTTTTTATCCGTCATGAAAAAAGGATGAACGGTCCGTATGTGTGAAAGGGGCCTTAGATTTTGGAGGGGTTTACAAAACAGCAGATTTGCATAGATCCAATGCTTTCCAATTCTGTTACATAGTTAGTCTGGTTGAAAAAAGTCAAAAGTCTAATTAACCAAAAAAATAAATAAATAGAAAACTACCATATACACAATCCTATACCAACAATTGATCCAAAGCAAGAAAGAAAAATAAGGTATGGTCCAATTCTCTCCAGCGAGTTAAAAAAAAAAATCCGCTCTTATCCCCCAGGAGGCGGATTCTGTTATAATAGATCTCACAATTAGATAAGACTGATTAGTGAATTTTTCAGCATTTTCTCATTTCTAATTATAACATTTCAATGGGAGCTTCTGATGGTGCCTGAAAGTTTTTGACGTGAAAATGTTATAACTAAATGAAACATATTGAATGAAACAAGGACCTCTGAACATGTAGTTGATGAATTGAGAATATAGGAGGACACATCCCATGTCAAAATTGGCCCACACATCCATGGCTGTTTATGTATTTATGCCCTGCATTAAAGCAGTATAAAACCCAAAAACTAAAGCCATACATTGCTACTTACTAACCGTTGGATGTGGTTTCTGCATTTGTTTTCTTTTTAGGCATTTTTATTTTATTTTCATCTGCTGATCTGGTCAGTACCGCACTTCCTTTCTAAGGATGGCAACTCTGGATGGAGGTGCAATGGAGAAACCTTTGGACAGCAGCATTGTCAGTCTATCAAACTAGCAGATTTAGAGTTGACTAATGCCCCATACACACGTGCAGATTATCTGCAGACTTTTGTCTGCAGACTTACCAAAACCATATAATATGAGGTCAAACCTAAACACTTTCAATTTGTATGCAATCCGGCAGGCCCTTGCACTACATAGAAAAGGTAAGTCTGCAGACAAAAGTCTGCAGATAATCTGCACGTGTGTATGGGGCATAACAAATTGATGCTGAACTCCAACTAACACATTTTAGATTTCAATATGTTTATTCGTTTTTTTCAATGGAATAAGTTACAAAAACGAAGTATACAAAAAGACCTCACAACATTAGGGCAATAATATACAAGAGTCGTCAAGCAGGAATGCAAATAGTTTCAGATAACATATCTGTTTTTTGGTTTTATCTGTTTTTTTTTTTTAAGGTTTCAATATGTTTATTAGTGTTTTTTCTAAGATATCAGTTACAAAAACAAAGTATAACATAAGAAAACCCAACATTAGTTTTCAAAGTATTTTTATAAATTTTACTTTAGAAAGCAAAACCAAAACATTACATACCATTCAAATTCACATATAAAACAAAAATCACATATAAACATAGTATTCCTAGATTATGCATACTATAAAACATTTAGATACCCCTTGATATAGATATAATTCCATAAATCTCTCAGTCCCACCCAGGGAGAAGGGAAAACAAAATTTATATTTGGGACTCTATCATAGCCTCACAACACATATGTTACTCAGCTATTACATTATATTATATTATATTATATTATATTATATTATATTATATTATATTATATTATACAATTCGTTACACTATTATATATATCCAATTATTTTTAGAAACATTATTAGACGGTGATCCCCTTAAGGAGATTGGCACTTGTCCAGTATTCCTGCTTCTCAACCTCGCGTGCGCTTGACATTGCTCCCTCAGTTCCTGGGTTAGATGCTCTCAGAAGACCCTCCTCCACAGGCCCTATTGGCAACAGTCTGTACTGACTTGTAAGTAATTAATCAATTGTGATAGGAATTGCTCCAAGTGGGCATTGAATTTTTAGATACATTGTTATTTATTTACAATTTTCTTGTAGAAATGGGTTGTACCTGCTCCTGAAGAAGTGATTTTTCACGAAACGCGTAGATCTTAATAGGATGCAATCTCTACGATTTCTCTACCATCACTCATACGTCTGTCTTTACAACTATATTTTTTCCATCGTGGATTCAGACCATTATAATTGTTGATGTATTTGTCACGGAACCATGAACCAGACGTACAACAACAGATAAGTGAAAATAAGACAGCTTTATTGAAAAACAAGCTATAAAGCAAAAGTCCAAACGGATGGCGAAACCGATGCAGAGTCTTTGCGAAGCCAGGGGTCAGGAACCAGCAGGGTAGTCAGACGAAGCCAGGATCAGGAACCAACAGGGTAGTCAGACGAAGCCAGGATCAGGAACCAACAGGGTAGTCAGACGAAGCCAGGAACAGGAACCAGAAGTAGCAGCAGTCTTAGTAGCATGTGAACACAGGAGGACCAAGCAGGGAACTGAAGCCACAGACCTCCTATATATATGAGCTAGGCATCCAGCTCCTCCCAGTGGGAAGGAGGAGCCGCAGGGTGGGAGGCTACAAGAAACCCAGAAACCAAGATGGCCGCCAGCACATGTCAAACGAAGGAGAACAGCAAGAAGGTAAGACCATGACAGTACCTCCCCCTCAAGGGCCCCTCCTCCACGGAGTAAAGAACGGTTTCTGAGGGAAGCGTGCGTGGAAGGCTCGGAGCAAGGCAGGAGCATGGACATCTGCGGAGGGAACCCAGGAACGCTCCTCTGGACCATAACCACGCCAATGAACCAAAAACTGCACCCGACCGCGGACCAGGCGTGAGTCCAGGATATTGCTCACCTCATACTCCTCACGATTGCCCACTCGGACCGGACGAGGCCGAGGAACCGAGGAAGTGAAACGATTACACACCAGAGGCTTCAACAGGGAGACATGAAACACGTTGGAGATCCGCATGCCAGGAGGAAGCGCAAGGGCATAGGCTACCGGGTTTACCCTGCGAAGCACTCGGAAGGGACCAACAAAGCGAGGCGCCAGCTTGGGAGTGGGCACTCGAAGGTTGAGGTTGCGGGTGGACAACCATACACGGTCTCCGGCCTGGTAGGAAGGAGCAGGCGCTCGTCTGCGATCAGCCTGGAGTCTCTGGCGCTGAGACCTCAAGGGAATTCTGGATCTGTACCCAAGAAGCACGTAGGACGGAAAGGTGATCCTCCACAGCCGGAATATCCTGGGGAGAGAATACCTCCGGTAACACGGCAGGTTGGAACCCATAGTTGGCCATGAAGGGAGACGTCCCAGAGGAAGAGTTCACCGCCGTGTTCCTGGCAAACTCAGCCCAAGGCAGGAGGTCAACCCAATTGTCTTGGTGATCGGAGACATAGCAACGAAGGAATTGCTCCAAGGCCTGATTGGATCGTTCTGCGGCCCCATTGGACTGAGGGTGGTAGGCCGAGGAGAAGGAGAGATGAATCCCCAACTGGGAGCAAAAGGCGCGCCAGAACCTGGACACAAACTGACTCCCCCGATCCGACACAATCTCCTTGGGCAAACCGTGCAACCGGAAGACCTCCCTGGCAAAAATCGTGGCCAACTCCTGTGCAGAGGGTAACTTCTTGAGAGGAACACAGTGACACATTTTGGAAAACCGATCCACAATCATGAGAATGACCGTATGGCCTCGGGATGCAGGGAGGTCCACAATGAAATCCATCCCCAGGTGTGACCATGGGCGTTCCCCGGTGGCTAAGGGTTGCAGAAGGCCCAACGGAAGGTGCCGAGGGGACTTACTCTGGGCACAAACGGAGCATGCCGCTACATATGCGGCGATGTCGGAACGTAGGGAAGGCCACCAGAACAGACGTGAAACAGCCCAGGACAGCTGATTCTTTCCAGGATGCCCCGCGGTCTTGGAGTTATGGTAGGTTCGCAACAACCGAGTGCGCAACTCCTCAGGCACAAAACATCTGCCGTTGGGTCTCCCAGAGGGAGCACCAGATTGAGCCGCCAAAATCTGCTCACCCAGGGGAGAGGTCAGGCTGGTGCGAATGGCAGCCAGGATCTGATTCGGAGGTATGACCGAAGTCGGAATCGACTCCTCCCTGGACAGGTCGGAGTACTGCCGTGATAAGGCATCAGCCCTGATGTTCTTGGAACCGGGTAGGTAGGAGACCACGTAATTAAAACGTGACAAGAACAGAGCCCATCTGGCCTGACGTGGTGTCAATCTCTTGGCCTCAGAGAGGTAGGTCAGATTCTTGTGGTCCGTCAGGATGAGGACCGGAACCACCGAACCCTCGAGCAAGTGCCTCCATTCTTTAAGAGCCTGCACGATGGCCAATAATTCCCTGTCACCAATCTGGTAGTTGCACTCCGCGGAAGACAGTTTCCGGGAGTAAAACCCACAAGGAAGCAGAGGACCCTCTGGTGTTCTACGCTGAGACAGAAGGGCGCCTACTCCCGTCTCAGACGCGTCCACCTCGAGGACAAAGGGCAACCCAGGGTTGGGATGCGACAGAATCGGAGCCGACACAAAGGCGGACTTTAGAGCCTCAAAAGCTCGGATGGCCTCGGGCGGCCAGACCTGGGAATTACTGCCCTTCCTGGTCAGATCCGTGAGAGGCTTGGCTAGCATGGAAAAGTCCCTGATGAACTTCCGATAATAATTGGCGAAGCCCAAAAAGCGCTGCAGGGAGCGAAGACCACTGGGCTGGGGCCACTGTAAGACAGCCGAAACCTTCTCAGGATCCATGGAGAACCCCTCAGCGGAAATGATGTAACCTAAGAAGGTTACCTGGGATCGGTGAAATTCGCATTTCTCAAGCTTACCGAACAGCTTGTTCTCTCGTAACCGTTGCAACACTCGTTTGACATCCAGAATGTGGGTCTCCATGGACTCAGAATATACCAAGATGTCATCCAGGTAGACCACCGCACACTGCTGCAACAGGTCACGGAAAACATCGTTGATGAATTCCTGAAAGACTGCGGGCGCATTGCACAGCCCAAAGGGCATAACCAAGGATTCATAATGACCGGTCCTGGTGTTAAACGCGGTCTTCCACTCATCGCCCGCCTTGATCCTTACGAGGTTATATGCCGCCCTCAGGTCGAGTTTGGTAAAGACCGTGGCCCCTTTAAGGTGATCGAACAGCTCGGAAATCAAGGGTATCGGGTAAGCGTTCTTGATCGTGATGCGATTGAGACCCCTGTAATCGATGCAAGGCCTCAACTCACCGCCCTTCTTTTTCACAAAGAAAAATCCAGCCCCTGCCGGGGATGAGGATTTGCGAATGTGTCCACGTGAAAGCGCTTCCCTCACGTACTCCTCCATGGCCTCATTCTCCGCTACCGACAGTGGATAGACCTTGCCACGAGGAGGAACGGCACCAGATTGTAACTCGATGGCACAATCGTATGGGCGGTGCGGAGGTAGGGCAACCGCGCGCACCTTATCGAATACATCCCGGTACTCCTCGTATTCAGGGGGCAACAGAGAGTCCGAGGAAGTACACAGCAACTTGACAGGCCCATGGATGCAACTAGTCCCACACTGCGGTGACCACGAGAGGATCTCGGCCGATCTCCAATCGAAAATCGGATTATGCTTCTGGAGCCAGGGGTACCCCAAGACCACCGAGTAGTGTGGAGACGAAATAACCTGGAAGCAGACCGACTCTCTGTGGACGGCACCAATGGCTAACCCCACTGGAAGGGTCTCATGAGTCACGTGTGGCGGCAGAAGGGGTCTGCCGTCTATCGCCTCAAGAGCCAGAGGAGAACCTCGAGCCTGCAGAGGAATGGAATTGGCGGCAGCGAACACACTATCAATGAACAAACCACCAGCACCAGAGTCCACCAACGCCTGGGTCGTCACCGAGCCCCCGACCCAGGAAAGGACAACAGTGATCAGTGGTTTGTCAACACGGGAAACCGGGGACGAGGAGACTCCACCCAAGATCTGCCCCCGACAGGATCTCAGGTGCGAGCGTTTCCCTGGACGGTTCGGACATGCCAACCGAAAATGCCCACCGATCCCACAGTACATGCATCGGCCCTCGCGTCTCCGGAGTACCCTCTCCCCCTCGGACAGGCGAGCAAACCCCAGCTGCATGGGTTCACCCCCAGACAAGTCATCCCCAGGAGGCGTGGGAGGAGAGGGAGGCACGGGTGGGACAACAAAGGTAGGCGCCAATCTGTTAGGAGGCCTCCGCAGACTCTCCTTAAAGGAAGGTCTCTCCCTGAGTCTGGTGTCAATCAAAATCAGGAAAGAAATAAGAGACTCGAGCTCCACTGGTAGGTCCTTAGCTGCAACCTCATCCTTCAAGGCATCCGAGAGACCATGAGAGAAAGCAGCGACCAGAGCCTCATTATTCCAGCCCACCTCTGCTGCCAGGGTACGAAACTCAATGGCGTATTCAGCTACGGATCGTGAACCCTGTCTGATGGACATAAGGAGCTTCGCAGCAGAGGCAGCACGAGCCGGCACATCGAATACCTTCCGAAGAGAAGCAACAAAACCGGAAAACTCGGCAACCACCGGATTGTTGTTCTCCCATAAAGGGCTGGCCCAGGCCAAGGCCTTGTCCGAGAGCAGCGAGATTAAGAAGCCCACCTTTGATCTCTCAGTAGGAAAGGCATGTGGCAGCAACTCGAAAAAAATGCCCACCTGGTTAAGGAAACCTCGGCACTGAGTTGGCTCTCCCCCAAAGCGCTGTGGAAGGGGGGCAGAACCGGACATACCCCGAAACACCGCGGGCACAACAACAGGTGTCGGGGTAGACTCTGGCGCAACAACCGGAGCGGCAGTAGGAGCGGACCCAGGAGCGACAACCGACCCATCAGCAACGGGAGCGAAATGAACCGTGCGTTCAAGCAGGGTCTGCAACGCCACGGCGAACTGACCCAACAGGTGATCCTGCTGATCAAGTCTGGCAACCAGCGTGGGTAGTGAGGATGGCCCTGTACCGTCAGAATTCGTGGCCTGTGGTACCGTGCGTTCAAGCAGGGTTTGCAACGCCACGGCGAACCGACCCAACAGGTGATCCTGCTGATCAAGTCTGGCAACCAGCGTGGGTAGCGAGGATGGCCCTGTACCGTCAGAATTCATGGCTTGGTCCTAATGTCACGGAACCATGAACCAGACGTACAACAACAGATAAGTGAAAATAAGACAGCTTTATTGAAAAACAAGCTATAAAGCAAAAGTCCAAACGGATGGCGAAACCGATGCAGAGTCTTTGCGAAGCCAGGGGTCAGGAACCAGCAGGGTAGTCAGACGAAGCCAGGATCAGGAACCAACAGGGTAGTCAGACGAAGCCAGGATCAGGAACCAACAGGGTAGTCAGACGAAGCCAGGAACAGGAACCAGAAGTAGCAGCAGTCTTAGTAGCATGTGAACACAGGAGGACCAAGCAGGGAACTGAAGCCACAGACCTCCTATATATATGAGCTAGGCATCCAGCTCCTCCCAGTGGGAAGGAGGAGCCGCAGGGTGGGAGGCTACAAGAAACCCAGAAACCAAGATGGCCGCCAGCACATGTCAAACGAAGGAGAACAGCAAGAAGGTAAGACCATGACAGTATTTTATACCTTGAATCATGTCCTGGTTATATTGTACTATCCATGTATGTAATCATTTCATGAATTGTTTTAATCATGATATAATATTGCCATCCATTGCTGCATACAATTCAAATAAAATATATTTTGATTTTATTTCATATTTATCTTTTTCATATACTTATTTTATGTTGTTATTTTATATATTCATGTTTGGTCACACACCTCACTCAAAGTCCCAAACCTTCCTTTTTGCTTCTCCAAATATAGGGATGGAAGTACAATTGAATTTGTAGCCTCATTTAAAGTCCCAACCACTTTGTGCCACCCAACAAGGATTAAAGGTACCCATTTCCTTAAATCTCAACCCAGTGAACACTTAAAAAAAGAAAACATTAGGAGGACAGCTTACATATTTTAAGCAGTTACCCCAAACAGTTTTTTTTTCCTTTAAGGATAAAGGTTTCATATGAATTAGTGAATTGCCGATATCGCTTTTTTAATGCCGATACCAATACCGATATTTTGGCCGATATATTCGGACATTTAAAAAAAATGTTTTCTTTTATTTTTTTTTACACAGGTACTCTTATGGAGGGATCTGGGGGTCTAAAAGACCCTAAACCCCTCCTCTGCACTTAAAAGCATTCAAAAACACCAAGTTTGGCTGCTTTGAATGCTGTCATTGTTTTTAATTTAGAGCCGAGTACCCGGAAGTGATGTCATGACATCACTTCCGGTTTTTACATGGAGACCCGATCAGAGCCAAATGTGGCTTTGAGTGGGTCTTTGGCGACTGTGCAGGTAGGATGCCTGGGTCTCCCGGAGGGACGGGAGACCTGGGCGGGCCGAGCGGCTTCTCAGCTGCCTGTACCGGGGTGATGCCTCTAGCTGCAGGCATCACTCCAGTACAGCACTTTCCCGAAATATCGGCAATATCGGTAACCTCAGGGGCCGATTCCGATATATCGGGGAAAGTGCACATCGGCCCCCGATATATCGGTGTTGCCGATAATCGGTCGATCCCTAATATGAACTAATAAAAGCTGACCATTTTAGGAACCTCTTTCAGTGGTAAATGGTTTGTTTGAACACTCTGTCACTTTTGCTGGACCTACTAGCCGGATAAATGGGGGAAAATAAAAGAAAATTAAAGCAGCCACCACATAAAAGAACTAGTAAAAATGCAATACAATATAATACATTTTAGCTCTGTGGTTTAATCTAGAACTTCAGTTCTACATGGCGATATCGACAGACATGCACTGAGAGTTAAATATAAACGTCACGCTAAATGATTGTATAAACTAAAAGTGATGATAAAAAAGTGAAAAATTCATCAGAAAAAAAACAACATAAATTGAATGTCCAATGAAAATAAAATGAAAAGTCCAAAGTTTCATTCACGGATAAAAAATGCAAATAAGTTGAAATATCCACACTGCATCAATCCACAACCAATAAGTGTTCTGCTTACCAGAAACCAATGAATAATGCGCCCATAGACTGATCACACACAGCCAGGTATAGTGATCTTGTGGACGGTTCCGATACCGGGAACCACTCCAATGAGGACCACTTGATTACTCGTAGTGATACCGTCAGATCAGTTCAGGTAAAGACACCGTCACCGTGCATCACCATTAACATGAAATAAAAAATGTAGATGCCATAGCATAAAACCAACTAACAGTGAGTAAAAATAAGAAAAAGGTACACTCACAAAGAATGCAGAGTATTGTGCCTTCACAGATAGGAGAGTGTAGGGAAATATTGAAACCACTGCTCTGCTTGTACCACAACTTGTATATATACATCTTACCAGAAGCCAATAAATATGCACTGTATATCACCATCCAACGTGAAAGGAAGAGTGTGCAGCGAATGCAGGATGTTAAGTCTCCACACAGTGCGGGGTACAGGTAGAAGAGACTCACCCCTATAGTGGTCCACCACCAATATATATACTCCTTACCAGATACTGGTGAGGACTCCACATATAACACAAAGGGCAATCAGATGATGGATGTCGATTCCAAGGAGAGCCAGAAGACTTCAAGATATCCCACCGCAGAAGCCAACTCAAATAAACACAGCGTGCATCGAAATCATAACATGAGAGCTAGAGACGCCATAGCATAAAAACAGACAGACATTTATTGTAAAAAAAAAAATACACTCACATAAATATGCAGAGTATTGCGCCTTGGATGAATAAAAGCAAAGCCACCGGCCGGTCGGCTTACTGCCCGTACTTCCTGGACGCTGAGAGTGACGTCAGCACGCCGTGACCCACTGAGAGTTGGCACATTTGCAGAGGAATTTGGGCTTGAAGATTTCAAAACTTTACACCCAAGTAAGGACACTCAAAAATGTGAGGCAAAAAGGTAAAAAATCTGGGTAAGAAATAACTATAAATTATCTTTTCTTTCTTCCAAATCAAAGGTTTTAGTTACTGTGTGGTTGCTACACAGCTGGTACCCCATTATATAATTCACTGATCTGAAGTTGGTATAATAATTTATATGTTGGTAATCAAGGTGGATTTTTGAAAGTACACTTGTCCTTTAATAAATAATTACTGAACCGCAAGTTTGGAGTGTAATCATCTTGATTTGATATTATTTTATAATGCTTGTGGATGAAGATTGGGGGAAATTCCCAGTTTAGCACACAATAATGCATTGCAGTAACTTGTGGTAAAACATACACTTTACTACATGTTTCCTTAGGGCATTACACTGTCCTATGTTCATCCAAATTCCACCTTTTCTAAAAATGTAATAAATACGCCCACGTTAATAAAAAAAAATAAAAAAATCACAGCTATGATTAGTGGATGGCGGGTGCAATGCCAAGCTCCTGCAGAATACTTACCCCAGCCCCAGGTCCATATGGAGGTACAGACTGTCAGTTATGGGGCTGGGGGGAATACACAATGGACACAAGTGTGGTGACATTAAAGCACTTATTAGTACTCCTTTAACTTTCAATCACATACAAATATACAGAAGATTCAGCACATTGGACACTGGAAATGTCAGACCCAAATTTCTAAATCACCCCACTTGTGTTCCATTGAGATCCACAAATCCCTCTGATAATTCAAAACCAAACAAGAAGCTTGTGGGGAGAAGCATCCCATAATTGAAGTGGATGTAAACTCTATTTTGAAATTTGACCACATCTTTCTGTAGTGTTTACTTTTCTCTCTTCAAAGCCCTAAGTCCTGTGGCTTTCTTCTGCTCCGTTCTTCTGTTAACAGCATGATAACTTCTGACAAGTTCTCCGTCAACAGAGCTAAAACCAGGCTGAATTTTGTGATGGGGTGGGTGCTAAAAATAGATTAGCAGAGAGCTGGGCTCGTCACAGCACAGCTCTGCATATTTAGGCCTATGTGGAGAGGGGGGGTGTGCCTTTCCTCCTATCAGCTGTCTAACAGTGTATGCCAAGACTCCACACCCACAGGTGAATCAGAAAGAGAAAATTCTAACAGGACGTGCACTTTCTAAACAGTATAGAAAGCTGAAGACAGCAGACTACTTTTGAAGACTACTTTTGTAGGGGGATTTGTTTTATCTCCGTGTATCATCTGAGGCTGTTCACTTCACTGGGTATATGTGAGGGTTTACATCCACTTTATGATAAGCAAGGGATTCGTTTTGGAGTAGAGGATGGGAAATAGTACCATGTTTCATGTTACCCCTTAAATATTGGTGTAATATAAAACATGGTTTTAAAGGTGGAATTATATCTGATTTTCTAATAAAGCTGTACTGCCAGCTCATTGAAAATTAATGGGTTACTGTAAAATAGAATGCCTTAATGCATAGTAACCAAATGCATTAATGCATGTGGTTTAATGTAACACATACTGTGAATGGGCCCTTGAAGGACATGGCAGACAAATAAGAATTCTAAGTGTTTTCCCCTACATGGTGCTTAGTCACGTCATGTCCTTTTTTAAATCATTACTGAAACGCAGTCACACTGATGTTTGAGCTTCTTATTTTGACATTTACAAACATATTCTTCTTGCTGCATCATGAGAGTCTCAGGTGCCTTCTGCATTATATAAGATACACTTAAAAATGTAAATATATATTATGTGGGTCTTGACATTTCTGTTTCTTGTTGTCTGAATTCAGAAATAAAACCAGTTTATTTGTTGGGTTCAGATTTCTATTCAGTTCTTGTGAATACTTCAAGAAAAAGATGAAGATGACCGAAGTGAAGCAACCAGGGGCGGCCCATCCATTGGGGACGCAGGGGCACCGCCCCCCACCTATCCATGCGTCCAGCCCCCTATCCATGTGTCCAGGCACCAGAAGCATGGATTCCAATAGGGTTTTTTTTTTTAAGCACGTGATTAGAGCCAGAGGCTCTAATTGGCTTGAAAAAAGGGTGGGCTTGGGGTGCAGAGCACTGCACCCTGAGCCCACCCAGTTGTGTGGCAATTGCAAATGAATATTTGCTATTGCTACACTGATTCTCCTCCTGGCCAATCAGGAAGCGGGTCCTGAGAACCGTTTTCTGATTGGCCGAAAGGAGAAGCCATGCCATTGGCCAAGGAGGAGGAGGGAGGAGACGCAGGAGACTGATGGGGAAGCCGCCGCTGCTGCTGACTGCCGACTGCCCTCCATATGTCCAGGGTGAGAGGGTGAGTGAGCCGGCGACCGGGGGGGGGTATGGTGTGTGGGCTGGTGTGGTCTGGGGAGGTAGGTATGGTGTGGTCCGTCTGCTGCCCCTCCCCCCCTCCGGCCCATGGAGCACCAGCCGCCACTGGAAGCAAGCCACTACACTGCTCATAGAGTGGAGATTATTACACACCATAAGAATTAAAGTGGAACTATAGTTCTGCTGTTGTACACTGTGAGCAGGATGTTTTTGTTATTGCAGAAGAGAAATGGCCGGGATGATGGCCTCCTGTGCATTTGCATACTGGCCCATAAAGATGGCTAAAAACTGGCACACAGGAGAAGATGCCGGTGACGGCAAGGGACGTAAACGCTGGAGGAAAGGTGAGAATAAAAGGTGCCTTTAGTTCTGCTTTGCAGTAGAACTTTACTGTATCAGAGCACCACAAACAGGGTACACTATTTAACCACTTCAATACAGGGCACTTTCAACCCCTTCCTGCCCAGGCCAATTTTCAGCTTTTAGCGCTGTTGCAATGTGAATGACAATTGCGCGGTCATGCAACACTGTACCTAAACCAAATTTATGTAATTTTTTTCACACAAATAGAGCTTTCTTTTGGTGGTATTTGATCACCGCAAGGTTTTTTCTTTTTTTGCTAAACAAACTAAAAAAGACGAGAACGTTTGAAAAAAAAAAAGTTTTTTTGTTTATGTTATAAAATTTTGTTAATAAATTCCTTTTTTTTCCTGTACTGATGAGCACTGATGAGGCTGCACTGACAGGCACTGATGAGGAGGCACTGATGGGGTGGCACTGATGATGAGGTACTAAAATGCAGCACTGATGGGCACTGATAGGCGGCACTGATATGCAGCACTGATGGGCACTGATATGTGGCACTGATAGGTAGCACTGATATGCAGCATTGGTGGGCACTAGTAGGCAGCACTGATGGGCACTGATAGGTGGCACTGATAGGTAGCACTGATATGCAGCATTGGTGGGCACTAGTAGGCAGCACTGATGGGCACTGATAGGTGGCACTGATGGGCACTAATAGCCAACACTGATGGGCACTGATGGGCACTAATAGGCAGCACTGATGGGCACTGATAGGTGGCACTGATGGACACTAATAGGCACTGATAGGTGGCACTGATGGGCACTGCTAGGCAGCAGTGATGGATGGCATTGATGGGCACTGGTGGGTGGCACTGATAGATGGCAATGATGGGCATCACTAATGAGGAGGGCACCGGCAGGCTCCATGAGCACTGATTGGCATCTATGGTGTCATGAGTGGACATCCCTGGTGGCCATGGGTGGGAAATCCCTGGTGGCTCTAGTAGCATCCCCCAACGGGGTAATCAATGCTCTCTACCGGGTGTGCGCAGAGCGGTCTATCCTGCTGGACGTCATATGACAGCCAGTCAGAATAGTGCAACCACCGTCATTTTGATATATGGCAGGCAGCAAGTGGTTAATTCATTTTTAGTATTCAAAGTAGACTCACAAATCCATCCATCCAGGTCTCCATGCTTTATTTTGTTGAGAAATCACTTTGAAAAACTCCCCCTAGCATTTCCAGCTGCAGCCATCTTGAGTAAGGGCAGATGATTCATGTAGCATTTACTTCCTGGAATACATCTGTCCTTAGCTCAGGCATGCAGGCAGGAGGGAGTGCTTAGCTGAGAAACTCCTCCTTCCCTCCTCCAGCCAGCCGAAAAGGGGTTCAACTGTCACTTATCCAAATGCTTCCTCAGAGAAGTTATATTTTATAAGAGATTTTAAGATTTTGCTAATTGAACTCAGGATTCAGTAATGACTTGCAGAGCTATTATTGAATTGCGATACTTCTGAAGTGGGTGTTTGTCTTTTCCTTTCTAATATCTTTTCTTGTTGTTATATAAGTTATTGGGCCCTAATTATATCTGCCACCATTGACTTGTGGTCAAGAGAAAACCTCAAGACAATTCTGCATGATAAGTTGAGCATTTTACTAAGCTTGACAGCGTTGTCCATAATTAACCCTCCTGCCCTGCGCACAGCTTTGAGGCCTACCCTCTGGGACTATAAACTTTCCAGACAGCCGCTGACATTTAATACTCTCTAGTCTACTACTCTGCTCTTTAAAATGGTCTAAAACTAAAAAACGCATACATATTTAAACATTTATCTGCCATGTTGCAAGTAAAAATTAATTTGAAACTGATTATGTTACCTTATATATAATTACTATAATGGTTTTTGGCACATTTTAATCTACAGTTTTTGAACGTTTATGAGCAATAAAAACTCAAGAGTTCTAGAATTACTTTTATTTGTTGTAAATTCTTACTTTACAAAAAAATATTTTCAGTTCAAGGTGTATACATGTTTTGTGTGTGCAGGTATATACATGTTTTGGTGTACGGTGGGATATGTAACAAGAAAACTCCGCACTAGCTCTGCCGTTGTTTGTTCCTCTGCCAGACAGAAGATCTAGAGGGCACTATTTCTAAAAGCTGAAGAGAAGGATGTGGATGGCTCTACCAAGTATGTATGTATTTAACCCGAGATCCTTCTGTTCAAAGGGTAACTCCACTTTCGTAGGGAAAAAAAATAGCAAATAAAGAAAAAAAAATATATAGCGTATACAATTGTGACACAAATCATATTGTAATTGAATGTTATTTAAAATGACCTTTCCTTTTCAATCTGCAGCTGTTGTAATTTTCTGAAAATGCAATGCAATATGGCCGCCTGGATGTGTTCTGTACACAGAATGTATACTGACCACACCCCAGAAACATCATTTCCTGCTTGTGTGATTGGCTCACCAATTTTCCCAGATGTCTGCTTAACCACTTTAAGACCGGAAGGATTTGCCCCCTTAACCACTTGCCGACTGCCTAACGACGATTTACGTCGGCAGTCAGCCCCTCACAGGCAAAGTGACGTAGATCTACGTCGCTAGCCTTTGAGGGTCCAGGGAGCCAGTGCGCGCCCCCGGAGGCGCGCTCCCGCGTGGTCACGGACCCCCCCCCCGCGCGTGTGACCGGCGGACCCGATGTCCGCCGGTCACTCTGCTATCGCCGCTGCAGAGGGAGAAAGTCAGGCGGCTAGTGTAAACAAGCTGCCTGTCATTCTCCCCTGTGTAGAAACAATGATCACACGGTTCTACTATGTAGGACCGTTGATCATTGTTCCTACAGCCCAAGCCACAGCCAATCACAGTTAGAATCACGCCCCTAGGGACACACACAGCCCCTCCCTCTCAAAAAAAGTTAACCCCTTCACTGCCAGTGTGATTTTGCAGTAACAGTGCATATGTATAGCACTGATTACTGTAGAAATGTCACTGGTAACCCCAAAAGTGTCAAAAATGTCAGTCAAGGGTCTGATCTGTCCACCAAAATGTCGCAGTCCAGCAAAAAAAAAAATCGCAGATCGCCGCCATTACGCGTTGAAAAAAAACAACAAAAATTACAAAAATCTTTCCCTTTGTTAGTAAACGCGATAACTTTTGCGCAAATCAATCAAAATACGCTTTTTGCGATTTTTTTTACCAAACATATGTAGCATAAAACAAATTGGCCGAAAATGTTAAAAAATTAGATTTTTACATTTTTTTTGGGGAATTTCATATAAAAAAATGTGAAAAATATTGCTATTTTTGCTAAATTGACTCACTTTTTTTGTTTATAGCGCCGGATCAAAAAATCACACAGGTGATCAAATACCACCAAAAGAAAGCTCTGTTTGTGGGGAAAAAAAGGACGTCAAATTTGTTTAGGTACAGCATCGCACGACCGCGCAATTGTCCGTTAAAGTCACACAGTCGAATCACAAAATACCCCCTGGTCAGGAAGGGGGTAAAATCTTCCGGGGCTTAAGTGGTTAATAACCAGGCCACTTTGTTCAACATGGCACTCCGTGACTTTAACTGACAATTACGCGGTTGTGCGACGCTGTACCCAAACTAAATTTATGTCCCTTTTTCCCAAAAATAGAGCTTTCTTTTGGTGGTATTTGATCACCTCTGCGATTTTTATTTTTTGCGCTATACACAAAATAGAGCGAAAATTCCGAAAAAAAAACAATATTTTTAACATTCTGCTATATAATATTCCCCCCCAAAAAAATTAAAAATCTAAATTATTCATCCTTTTAGGCTAATTTGTATTCTGCTACATATTTTTGGTAAAAAAAAAAAAAGCACAATAAGTGTATTTTGATTGGTTTGCGCAAAAGTTATTGCGTCTACTAACTACGGGAAAGATTTATGTCATTTTTATTGTTTTTTTTTTTACAAGTAATGGCGGCGATCTGCGATTTTAAATTTTTTTGTGGGACTGCGACATTGCGGCGGACAGATCGGACCCCTAACTGACATTTTTGACACTTTTGGGGGAACCAGTGGCATTACTACAGTAATCAGTGCTAACAATATGTACTGTTACTGTAATAATGACACTGAGAGGGAAGGGGTTAACACAGTAAGTGATCAAGGGGTTAAATTTGGACCTAGGGGCGTGTTTCTAACTGTGGGGGGCGTGGCTTGTGAAATGATCACAGAGACCTGTGTTCCTATATAGCAGGATCACAGAAGCTCTGTGATCATTCCAGGGAGAAGAACGGTCAGCTGTGTTTACAACAGCTGCCCGTCCTTCTCTCTCAGCGGGGAACGATCGTGGGTGTCAGGCGGGAATCAGAGCCACCTGCCCCGTTGCTTCGGCATCCCCGAGTGATTTCACCCCCTAGCTGACGGTGTGCGCATGAGGGCTGCCCTGCTGCAGTATAACTGCGGCGGGCAGTCGGGAAGTGGTTAACCTCCTTAGCGGTAATCCCGAGCGTGACTCGGGGTTGGTTTTTCATATCAGGAGCGGTAACCCCGAGTCACGCTCGGGGTGGATTGCAGAGAGCGCAGCGGTGTTCTCTTACCTTATCCTGGCGATCCAGCGATGATCTCTCATTGCTGTGACCGCCAGCCGAGAGTCCCGCCGCTCCTCCGTCGGTCTCCGTTGGTCTGATCACTTCCTAGTTCCGTTCCCTGCAGCAGCAATGCTGCATGGGAGCGGAACTAGGGAGGGAAATTCAAAAAAAAAAAAAAAAAAACGTTGCACAAAACACAAAACACATTTTATATTATATATATATATATATATATATATATATATATATATGTATATATATATATGCATATATATATATATATATATATGCATATATATATATATATATATATATATGCATATATATATATATATATATATATATATATGCATATATATATATATATATATATATATATATATATGTATATATATGCATGTATATATATATATATATATATATATATACATATATATACAACGGTATATATATATATATATGTATGCATATATATATATATATATATATATATATATATATATATATGTATATATATATATATATATATATATATATATATATATGTATATATCATAGGTAAAAAGGCGCTGGTAATCTTAATATATCACGTGTTATAAAAATTAATAGGTGATTTAAAGTGTAATATATGTGATTAAAAATTGCTACAAATATATATATGATCTACTATTGGTGCAATTAGCAAAGAAAAGTGCATACCAGTGCAATTTCAATTCAGAAGTGTTTGTGCTTCTCAAAGTAAATTAATCCACAAAGGTGTGGATCAGTGAACCAATAAATAGATATATAAAGAATTCCATACAAAAATCACATAAGAATATATAAAAATATAAATATATAAATGTGCTCCAAGTAGTGTTTAAAAGTCCAGGCAATAGCATGCAATCAAAATTGTGCTTGATGGATTCTTATTAATCCCTTCACAGTGCTCCAGGTGCTGGGATGTGACAACCGTCAATTAAGAAGTGCTTGTGCTTCTCAAAGTAAATTAATCCACAAAGGTGTGGATCAGTGAACCAATAAATAAATATATAAAGAATTCCATACAAAAATCACATAAGGATATATAAAAAAAATCACATAAGAATATATAAAAAAGTATAAATATATAAATGTGCTCCAAGTAGTGTTTAAAAGTCCAGGCAATAGCATGCAATCAAAATTGTGCTTGGTGAATTCTTATTAATCCATTCACAGTGCTCCAGGTGCTGGGATGTGACAACCGTGGCCTCTTACCAGCTAGCAGCAGGTCACAAGGACCCCCAACGCCTGTGATCCCTTTATTGGGTGGATCAGACCTCTCCTCGATTGCTTGGATCTCTGGCTCCTATATTACTCGAGTTGGACCATGTAGTCCCCCCATACACATAAAGATATAGAAGAACAAATAGCCTCCAATAGTGAAATACTGTTTTATTCTCCAAAAAACATACACTATAAGGTGACAATTAGCCTCTTACTATTTGTTGTGCCCTCCTGGCACTGGGCAATTCGGCAGTACAAAATCGTTTTTTTGGGTCTTAGGAAGATATTCTCCGGGGATCTGCAGCACCCTGTATCTCCTTTCCCCCTTTCTTTGTATTTCGGCGGTGGATGTGTATCCCAGCCTCTGTTCCGAATGCCTCTGTGTCAGAGGCATTCGGAACAGAGGCTGGGATACACATCCACCGCCGAAATACAAAGAAAGGGGGAAAGGAGATACAGGGTGCTGCAGATCCCCGGAGAATATCTTCCTAAGACCCAAAAAAACGATTTTGTACTGCCGAATTGCCCAGTGCCAGGAGGGCACAACAAATAGTAAGAGGCTAATTGTCACCTTATAGTGTATGTTTTTTGGAGAATAAAACAGTATTTCACTATTGGAGGCTATTTGTTCTTCTATATCTTTATGTGTATGGGGGGACTACATGGTCCAACTCGAGTAATATAGGAGCCAGAGATCCAAGCAATCGAGGAGAGGTCTGATCCACCCAATAAAGGGATCACAGGCGTTGGGGGTCCTTGTGACCTGCTGCTAGCTGGTAAGAGGCCACGGTTGTCACATCCCAGCACCTGGAGCACTGTGAATGGATTAATAAGAATTCACCAAGCACAATTTTGATTGCATGCTATTGCCTGGACTTTTAAACACTACTTGGAGCACATTTATATATTTATACTTTTTTATATATTCTTATGTGATTTTTTTATATATCCTTATGTGATTTTTGTATGGAATTCTTTATATATTTATTTATTGGTTCACTGATCCACACCTTTGTGGATTAATTTACTTTGAGAAGCACAAGCACTTCTTAATTGACGGTTGTCACATCCCAGCACCTGGAGCACTGTGAAGGGATTAATAAGAATCCATCAAGCACAATTTTGATTGCATGCTATTGCCTGGACTTTTAAACACTACTTGGAGCACATTTATATATTTATATTTTTATATATTCTTATGTGATTTTTGTATGGAATTCTTTATATATCTATTTATTGGTTCACTGATCCACACCTTTGTGGATTAATTTACTTTGAGAAGCACAAACACTTCTGAATTGAAATTGCACTGGTATGCACTTTTCTTTGCTAATTGCACCAATAGTAGATCATATATATATTTGTAGCAATTTTTAATCACATATATTACACTTTAAATCACCTATTAATTTTTATAACACGTGATATATTAAGATTACCAGCGCCTTTTTACCTATGATATATACCTATTTATTGTTTTATTACAATTAAAAGGGCAGCAGGTTCAACAATCTTTTATTTAAAGGGCCAGGCGCCTTCTCTTTTCTTTTTATATATATATATATGCACACACACACATATATCTATATATAATATATAATGCATGAATTATAATCTAATCAATAATATAATTTTATTATATATATTATATATTAGATAATAAAATAATATTATTGATTCGATTATAATTCACGTGTTTGTGTTTCAAATTTATCACATCTGGGATGTCTACTAGACTCTTGTTTTGGTCAGGTTTAAGTCAGTAATTACTAAGAATTGTAGGCCAATAATACATAACGCCAAATTTCCATGAAAAGAATTGTACCGCTTTTGGTATGTAATTCCTGACATAATCATACCGCCAGGGAGGTTAAAGGGTAACTCCACTTTCGTGGGGAAAAAAAATAGCAAATAAAGAAAAAACAATATAGCGTATACAATTGTGACACAAATCATATTGTAATTGAATGTTATTTGAAATTACCTTTCCTTTTTAATCTGCAGCTGTTGTCTTTTTCTAAAAATCCAATGCAATATGGCCGTCTTGAGCTGTTTTCAAGGGAAAAAGGTGTCTCCACCGAAACTTTATCACCAACCCTTGTCTTCTGAACAGCGGCACAGACCGCAAAACAAATGTTACAGGGGTGTTAACCCTTCCCTATGCTATCTATCCAAAACTTAAATAAAACATTGGCTGGAGTTGCACTTTCCTATTGCAAGATGACTCTGGAGGGAACCTTTCGCCAATCCGGGTTCCTGATCAATGTCACACTTGTTATATGATGACGCTGTACTACACTGGTGACAGTATGTAAAAAATAATGACAAAAAATGACAACTTCAATAAAATCACCATGCCTCTTACTAAATACCGTGGACTGTCTACTTTCCAAAAATGGGTCATTTGGAGGATATCTATACTGTCCTCACATTTTGGGCCTCAAGAAATGAGATAAGTCATCAATACATCAGGATTGGTCAATTTTCAGATACATACCATAGTTTGTGGACTCTATAACTTTCATACAGACTAAATAATATACATTGATTTGGGTTATTTTCATCAAAGAAATGTAGTAAAATACATTGGACCTAAATTCATGAAGAAAGATTACTTATTTGCAAAATTTTATAACAGAAACAAAGGAAAATTTGTTTTTTGTTTTTTCAAAATGTTTGGCCATTTTTTATTTATTTATTTATTAAAAAAAAAAAAAAAAAAACTGTGGTGATTAAATACCACCAAAAGAAAGCTCTATTGTGTGAACAAAATGACAAAAATTTAGTTTGGGTACAGTGTTGCTTTCTGGGACAACAGCCATGCAGACCAATTTGATGCAGTGTTCGGCGTGTGGTCTGAGCACTGACAGCCTGACCCACCACCCCTTCAACTTCTGCAGCAATGCTGGCAGCACTCATACATCTATTTCCCAAAGACAACCTCTGGATATGAGGCTGAGCATGTGCACTTAACATCTTAGTTCAACTATGGCGAGGCCTGTTTTGAGTGGAACCTGTCCTGTCGCTGTATGGTCATGGCCACCATGCTGCAGCTCAGTTTCAGGGTCTTGGCAATCTTCTTATAGCCTAGGTCATTTTTATGTAGAGCAAAAATTATTTTTTTCAGATCCTCAGAAAGTTCTCTGTCATGAGGTACCATGTTGACCTTCCAGAGGTTGTCTTTTGGAAATAGCCGTATGAGTGCTGCCAGCATTGCTGCAGAGGTTGAAGGGGTGGGGGGGGGTAAGCCTTTCAGTGCTCAGACCATATGCCGCACACTGCATCAAATTGGTCTAAATGGCTGTCGTGCCAGAAGGAAGCCTCTTCTAAAGATGATGCACAAGAAAGCCCACAAACAGTTTGCTGAAGACAAGCAGACTAAGGACATGGATTCCTGGAATCATGTCCTGTGGTCTGATAAGACCAAGATAAACTTATTTAGTTCAGATGGTGTCAAGCTTGTATGGCGGCAACCAGTTGAGGAGTACAAAGACAAGTGTGTTTTGCCTACAGTCAAGCATGGGGGTGGGAGTGACATGGTCTGGGGCTGCATGAGTGCTGCCGGCACTGGGGAGCTACAGTTCATTGAGGGAACCATGAATGCCAACATGTACTATAACATACTGAAGCAGAGCGTGATCCCCTCTCTTTGGAGACTGGGCCGCAGGGCAGTATTCCAACATGATAACGACACAAAACACACCTCCAAGATTACCACTGCCTTGCTAAAGAAGCTGAGGGTCAAGGTGATGGACTGGCCAAGCATGTCTCCAGACCTGAACCCTATTGAGCATCTGTGGGGCATCCTCAAACGAAAGGTGGAGAAGCGCAAGGTCTCTAACATCCACCAGCCTTGTGATATGTAACAAGAAAACTCCGCACTAGCTCTGCCGTTGTTTGTTCCTCTGCCAGACAGAAGATCTAGAAGGCACTATTTCTAAAAGCTGAAGAGAAGGATGTGGATGGCTCTACCAAGTATGTATGTATTTAACCCGAGATCCTTCTGTTCAAAGGGTAACTCCACTTTCGTAGGGGAAAAAAATAGCAAATAAGGAAAAAAAAAATATAGCGTATACAATTGAGACACAAATCATATTGTAATTGAATGTTATTTAAAATGACCTTTCCAAGGACTGGCCAAGCATGTCTCCAGACCTGAACCCTATTGAGCATCTGTGGGGCATCCTCAAACGAAAGGTGGAGAAGCGCAAGGTCTCTAACATCCACCAGCCTTGTGATGTCATCATGGAGGAGTGGACTCCAGTGGCAACCTGTGAAGCTCTGGTGAACTCCATGCCCAAAAGGGTTAAGGCAGTGGTGGTCACACAAAATATTGACACTTTGGGCCCAAATTGGACATTTTCACTTAGTGGTGTAACCACTTCTGTTGCCAGAGGTTTAGACATTAATGGCTGTGTGTTGAGTTATTTTGCGGCGACGGGAAATGTACACTGTTATACAAGCTGTACACTCACTACTTTACATTGTAACAAAGTGTTATTTCTTCAGTGTTGTCACAAAAAGTTAGAGTAAAATATTTACAAAAATGTAAGGGGTGTACTCACTTTTGTTATATACGGTATATACACAGTATATATACACGCACATACTCTTATAAATAAATGTAAACAAACATTCTAAAATGTAATAAAACATGGAAGGTGTCACTGGGGCAATGAATAGTGTCAGTAGGGCAGTGAACTGTATCAGTCAAAGGAGCAGTAGACGGTGTCAGTGGGGCAGAGGACAGTGTCAGTAGGGCAGAGGATGATACCAGTAGGGCAGGGGTCGATGCCATAGGGCAAAGGGTGGTGGCAGTAGGTTTTTTTATTTTTATTATTTTCTTTATCATTTTTAACAATTTTTTTTTTTTTTTTACAATTTTTTTTTTTTTACAATTTTTTTTGAGCCCCATATGGGGGGCTTTGGTGGAATATCAGAAGCCTAAGCAGACCTTTGATGTCTCAATTTTGAGACAGAGAAAGTGACTGAAGACAGAAATTCTCCAGTTCCTTTCTCTGTAGCCTCAGCTGCACTAGACAGTGAATGAATGGGAAGTACTCTGTGCTGAGCAGCATTCACAAACTGAAGCATAGTAAACTGGGGGAGGGAAACCCGGGCTGCAGGAGGAATCTGCACCCTGTGCGCAAAAAAGAAACTTGTGATGCTGAGCACCCTGCTCCTGCGCTCAGAATCAGGTCCTCAGGCTGCCTCTATCCCGGAACTCTCACTTGGCATCCACTATGGCTAAGCTTTGCTGCCCTCTACGACCGGGTCGGTCAACAAAACACTGCAAATAAAAACAAAGAAAAGAGCGCACCAGCATAGCGCATTTATCCTCAGTGGGCTTTTAATGAAACAAGTTTAAAATCAGCTACTCACAAACATGCGATAAATTTCAGCATATCAATTCCATAGAGCAACATCCTTGTTAAAGGTCCAATGTCTCGTAAAGACGAAGGGCTAACGCGTTTTGAGGCCGTGCCTCTTCCTCAGAACCCTATGCGCACACCTATGCTAGAGACTATCTGCAACAAAGAACCATCTGATGGACCAATGTCCAAATCTTAACCAGATGAGGAGAAGCCTACTGTAGGACAGGGAATAATGCCAATGACCCAATGGAGGCCAAAGGATCAACCCGATAATCAACACCAAGATGAGAGAATCAGCGCCAGAAAGCAATGACTCCACCCAAAAGAGCACCAAGCCTAAACCATCCAGAGGCTGTAATATTTGACTGAACACAGTAAAATGTTGTCAATTAAAAATCATTAAAGGTGAAGCAGTGTTTAAACTTCTGTACAGAACTATGGTCCTCATATATAACACTGTCCTCATATAGAACATGATCTAAACATCAAAACAACCCAAACAAAAATGAACTACTTGTTTCATTTTTTTACATTGTACCATTATACTTTGTATCTTCAGCAGCATTCTCTTGCGATTAGCTGCTTGCCTGAACACTAAATGCTGGTTATGGGAATTGTGTGTGAATACAGTCGGCATGTGGGGGAAACAAAATCTTAAAATAGTGACATACAACGCCTGTTTAAAGACTTTAAACATTTGGCTAACCTTGCTTCACCCATACCAATAAACTGGATTGGGCAAAGTTTATCAAACAAAGATGGGGGAGGCAGTCCCATGTTCACATATACCCAGATCAGGAAGGGTTTTTTTTTTTTTCCTTTTTGAGTAAATAGAACCATGCTTTATAAGGCTCCATTCACATATAGGCATCTCAGATCGCGGACAGAATTGCCGCAATGCTGCCCGCAATCCAGAATCACTGCAAGTCGCGGGACTCCCGTGCGATTCCCATGACTTGCGATGGCACCACAATCGCGGAGCGATTTTGCCACGATTGTCACCTGACAAATTGCGGTAAAATCGAGCAGAAAGATTTGCGGGACGCCTGTCGCCCGAAAAAAGGGCAAGAACTTCTTTTGAGTGACAGGCGTCCCGCGATTCTGTTTGCGCAATTTTACCACGATTCATCGAGCGACAATCGCGACAAAATCGCGCCACCTTTGGGGTGTCATTGCAAGTCACGGGAAACGCATGGGCGTCCCGCAACTTGCAATGATTTTGGATCGCCGGCAGAATCACGGCAATTCTGCCCACAATCTGAGATGCCTATACATGAATGGAGCCTAAGTGTTTTGTCTTCCACTGGATCAACTATGGGTTTAGGGTTCTAGAGATGCAGATTTTTAGTAAATGTATTTTTGTCTTTTGTATAAAAAAGGGGAAGTGATTGGCGCTGCCAATGAGGAGTGTATCAAAAATGTGTAGAGTGAAATTCTAGAGAATTAGTGTTCAATAGTCAGTTCAGTGTGAGTTCAGTCCACACACCAAACTGACTATTGAAGACTAATTATCTAGAATTTCACTCTACACATTTTTGATACACTCCTCATTGGCAGCGCCAATCACTTCCCCTTTTTTATACACATTACTATATAACCCCTTCCAGGGCTATATTTTTGAAGTGGGCTGCAGCCAAGCTTTGGTTTCTTATCCTAAGCGCGGATTTTCCTTTACTTTTTGATCTATTTTTGTCTTTTGGTTAAACCTAATATAGACATGTGCAGACACAGCAGGGATAGGAAGGATGGATCACGGGAGGTTGAGTAGATTCATGAGCCTGCTCAGAACCTATTCAGCACTATGCGCTGTCCACTGCCAAACCTATGTCGCTCAATATCTCACTCATAGGATTTGTGTGGGTGATATATTGAGTAACAGGATCAGCACAGCACAGTTACAGTATGCCCCCACCCCCAACTCCCAGCTACAAACTCCCGGGGCTCCCGGCCAAGACTGCCAGTACCATCAATGAATCTGACAAGCTGAGAAAAAGGGAGATTAAGACAGGGAGATGTGCACAGTGGCAGTACACCCACCCCCAGGTCCCACAATCTTCAGGGTGGCCGCCATACCATCAAGAAGGTGATTGGCCCCAAATTTATTCTGCAGCAGGTCAATGTCCCCAAACATCCAGCCAATGTCATTAAGAAATAACTTCAGGAACAAGCAAGAAAAGGAGGTTATAGGCACATAGGCTTGGTCATAACACCTAATATGCAAGAAGTTATAAAGTATAATCCATAGTATGTCCAAAAATATCCAAGGCACCAGGGCAGGCTTCTTGGTGGAGTTTAGCAGACTCTGGATAAACGCAGACAAAAACAAAAGCAGAGAAGAGCTTATAAGTGCAGTAAGATGGTGTATTTTATTAAACCCCACAACAGGGCTACTAACAATAGATAGGTAAAAAACAGACATATCAATAGGTGTAGGTCCAGAACGCCAGTTGGAGCAGGCTGCAGGAGCTGCTGGTACCGCCAGGTGGAATGTGACAGCAGTCTCCATGTGGACAAAGTCCTTCCTGAAGCAGGTGGAGTGCAGCATCATGGAGCGGGATGACCCTGGCAGGGCTCAGGACCAGAATACAACGTGTTTCAGGGCATGCGCATTCCCTTCTCAAGCAAATTTCATCCCCTTATGATGTGGTAAATATACACACACGAGCCAGCCGGAAGTTTCCTGGCAGCTCGTGGAGAGAACTGAGCAAGGCATGTACATAAGTGCCCATTCACACTACCGCGACTTGTCAGGCGACTGGTCAGCCTGTTAAGTCGCGGTCCATGCAGTTCTACGGGAATCGTTCTAATAGGAGCGACTCAAGTCGCTCCGACTTAGAAAATAGTTCCTGTACAACTTCGGGGCGACATCGGAGCGACTTGCATTGACATTCATTATATGAAGTCCGTGCAAGTCGTGCCGAAGTCGCGCCGCAGTAGTGTGAACCGGCACTAAGAATTAAAAACACTGGTAAATCTTTACAATGTAACACATTATACATAATAAATGATAAAGGATATATTAGATAGACATATGTGAATGATAATACAAAGAAATCATTACTTGTTAGACATTTCATGGGGTGAAAAAATAACATAAAACTGGACCTTTATGAAGGGAAGGGGGAGGGGTTGGACCGGAGAGGGAAAGGGAAAGGTTTTATGTAAATATATAAAAATTTATGCGGTGACCACCACCAAGTGGATAGGGATTACCTTTAAATAATTGTTCGCCAAATTTTTCCAAAGTAGGCGGATAGTGCGACCCATGTAAAAAAGGCTGCAGGGACAGGGTAAACAATATATGACATGATCCGTACAACAACAGTAAAAATCATCAATGGTATAGATATTACCTTTGACTGTAAAGTCTTTTTGTCCATGATGGACAATCCTGCAGGTTTTGCACAATGGTTTGGGGAAGGAAGGACTTTGGTTGGCTTTCTCCTCCACACGAGGACTCCTGTTACTTTCCACCTGGCAGTACCAGCAGCTCCCGCAGCCTGCTCTTATTGGCATTCTGGGCCTACACTTATTGATGTCCCCGGTTTTTTACCTATCTATTGTAAGTAGCTCAGTTGTCGGGTTTATTAAAATACACTGTCTTACTGCTTTTTTTTTTTTTTTTAAAGAAGAACAAGGAGTCCTGGAAGTGATGGTTTGACCCCCCTTCCCACAGAGCTCTGATTTCAACATCATAGAATCTGTCTGGGATTACATGAAGAAACAAAAGATTTTAGGCAACCAACATCCACAGAAGATCTGTGGTTACTTCTCCAAGATGTTTGGAACAACCTACCTGCTGAATTCCTTCAAAAACTGCCCACATGGAAGAAAAATATATTTAAAATATATTTTTTTTAAAATTCTTTTTTTCCCCCCAAATATATTGGAAAAATATATTTGAAATGCTACAATTTTGGCCATATTCAATATATTTCTAAAAATTGTTCCCTATATATATTGGAAATATATTTTTCTTCCATATGGGTGTGTGTTCCTAGAAGAATTGATGCTGTTTTGAAGGCAAAGGGTGGTCACACCAAATATTGATTTGATTTGGATTTCTCTTCTGTTCATTTACTTTCCATTCTGTTGATTGATTAAAATAAACTATTAGCATTTCTATTTTATTTCAGGTACTTATATAGAGCTGTCAATTTACGCAGCACTTTACATATACATTGCACATTCACATCAGTCCCTGCCCTCAAGGAGCTTACAATCTAAGGTCCCTAACTCACATTGGTTGCCACAAAGAGTACCCAGCGGAAACCCACGCAGGCACAGGGAGAACATGCAAACTCCAAGCAGGTAGTGTCGTGGTTGGGATTTGAACCAATGACCCTCTTGCTGCTAGATGAAACTGCTAACCACTACACCACTGTGACGCCCAATGAAAAGTATTGTTAAATTACAGCAACTTTTTCCACCTGCCTAAAACTTTAGCACAGTACTGTATAGGCCATTACTTGTGCCTTGATGCTGCATTATTGTTTTGGTTTAAAGTCAGATTTGCAGCTGCCCTGCACTATAAGCTGACAGCATAACAAATCCACACGGTTCCTAAATGTAATGGTCGTCAAAGCAGGTAGGGATTTTGCTACTAAACAGTGCATTCAGGTGCTGACATGGCTCGCTGAACTAAGTAACTCAGCATGCCCCAATGACATAAATTTACTGTAGAAGACACACCAGAAATCCAGTCCAAGGTATAGTAGAAGATCCTCATCCAGGCTCCAAAATCTCACTGCTATGAATGAATGCTCTACACTCTAGATCTTGTTCAAGAGAAAGCAGTCACGGAAGTCCTGCCTGCAAAGAACTGTTATGAGTGAAGCTGTCTTTACCATATGAAAAGTGTGCCAGGGCTTCCTTACAGATATAGCCAAAATCATTGACACCAGGAGCAGGTGAATGGTTTTTGCCCTTCACCGGGTGGTGAGAAAATCTCTGGCAGAATTTTCCTCACGATAAGAGACACAAAATAGTGCATCGCTATGAAAAATATGGTGCAAACCATACAAGTGTGAAATCATCAATAAGGCGTTAAATAAATAACACAAGTGATATAGTAAACAAAAAAGTCCATAAATGAATGATCGTGACTCCAAATCAAAAAAGTCCCAGAAAGGTGATGTCAGAGCTGAAGGCTTGAATCCCAAGGAGAGATAGGAATACACCCGTGGAATATATATTAAAGTGGCCGCTTACCAGAGATTAAGGCCTCCAACCTTATGGAATGGCCATACACACTTTGGATATCAAACCAGATGAATCGTATCCTTCACAGACCAGGGAAACCAGATATGTTCCACTATATCATGCAGAAACTCCAAACGTGATGTCAAAGGTGTATAGGGAGAAATGAAGTACACATAGCGTAATCCCGTTATGGTTGAACACAAGGATTTATTAAGATTGCACTTACATTGGAAGTCTTGCAAAAAGGCACATCAGAGACATAGAACAGAAACCGCGGCGTCCCGCGTGTGTAGAAAGGCCGGCGTCTAGGGGGTGTGACAGTCATCAGAATTTTCCTCACGGCCAGGCCCCTCACATAAAGGAATCTTGGGACTTCATGGTATCACACCTGTCTCCAATTCAGAAGGACATGGGTTCAGGTCATATCAAGGTCAGTATTCCTATTAAAGACAAGCTATTTTCACATTAACCCAAGGTGCATTTTAACACTGTTGCTACTGACTGAACAGAGCTTCTTACAGCAGGGAATAGATGGTCTTCTGCTGGCAAGGAAGAACAAAAAGAAGAAAATGGTAAGTCATATCCAGGCTGTGACCTTGCCCCTTCTAAAAAAGAAGGGTTTTATGTATAGTTTGCCATCTCATAAATGTCCAATTAACTCCATCCCTATGTGTAAATATATAGAAAGAAGAGAAATGTGGGACTTTAAATGAGGTAAAATTGGACATGGGATATTTTATTGATTGAATAAATATAATAAAAAATCACTGTTACATAAACATATACAGAGATACAGCACAGAGCAAATATAATAATGCATAATAAATCCAAAATTAATACAATATTTCTAGGACCAAATAATAGATCACTCAAGAATATAATGGATACATCAACATATAAATGCTCTCTGTGCTCATAATCTTTCAATATAACATGTTTAAATGAAATATTGGAGTAATTGTAGGCTCTACGCGTTTCGTGGACCTCCGTCCATTCATCAGGAGCTTAAAAATATGTCTAAAAATGGAAATATGGGTTGTGTTAATGTATTGATATAATATAAAAAGGTAAATAGATAATGTTATGGGATATATAGGAATAGACACTACCTTGAACAGTGTCATAAATCCTCAAACGGTCCAGTCAGGAAAAAGGGGACCCTTCCTAGAGCTGGCCTTCTGGCCAAACTGAGCTATCGGGGGAGAAGAGCCTTGGTGAGAGAGGTAAAGAAGAACCCAAAGATCACTGTGGCTGAGCTCCAGAGATGCAGTCAGGAGATGGGAGAAAGTTGTAGAAAGTCAACCATCACTGCAGCCCTCCACCAGTCGGGGCTTTATGGCAGAGTGGCCCGACGGAAGCCTCTCCTCAGTGTAAGACACGTGAAAGCCCGCATGGAGTTTGCTAAAAAACACCTGAAGGACTCCAAGATGGTGAGAAATTAGATTCTCTGGTCTGATGAGACCAAAATAGAACTTTTTGGCCTTAATTCTAAACGGTATGTGTGGAGAAAACCAGGCACTGCTCATCACCTGTCCAATACAGTCCCAACAGTGAAGCATGGTGGTGGCAGCATCATGCTGTGGGGGTGTTTTTCAGCTGCAGGGACAGGACGACTGGTTGCAATCGAGGGAAAGATGAATGCGGCCAAGTACAGGGATATCCTGGACAAAAACCTTCTCCAGAGTGCTCTGGACCTCAGACTGGGCCGAAGGTTTACCTTCCAACAAGACAATGACCCTAAGCACACAGCTAAAATAACGAAGAAGTGGCTTCACAACAACTCCGTGACTGTTCTTGAATGGCCCAGCCAGAGCCCTGACTTAAACCCAATTGAGCATCTCTGGAGAGACCTAAAAATGGCTGTCCACCAACGTTTACCATCCAACCTGACAGAACTGGAGAGGATCTGCAAGGAGGAATGGCAGAGGATCCCCAAATCCAGGTGTGAAAGACTTGTTGCATCTTTCCCAAAAAGACTCCTGGCTGTATTAGATCAAAAGGGGGCTTCTACTAAATACTGAGCAAAGGGTCTGAATACTTAGGACCATGTGATATTTCAGTTTTTCTTTTTTAATAAATCTGCAACAATGTCAACAATTCTGTGTTTTTCTGTCAGTATGGGGTGCTATGTGTACATTCATGAGGAAGAAGAATGAACTTAAATGATTTTAGCAAATGGCTGCAATATAACAAAGAGTGAAAAATTTAAGGGGGTCTGAATACTTTCCGTACCCACTGTATATATATAATATAATAATCCATAATAAATCCAAAATTAATACAATATTTCTAGGACCAAATAATAGATCACTCAAGAATATAATGGATATATCAACATATAAATGCTCTCTGTGCTCATAATCTTTCAATATAACATGTTTAAATGAAATATTGGAGTAATTGTAGGCTCTACGCGTTTTGTGGACCTCCGTCCATTCATCAGGAGCTTAAAAATATGTCTAAAAATGGAAATATGGGTTGTGTTAATGTATTGATATAATATAAAAAGGGAAATAGATAATGTTATGGGATATATAGGAAAAGACACTACCTTGAACAGTGTCATAAATCCTCAAACGGTCCAGTCAGGAAAAAGGGGACCGAAGCGGATCCAGGGATTGCCTAATCCGGGGCTGAGACATGGACTAGTGGTGATGGCTGAGACATGGTCCTAGAAATACTGTATTAATTTTGGATTTATTATGCATTATTATATTTGCTCTGTGCTGTATCTCTGTATATGTTTATGTAACAGTGATTTTTTATTATATTTATTCAATCAATAAAATATCCCATGTTCAATTTTACCTCATTTAAAGTCCCACATTTCTCTTCTTTCTATATACTTGCCCCTTCTAGGCCTATTTTTTATGGCAGTTAAGCTTACTATGTATGGAGAAGAATTAGAAACGCCAGGGGGGGGGGGGGGGTCTAGGTAAGAAACCTGATACATTATTTCCTCCAACAGAGAAAATAGACTACATGGCCTTCAGAAAAACAGCCCTGGACAAAAGCATCAAAATGCTAGAACAGCCTACATTTCCAGCGGAATAAGCCTTGAGTACAGAATGCAATTTCTCTCAGTTAAGCAATGTTCTCTTTCATTTCTTTACAACACTATCAAGGCCTCTGGGTCAAGGTTTTTTTGCCCCTTTTCCTCTAACAGAACAGTTCTCTGTCCCAAAGCCCAGGACAGGCATTAGCCTGTTTTGTATCTCGAAGATCTGGGGGTCTGATTTCAGATGCAAGTTTATGCATAGGAATTATTATACAAAATTTGCAATTACCTCCCTTCAAATAAGAGACTTTCTTGTTTTTTTGGGCATCAAAGATAATTATATCCATGTCCCTATCTTGCAGCATATCGGCAAGTACCATGCTTTGGTTTATAGTTCATGTTCTACAAGTTTTGCCAATTTGGGGTCCTGCCTCCTTACCTCTCATGGAACCTCTGGTATTTGTCAGAATGCCGAAACTAGTACTAGACTTATTGCCTTCCCATAATATTCTCATTGTGAGCTCTCATGAAAACCTCATGTTGGGAGAACAGCGCGGGCTCCATCGAACATAATGTCTTTACCTCTGCATGTTTAGTGATATGGGTCCAGAGCCTTCAGAGGTCTGTTTGTGCCATGTGTATTGGGCTGCATTTTTTTTTTCTCTGCGTTATCACACATCTTTGGATTAGGTGGGGCATGAGGAGACCAATTGTTATCTATGTGCTCTGCTCATGCTATGCATGTGAAGTGATCTGTGGAGGGGTGAGACTCGTCAGGCATCATGTGAACAGCCCCTTGAGACATTGTTGCTGGGATCAACTCATTGCTCAAGATGTGTGTGGTTCTGCACAGCCCAGGACAGAGTGGTTTCCCCAGGGTAAACCTTACACTCCCTGCTTTCAGATTTGAGGTCTCTCGAACAGGAGCTACCCAATTCTATTTTTGTATGAGAACTCTAGATCCGAGGGCAACCTCTTTTGAGACAACTACTTTGGCCTATTTTTACCACAGACCACAAGTTAGCATTTGGCATTCCCTCTTCGTGGGACAAGTTGTCTTTGAACTATGTAAATATGTTTTTTTTTTTTGTTTTTAGCAATCCAGATTCAAGCAGACAGCAGACAGCAGCATAAAAGGGACATACATCGATCATCAGGAGGATTTAGAAGTTTGCTGTAACAAAGAGATACACTGGATCCTTCTCTTGACAAAACTTTACATTGTTGCTTTGTCAGCCATGTGCATTCCAGACATACACAAGTGGCAGACAGAATGTCTCAGCTGGTAGTGCCTGAATCCAGGGGAGTTGTTCCTACCCCTGAGATATTCCGGGATGTGTGTCACAAGTAAGTGACTTCAAAGGTTGACTTCCTGCCTCCAGGTTAAAACTAGCTAGGAAGTTTTCGTCTGCAGTGGAAGCACTGGATTCTCTGGTGACTCCATTTGATGAGTACCTCCTGATGTATGCTTTTCCTCATCTGTTTCAAAGGTTGGTATTCCTCATTTTTCCAGTGTGGCCCAGTTAGATGTGGTATGCCAACCTGATAGGATGCCAGACACTTGCTCCAAGGGCTCGATCAAGATCTTCTGTTCCCAGGAACTGATTTGCCACCCAGATTCAATGTCCTGCCTTTAACAGCAAAGTGGGTTATTCTAAAGTCTGTGCAGTGTGGGGAGAGATAGTGAGAAGATTGTGTTGTGGGGATCTTTCGAGAGAGAGAGAGACTGAGCTGCAGCAAGCCATTGCTGTGTGGGGAAACCAGAGAGTACAGAGCTGTGGTCTGATTGTGGAGAGACAGAGCCTCTGCAAGCATACAGGCTTTGCTGTCCTACAGACTGGAGTCACCCCAGGCAACCCAGAGTGAGTGGGCACCTAACCAGAGGGATTACTGCTACTGTGTCACCAGGTTTGGTAAAATGGCCTTGTGGGCATGACTTGTTGCTAGCATTAGAGACAGAGCCCTTAGGAACCGATACTACTTTATAGATCTATTGCTGCCTGCATGCCTTATTGACTGTCCTTAAGCACGTCACTGTGTTTTTGGGCCCCAACACTAACCTGCTGAAGAGTCTGGAGTAAACACTGCCCTAACAGTTGCTACCAAGAGACCCTTGCCACTTCTTAGTTAGGAAGTATCCCTCAGTAGACACTACACCATACCCTAGCAATTCCATTAGAATGCACTCAAACTACCCATTTGTAGTATTATTATTTACATTATTATTTACATTGCAATTGACATTTTTAATGCATTGTCTATTGCTAAAATTGCTGATTTATGAGTTAATTCCCGTTTAGAGATCTAGAACCAGATCCTAAGTTACTTTGGCATAGTTATTACTCTGTCTAGGAGACTTTGTTTGAATTTACCTGATGTTTGCTGATTTCTGTTTACCCCCCATTTAATCTAATCCGTATTAACATATTGAGTACATCTACTAAATGGTCTTATGTCTTTTTTCTGGTAGAAACCCACAGCCAGGTTAAAGGTATCTATACGCGTGTCCTTATACGTCCTTGCAGTGGTTTTCATTCAACCATGTGTGTAAGAGAAACTAGGGGTTCTTCTTTGAGTCAAGGAGCAGAACAGAAAACCCATAAATACTAAATGGCTCCTTCAGGGGTAGAGATACATAAAAAATAGAGGGGCAATTTCCCCAATGGGGACACAGATAGATATAAAAAGTTGATAGAGGGTCTAACCTTTTCCCATTCTTTCCAAAACTGAAAAGAAAGGTTTTGCTTAGAGGTACAATTTAAGTCTCTAAGTGGGGTTACCCTTTAGAGCAGTGTGAATTCACTAAAAAGAAAAATGGAAACTCACGGAATATGATTCTTAAGGGACTAGTTGAAACAAGACTAGATAAGATGACAGAGATCAATATAGCAAAGCGGATGTAGCTCCTTCCATTACTGTGATTACTGTGCCTCGAAATCTATGATTTAACAGTCTGGAGTCAACCCAGATGGCTAATAAAAGCAATCCTACGCTGAGAGAAATATTCAGGCTGCCAATGCAGACCTTTTTTTAAAAATACTAGCTGGCTATGTATGGCTTTAATACTTTATAAGTCGCTGACCCAGAACAGGCATGCCACAAGTCAAATTGTATGTCAAGCCAAAACCTTTTTGGAAAGAGTGAGGTAGGGTTAGAAGAACTTCGTTTTGGGGTTTACCTGCTATTCAAGGCACTATGTTATAGAAATTTTCCATCGCTCCTTGACTTGCTGACAACATTTTACAAGACAGGAAGTGAGGGTAACTCTCCAAAAGCAACACACACAAATAAAAATTATTTTCTTTAGTAGAGTAGGAGAAGGCTAGAACTGTCAGATTTGTATATCTGTCTGTGTTGCTATTGCAGATTTTCCCTCACTTCCTATATGGTAAAACCAGGGCTAGGACAAGGGGTGGGCAGGAGGGATGGCTGCCGTGGGCACCGTGGTATCATGTGAGGTAGGGGGGCACCATAAGGATATTGGGGGGGAGGGGATTAATGTTGGGAGGGGGAATTTGTGGGGGGGGGGGGCGAGACAGGGGTTAAGAATTGTTCTAGGAGGGCAAATTTAGGGAGGTGTGCGTTTGGGGGGAATTGTATGGTGATCTGGGGGGGGGGGGGATTTGTGTTGGGAGGATGGCTAAGGGAAGAGGATTTGTGCTAGGAAGGGAAATTTGGGGGACTTGTGGTATAAAATTAAAACGGTAGAGGGGAAATATTTTTTTAGGGGGGGTATATGTGCTTGGGGAGATTTGTGCTAGAATGGGGGAGGGGACTTGTGCTGGACATGGAGGATTTGGAGTGGAAGAAAGGATTTGTGCTTGGAGGAGAATTTTTTTTTTTGGGGGGGGGGGGGGGGATTTGTGCAGGGAGCATATGGGGAGAGGATTTGCGCTGGTGGGGATGAGGGGACAAAGATTTGTGCTGGGAGGGGGGATTTCAGCGGGGGCGGATTTTGTGCTGGGAGGAGGGATTTCAGCAGGGGTGGATTTGGTGCTGGGAGGGAGGGATTTCAGCAGGGGCGGATTTCGTGCTGGGAGGAGGGATTTCAGCAGGGGGCGGATTTGAACTTGCAGGAGGGGGAAATTTATGCTTAAGTGGTAAATATTTAGATTAGTGTTTTAATTTTATTTTTTTTGGGGGGGAGGGGGTTTTCGCTTACATATACTGCTCATTTATTTATTTTTTTTAGGAGGGGGGGGGAATTTTGGCATGTTCGCCCTGGGCTCTAGATTGCCTCGTCTCGGCTCAGGGTAAAACCATTATCAACAGGACAGTAATTGAGAGAAAATCTCTCACTAAGCCCTAGAGAGAAGTACAGAAGTTCTAATCCTTCCCCACTCTAAAAACAGAAAAAGGTTTTTGGCTTGATTTACACTGTATGTCAGAAATTAGACATCCTTTTATACCTACTTAAGCTGAGTATACACGTAGAGTCTTTTTTCATTCCACCAGGGGGTTGATCAAAAACACGCAAGCAATGTGGATGCAGGGATCTCCTGTGTTCTCTTGAATTTTGACAGAGGGAGCTCCCCCACCCCCCCATCAGAAATCATTGATTAGCGCTGCAGCCATTGGTTGCATGCACTGATCAAACACTGGGTTTCCAGCAGGACTGTTTGATAGAAGTCAGAAGTTAAAATAGGGAGTGCTTCAAATTTTCGGTACGTGTATACCTAGCTTAAAGCCTTGTACACATGATCAGATCATTGGATGAATCTTTGTCCGTTTTTTGTTGCATTTTAGTCTCATGTCAAAAGTGAAGAGGTTACTCAACATACGAAAATTCGCTTACGTCAGAATTCAACTTCAGAAGTGATATCATGTGTTAATTTGTTTTGTGTTCTTTTGTTTCCGAGCATACGTAGTCTTGCTCTTATGATTGTTTTCGGTCAAAAACTGTACTAATTAAACGAAAATCGGACGTTGTGTTTAAGTACGATAAAAATTTTATATTTATATATTTATAATTGGGGTTTTTTTTTACTTTTGTGTATGTGTTTTTTGTGCCCCACCATGTATATTATAAGTGTATTTATGTTTTTAACCTTTACCATTACCGTATGGAAATCTGATTATTTCCAGTAGAACACGTGGTGACACGTCAGTCGACTATGTTATGTGCGAGTTAAGAAGGCAGTATACAGCTGGTGCGGTGCCTTCAAGTTTGCCTTTGGTGGCTGGGAGGCTAATGTGCCGGCTGTTTCTGCCTATACAGCACTCTATGGTCGACTTCCACTGTGGGCGGAAGTGCTTCACCGCGCTACCATCTAGAAACAGGAAGTGCGTCATCACGCACCGGAACCGGAAGTTCGTCATCGCGCACCGGAAGCGGAGGTGCGTGATTGCACCTCGAGCTAAGGGAACATTATTTAAGAGCGTGCTGCACATGGGGGGCTTTGCCTTTGACAACGCCTTAGCAGGACAAAACGCGTCAGCCACGCCAGCCCCCATGCAGACACGTTTGTAGCCGCGGCCATCTTCTTTATTACTACATGCCTGTATCAAACAGTTAACATGTGAGTGCTTTTACCATGGTTTTATCAATAAATTTGTACATACTTCACTATGTGAGCCCCCATTTGTATCTTTGGAGGAACACCAATGTCTATTACTTGGGGTATATGGAGTTGACAGAGTCTACGGTCCTGTTTGAATATTCCGTGGAGGATTGGAGAAAGATTCGGTGTGGGCCCTTCCTTGATGATCGTTTACACCTCATGCTTGGTGGACCTTCCTTAACAGGGGGTCTAAATTTCTGGTAAGGAGACAACCTTATTTTTTTGCACGTGGTGATCGTCAGGAATGTATTTGCACCATTGGTGTTGGAATATACGAGCATATCTTTCTACACCTGAATAATCAGCCTCAGACGGACTTTTGTGGACTCTGTTTATTTTCTTCAACTTTTAGGGTTTCTCTTATGTGGCGCTGTACTTGAACATTATTGCTTTATGGTTTGATATACTACTGTACTGGCAGCCTGTAATTTAGTTAGTGTATTGAGCGCAGCTTTCTTCCCTTTATTTTTGATAAAAATTTTATAGCCTGCGCATTCAGCTTTTTTTTCGTCCAAAAATTCGGAATCGGCTGTTGAAAGCTAACGATTCGAAAATCGGCATATCGTACGTTGGACGAAATTTTACTTCCAATTTTCTTATGGTGTGTACGGGTCTTTAGGCTGATTCTGCAACTGATAAATATTGATGCCACTGGACCAGTATGCTAGCCAAGCAACTGGCATTTTCAGGCAAAGTCAGCAATGACAGCCAGGGAAGGTGGTGTGTGGCCATCTTGTGCCTGTGCCCACGCTCACTATTACATTACAATGACTGTTTTTTTCTTAACCACTTGAGTACCATCCTGTATATACCCCTTCATTGCCAAGCCATTTTTCAGTCTTTAGCACTGTGATAAATTGACAATTACTCAATCACACAACACTGTACCCAAATTATTTACATATCATTTTTGAGACTGATAGAGGCTTTTTTTTGACACTGGGCTTTTATTTTTAACTATATAAAGAAAAAAAGACCAAAAATTGAGGAAAAAAATGCATTCCATTATAAAACATATCAAATAAAAAATTCCAGGACTGACCCCCCACCAATGATTCCCTTTTTGGAAAATCGCCCCAAGGTGATCTATTTTTTGCCACAGTTTTTACTTAATAAAGAAACATGCTAAAACATACACAGAGACAGGTGGAGGTGAAGGGGCCAATGTACAGGTCACATATACTAGAAGAATGGGGATGAAGCGTACAGATGTGTAAAAGAAGGGAGGTGAGGGGTTAATATACAGGTCACATAGATAAAGGATGGAGATCTTATTTACAGAAGAGGAGGGGCAGTTGAAAGGGTTAAAAAACTCTCCTGCAATCACAAACCTCTACTTTGAATCTGAGGCAGCCGCTGATCTGGATATAATTAAATATTAATTTATTCATTAGTTCCTCTCTCCTCCATTGTATAGGCTTTGTGGTTTATACCTACTGTTGGAGGAGGGGGGTGGGCTAAAAACATGCAGTTGAGCTGAATTTTTACTGCCTCTAACCACTCCTCTTTAGGCTGCAAAAGTCCAGCCTAAAGCAATCTATTCAATGACCCGGAGGTGCGGGCGATAAACTGGTTGATTTTTTAGAGGTCAAAACACCTCCTCACCGCCTGTCAAATGCCCACTGAACAGTAGTACCAATGTAAATGAGCTCTAAGAGGAAGGGGAAAGCACTCAAATGTAAACACTATACTGATTGGTCATCACAGCATTCACATGGTAGGGAGCCACTTGGATCAGCTCCTTACACTGTATCTGAGACTCGAGCTATTTGATGACAGCTCCAATTCACTGCCATTAACCACTTAAGCCCCGGAAGATTTTACCCCCTTCCTGACCAGGGGGTATTTTGCGATTTTTTACTGCGTGACTTTAACGGACAATTGCGCGGTCGTGCGACGCTGTACCTAAACGAATTTGACGTCCTTTTCTTCCCACAAACAGAGCTTTCTTTTGGTGGTATTTGATCACCTGTGCGATTTTTTGATCATGCGCTATAAACAAAAAAAGAGCGTAAAGTTTGAAAAAATAACAATATTTTTCACATTTTTTATATGAAATTCCCCCAAAAAAATGTAAAAATCTAAATTTTTTAACATTTTCGGCCAATTTGTTTTATGCTACATATTTTTGGTAAAAAAAAATCGCAAAAAGCGTATTTTGATTGGTTTGCGCAAAAGTTATCGCGTTTACTAACAAAGGGAAAGATTTCTGTCCTTTTTGGTGGGTTTTTTTAACGAGTAATGGCGGCGATCTGCGATTTTTTTTGCGGGACTGCGACATTGCGGCGGACAGATCGGACCCTTGACTGACATTTTTGACACTTTTGGGGCTACCAGTGACATTACTGCAGTAATCAGTGCTATACATATGCACTGTTACTGTAAAAATGACACTGGCAGGGAAGGGGTTAACTGTATTGGAGAGGGAGGGGTTAAGTGTGTCCTAACTGTGATTGGACATGGCTACTACTGTAAAAACAGAGATCAATGGTCCTATATAGTAGAACCATCTGATCTCCATTTTACACAGGGGAGAATGACAGGCGGCTTGTTTACATAAGCCGCCTGCCTTTCTCCCTCTCTACCGACGATCGCAGTGGGACCGGCGGACATTGGGTCCGCCTGTCACACGCACGGACTCCTCAGTGAACGAGCCGGGGCGGGCACGCGCTCGCCCGCTATTGGCTCACAAGCCGGTCACAGGCTAGTGACGTATATATACGTCACTTTGCCTGGCCGGGACTGACCGCCGCAGTATATCTACTTGCGGCGGTCGGCAAGTGGTTAAGAGTGCACTGGCTGCTCAATGGTGATTTCTACATTAGTTTTTATAAACAGCACTGTAGAAATAAATGCCCACAACTTTGCTTTAAAAAAAAAAGCATATGGTGACCCCATCATATCCTCTAGTACAAGCCAACCCATTGTACCTCTTTCATATTATTTATTTTTTGGACTGAAAATGGTCAATAAACTTGTATAATATAAAAAAATTATGGTGGCACATAAGTTGGTAAGCCAGCCACACGTTTTATTTTCTCTTGTTGAACGAGCTGGCTGAATGAGAAAAAAATCAAATGTTTGTGAGGTTCAAAAAAGACATCCGTCCATCCAGTTCAACCTATGATGTGTGTTTGCTGTTAACCGTACATTGTATACCCCTGTATGTTGTGGTCTTTAAGGTGCCCATCTAATAGTTTTTTGAAACTATCAATGCTCCCTGCTGATACGACTGCTTGTGGAAGAGAATTCCACATCCTTCCTGAGGACCGGTGCCCAGAACTGGACAGCATACTCCAGAGTCTT
Source organism: Pelophylax lessonae (assembly GCF_965119305.1). Taxonomy (NCBI): domain Eukaryota; kingdom Metazoa; phylum Chordata; class Amphibia; order Anura; family Ranidae; genus Pelophylax; species Pelophylax lessonae. The sequence goes on from NC_138779.1 coordinate 177,560,534, forward strand.
GTAGAGTGGGAGAATAATCTCTTTATTTCTGGAGTGAATCCCCTTTTTTATACATCCTAGTATTCTGTTTTACAATCTATTTCTCCATCCACATTTAACCGTCTGGATGGAGTCATCTCCACTGCATGCTAAGGTATTGAGGTAACTGTGGCACCCACTTCTGCCTGAGAACCCAGCCAGTGACTGCATCTGATAGGATGCAATTACTGCTTGGCTGATCATTTTCTACTTGAATCAGTTGATTTTTAAGCCTACATTCACATTGGTCCGGCAATTGCAACGTCCAAATCCACCGATTCCTAAAAGTAGTTTCTGTACTACTTTGGCGACTTCCGGGGGCCATTTCCATAGACATCTGTGCAGGAACCCACACAGATGTCTGTCAAATCAACCCCGAAGTCAGACTGAAATGCCAGCTTGAAATCGTGCGAGTTCAGCTGAACTCGTACAATTTCAAAATGGCCTCATTGTGAACCCAGGCTCAATCAGCTTTTGTCAGGACAGAACTACCCATAGTTCGAATTTCAGCCAATTCAGCAGGAATCACCTGAAATTTGAATGAATGACCTGCCTAAAACTGACTTGATCAGCTTAGACCTGTAGACCCAGGTCCAAATTTTTTCATAAACTTCCCCCTTGTAAGTCCATGAGCTAATTGCTTTAATTAGAGTCAAGCTGTCCGCTGGTAAAATAAGGTACTGTTGCAGATTGTAGTCAAGCTAAAGAGTACACAGCCTGGGGTAATGCAAATTTCTTGGTGATTTACATCTTGATGGTGGTTCTCTCTAATGTACTGGCCTAAAAACAAGAAGTCGGACAAAGGAAAAGAAACATTTAGCTTGAAGCATGTTATACGTCTGTTTTATCTCCCAGCTTTTTCTTTCCATGTTCAGGATTACAGTGAGATTTGTGTAACAAATGCTCTGGGAATAGCCAATTGTTAAGTGGTGAGTCACTCAGGAATCATTATAGCAGAGAGTCCTGAATGGCAAGCCATCCATAATTTAGAGGGAAGACTCAGAGAAAGCAAGTCAGCCACTTTATGACATCATCGCTGTATGGAGGGTTCCTGCTGCTGAGGATAGTCTTTCATGTAACTGAATCAGCAAGACTGACACATAGCTGGAGATAGGCAGATTAACCCATTATGTGTAGGAATACAGCTTTGAATGGGAAACAGGATCCTTATGGTTATTTATCTATTACAATTCCATTGCTATCTTTAGATTTATCTAAAGCATTTGATAGAATACCCCGCAGATGATTAATTTACACATTTTGACATGGATAGTATTGTATGTACTCTGATAGAAAACTGATTGCAGGGGCACATCCAGAGGGTTGTGTTAATTTTATATTTTCTGAATGGTCTAGAGATGTGAGCTGGGTAATCCAGGGCTTTGTCCTGGGAACAATTCTGTTTAACTTCTTCATAAAAGATATAAAGGTTGGAATAAAGTGTTCAATCTCAGTGTTTGCTGATGATAAAACACTAAGGAAGGCAATAACTTCACACAGGGCTGCTGATAAGGCAGTATACAGCTAGCCCTCCTGTACTTGGCCCAGGCCTCATCAGTTCAAAGGGGGGCCCTGTTAGGTAGGCTGTATGGAGCCCCATGATTTCTATCAGCAGCCCTGACCTCACAACAGGATATAGCAATTTTACAAGAAGGCCTAGTTAAAATAAAGGGGTGGGCAGCTAGCTGTCAAATAAGGTTTATTGTAGAAAAATTGAAATAAATGCACTCGGGAGTTAAAAATATGAATGCAGCTTGCCCACTAGGGGGAAAGCTTCTGGGGGAATCAAGGATGGAAAAGGATCTGGGTGTCCTAGTAGATGACAGACTCAGAAATAGGGATGGGCTCAGGTGTGCCTGGGTCCAAGTCCCAACCTACCTGAGCAATCCCACCAAGAAGCTGTCACTGCACAGCGCCAATCATAGGCAGCTGCACATACACACGCTGCTCATGATTGGCAGTGTGCAGTGACAGCTTCCTGGTGGGATTGCTGAGGTGGGTTGAGACCTACTCAGCAATAGCATGCAATGCAAAGCTACAATAAGCAAAGCTAGCAGAGTATTAGCATGTGTTAGAAAGGATTTTTTCTGCACAGGTAAAACCATCCCACTACTACCTACTACCACTTTACAAAACACTGGTTTGGCCACATCATGAATATGCCATCCAGTTCTGGTTACCAATCCTCACGAAGGATGTCTTTGAACTGAAGCAAGTCCAGAGAAGGGCAACAAAGTAATTAAGGGTTAGTTTTGGAAACAGCAACAAAAATAAATGTATTCTCCCTGGAGAATAGGTGCGTAAGAGGGGATATGGTTGCAACTTACAAATCCTAAAATGATGAATGTATCATTGAGAGAAAACTATTTAATCTAAAATCTCTAAATAAGACACACAGACACACAATGAAGTTGGATTAATAGTATGTTAAAAATCTTTATATTTGATATTATTCATTTTCTTGCTAGCTGCTTGTGTAGCTTAGAAAGTCTTATCTAAGCTAGATAATCAGCTTCTTTCTGTTCTTCACCGACATCTACCGCTATCTCCCTTTATCTGAATTTCCTGAAAAGGTTTTCGGTCCTTCTTAGACCTGCCCAGCCCTGCCCCCATCCCTCCTATCCTTTATCATAATCTCCTGTCTTCATAGCTTTGTTTAGACTAGCAGCTTCTCCTGAGAGGGGTGTCACTTGACCAGTGCAATATATGAAAGAAATCAGGTACAAAGGAACATTTATGAAAGTTTAGAAGGATACAGATCAATGTCTATTGCAGATACATAGTGTGGCTGCTTGTACTATGATCATTGCTGAGACTCCAGAGCACTTTCAGCTACAATGACAGTTCCCCCTCCCACTCCTCCCCCTGTGCCCAGCTTCCTTCTCCTATGGTGGACTTCATTCAAAGCCCAGCACAGCCATATTGTATATGTGCATTTTTTCTTCATTTTATTTCTTCATTTTCTCATGAATTAGGATGTAAAATGCATCCTTACTAATGAGAGAACACTGGGCGGGAACCTATGATAAACTGCTCCCATTCTGTAAACGCCCACTGGCTACACAGGAAGTGATGTCACTAGCTTTCAGTAACCACACCCACTTGCTGCTCTTGGACTCAGCAGGAAGAACTGAAGTCATGTGACAGCAATGAAAACTGCAAAATAAAGGTAGAAAAACTGGGATTTTTTCATTTTGACACATAAGGTTGAACTCCGCTCACAATTATGATTGCAGGGGAGAATTTAAAGTATTAGGCTGGACTTCCGCTTTAATGTAAATAAATTCAAAACGTTTTTCCAAACAAAAACAATGTACAAGGACAAAGAAAATGGTAGTGACATAAACACACACAGGCGGGTTGAATTGGATGAACTATTGTCTTTATTCAACCTTATCAAATATTTACCATTGCAACTATCAGGGGACAATAGATAAATTAGCTAGTATGTGTGATACATTCAATATAAGTTATCTTCTATCTTAAACGATATCATATAATTCTCTTTATTTTTGGCCCTTCTTTATTTGAAAGTTTAGCTCATCTGTTCTTTTTGCAGTTAACAAAGCATTGCAGGACAGCTACATTTTATAACAGTTTTCTATTTATCAACATAGGTGTGTGCACGTGGGGCATGTGGTGTGTCAGGTGGCGCATTAGCATACCTCCCAACTGAGGACTGCCCTATGTTGGCTTTGTGCCAGCCTGTGTTCTGATTTTCCAGCAGCCCTGCAGCAGGAAAAGCTGCAAAATCCCTGCCCTTGATATTGTGTGTTCTCAAGGAAGAGAAAGGAGATGAACCCCAATGCTGCACGTCCATGTGATCTTATGGTGGTGATAAAAGTGGGAACCCCAGCCTGGACTCAGACCAAACAATGCCCCCCAACACATTTCGCTCCGCCCCCATAGTTTAATCATGGAGATGGTTGGAGTCCAGGCTGAGGTTGCCACTCTTATCACCACCATAGGATCACACAGATGTGGGGCATTAGAGATCACACCTCCTTTCTCTTACTTGAGCTACAGCTACGAGCCAGGACAGGCTCCATCCTCTGCCAACACTCCCAGCCATGGATGAGGAAGAATCCACATGCATACCCCATATCAGCTGAGCCTGAGTGGCACACAAAGAAACACTGTGGGTCACATTGTGTGTGCTGCCAGCCGGATCCTGAAACTCCTCCCCCGCCTCTGTCTTCCCCGCAGCAGTCAGCGGTGTTCTCTGTTGCCGTATGAAGAAGTTCCTCCTTTCTGCCCCCTCCATACTGTGCTCAGTGCCATGGCTGCTGCAGAAGTGTTGGTACTGCTGGAGGGGGGGGCAGAAGAACCACTTCTCCCTCCAGCTGAGAAATATCTGCCCGGCAATTTTATACTCCACCTCTAAGGACTCTTTTACATGAGCGGCATGTGGGGCGGCTGACCTGTGCTTAATACCTCACCCTGCTTATGCACCCAAATACTAACCATCTATTTGCAGCTGTGACATTTTTACCTGAGGCAACAGAGTTAGATTGGCAGGACTGGCTGTCAACTCACCCATTGAGTTCAATTGGTCCGCTCTGCAACTGTGAGCCAAACACTTGGCTCACAGTTGTGGTGCAGTTCCGCAATGTCAAACTGCTATTCAGCAATTTAAACAGAAAATAAAAACAGACACCAGAGGGAAGCAGTAGCACCTCCTGAATGCCTGTCAGCTGCTGCTTTACCACCCTCTAAAAAGCAATCCACCACAGATTGCTTTTCAGAGGATAATAGACATTACTGCAAATGTTAAAGAGACCAAAACGCTGACACACATCATCCATTTTACACTCACCACTAACCAGAACATTACTTCCCAGCCACTTCCCATGTTACCAAACCCCCCCTCCCCCCAACTTATCACTGACCAACTATTTCCCAACCCACAGATGACCTGTCCTACATCAATCATCAACCAATTTCCACCCCCAGCATACATACACACCACAGGCCTCTGCATACCTTCTGCTGACAGGTATCACTCCTAGCTACTTCCTACCTCCCAGTTGACAGACATTATTCCATAGTTGATTTTCATCCTCCACCTCCCTTCCTGGTCACCCCACAGACACCGCCACTGAAAGTCATCCTTCCCCAACTGATTCACCCCTACCCACAGACATTCCCCACACAGTCACCTCACATCCCCATCCCCCCTCCAACAGACTTCATACCCCAATTGCCCCCCCCCCCACACTGATTAATAATGGTCTGTGACCACTTCACACCCTCCTGCTAACAGACATCTCACCCGAGTCTGAACCTACACACCCTCCTGCTTGCTGATAGACTTCTCTCTGCAGTCCCTGGACATCCTTCCCCAAACCCTTTATATTCCTCCTTCCCAGATACCAGGTATCCTTCCCAGCTGGCTTCATCCCCACCTTCACTTGACAGACATCCTTGCAGCAAAACCTACAGCTGGCCACACAACACATTCTGATTGTGCATACTCTCTGCACTCTTCTCTCGAACACACTGCCCACCTTCCTACCATCTGTACTCCTCTCCTTACATATATTGTCTACTGTTGTACCTTCCATACTGCACTCCTTAATGTACTGTCTGATATCATACCCTCCCCACTCCTCTCCTGTGCATACTGCTAACTGTCATACCCTCCACATTCCTCTCCTGTACATACTGCCCATTGTCATACCCTCCACACTCCTCTCCTATACATACTGCCCACTGTCATACCCTCCACAATTCTCTCCCACTGTTATACCCTTCTGTCACAGTCAGGGGTCAGGCTCGAAGACCAGTAGCTATAGCAGTGGAAGCTCACACAGGAACCAGCAGGATAGGTACACAGGCAGGTCACTCTGGCAGATGACCCAGGCTCACCTGAGGTGCGAAGTACTAACCGGTGTTCACCAACACTCCTGATGGTGGAGATGGATTTTGCTGTGTGTTAGTACCTGGTCGTGGTCCTCAGGATCGCCCCACCAGGAGGTAAGCAAGCCAGGGTCCAATAGCAGATATAGCAGGTAGGAATCAAGCAGAAGCGTAGTCAAGGAGTAGCCAAAGGTCGGTAATGAGTAGTTGCAGGTTGGGATTAAGCAGAAGCATAGTCAACAAACAAGCCAAAAGTCGATAATGAATGGTAGAGAAGATATGAACGGCAGAAGGAGAGACACACGAGATATTGGCTGGTGAAGGCACAATATTCTGGCAAACAGGAAGTGCAGAAACATGGCTTAAATTAGGAAGTTCATGGGAGGAACAAAGGGTTCATGGTTCAAGGCAATTAAGATTCACGGCAGGATCATTTAAGGATTTGTCCAGGGAGCTGTCCAGCATTCCAGGTGGCTCAGTAAGCAGAGTCATTGCCAGACACAGTGGAGGTCCCAGTTTCAGGTCCGGGTCCTGACACCTTCACACTCCTCTCCTTTACATACTGCCCACTGTCATACCCTCCACACTCATCTCCTGTACATACTGCCCACTCTCATACACTCCTCTCCTGTACATACTGCGCACTGTCATACCCTCCCCACTCTCTCCTGTAGATACTGTTCACTGTCATATCCAGGGCCGATGATAAGGCAGTACAACTGGCCCTGTTGTAACGGGCCTGGGCTCTATCAGTCCACAAGGGGGCCTTGGGCAGCTTTACAGTTATTTCTGTTTAAATAAATAAAAAGATTTTTCTAGACCATACACTGTTCAACTTGCTTATCAGAGGGTAATTTCCTGGGCCCCATCAGGTTAACATACGGAAGCATAAATCTGGTTGTCATCACCATTATCTCCCATATTTGCCATTGCCTTTTTCATTAGGCAACTTCTAGTGTTGATTTGCCCTTATGATTATGGCATCCACATTTATCCAGTGACTGGAGCATTTATAGATAATTTATGGTCCTACATAATTTTATGTTGGGCTCAATATATATATTTTGCTATACTCCATATCTGCTGCACCACCTATAGAGTCTGACTAGGTGTATTTCAGGCACATAGTATCTTTTAATTGCTTTGTAGCAGTACAAGTATCCATGATTTGACTCAATTGTGGATGTGAGTGTGTGGTGTGTGGTGCACCTTTGTGGGTTTTTTTAAGACAACATTGTCTTTTTTATTGGTGATGGTGGGAAGTTTCCGGTTTATAGATCTATATTTGATTTTGGATTTCGGCAATTTTTGTATTTACAATAAAGTTTGATATAGTTTGCTACATATTTCTGTAGTTTATCTATAATTATTTGTAGCCATTCCCCAGAGGCTCATTAGTTATGACCTTTAGGCTACTTTAGTAGTTCGCAATTTTTTTTATATGCGTAGCAGACTTTCCAGGCATTGGGCCTGATGTGGGTCTGCCATGGTCACCGGTAACACCTTCAGCCCATTTAAGCTGAATACCCAAGTGTGAGATTTGAGTCAAAACCAGTCCGACATCTTTGGTTTGTTTTGTTTATTTTATATTGGGGATGGGAGAAGGGAATGAGTGGGATACTCCTCTGGCTCAACTAGGTACAAAATTGGACACTTGAAGAAAAATGCCTTTCAGCGCTGTCTTGACGCCGGCTGGGGGCCGACCAACGCTTGCTGGTGCTTCAAAAACACTGACTTGCTGTACTGTACTTGAAACTTGACTTCTGACACTCTGGTTAGCTCAAAGTCCTGGACTTTACTGAGAACTGACTTCTGACGCTCTGGTTAGCTCAAAAGTCCTGAACACTGCTCCCTCCAGTCCTCCCTGACTGAGGTAGCTTCTGTAAACTGCTTCTGCTGCTGCAACTCTCAACACTGTACACTGCACACTGTACACTGAACACTTCAGGGCCCAACTGCTGGCACCCCCTCTACACTTCAGGGTCTACACACTGGCACCCCCCTTTACTCTTCAGGGTCCACATACTGGCACCCCCTTGTACAATTCAGGGCCTAAACTCTGGCACCCCTCATTACACTTCAGGGTTAACACTGGCACCCCCTTTACACTTGCTTCCTGCACCGACTAGCTAGCTCCCGGATCCCTCTGACCTTCTCCGGAGTGGCCCCCTCTCACTAGACAGACCCCCAGGGGCAGTTTGCAGTACTCACGAACTGGGAATGCTTTCCTGAAACTCGACCCCCTCTCAGCTCCGCTGCACACCGGGTTCCTCTCTGCAGCTCAGCTCAGCCCTTCTTGTCTCCTCAGACAAGCCGCCTGGAACACCCGATTCCTCTGACAGGAGGAGAGACAGCCATACTCTCCCTTCTGGGACTCTGCTTCCCACCAAATATGCTGTGTCATGTGCTCCCCTCAAACTTATACCCACTCCCAGAATGCTGTGCGGCAGAATCTGCCTTGCTGGGGTAGATACAGGCCTGAGTGAACCATTGGCTGGGTTTCCTCCACTGCCCAAATGAGAACCCTCTCATTAAGTACAGTGGGAAGACTCCCCAGTCTCAACAGCCACACCTGGGAGACATGACAGCCCATCTGAAAATCACGGCCCTGCTGTTAAGCAGACAAGGACCACTATACTTTACCTAGCCCCTACATTGTAGGGTGCTACATCTGCATTATGTTTTTTGACATGGAGCCCCATTTTTAATCCCATATCAGTGAGTGGGTAGGTTACTAGAGGGCAACATCCCAGATACACTGACAGGAAGAAATCAATGAACTACCATGGCGCTCCACAGCACCATGGTAGTTTATTGAAAACTACAAGCCGACAGCCGCAAAGGATGTCGGGCCTTGTAGTTCATTCACACACAAAGCTGTGTGAAAGAATGATGCGTCCGCGTGGTGTAAAAAGTGCAATGATATATTGCTCAGCCATGCCATAGGTATATGTGGAATTACACCCCAAAATACATTCAGCTGCTTCTCCTTAGTATGGGGATACCCCATATGTGAGACTTTTACAGGACCCCGAAAACTAATCACTGCCTTCAGGCTTTCTACGGGCGTAAAATGTTTGTTTCACTCCTCACTACCTAGCACAGTTCGGAGGCCACAAAATGAAAAGATAGCACAACCCCCCCCCCCCCCCCAAATTACCCCTTTTCAGAAAGTAGACACCCTAAGCTAATTGCTAAGAGGCATGTTGAGACAATGGAATAGTTTACATTTTGCCACAAGTTTTGGGAAAATTACAAAAAATATTTTTACACAAAGTTGTCAATTAAATGATATATTGCTCAAAAATGCCATGTGTTTATTTGAAATGACACCCCAAATACAATCTGCTGCTTCTCCTGAGTATGGAGATACCACATGTGTGAGACTTTTTCATAGTCCAGCCACGTATAGGACCCCAAAATCAATCACTGCCTACAGGCTTTCTAAGGGCGTAAATTGCTGCTTTCACTCCTCATTACCTATCACAGTTTCAGAGGCCATGAAATGCCAAGACATCACACCCCCCCCCCCCCCCAGCTATTTGCAGAGAGGCATTCTGAGTATTTTGCAGATCTTACTTTTTCTCACAAAGTTTTGAGAATTGAAAAAAGTAAAAAAATACATTTTCCTTTTCTTTCTTCATTTTCCAAAACAAAGGAGAGCTGCAAAATACTCACCATGCCTCTTATCAAATACCTTGCGGTGTCTACTTACTGAAAAGGGGTCATTTGGGGGGGGGGGGGGGGGGGTTTGTGCTATCTTGGCATTTCATGGCCTCCAAAACTGTCATAGGTAGTGAGGAGTGAAGTCTCACACATGTGGTATCTCTATACTCAGGAGAAGCAGCAGAATGTGTTTTGGGGTGTAATTTCACATATAGCCATGGCATGTTTGAGCAATATAGCATTTAATTGACAACTTTGTGTAAAAAAAAAAAAAACATTTTTGGCATTTTCCCGATACTTGTGGCAAAATATAAAATATTCCATGGACTCAACATGCCTCTCTGCAAATAGTTGGAGTTTCTACTTTCCAAAATTGGGTTATTAGGGGGGGGGGGGTGGGGGGGGGGGTTGTGCTATCTTAACATTTCAGGGCCTCTGAAACCAATGGCATGTGTGAGCAAAAAATCTAATTTAGTGACAACTTTGTGTAAAAAAAATAAATAAATTAAATTTTCCCGAAACATGCGGCAAAATATTAAATATTCCATTAGCTCAATATGCCTCTCAGAAAATAGCTTGGGGTGTCTACTTTCCAAAAAGGGCTTATGGGGGGGGGGGGGTGTTTGAACTGTCCTGGCATTTTATGCTCAATATTAGAAGCTTATGCCATACATCACCCACTCTTCTAACCACTTGAAGACCAAGTCTTTTCTGACACTTTTTGTTTACAGGAAAAAACATTTTTTTTTACTAGAAAATTACTTTGAAGCCTCATATATTATATATTTTTTTTAAAACAGGGGCCCTACAGAACAAAATGGTGGGTGTTGCAATTTTTTTTGCACACTGTATTTGCGCAGAGATTTTCCAAACGCAAAAAAAAAAAAAATATTATTAATTTAATGCACAAATACACTATATATTGCCCAATTGTTTAGTAAAATATAAAAGATGATTTTATGAGGAGTACATAGATACCAAACATGACATGCTTTAATCACTTCAGTCCCGGAAGGTTTTACCCCCCTTAATGACAAGGCCATTTTTTGCGATTCGTCACTGCGTTGTTTTAACTGACAATTGCACGGCCGTGCAAAGTCATACCCAAATACAATTGATGTCCTTTTTTTCCCACAAATAGAGTTTTCTTTTGGTGGTATTTGATCACCTCTGTGTTCTTTCTTTTTTGGGCTGTAAACAAAAAAATAGCGTACATTTTGAAAAAACACCATTTTTTTTTATCAGTTTAGGCCAATTTGTATTCTGCTACATATTTTTGGTAAAATAATTCCCAAAAAGCGTATAATAATTGGTTTGCGCAAAAGTTATAGCGTTTACAAACTACAGGATAGATTTATGGACTTTTTGTTTTTTTTATTAATAATGGCGGCAATCAGTGATTTTTATCGAGACTGCGACATTGCGGCGGACAAATCTGACACTAACCCATGACACTTTTGGGGACCACTGACATTAATACAGTGATCAGGGCTAAATAATATGCACTGTTACTGTATAAATGACACTGGCAGGGAAGAGGTTAACACTGGGGGTGATCAAGGGGTTAAATGTGTTCCTTATTTGTGCTTACTAACTGTGGGGGGGAAAGAATTAACAGAGGCAGAGAGAGATCTGTGATTCAGCTTAGCTGAACATAGCAGATTCCTCCATTCGCATCGATCAATGTGGATGAAGAACTCTCTAACAAGAAAAGTGTTGAAAAATATATGGCCATGCATAGGGAAGATCCGCCTTCTGTGTCCACACCATCCCTATGCTTCGCCATATACAGTTGTGCTCATAAGTTTACACACCCTGGCAGAATTTAGGATTTCTTGGCCATTTTTCAGAGAATATGAAGGATAACACAAAAACTTTTCTTTCACTCATGGTTAGTGTTTGGCTGAAGCCATTTATTATCAATCAACTCTGTTTACTCTTTTTAAATCATAATGACAACAGAAACTACCCAAATGACCCTGATCAAAAGTTTACACACCCTAGTTCTTAATACCATGTATTGCCCCCTTTAACATCAATGACAGCTTGAGGTCTTTTGTAGTATTTGTGGATGAGGCTCTTTATCTTCTCAGATGGTAAAGCTGCCCATTCTTCCTAGCAAAAAGCCTCCAGTTCCTGTAAATTCTTGGGCTGTCTTGCATGAACTGCACGATTGAGATCTCCCCAGAGTGGCTCAATGATATTGAGGTCAGGAGACAGAGATGGCCACTCCAGAACCTTCACTTTATTCTGCTGTAGCCAATGACAGGTCGACTTGGCCTTGTGTTTAGGATCATTGTCATGTTGGAATGTCCAAGTTGTCCCATGCCCAGCTTCCGGGCTGATGAATGCAAAGGGTATGTAAACTTATGAGCAACAACTGTATGCTCTTTTTTAACTTCGGTAGTGAAATCACCTCCTACAGTGCTGCAATCATTGATTACGTATATGGGGAGAGAAAAAGCTGTTGCTGTCAGAATAAACAAATCAGTGCTGCAGCTGATGGGCATACCTGCAAAGCAAACAACAATAAAACACAGTAACAATAAACCATTACAGCATAACAGTATATTATAAAGTACAGTAAAAGCAGAAAGAGAAGAAAAGTAGAGTGAGAACAGAAAATTAACTCAATAAAATGACAACTATTTTTGGCTTTTTTACTTTTTAATTTTTTTTATATATTTAATCATTTTCTGTAACTTTTTTTGCACTTTTTTTGTAACTGTAAAAAAAACTGTTCTAGGCTAGGGTCTTTCAAAATGTGATAGCCAACATCTTTTGAGACCCTGTGTGAAAAATCGTGCCTTAGATTGTGCAGTGCTGTACCCTATACTAATACTCTGCTAGTGTGTGGTAGTGACGGAAACAGTCCCCGATGCAGAGACCAGGTTGGCCAGGAAAGAAGGGACAAAAATAGCGGGTGTCATGCCTATATCCACGTTTTCTACAGACACAACATCTTCTTTGGGGTATTCTTTGGGTAAGGGTACCAGGGAGGACAACCAGAAAATGACTCTCATGCAGCCGGCTCACTGCATCTGGATTGTGGATTTGGGCCACAGCACCTTCTGAATACAGAAGGGCTGTGATGATCTCTTATAGGACTTTTAGGAAGGATCCACTTCTTCCTGACACTTTGTATAGCACATAAGCATTCAGCAGAGCCAATTGGAATAAGTATACAGACACTTTTTTGTACCAGCGTCTGGCCTTACGGGCAATTAAGTACGGCGCCATCATCTGGCCGTTGAAGTCCATCTCTCCCATGTTAAGGTTGTATCCGTGAACACAGAGGGACTTTTCAACAACACCAGTCGCCGTTGCAATTTGGACTCGTATCTGCATGAATGGATGACACAACGAAAACATTCCGTGTGTCTGTCCACTTCACTGCAAGCAATTTATTACACTTCAAGCAGGCTCTCTCCCCCCGTCTAAAGGCCCGTACACACGATCAGATTATCGAACAATCTGTCGCCCGTTTTTTGTGGCATGCTAGTCTGATGTGGAAAGTGAAGAGGTTATTTTCATATTAATTTTCCCGTACAACAGAATTCTACTTCAGAAGTGATGTCATTTGTTGGATTGCTTTGTATGTGTTCTTTCGTCTCTGAGCATGCCTAGTCTTGCTCTTAAGATTTTTTTCTGTCAAATCTTTACTAATGAGACGAAAATCGGACGTTGTTTTGACGGACGACAAAAATTTTATGGCCTGCACATCAGGATTTTGTCAGCCGAAAAGTCAGAGTTGGCTTTCGATAGCACCATACTAACAATCCGAAAATCGACAGATCGGTCATCGGACAAATTTTCCCTACAGATTTTCTTATCGTGTGTACGGGCCTTTAGTCGGGAATCTACATGCCGTTGGGGGAAGCCCCGGAGATTAGGTCGCACGGTTCCACATGCACCAATTCCAAAATCAAAAAGGTGACTAAAAAGTGGCACGCTTGTGTAATGATTGTTCAAGTATAAATGGTACCCCTTTCCAAATTAGGGTGACACCAAGTCCCAAACAATCTTGTTGCTGCTCCTTATGTAGTTTGGGCAGTTGGGGGGCTCCACATTGCTATCTTTTCCCTCGTAAATCCAGAAACTATATGTATAGCATGTTGCCCTGTCACAGAGCTTATAGACAGACATCTTGTTGGGGCGTATACAAGGCTACAAACTTTTGGTTGAAGTGATTTACGAGGGGCTGAATTTTGTGGAGCTAGTCATATCCAGGGTCACCCCGAGGACGACAGAGTTCATTGTGGATTCTAGAGGTGCAGCCAGTCCATTGATGTAGATGTTGAAGAGGGTTGGACTTGGACTGCAGCCCTATCTGACTCCTCTGGCCTGTTGGAAGTGCTCTGTTCTTTTCTCATTCCTTTACGCTGCAGCTGTTCTTGGTATAGGATGACATCAAATGTTTTCCCTCATGTTCCACTCTCCAATAGTTTGAGGAATAAGCCTGGGTGCTGAACTGAGTCAAAGGCCTTCTTAAAGTCCACAAAAAAACTATCATCCCATGTCTTGTATTGTGGACATGGTTCTTGATGAGACTGTGCAGGGTGTAGATGTGGTCTGCCGTGCGATGGTTTGGCACGAACTCTGCCTGACCCTGCCTGACTTTTGCTGAGGACGTTGTGTTGTGTCAGGAAGTTGAGGTTCAGTTTGTTGAGGATACTGTTGAACAGTTTCCCTAATGTGCTGCTGACACATATCCCCCTGTGGTTGGCTGGATCGTACTGGTCTCCACTTTTAGGGATGGGTGTCGTGAGGAGTTGGTTCCATACTTTAGGGTATTGTCCACCACTCCGGACCAGGTTGAACACTTTACATATTGCAGCATGTACATCTGGGGAGCCTTGTTTAATAATTTCAGGCAGTATTCTATCCATCCCACTGCTTTTTTAGTTTGCAGGTGTTAGATTTTCTCCATTATTTCCTGTAGTGTGATTGGTACATTTAGGGGGTTTCGGAAGTCCTTGATTTTTCCCTCCATATCATTTAGTCTTTTGATTATGTCATTTTGTTCTACAGTTAGCCCCTCTTCTGGAATATCTTTGTAGAGGTTCCTAAAGTAAATGAGCCAGATGTCGCCATTTTAGATGTGGAGGCTGTTTTTTCCTGGTTGCTGAGCCAATATTCTTCCATATTTCCCAGAAAGTGCCATTAGAAGAGGCACTTCAGGAGAATTTTCCTGAAGTGCCTCTTCTAATGGCACTTTTCCACTGCAAGTACCGGCTCGGCTCTACTCGGCCCTGCTTGGCCCTGCTTGGCCCGGTTTGCTTTTCCACTGCTGGTACCACATGGTACGGTGTTGGAACGGTTCGGTACGGTACGGTATGGTTTGCTTTTCCACTAAAGTAGTACTAAAGTTAAGTGGGTGGGATAACAAGGGGGTGGGTGGGATTCTCTGACCAATCAGTGGCTAGTAGTGACTGCATGTAAAGGATTGCGGGATATGGTACCAGTTATGGTACCTGTTGGAACCACAATCGAGTAGGTACTGTTTTTTCAGAGCCGTACCGTGCCGTACCGTTCGGTTCCATGCAGTGGAAAAGCGCCGCCCTACCGTACCGTACCGAACCGTTCCGACACTATACCATGCGGTACCAGCAGTGGAAAAGCACAAAAGCGTGCCTAACCGTTCGGTTCCATGCAGTGGAAAAGCGCCAAAACTGTTGCAAGTTGTTGAAGAAGAAGTTATTCTTTTTCTCTTTAAGGATTTGTTTATATTTTCTCTGAGAGATTAAATGAGCTATCCTTAGGTTGGTGTTGTTGGGGTGTCCGTGTTGTTCGTAAGGTGTTCCTTAATGCTTTGCATTCTTTGTCAAAACATTTATTGGATTGTTTGTTGAATGTTTTCTTGCAGTTGGCTTTTCTCAGCTGGGCTGTTTCTGCTATGGTGTATAGTATTTTATGGAAGTCCTTTGCTGCCCGGTGTACACCTTGTGGGCTTTCCTCATAGGTGTTGTTTTGAAAGTTTTCAAGATGTTTTTTGATGTCAGGTCTGTCAGGTACTGCTCTGTATTTTGTGGTGGGCTGTTTGGACCATTTAAATGATGATGGCAGGTTGCAGAGAGAAGCCTGGTGGAATTTTGGAGATGGTTTATTTGACGATTTAATATATAGCAGAAGTTGGTTGTGGTCTGACAGGTATGCTTGTGGGGTGACTGTAAAGGCATTGATGAGTGCAGGGTTCATATCTGTGATGGTATAGTCTACCACACTGCTGCCTACGTGGGAGTTTCACGTGTATTTTCCCAGCCAGTCTCCCTTGGTCCGGCCGTTAAGGACGTAGAGCCCGAGACTGCGGCACAGATTCAGCAATTTTCTTCCATTTTTGTTGATTGTTCTGTGATAGCTGTCTCTTTGTATCTGCATCAACTCATTAACGTAATTTACAAGGCCCAGTATGTATGTGTTGCCATCAGAACTTGTATAGTCCTTTTCCCTTCCTGTTCTAGCGTTGAGGTCTCCAAAGATGAGCATTTGTCCCAGGGATTGGAAGTGGATTACCTCATTTTTTAGGACCTTATAGATGTCTGGTCTGAAATATGGAGACTCTGGTGGGGCAATGTATGCTGCACACAGGTAGATATCAGACTGAGAGGCAAGGATGGAGCTGCTTATTCTTATCCAGATGTGGCTCTCTCCTTTTTTGATTGCATTGGTGTTGTCATGTAGCTTCTCCTTATGCCAGACTAGTCTCCTGAGCACCGACCCTGTTTGATGTTTTTATCCTTTTGTGCGGGGACAGAGAATTCCTTATAGCCAGTAGGTACTATTGGTTCATCCTGTGCCCGAGTCCATTTTTCCAGGAGGATTTGTATGTCTGTCTCACATAGTCTTTGTTTGAAGTTTGGATCATTTACTTTGGACCTGAAGGCTGAAGCATTCAGACCCTCTATGTTCCAGCTACTAAATACTAAAGATGTCATTTTGTAGTTATATACCTTGCAATGGGTAAATTTCCTGGGACAAGCTAGTTTATGGGTGGTTGTCTCTGTCTTTTGTGCTTTTTGAGCTCAGTCACATTAGTTTATTGCAAAATGTGCTGAGGAGGATTCTTATCACCTCCACTTCTCTGCTTTGTGGTCGTCTTGATGTCCATCGTGGAGCGGATGGTTTTCTCCATACTTGCCATCTTTGTGGTCCTGTTTTTCCCTTTAGTGTGTTGTATTGGGTTAGTGGTGGGATTTGGGGTCTTGTAATTGTGTCTGTCTAAGAATGTTTTGTGCCATGTTCAGGGTAGTGTGTTCTCCCAAGAACAATGTTTTTGAATTCTCTTGCCAGGAGACTGACTCCTTGTTTGTTCAGATGTTTGTTGTCCTAGAGGTGTTGGGGAATTATAAAATGATGTTGTGCCAGGTGAACGGAAGGTTTTGATCTGGTTTTGTCTGCCTGCACTGTGTTGATTTGCTGGGTTATGTTGTTTGGAATATCCCTCCTTGGAAGAAAGGAGGACAAAATTACTTTGGACTATGGACATTTTTGTTGTGCAGTCTCTGTTAGTTGCAATAATTTGTCCACGATAAATTCCTGCTGTTTCTGGCTGTTGTTTGTGCCTGTGTGTATGATAAAATGTTTGGGGTTAGTGAAATATGGGTCGTCGATGACTCTTGTTGCCCGTTCAATTGTTTAACAGTGAATTTTGTAGACTCTTGTTCCTGGGAAGAGCCGTTTGGTGTTAAGGTATTTCCCATTTGAATCTATTATTAAAACAATTTCAGGAGTTTGTTGCCTGTTCTTGTGGTTTGATGATGGTTTGTTTGTGGTTTCCGGATTATTAGAGATGTCTTGGCTATTGCTGGGCTTCGTAATGCTAATTTTTGAAAGTTGATGAGTTTCACTAGTCTGTTGTTTGCTGATTGGTGAAACTCATTTCACCAGTCTGTTGTTTGTTGATGGGTACTTTGTCTGTACAGACCATATCCTTTGATTCTCTTTCCTGGTGGTTGATCTTCATTTGTGATTTTAGTGTCATTATCTCTTCCCTCAGTTGAGTGTTTTCTTGTTTGTAGCTGTTGCACTGTAGATCGAATTTCTTCTAGGATAGATTCGTGTTCAGATGTTCAGCTGTCCCCCCAGCTGGTCATTTACATTTTTGTCACTTTAGGCCCCTTTCACACGTATGGTCCGTTTGTCCATTTTTCATCCATCAGTTGACGGATGAAAAACGGACATCAATGCATCTCTATGTAAAAATGGATGACAACGGATGATCATCCGTTAACATCCGTTTTCATCCGCTTCCGTCAATGTCCGTTTTTTGGATCGGATGAATGCCCTATTTTTCATCCGTCAAAAAAACAGATCGGATAAAAAACGGATGTAAACGGACAAACTTCCTACAAATTAAGGATCAGGTCAAGGTCTATAAGAATTTAACATTTCCAGTCAAAAATCACGAGGAATAGATACCAACAGATACATTGTCTAGAGACATGCCTGATATCCTCTTAACCATTGTCCTCAGAGATTGCTTATCTCAACTCAAGAGAGACTTTATACAATTCAAAGAACAGCTTCAAAGACAGTTAGGCCCCTTTCACACATACGGTCCGTTCAGTTCATCAGTTCAGTCACATCAAAATGTATCACTTTTTCATCTCTTTTTCATCCATTTTTCATCTATTTTTCATCCGTTTTTCATCCATTTTTCCATCCATTTTTCATCCATTTTTCATCCGTTTTTTTTACATCCACTACCAATGCAAAAACGGATGAAAAATGGATGAAAAATGGATGGAAAAATGGATGAAAGACTGATGAAAAATGGATGAAAAATGGATGAAAAATTGATGAAAAATGGATGAAAAACGGATGAAAAACGGATGAAAAAGTGATACATTTTGACGTGACTGAACTGATGAACTGAACCAACCATATGTGTGAAAGGGGCCTAACTGTCTTTGAAGCTGTGCTTTGAATTGTATAAAGTCTCTCTTGAGTTGAGATAAGCAATCTCTGAGGACAATGGTTAAGAGTAGGGTTGAGCGAACACCTAGATGTCCGTGTTCGACGGGTTCGGCCGAACTTTAAAAAAAAGTCCGGGTCCGTGTCCCGGACTTTTACCGAACTTTTCCCGGACACCGAACCCCATTGAAGTCAATGGGGACCCGAACTTTAAGGCACTAAAATGGCTCTAAAACACCAAAGGAAAGGGCTAGAGTGCTGCAAATGGCAGCAAAACGTAATTAAGAGCATGGCAAGTGCTCTGCAAACAAATGTGGATAGGGAAATAACTTAAAACAACAAAAAAAAACAGAAAAATAAAACAATGTTCTTCTTCATCTCTGAAGGACGAGGCCCATATGGAGTAGGAGGGAGGTTAAGGTGGTGGTGGATGTGGCGGTGACATAGGCGTGCGCACAGGGTGTGCTGGGTGTGCCTGGGCACACCCTAATCACCTAGGGCACATAGCATTGCCAGTGAGGAGATGGGAAAGATCTCCCTGGGACCTGCTCTGCTCTATTTCTCCTTGCCTACAGGTACATGGCCCCGATACATTACTCTCCCTGCTGGCAAACACATGCATGTGTATTTCAACTTTGGGGTGCACACCTTAATGCAATAGGCTGCGCACACCTATGGGCGGTGTAGGTGGAAGCGGCGGTGGAGGAGGACCAGGGCCGGATTAACAGCATCATGGGCTTGGTGCTGAGGATTTTGAAGGGCCTTAGGGCCGTGCCTTGCCATGCACCCAGAGGAGGAAGGGTGCAGCCATGCATGCCTAATTCAACATGGGATGCTGTCTCTGAAGCCCATAAACACATCCATGCATCGCCAACTGTCCCTCCTTGTCCGGCCTTCACGCTGTGTGGGGAGGTTCTGAGGGTGCTGCCTGGGGAAGCGAGCATAGAAGCCAGACTTCTGTGTTTACAAGTGACAGAAGAGCGGTAACAGTGAATATGGCCAACCCGGGGCCTATATAAAAGGTAGGGGCCTGGAGCTGCAGCTCCAATAGCCCCTACATTAATCTGGCCCTGAGGAGGAGGACGAGGTAGCCAACACTGCTTCTTTTCACAAATTTTAAATGAGGGTACACCCCAAAAGAGTGAGAAAGAGCAAAAATGGAACAATGGGTGGGTAAGGTCGGTATCCATTGCTATTCTGCATAAGGTACGGAAAAGTCCCGTGGGATCCATGCCTGGTTCATTTTAATGAACGTGAGCTTGTCCACATTGTCTCTGGACAGGCGGCTGCGCTTGTCTGTTATAACGCCCCCAGCCGTGCTAAATACCCGTTCAGATAATACACTGGCTGCAGGGCACGCCAGCACCTCCAAGGCGTAAAGGGCAAGCTCAGGCCATGTGCCCAATTTGGAGACCCAGAAGTTGAAGGGGGCAGACCCGTCATTCACTACATGTAGGCGTGTGCACACATACTGCTCCACCATGTTGGTAAAATGCTGCCTCCTGCTAAGACGTTCCATCTGAGCTGCTGGTGCTGCTGTTTGTTGTGGCGTGCTGACAAAGCTTTTCCACATTTCGGCCATGCTAACCCTGCCTTCTGAGGTGCTGGCGGTGCCCTGGTTGCGTTGGCGACCTCCTCCTCCTCCTCCTCTGCCTTGTGCTTCCACTGTGGCCCCGCTGTCAGATGGGAATGCCAGCAGCATGGCGTCTACCAGCGTGCGCTTGTACTCGCGCATCTTGCGATCGCGCTCCAGTGAGTGAATTAAGGACGGTACGTTGTCCTTGTAACGGGGATCCAGCAGCGTGGCCACCCAGTAATCAGCACAAGTTAGAATGTGGGCAACTCGGCGGTCGTTGTGGAGACACTGCAGCATGTAATCGCTCATGTGTGCCAGGCTGCCCAGAGGCAACGAAAGGCTGTCCTCTGTGGGAGGTGTATGGTCCGTGTCCTCTGTATCCCCCCAGCCACGCACCAGTGATGGCCATGAGCTGGCCTGGGTGCCACCCTGCTGTGAACATGGTTCCATCTCCTCCTCCAGCTCCTCCTCCTCCTCATCCTCCTCATCCTCCAGAACTGTGCCCCTGCTGGACAATTGCGTCCCTGGCGTTTGCGTGTGCAGGAACCCACCCTCGGAGCCCCTTGCGAATGACTGCCCTGAAAGCCTTGGAAATGTTACCTCTTCATCCTCCTCCTCCTCCTCATCCTGTGCCACATCCTCTTCCATCATCGCCCGAATTGTTTTTTCAAGGAGGCATAGAAGTGAGATAGTTAAGCTGAGAACGGCGTCATTGCCACTGGCCATGTTGGTGGAGTACTCAAAACAGCGCAACAAGGCACACAGGTCTCGCATGGAGGCCCAGTTAAATTAAATAGCGGAATAGAAAATATGATCCAAAAAAAGTGTATGTATATCACACGTACACAACCACACTAGGCCCCAATTACTATTGTTTGTACCCCTAAAAGGCTAGATGAGGAGTAGGGGGAGTATGGAACAGGCAGCACCCTCAAACCTTCAGAAGTATGAGATGAACCCCAACAACTTGGAAAGGTGGATCTCTCTCACACGTACCGACACAGACTATCCCGCAATTCAATTGATCCTCAAAGGTTTTTATTGAATAGCGGAATAGGAAATATGATCAAAAAAAGTGTATGTATCTCGCACGTACACAACCACACTAGGCCCCAATTACTATTGTTTGTACCCCTAAAAGGCTAGATGAGGAGTAGGGGGGGTATGGAACAGGCAGCACCCTCAAACCTTCAGAAGTATGAGATGAACCCCAACAACTTGGAAAGGTGGATCTCTCTCACACGTACCGACACAGACTATCCCGCAATTCAATTGATCCTCAAAGGTTTTTATTGAATAGCGGAATAGGAAATATGATCAAAAAAAGTGTATGTATCTCGCACGTACACAACCACACTAGGCCCCAATTACTATTGTTTGTACCCCTAAAAGGCTAGATGAGGAGTAGGGGGGGTATGGAACAGGCAGCACCCTCAAACCTTCAGAAGTATGAGATGAACCCCAACAACTTGGAAAGGTGGATCTCTCTCACACGTACCGACACAGACTATCCCGCAATTCAATTGATCCTCAAAGGTTTTTATTGAATAGCGGAATAGGAAATATGATCAAAAAAAGTGTATGTATCTCGCACGTACACAACCACACTAGGCCCCAATTACTATTGTTTGTACCCCTAAAAGGCTAGATGAGGAGTAGGGGGGGTATGGAACAGGCAGCACCCTCAAACCTTCAGAAGTATGAGATGAACCCCAACAACTTGGAAAGGTGGATCTCTCTCACACGTACCGACACAGACTATCCCGCAATTCAATTGATCCTCAAAGGTTTTTATTGAATAGCGGAATAGGAAATATGATCAAAAAAAGTGTATGTATCTCGCACGTACACAACCACACTAGGCCCCAATTACTATTGTTTGTACCCCTAAAAGGCTAGATGAGGAGTAGGGGGGGTATGGAACAGGCAGCACCCTCAAACCTTCAGAAGTATGAGATGAACCCCAACAACTTGGAAAGGTGGATCTCTCTCACACGTACCGACACAGACTATCCCGCAATTCAATTGATCCTCAAAGGTTTTTATTGAATAGCGGAATAGGAAATATGATCAAAAAAAGTGTATGTATCTCGCACGTACACAACCACACTAGGCCCCAATTACTATTGTTTGTACCCCTAAAAGGCTAGATGAGGAGTAGGGGGGGTATGGAACAGGCAGCACCCTCTAACCTTCAGAAGTATGAGATGAACCCCAACAACTTGGAAAGGTGGATCTCTCTCACACGTACCGACACAGACTATCCCGCAATTCAATTGATCCTCAAAGGTTTTTATTGAATAGCGGAATAGGAAATATGATCAAAAAAAGTGTATGTATCTCGCACGTACACAACCACACTAGGCCCCAATTACTATTGTTTGTACCCCTAAAAGGCTAGATGAGGAGTAGGGGGGGTATGGAACAGGCAGCACCCTCAAACCTTCAGAAGTATGAGATGAACCCCAACAACTTGGAAAGGTGGATCTCTCTCACACGTACCGACACAGACTATCCCGCAATTCAATTGATCCTCAAAGGTTTTTATTGAATAGCGGAATAGGAAATATGATCAAAAAAAGTGTATGTATCTCGCACGTACACAACCACACTAGGCCCCAATTACTATTGTTTGTACCCCTAAAAGGCTAGATGAGGAGTAGGGGGGGTATGGAACAGGCAGCACCCTCAAACCTTCAGAAGTATGAGATGAACCCCAACAACTTGGAAAGGTGGATCTCTCTCACACGTACCGACACAGACTATCCCGCAATTCAATTGATCCTCAAAGGTTTTTATTGAATAGCGGAATAGGAAATATGATCAAAAAAAGTGTATGTATCTCGCACGTACACAACCACACTAGGCCACAATTACTATTGTTTGTACCCCTAAAAGGCTAGATGAGGAGTAGGGGGGGTATGGAACAGGCAGCACCCTCTAACCTTCAGAAGTATGAGATGAACCCCAACAACTTGGAAAGGTGGATCTCTCTCACACGTACCGACACAGACTATCCCGCAATTCAATTGATCCTCAAAGGTTTTTATTGAATAGCGGAATAGGAAATATGATCAAAAAAAGTGTATGTATCTCGCACGTACACAACCACACTAGGCCCCAATTACTATTGTTTGTACCCCTAAAAGGCTAGATGAGGAGTAGGGGGGGTATGGAACAGGCAGCACCCTCAAACCTTCAGAAGTATGAGATGAACCCCAACAACTTGGAAAGGTGGATCTCTCTCACACGTACCGACACAGACTATCCCGCAATTCAATTGATCCTCAAAGGTTTTTATTGAATAGCGGAATAGGAAATATGATCAAAAAAAGTGTATGTATCTCGCACGTACACAACCACACTAGGCCCCAATTACTATTGTTTGTACCCCTAAAAGGCTAGATGAGGAGTAGGGGGGGTATGGAACAGGCAGCACCCTCTAACCTTCAGAAGTATGAGATGAACCCCAACAACTTGGAAAGGTGGATCTCTCTCACACGTACCGACACAGACTATCCCGCAATTCAATTGATCCTCAAAGGTTTTTATTGAATAGCGGAATAGGAAATATGATCAAAAAAAGTGTATGTATCTCGCACGTACACAACCACACTAGGCCCCAATTACTATTGTTTGTACCCCTAAAAGGCTAGATGAGGAGTAGGGGGGGTATGGAACAGGCAGCACCCTCAAACCTTCAGAAGTATGAGATGAACCCCAACAACTTGGAAAGGTGGATCTCTCTCACACGTACCGACACAGACTATCCCGCAATTCAATTGATCCTCAAAGGTTTTTATTGAATAGCGGAATAGGAAATATGATCAAAAAAAGTGTATGTATCTCGCACGTACACAACCACACTAGGCCCCAATTACTATTGTTTGTACCCCTAAAAGGCTAGATGAGGAGTAGGGGGGGTATGGAACAGGCAGCACCCTCAAACCTTCAGAAGTATGAGATGAACCCCAACAACTTGGAAAGGTGGATCTCTCTCACACGTACCAACACAGACTATCCCCCAATTTAACTGATCCCCAGAGGTTTTTGATTAAATAGCAGAATAGAAAATATGATCCCAAAAAAGTGTATGTATATCACACGTACACAACCACACTAGGCCCCAATTACTATTGTTTGTACCCCTAAAAGGCTAGGAGTAGGGGGAGTATGGAACAGGCAGCACCCTCAAACCTTCAGAAGTATGAGATGAACCCCAACAACTTGGAAAGGTGGATCTCTCTCACACGTACCAACACAGACTATCCCCCAATTTAACTGATCCCCAAAGGTTTTTGATTAAATAGCGGAATAGAAAATATGATCCCAAAAAAGTGTATGTATATCACACGTACACAACCACACTAGGCCCCAATTACTATTGTTTGTACCCCTAAAAGGCTAGGAGTAGGGGGAGTATGGAACAGGCAGCACCCTCAAACCTTCAGAAGTATGAGATGAACCTCAACAACTTGGAAAGGTGGATCTCTCTCACACGTACCAACACAGACTATCCCCCAATTTAACTGATCCCCAAAGGTTTTTGATTAAATAGCGGAATAGAAAATATGATCCCAAAAAAGTGTATGTATATCACACGTACACAACCACACTAGGCCCCAATTACTATTGTTTGTACCCCTAAAAGGCTAGGAGTAGGGGGAGTATGGAACAGGCAGCACCCTCAAACCTTCAGAAGTATGAGATGAACCCCAACAACTTGGAAAGGTGGATCTCTCTCACACGTACCAACACAGACTATCCCCCAATTTAACTGATCCCCAGAGGTTTTTGATTAAATAGCGGAATAGAAAATATGATCCCAAAAAAGTGTATGTATATCACACGTACACAACCACACTAGGCCCCAATTACTATTGTTTGTACCCCTAAAAGGCTAGGAGTAGGGGGAGTATGGAACAGGCAGCACCCTCAAACCTTCAGAAGTATGAGATGAACCTCAACAACTTGGAAAGGTGGATCTCTCTCACACGTACCAACACAGACTATCCCCCAATTTAACTGATCCCCAAAGGTTTTTGATTAAATAGCGGAATAGAAAATATGATCCCAAAAAAGTGTATGTATATCACACGTACACAACCACACTAGGCCCCAATTACTATTGTTTGTACCCCTAAAAGGCTAGGAGTAGGGGGAGTATGGAACAGGCAGCACCCTCAAACCTTCAGAAGTATGAGATGAACCCCAACAACTTGGAAAGGTGGATCTCTCTCACACGTACCAACACAGACTATCCCCCAATTTAACTGATCCCCAGAGGTTTTTGATTAAATAGCGGAATAGAAAATATGATCCCAAAAAAGTGTATGTATATCACACGTACACAACCACACTAGGCCCCAATTACTATTGTTTGTACCCCTAAAAGGCTAGGAGTAGGGGGAGTATGGAACAGGCAGCACCCTCAAACCTTCAGAAGTATGAGATGAACCCCAACAACTTGGAAAGGTGGATCTCTCTCACACGTACCAACACAGACTATCCCCCAATTTAACTGATCCCCAGAGGTTTTTGATTAAATAGCGGAATAGAAAATATGATCCCAAAAAAGTGTATGTATATCACACGTACACAACCACACTAGGCCCCAATTACTATTGTTTGTACCCCTAAAAGGCTAGGAGTAGGGGGAGTATGGAACAGGCAGCACCCTCAAACCTTCAGAAGTATGAGATGAACCCCAACAACTTGGAAAGGTGGATCTCTCTCACACGTACCAACACAGACTATCCCCCAATTTAACTGATCCCCAAAGGTTTTTGATTAAATAGCGGAATAGAAAATATGATCCCAAAAAAGTGTATGTATATCACACGTACACAACCACACTAGGCCCCAATTACTATTGTTTGTACCCCTAAAAGGCTAGATGAGGAGTAGGGGGAGTATGGAACAGGCAGCACCCTCAAACCTTCAGTATGAGATTGTGTTCACTGTACCCCACAAAGATTGAGTTCACTGCACCCCACAATGATTGTGTTCACTGCACCCCACAAAGATTGTGTTCACTGCACCTCACAAAGATTGTGTTCACTGTACCCCCCAAAGATTGTGTTCACTGCACCCCACAAAGATTCTGTTCACTGTACCCCACAAAGATTGTGTTCACTGCACCCCAAAAAGATTGTGTTCACTGCACCCCAAAAAGGATGTTGTTCACTGCACCCCAAAAAGGATGTTGTTCACTCCACCCCAAAAAGATTGTGTTCACTGCACCCCACAAAGATTGTGTTCACTGCACCCCAAAAAGATTGTGTTCACTGCACCCCAAAAATGATTTTGTTCACTGCACCCCAAAAAGGATTTTGTTCACTGCACCCCAAAAAGGATGTTGTTCACTCCACCCCAAAAAGATTGTGTTCACTGCACCCCAAAAAGATTGTGTTCACTGCACCCCACAAAGGATTTTGTTCACTGCACCCCAAAAAGATTGTGTTCACTGCACCCCAAAAAGGATGTTGTTCACTGCACCCCAAAAAGGATTTTGTTCACTGCACCCCAAAAAGATTGTGTTCACTGCACCCCACAAAGGATTTTGTTCACTGCACCCCACAAAGATTGTGTTCACTGCACACCAAAAAGGATTGTGTTCACTGCACCCCAAAAAGATTTTGTTCACTGCACCCCAAAAAGATTGTGTTCACTGCAGCCCAAAAAGATTGTGTTCACTGCAGCCCAAAAAGATTGTGTTCACTGCAGCCCAAAAAGATTGTGTTCACTGCAGCCCAAAAAGATTGTGTTCACTGCAGCCCAAAAAGATTGTGTTCACTGCAGCTCACACACAGAAAAATGGATGTGGATCACTGACACCTGCCTATCTCCAATCCCACACCACACAGCAATATCGATTGTAGTTTGTAGAACACAGTTTCCCTAAAATTCAGCAGACTCTGTCCCTAACAGGATTGAGAAGAGATCGTAGATCAGGATTGAGTGCAGACCCCACCCCCCACACAGCAATATCGATTGTAGTTTGTAGAAGACACTGACCCTATATAATTCAGCAGACTCTATCCCTAAAATGCCTACAACTCGCCCTGCCTAAACACTCCGACCTGTCCCTCAATTCTATCCGGACACAAATGGTTTTTTCCTGCCTATCTTTCCCTAATCAGCAGCCAGCACGTTGATGTGTGCTCTGTCCCTGAATCTAAGCAGCATAATGACGCCGCTGCGGCTGCCTCGAACTTATAAAGACTTGGTCACATGCTTCAGACGGCCAATCACAGCTACTGAGACATTTGCAGGCATGGCTGGGATGGCTTAAGGCACACCAGTTAAACGATTGTTGATTGGCTGTTGAAAGCCCGCCATGAAAAGAGCGCCAAAGCATGCAAAACCCGGAAATAAAACGACCGAACACGGATTTTTACCCGAACATACAGTAAAGTGTCCGTGTCCGTGTTCGGGTACAAAAAATCCAATTATTCGGTACGAACACGAATAATACAGTCCGTGTTCGCTCAACACTAGTTAAGAGGACATCAGGCATGTCTCTAGACAATGTATCTGTTGGTATCTATTCCTCGTGATTTTTGACTGGAAATGTTTAATTCTTATAGACCTTGACCTGATGCCTAATTTGTAGGAAGACCTGTTTAAACGCCTCTATTTTTTTTTTTTTTTTCTGTGCTTTGAACCATGATGGTGCTATTGTGATAAATGTTCAGGATGAGTAATGCAGAATTATCCTCCTCATCCTTGACCTTGATCTGCCGGCCCTTGCAGACACCTCCTTTTGTAAAAATCTTGTAAAAGTTACAGAAAGCTGTATGCCAGGCTTCAGTATACTCAGTATGAAATAGCAAATAAGTTTTCTTTCTGCCATGTTTACTACTGGAAAAGTCAGCAGAGTCTCTGGATTTTGCTTAAGCTGTTCCTTTTTATGGATTTCTTTGTTTCCTCTGAATAAATAATCTCCAAAACATCAGATCCCTGCTGACTTTGGCTTGTGTAAAGAAGTCTGTGTTTGGGGTATTTCTTTGTTCTGTTCCATTTTAAGTACAGAAATTTGCATAAAAATATATGTATATTTTCTTTATATTTGTGTTTATTTTTCTATATATATGTCTGTTTGCTGTTGGTGTTCTAGTATGATGGTCCTACCTTGTGTCCCTGTTTGCTTGAATCCTTCAGCCTTTGATTCTCTCTGATGCAGGATACTTGTCTACTGGATGGTCTTGAAGTTTTGGCACTTTTTTCTTTATTCTTCTGTTTTTCGTTAAATTATTTCTTTTTGTTCATCTCTGTCTTGCATTTAGTCTTAGTTTTCATTGGTTTGCCTTTGCAATTTTGCCCATTACAAGGTATAAAGCAATGAGGTTTCAGGAGCTCATCCTTGGTGCTGCTGCTTCTCTCTCTCCTTGCTCTCCTCCCCACCCCACTCTCTCTCTCACTCCCCTCTCTCTCTCACCTCTCTCACTCCCCCATCTCTCTCATTCCTTCTCTCATCTCTCTCTTTCACTCCCCCCCTCACACCCCCTCTCTCTCACAACCCTCCCACTCTCCCTCACACCCCTCTCTCTCCCCCTCTCTCTCACCCCCCTCCATCTCTCTCCCCCTCTCTCTCTCACACACCCCTCTCTCTCTCATTCACCCTATCTCTCTCTCTCTCTCATACTCTCTCTCTCTCTATTTCACCACCTCTCTCATCACCTCCCTCTCTCATCCCCTCCCGCCCTCTCTTTCATCCCCCTATCTTATCCCCCTCTTTCTCATCCCCTCTTGCTCTCATCCCCTATCTAATCACCTCTCTCCCTCTCATCCCCCTCTGTTACCCACCCTCTCTCTTTTATCCCCACTCTCTCACCCCCCTCTCTCTCACCCCACCCTCTCTCTTTCTCTTACCCTCTCTCTCCCTCACCCCTTCCCCTTTCTAACCTCCCTCTCTCGTCCTTCCTCCATCTCTTTCCTACTTTCCCATCTCCCCCATCTCTTTCTCCCTCCCATTCCTATCTCTCCTCCTGCTCTTCCCACTCCCCCCCTCCCCCTTCTGTAGAAGTTTCTGTAATATTTCAGGTTCCCAGTAAAAAATATGTTCTGTCAGTAGATTTCCATGTTTTCTCGGGGTGTAAAAAAAAAAAAACGTGGCAACCCTTTTAGGAAGATGCTAATAGGAGCCGAATGGCCGCACAAGACAAGTAACCCCTCAGTTATGTAACCAGCAGGCGCTACCTTCAGCCTCCGAAAAACAAACCCTATACTTGCTGCAGTGTGCGCCGCACATATTTCTCTGGCATTAGGGCCAAAATTTGGATCTTACAGATAGGCTCACTGCTTTCATAAAACACCCTGGTTGTGTATAAATATGGCTCCTGCATGGCAGCCGTCTTTAAACATGGAAGTACTTCTACAGAAAGAATCCTGGGACTTCCTTACAAGCTATGCAGCAGTAAATTAAAATGCCCCCTCTATAGAGCTAAGCTCCAATAACTAAATGGTCACTCTCAGGAAGGTTCCCGGAGGCATAGTTGGGAAGCTGTCAGGCACCTGACAGGTTCTCTGATGGCTGCCACCTTTGAACCTGTCAGGTGTTTTCGGTGGCTTTCCAGCAATACCAGTGGGAATCTCAGTGAGCCCAAGCCGCAAACAAGAATTAGGGCTCTTCTGTGCAGCTGAGCTTCAATATGTAGAGGATGGCTGCCACAAATGCATGCAATGTGGGCAGTGCAATATGAAGGTGTGACTTTGTGAGGGTGTGGCTTAAGTGTGGGAGGGGACACAGGGGGCCCAATGATCTCCTATTGCCCGGGGGCCCCATGATTTGTCAGTCTGCCCCTGCTACCCAGTGAATCCCGTCATCTCCCCCAGCCACATCCTCCCCTACCCCCCCTCCCTATCTGCCTCTTTATCCCCCCTCTCTACCCCCCTCTCTCCCCCCCCCTACTTCCTCCCCTCTCCCCTCTATTTCTCTCCGACACAGACCCCCCCCCCCCCTCGCGCCTCTCCTGTCCCTAAACCCCCCCTTTTTTCTCCCCAAACCCCACCCCATCCTAGCCACCCTGCCCACTCCCCTTTCCTCCTCCATTTTCCAATCTCCCTTTCCCCCACCCCGTTTACCCTCCCTTCCCTTTGCTACTCCCCCCCTCCCCTTCACTTACCTGTCCACTTTTCCCTTCCCTCCTTTTCCCCAGCATTTACATCAGATCCACTCCTCTCCCACAGATTCCAGTGCCACAGACAAGCCAGTTTGGGTACATCTCCACCCATCATAGCATACAGCAGCAGGTTAGTGACCATTTCTCTGTTTTAATATATTTTTTTCAAGTATCTTTTGGATTTGTACTTTAGACTGTTTTTTAAGAAGCTCCTCTTATCCATTGCAATATTCTGCTCCTCTTTTCCTTCAGTTCCTTTTATCAGGTTTTATTCATTTTTAAATATGTATTGTTTTTAAATACATAGACTGTTTGTTTTCTAAATATAGCTTTACTCTTTTATATGACATTTTGACATATAAGACATACAAATGATTTTTACTCTCTAACCTTTATTTACACAGATGTACACTATGCTATATACATATATCTTTCTGTACATCTCTATTTTTGTCTTTAATAGCCCTGTAGAAGGGAGAGTCTCTGTTCCCCCGAGATGCGTTGGTTTTATCACGCTTTGCCACTTTCAATAAAACAACTATATTTCCACCTCTATTTTTCTTCTAATTGGATACCGGGTGCCCTTTTTACCTTCCCTCATGAGTATATGCGGAAACTACCTCAAGGCAGTCCCCAGAGGTAGCAGCCCAAGTCCCTCACAAGGGCTCACCGCCACCTTTCTGTAAAGTTGGGCCAGATTTATCGGGAGCGATCTCTCCCAACATGCCCCCACCATCAACCACTTACAGACCCCAACTCAGTAAGTTAGTCCAGCACGTTCTCCCATCTGTAGATGCCAATGTATGGCCATGTGGATAAGTTGGTGTAGCTCTACCCCTGCAGTTTGCTGAATGAGCCAATGAGACTCGGGACCATTCCAAAGAGCACCCTTAGGAGCCACCTAGAGTACTTACTTCCATCATAGAGAGCAATGGACTGGGGAAGAACATAGAAGACCCCTAGAGGCGAGCTGAATACACAGCATTACCATCAGGGAGTTATTACTTCATACTTATTTAAAGCAACCTTCAGGTGAGAGGCCAGAGAGCAAAGTGGTGTCACTGGGAAGGAGGGAAGAATACACTATTATATGAACATTCACAATCAAATGGTGAAGGGATACGCTATGAATATATAATGAGGACTAAGTACATCTGAGCGGTTATACTCATTGAATTCCTTTACTTATATATATCATGGTATCTGTTAATATTTGAATGTACAGATAATAGGTGCATATTGGCAATTATCTATGTGCCTTTTATTTTTTCTGAGCCGCATGATTTTAGGTTTGTGGACTTGAACAGATATTTATTCACTTACATTTTATTTTCACCCTTTTGCTTGATTATTATGTAAAATACACACATGATATTGCACAAGCTAATTGGCAGCACAGCACTATTCACGTTATATTATACCATTAACAATAGCTGTGGATAAGCTATAGAGTGCCAGCAGCAGCTGTATTATCAAATTCATTATACATATATTGATAGTGTGAGAGTAACACACTATACATTGAAACTTAATATATTGTCACCCAATGTTGTTGGTAATAAGGCAAGCATAAAATGGATTAAAAATGGTAATAACACAATTTAGCATACAAAGTGAATAACAGTTGGAACAAGGCACAAAATTATATTTGGGTCCAGATCCACATAAACAGCAAAGCAGCATAAACAGTTGCAAGGCCACCTTGAGGGTTTAATCTGCTAAGTGCTGCAACTATACTGCCAGAGCGCACTTATGGCAGTGATGCTAGTCCTAGATTGGCTGGATATGCACTGTCCAAAAGAAAAGAAGGATGGTGTGTGTGTGTGTGTGTGTGGGGGGGGGGGTGTAGGGGAATAAAGGAACTTGCAGAATAAATATTTAGGAAGGGGCAGTCCTTTGAGATGTTCTTCTGCTGGCTATTGTTGGGGCCCTTTAAGAGCATTGGTGCACTTAAAGTGTTACTAAACCCACAACAACAAAAAAAAACAGTAAAGTATGCTTGTTATACTTACTGTGGAACCTAAGAGGTTAATCCTTTGCATTGTGTATAAAGGCTGTTTGCTTACGCCTCTTTGCTCCTCCTCTTCTTTCAGTGTCTCCAAAAAAGAACCTGATATTTACAGAGCCAGGGGACAGACTGCACATGCTTAGTTTGTGTGTATTGCTAGAGAATTTTTTTTTTTTTCTAGGGAGAGTGCATGTGATCAGCACAGGGCCAATCAGGAATGTCCAGACATGTCCAGACAGAGGATCAGAGGGGAATGAAAACTCCTCCTACAAGCTAGGAACATTACTAGGAACTGATTCAAGTCACAAGGCTGATTTATTCTGCTGATGAGAAAAGGTATTTATCCATTTATATTTACTAAAATATTTGCATTTCCATGTTCTGTGTACTGTGGGAGACCAGATTTAGTGAATGCAGGTTCTGGGTTTAATAGCACTTTATTGACAGTCCTTGTTAACTTCCGTGCAGTATAGGTACAGTATTAGTATGGTAGCCTCGACACAGATGCAATGTAGATTTGGTTCCAATACTGTAAAAGTTCAGTATAATGTGGTATAGTGTTGGATAGGGTTGGTATAGGTGCAGTGTAGGTTTGGAAGAGGTGCGGTATAGAGTACAGTATGGGTATGGTATGGATTATGTACACTTGCTGTCCTGCTTTTAGTGGCTCACTCCCTGCTAGCAGTATCAGCAATGGGCGAATACCCCTTTTACCAGTCCTCAGGTTGCTGTGGTGACCTCTCGCTGTGGAAAGAGGCGCCCTCGGTCTCTCCCTGAAGCCCTCCAGTGATCCGTGGTGGGAAGCATAGGGTGAGTGGATTCTCCAGCCTACCCGTGGCAGCAGTGCAAGTGCTGTGAGGTGGACGGTGCTGCGCTGCCCCAGGGTGTCCTCACTCTCAGTCTTAGGCTTGGATTTCCGCTGGCATGGTCTCCCGCTGACAGGCAAATATTCAGAGAGTCTCTCTCTCTAACTTTCTTAGCGCCAAAGGGGAGGAACTTTCCTGGCAGTTTATTAATAATAATCTCTCCCTCCTCCTACTGCACAGTGCCTTTTAGGATCCATAATGTAAGGAGTCCATTGGCTCCATCATACAGCTGCAATCTCATACTACAACTCAGGATTCCCAACGCTCTGCATAGAAATCTATGGGCTTGCTTGGCTTTAGCTTTCCCCCTGCTGGCCAGAGGAGGGTGGTGCAGCAGAACATCAGTATCCTGGTAGTGGGAGAGAAGAATAACCGGCAATGGGGTTGATTTACTATGGGCAAATAGACTGTGCACTTTGCAAAGTGCAGTTGCTCCAGAGCTTAGTAAATGAGGTAAAGCTTCACTTTTCAAAGAATTTAACGTGCAAGGAAAATAAAAAAACAGAATTTATGCTTGCACATGATTGGATGATGAAAGTCACCAGAGCTTTTGCTAATTTTCTAAGCTCTGGAGCAACTGCTCTTGCAGAGTGCAACTGCACTTTGCAAAGTGCACAGTCTATTTGCCTTTAGTAAATCAACCCCAATGTTTCCATCTCCATATTGCTGTAGCCCAGCACCTGGCTACATTAGATCAATGATGTTATATGAGCATCCCCAACCCTTAGTATATATGCTGCAGGGCAGCTTGTTTTACCTCAATTCACACTTCAGTGAACAGGCCCACAATAGCTTCTAATAGTTTATATTTTTCTTATGCCCCATCCTGCTCTGCTTACCCTTGATCAATTGTGGGAAATCCAGCAGCAGAATTGACCATGTAGGGGTTGCAGAAAGCCAAACGATTTGCTGCACTTTAAGTAGCACACAGCCTTCAAGATCCATGATGCCCTGGGGCCCCCATATCTACAGTATTACCCCTTACTTCCCAACTTTGGAAAGAGGGACATACAGGGGCAAGCAACGAGGGGGGCCATGGCCATTGCATCATTTGAGAAAGGCATTTACAAGGTAAGCGTACCTTAATGTGCAAATATAATGAGCATACTTGTACAATATGGCAAAAGATCTTGGATGCCCAACCATTCCTAAGCAGTTGGGTTCCATGTTAAAGGCTTCAACCACACTGTTCGAAGCTTGCCAAAAGCTTTACTCATTTTTTTTTGTGAAAGCTTGTTGAACACACTGCACTTATGCAAGCTGAAAATGTGTACAGGGTCCTTTTTATTTTCTCACATCTTTTATGTGAACATATAAAGGCAGCCTTTGCATCAGTGTTTGTTGTTTTTTTTTAGTCAATTAGTCATTAATTCAAATAGACTGTGCAATTTGCAAGTTGCTCCAGAGCTTAGTAAATTAGGTAAAGCTTCTCTTTACAAAGAAAACCCCATCACATGCAAGGACATTTAAAAAAAATGGATGGAAGTCAGTAGAGCTCCCCCTCATTTACTAAGCTCTGGAATAACTGCACTTGCATGTCTATCTGCCTTTAGTAAATCTACCCCATTACATGTAGTGAAATATACCTTTCCTGACAGACTCCATGGCAGCATACGATTGGGTTAATCCCCGCCTCCACTTCTACCTTATAGGACCCCACTCCCATAAATCTTTGCTCCATTTCAGCATCAGTGTTCTTTTTTTGTCCTCCTCCGGTGCACCTTATGGTGCAAGATTTCCTACCTTCGGAGTTCACAAAGATTTGCCTGGCTTTCGGCGACCAAAGACAAGGAGTGGTTCGCTTACCAGGCGACGGGTGAAAGGGGGAGTTCGGACCTGCAGTTAGAGTCCATGATGAGGCATGTCCTTAAAGAGTCTCTGAGTGAGCCTGGGTTTAGCCACCAGGGGCCAGCCTCAGATCCCCCAATCTTTCCCGGGAGAGATGCTCAGGGCCTACATACCCTAGGTCCCTCACAGCCGAGTCGTCCCTCATTCCTCCTTTCGGACAGTAATTCGGAGACGGAGGATCCTTGTCCGGGATTTGCCTTTGGCCTTGTCCCTCTCCTGGTGAGGACTGTAAGGGAAGCTCTGAATTGGGAAGATCCAGTGTACTCCCCACCCAAGCAGAGAAAGTTTTTCAAACAGCTGAATAAGGATTAGCTGAATTCCCTTTTCTAGACGAGTTGGGGGAAGTTATTATTGAGGAATGGGGCAAAGTGGAAAGAAAAAACTCCATGCTTTCAAAAATGTCAAAGCTTTATCCCTTCAAGGAAGAGGACGTGAAACACTTGGAGTCTCCACCTCTAGTGGATGCGGCTGTAATGCGGCTTGCCAAACATGTGATCCTTCCTCTGGAAGACACGGTGTCCTTTAAAGATCCTCTGGATAGGAGGATTGATACCGATCTCAAGCGCATCTATCCGACGACGGGCATGGCCTATAAGCCGACCTTAGCTCTAGCAGCAATGTCCAAAGCAATGGAGATATGGGCAGACAGTGTGGATGAGTGTCTCGGAAGAGGTGGCTAGAGGCTCCCCCATTCAGGAGCTGAAGATGGCATTAGCTTTTCTAGGGGAGGCGTCCATCGACATTATCCACCTTTTGGCTCGGGTTATGTTGTCCTCCGTCACTACTAAATGTGCTCGCTAACTTTGGCCTTGGTTAGCCAATCCTTGTTCTAAGCAGGTGTGGTGTCGTATTCCATTTGAGGGTTCTTCCCTCTTTGGGAACAAACTGGATAATGCCATAACCCGGGCCACTGGCAGAAGGTCAGGGTTCCTCCCTGAGGACAAGCGTCTGTTTAATCAGAAGCGGCCCTTTCCCAGGAAGCAAAATGTGGACCGGGCCAGAGAGGTGCGCAGCTATAAGTCTGGCAGGGAATTCGAAAGAAGCTAGAAGCCAAAGCAATCCTCCATTTAGGAAAGCCCAGGAAGCCACTAAGTCCTTTTGAATTATTGGGACAATGGTAGCCAAATCCCTCATGGTCAAGTTGGGATTGTGGAAGATGCGGCCCTTCCAGAGAGGCTTCCTACAGCAGTAGAAATCAAGCGACAGGTTTCAATGTATCTTTCTGACGACAGCCATCCCTGGTGGATTCTGCAATTGCCATTCTTTAGCCCCCATTTCATGGGTCATGATAACGTCGGATGCCAGCAGTTTAGGCTGGGGCGCTCACTGTCTGGCAGAGATGGCACAAGGCAGATGGACCTTCCCCTCCTGTGGGATAGTCTCCAATATCCTAGAACTTCGGGCAGCATTCCAAGCGTTACTGGCCTTCCATCACCTGGTGCAGGGGTCTTCAGCGATGCTCAGGTTGGACAACATAACGGTGGTGGCCTATGTGAGGAGACAGGGGGGCACTCGCAGTCTGTCCTTGCTTCACGAAGTGGAGCCAATTATGTCCTGGGTGCAGAGGAACCTGGTCAAACTGTTAGCAGTGTACGTTCCAGGAGTCCAGAATAATCAAGCAGACTTTCTTTCTCGAGTCCAGCTCAACAACAATGAGTGGGCTCTCCACAGGGAGGTCCTTGAGTGGATCCAGTCCCTAGGAATTTTTCTGGATGTCGATCTCTTTACGTCTCCTTGCAACAGGAAGCTAGTGAAATATTATTCGAGGTTTAGAGATCCCCAGGCCTTTTGGAAGGACATCCTCATGGACAAATGGAGGTTTTATAGAGCTTATGCCTTCCCTCCAGTACCAGTCATTCTTCAGTTTCTGTGGAGACTTAGGACGGAAGCTGTAGAGATAGCGGCAGTAATTGCATACTGGCCCAACAGGCCCTGGTTTCCGCTGCTATCACTCCTCAGTTACTGGGATCCGATTCCTCTCCCTCCCAGACCAGATCTGCTGTCTCAGGGCTCGACCCTTCACCCGTGTCCGGCTCGTCTGCACCTCAGGTTCTGGTTCTTGAGAGGGGGGAGGCTGGAGGCTTTAGGTTGCGAAAAAACGAAGGTACTCCAAGACATGTTCCTAAATAAACACGTAAAAATTAAGTGTAGAGGGCGTAAAAGAAAAATCTGCCACAAAAAAGAAGGGGGGAGTATACCAGTGAAAAGCCAATAAGAAATTACTAAAATAAAAGGGAACTGGTTTAATACTCCATACCACCCACTGAAAAATACATAGGAAAAATAGGCAAACGTTTACTGGATATCTTAGATACGTATGATTTAATTGTCAAAACACAAAAACAAAATACCAGATCATGGATCTGTGCAAGATAGCAAGAAATAAAAATGGTACCAAGGACAAAGCACCACACACATTTAAAAACATTCATACAGCCAACCCTTCATCCTCCAATAGACAAAATGACCAGTTATATGACACTAAAGTGCAAATGCATATGAATAAGACAAATATAGAATAATGGAGGGTATATTGGTCGCTATGTAGGTGATGAGTAGCCTGTAAAAAGGAAATAGAGAGGGACTGAAAAGGGATATGGGTTAAACTCTGATGGACGGTTTGAAGACAAACTCCTTATCTCCAGAAAGGCTGTGGTGGGTCTCATAGGTTCCTAGTTGATGGAACAGTCACCTTCGTAAGGTGAAGAAATTCTGTGTGTGGTCTAGAGGAGGCACAATATTTATCGAGTGGCAAAGTGTGAGTCTCTCATGTAATAATTCCAATAGGTTGGGTGAACAGAAAAACCTCCCTCACACATCACAGGTATGATATATACCTTGAAGACAAACTCCTTATCTCCAGAAAGGCTATGGTGGGTCTCATAGGTTCCTAGTTGATGGAAAAGTCACCTTTGTAAGGTGAAGAAACTCTGTGTGTGGTCTAGAGGAGGCATGAAATTTATAGAGTGGCAAAGTGTGAGTCTCTCATGTAATAATTCCAATAGGTTGGGTGAACAGAAAAACCTCCCTCACACATCACAGGTATGATATATAAGTGTTCAGAGAAAATCCTTCACAGGAACAAAGAAAGCAACCAAAATTTGATGATTGGAAAACAAATATGAGATATACTCATCCATCCAGTGAGTCCGCAGAGGTATCCAAAGTTACTGAAAAAGGCTAGGAGAGGTAAACAGATCCCAGGAGTCCATGGATAAATTATCATCACTGAACAAAAAAGGAGGGAGGGGGGGGGGGGGGATGTAGATGTCTTATCGCAGGGCTTCCCATCTTTTTTGGGCCGAGACCCACTTCTGAATACAGTTATTTTTCGGGACCCACTTGCTTGTAATTGAATATTGTAAAGCGCTACAGAATATAAATGCAAATAATAATGCATATTTTTAAAGGGAGGGGGATGTTAAATTAAAAATATAAATTTACTACTTTTCAATTTATTGTTGAATACACTTGCCAGATGTTCTAAGTGAGGGGTCATAAAACTGTGGCATGTGTGGCATGTAAGCGGAGTTGTAGGTAATCAGCACCCTCATAGACAGTATAATGAAAAGAGAAACATGTAATAAGCCATAACATTTATTGCACAACGAATAACATAGTATCTTACACTGTGGTGAGCTTTAGTCCGTATCTCAGCGAGTCCAGCCGCACGATCCGGCCGTCCACCGGCCCGGAAGTGACGTCACAGGAAGCTGGTCCGGAGGGTTGGTTACATCCGAAGCCGCGGTGAAACGCAAGCTCCCGGAAATGACGCAACGCGTTTCGGAGCATGCGGACTCGGCTCCTTTTTCAAGCGTAAAGGGCTGCCACCTAGAGTCCTGTTTAAATACGGCAGCCTTCAATCAATTCATCGTGGAAACCAGGGGAAAGGGCGGCGCAATACTCTGCGGGACCGGCTGCATAACCAGCCCACTACAGGATGCGCTCATAATAATAATGGTGGTGAGACTTTAGGACTGGGGCTATTTCTAGTGTACAATACAACAATTATTGCAAACAAAAACACACTATTAGCATTTATAGCATATACGTTATCCAGGACGGACACTTGTTGACATAGCTAACACTTATACCATATTAACTAAAAAATGAAAATAAAAATAAGAAACAAAGGGAAGGGGAAAGAAAAGAATACATATATGTATATGCATATATATATCCACATGTAATTGTAAGAAATACACACACATATGTATATAGGTTAAAAAAGAAAGGAGGACTGAAAAAGGAAAACGAGCTGCCTCATGGCACTGGTTGTAGGTTCGTGAACAAATTCACGGATTAGTGCTATCCCTACCATGTACTCACGAGGATGGGGGGGGGGAGAGAAAAGGAGGCTCGTTGTTTTGTAATCCACGGAGAGTTAAAATCTTATATCATAAAAAACACCTCAACATGTTTATAACATAAACATGTGAAATAGCTATAATATATATCAAAAAAGCTGATTAAATATTAAAATATTAAAATAGTACATACATTTATATATGTATACACCATGTGATACATACACAAAAGGTACTAGGGGAAGGGGAGTAAGAAGAGGGGGAAGGGAAATAAAACAGAGAATAAAAATAATTAGGAATAAACTGACTCATAAAATCGTATTTATATCTAGCTCCTCGTTCAGTCCCCCGGGCGAGAGAACGTTCAGAGCGTATATCCAGTAGGTTTCCCTACTGCACAGACGCCTGAACCTCTCAGCCTCGGAGGGACCTTTGGGAATAGCCTCAATCACCCAGACATATAATCCCTCAGTGGATTTGTCATGGTGATGGAGGAAGTGTCTGGGGACACTATGGTGATCTTTGCCCTCCTGAATATAGCGTCGGTGCTGACCGAAGCGTGCTCTAAGGGTCCGTATGGTCCTGCCTACATAGTGCAGGCCACACGGGCATACCAGGCAGTATACCACAAATTCCGACGAACAGGTATGGAATTCATTAATTCCATACCTGTTGCCTCCAATCACAAAATCCTTCTGTCCATGCTTCACGTATTCGCATGTCAAACATTGTTTTTTTCGGCACTGATAGTTCACCTCTGTGGTCGACCCTGATCATTTGGCTTTCCTTGACCTAGACCTCCATCATGACAACCAGCACATACTAGCCAAGAATTATATAAAACCGACCGCAGGCAATTCTTTGTTGCATTACCAGAGTTGTCACCACCCTCGTTGGTTAGACAACATTCCGAAAAGCCAATTCTGTAGACTTAGACATAATTGCACTAAGACCTCAGATTATGAAATACAAGGCACAGTCCTTAAACAAAAATTCCTGGAAAAAGGGTATCCAGACACTATTGTAGAGCAGGCTTTTTCCCAATAGTTTTCTTTACGCACACCTATAGGGCTCTGATTAAGAGCACTTTCATCACCAAGTACAATAAATCAACACCCTTTTACCCAACTTTAAACTATGGAAAAACCCTTGTGCCTGTTTTAGCTGCAGTGCAAGCTATTATTGATGTCAGCCCCAATGAGCGTTGATGTAACACTTTTACCTTCTCCATTGAGTTTCCTGTCCCTCTGAGACCATAATTACTTAGCCTGTGTGTATTTTGCTGTGGTACAGAATTGTTGTCCTACTTAATTTGCCATACAGTAATAGACTAAAATATAACAGTACTTTACAGCATTAAACAGCATCTATATAATACTGTATGATATGCATAATATTGTGCAGATAAGAAGAACCTATGAGAAAAAAAACATGTTTTACCATATAATTTATGCTCGATTGGGCACATGTGGGGGGACTCTTTCTTACAATTCCTCCAATTGTCATGGTGCATGTTTTTTTTTATTTTTTTTTTATTGTAATTCATTTTTTTTTAGATGTTTTAAAATTCATAATTAAGTGATTTATAATAAAAATGTATTCATTTCTTAAATCATTAATACTACAATCAATATTTCTCTGATATTTTAATTTCATATTTTTATGTTATTTAGGATCCTAATCATAAATATAAGAAAATAACACATTTTTCTAAACATCCAGTAAAAAAAAAAAAGCAATAAAAATTACAGCCAGTTTTCATTGTATCTGGGCAGATTCTATGGCCATCAGACTTTTGAAAGTAAAGTTGATTTGTACACAGAGTTTTTTAGCAGCTTTCTAGGAATTGCTATAGAGATGTGCCCATTGAATCAATAAAGAGCTTGCAACAGTCTCTATGTCAGAGGCGTAACTAGAACCTTCAGGGCCCCGATGCAAGAAACCATGAAGGGCCCCCCAGACCCCTGGCCGGGGCCCTTCCCTTCAAGCCCGGGGCTCTTCCCACTAATCCTGGGGCTCTTTAATCTCATTGCATGGCCTTTTATTATGGTCCCGCATCAGGAACCTTTTCACAAGTTCTGCAGTGGGCCCCCTTCCTGCAATCTTGGGGCCTACCCACAGTGGTGAAATGCCAGGGCCCGGTCGCAAGTGTGACCTTTGAGATCCTAGAAGTTCACCCACTGGTTTGCTACCGGGCCCCCTGGAGCATGGGGCCCGGTAGCGATTGCAACCCCTGCAACCCCTGTAGTTACGCCCCTGCTCTATGTACAAGTACTGTGAGGAGACAGATCAAAAAAACAAAGAGATTTCCAGTCACAACTTACCAACCAGCCAGTGACCAACTGAATAGACCTGTCTAACAGTATGCGTTAAAAACAGGGGTTTGGTTGCACACATTTGCAAATACATGCGTAAGCTGCAGGCCCCGACAAGGCACCCTGTGATCTGCAGTCCCTAACTCTACAATTTAAAGAGTCTCTACAATGAGAGCACATGCATTTAATGGGATAGATGGAGGACAGGTGACTAGAGGGAGACCACCCCTCATTAAAGGCACAGGGTTACACTGAACACCCAGCACATCGCACAATGGCGGCAAAGGTGTCAGTGCGTTGCCTGGCTCAATATAGATATCAATGATGCACAAAGTGGTCACCGCCTCCACCTATAACTGGTCTTAGTGGTAAGGAGCACTGGAAGGGCGGACGCAGATCAAAAAAACAAAGAGATTTCCAGTCACAACTTATCAACCAGCCAGCGACCAACCAAATTGACCTGTTTAACAGTATGCGTTAAAAACAGGTGCTCGACACACTTCGCAAAGAGGACTTCCAGGACACATTCCAGAAGTGACAGGAATGCTGGGAGTTCTGTACAGCATTGCTGTGCAAGGGGACTATTTAGAATGTGATAGTGAAAACTGTGTGAAAATTGTGTAAACGTAAAGTACTTTCTTGTAAACAGGGCTAGTCTTAAAACTTTATGATACCACCAATATGATTTATGATTCTCTGCGGTAATGCTCCCATTGTCACTATTAGAAAGGTAGCAGTCCTAGACCCCAACAGTGTCTATCACTTCACTCCACACAGTAATCTGCTGCTAGGCAGCCTCCAATGGCACCAGTCCAGTGCTGTCTTCCACCCAAACTCTTCCACAATTGTCACTAGTGCGACAACTCCACTTTTAACATTTACTTTCAGTCCCACTGGCAGTAGACACCAGGACAAATAGAAAGAGTAAATCTGCCTAATGGGGACACAGACAGAAATAAAAGCCTAACAGGTGTTCTAACCCCTCACCATTCTATCCATAGTAAAAAAATGTTGACTTTAGATACACTTTATCTACCTTATGTTCATTGTATGTGCAGGATACCTGGCTCCACAAATAGGACCTTTAGGCACTAAGAACAACCTTAAAGCGGAGTTCCGGGCACAAAATCGATATTTTTTTTTTTGTGCCCGTCCGCTAGTTCAGCATAACCTGAAAAGGAATTGGATAGTTAGGTTTTTTTTTTTTAAAAAAACTCACCTTGTAATTGACGATCGTAAATACTCATCTCAGGGTACTTCCTCCCTCAGCGCCGCGGCTCCGCTGTCACTTCCTGCGCTGCGATGATTCCTGGGAGCTGAACGTCATCGCTCCCAGGAATCAATGCGACGGCACCGGCCCCGCTCGTCACTTCCGGGCGACGCCGCCTTACCCTGCTAAACAGCTTCTGGGCATGCCCAGAAGCTGTTTAGGAATGCGGCGCCGCACCGGAAGTGATGAGAGGGGCTGGTGGGGCGCATTCTGGGACAAGAAGACGCGGAAGAAGACACAGAAGAGGACCGCGCCGGCTTCAGCTGCCCACAAGAGAGATGGAAACGCTGTGGAAGAAATTTTATAAGTAAGTATTTCTTCTAAAAGGTAAGTGTGAACCGGGACAGATCAGAGGCTAGCCATTGTGGAATGTGCTAGCCCTGACTGTCCCGGGGGTACGTTTGTTAAAAAATGACTTCGGTGCCCGGAACTCCGCTTTAAGGCCCCTTTCACACTTATGCAACTTGTCATGCAACTTTGGACATCAGAGTTGCACGACATGTCGTTCCCCAAGGTTTCCAATGATACCCATTCATATATTATGCACAACTTAAAGTTGTAGCAACTTCAAAGTAGTTCATGCACTACTTTGGTCCGACTTTCATGCAACTTGAGGGCCATAGACTTCAATGTTAATCCTCAGAAGTTGCATGAAAGTCATACCTGAATGGTATACAATGCAACTTGTGTGCAACAGTTGTCCATTAAAACTGGTCAAAGCCAAAGTCATATCCAAGTTGCACCCATCCAAAGTTGCGTCAAAGTTGCATCAAAGTTGTACTCCAAAGTCGGGCAACTTTGGAGTCGTACAAGTGTGAAAGGGGCCTAAAGGGGCTCTAAAGGCTGAGTTTTTTTTTTACCATTCTATGCATTAAGGTAAAAAAAACTTCTGTGTGCAGTACCCCCAGCCCCCCATATACTTACCTGAGCCCAATGCTGATCCAGACACGGGACATCATTGGCTCCTGCTGCTGTAAATAACAGCCAGTGAGGAGGGAGCAGTGGGCGGGGCCGAGCCACACTGTGTGTGTGTATCAAAAGAGCTTGCTATGGGGGCATTCAGCAGGGGAGAGGGGCCAGGAGTGCCAACAGAGAACCTGGGAAGAGGAGGGTTGGGGCTGCTCTGTCCAAAACCATTGAACAGAGCAGATAAGTTTACCATGTTGGTCTCTCAAACATGGCAAATTGATAGCAAATTGAATTCAACGGGGGGAGTGGGTGGGGCAGAGGAGTGCTGTCTGTGTCAATAGATGCAGACAGGGGAGCTCAGGAGAGAGTGCCCTCATAGAGAGACACCAGAGAGGAGGAGCGCCAGCAGGGGACCCCAGAAGAGAGGAGCTTCTCTGTGCAAACTGCAAAGCTATTGCACAGAACAAATATATATGACATCTTATTTTATTATAAAAAACTTTTAAGCTTTACTACTTTAAAATGTAGCTCCTGCCCATTGCCTCCCTCACTATGGCTCCATTCAAAGTTGCACTCGCATTTCAGCACAGTAAAAAGAAGTATCAGGGCTCTGTCACATTGCTGCTTCATCTCCAGAGGCCGGCTGTCTTCTGGAAAATGCTGGTCTATGCAAGAGAATATGTCTCAAGTCCTCTATGCCCATGTCTCCTCTGCACAAAAAAAGACTTACCTACCTGTTCACAATAGTCTTTAGAATGCACAATGAGCTGCACATGCACAGCTCAGTGTACATTTGCAGGGCCCATTGCTGCCAAAATGAATCCCATTGTGTTTTTAAATCCTCGTTTTTGATGCATTTTAGCATGTAGTTTTGCGTTTTTTTTTCTCTTTAAACTCACTGTAACACAATTTATATACTCTAGCTGGTTACTAAAGAGTAGGCCGGGAAGCCAGTTGCCACATCCTAAACAACCCATCAATCATCAGCTGGATATAAAAAAAAATTATTGCTGGCAAAAAAAAATAAAAAATTGTGAAAAAAATGGCATGGGGTCCCTCCAAACTCCATACCAGACCCTTATCTGAGCATGCAGCCTAGCAAGTCAGGAAAGGGAGGGGACAAATGAGTGCTCCCCGCCCTGAACCATACCAAGCTGCATGCCCT
Source organism: Pelophylax lessonae (assembly GCF_965119305.1). Lineage (NCBI taxonomy): Eukaryota > Metazoa > Chordata > Amphibia > Anura > Ranidae > Pelophylax > Pelophylax lessonae. Next base: position 177,605,378 of record NC_138779.1, read on the forward strand.
AAACAGAGGGGGGAATTTGGGCCAGGGGGGTTCTGCCCTTGTACCCCATACTCCTTCACATGGAGGGAGGGGGCCAGGATGCAGGGGTCCTCTTTCTCAAAGGTGGCTTCCAGATTCCGATAAGCCCCCTGCCCACAGACCCCCACAACCAATTGCCAGGGTTGTGGGGAAGAGGCCTTGTCCCCATCAACATGGGGACAAGGTGCTCCTTTTCCTGTCCTGCTGTGCTGCATGCTCGGATAAGGGTCTGGTATGGATTTTGGGGGGGATCCCACTCCATTTTTTTCCACAGTTTTTCTTTTTTTCTATTCAGCTTTCATCGGGGAAACCTGCTGACAGCTGATGAATCATCGGTTGTTAGGGACGCTGCAGACAGCTTCCCGGCCCGCTCCTTAGCAACCAGCTATATACAGTATTTTTAAAGGGAAAAAAAACACAAAATGCATCAAAAATCGCATCACAAATGCAACACTTGCGTTTCTGGAGCAAATTCATTGAAGTCTATTACACGCAAGACATGGGAAAAAGAGCCCCCGACCAGTGGCAGCTGGTGCTCCATGGGCAGGCGGGCCAGCAGATGGGCCACACCATACCCCTCCCTCCCTGGACCACACCAGCTCGCTTGCACACCATACCATCCCACCCCCCCCTCGTCGCCGGCTCACTAACCCTGGAATGAAGTGGAGAGCAGGCAGCGGCGGCTTCCCCAGCACCTCCTCCCTCCTCCTCCTCCTTGGCCAATAGCATGGCCTCTCCTTTCGGCCAATCGGGAAATGGGTCTCAGGACCCACTTCCTGATTGGCTGGGAGGAGGATCCATGTGATAATAGCGAATATTCATTTGCTATTGTCACACAACTGGGTGGGCTCGGGGCGCAGTGCTCTGTGCCCCGAGCCCAACCTTTTTTGAATCCTATTAGAGCCTCTGGCTCTAATCATGTGCTTCAAAAAAAAAAAAAACCCATTGGAATCCATGCATCCGGTGCCCTGCATGTAGATTAGGGGGCCGGACGCATGGATAGGGGGGCCCCCATTGCACCAGCCGCCACTGCCCCGACCCTTTCCAAAAACACACCGTCTGCAAAACGCATAGATATGAACATGTATAATAGTAAACCATGGTAAATGGACTGTAGTGTGTTTCTGCAAACTGCAAAACACACTAAAAACGCATAGGTGTGAACGTAGGGTAGGAACACACCACTTTGGCAGATGCCGTATGTATAGTATATTTCAACTGCCCAACTAGTTGCTTATAGTTCCAAGCTAACATTTTAAGTCTGGATTTGTTATGATACTTCTAAAACATAATGCAGTCTCTATAATCAGTGAATATGAATGCCTGTACAAGAGAGACAGTTATTGTTGCTGATGTGAACGTTAATTTGAGGACTATTACTGTCTAAAATGGGTCTGGTGCTATAATACTGCAGCTAGAGCGAAGGCAGAAAAAAAAGATGGACAGTCTGTCTCTTTAAGAAGTTAGCATTGGCTGATTGTTCACTTCGTAGTTGATGCTTCGAGACAGGAGGTCAGATGCTATTTCCACACAGCGCTGAAGCAATTGTGCTTCTCTAGGCATTTCACGTGTCCCGGGACCCTGGGGAGAATTGCAGAGAAGCCGTGTTGAAAGATAATGAATTACACTACTGGAGAGGCAGAGCTAAACTGGGAAGGATGGGTAAAGGGGGACATGGTTGGAAGAAATGCTGAGTATAAAAAAAAAAAAAAAAAAGAAGAAGAGGATTCTGGGAAGAATGTGAAAAGGTTTATTGACACGGAAAAAATACAAACCCTCTTTTGCTGGATGTCATCCACCCCAGACTAATATTGAGAAGATGCTATTGTTACTATGGCACGTAAAGGGTCATAAAAAAAAGAAAAAGATTCGGGCCTTGAAAACACAGATGCAGGAGCTTGCATTAAATACTATAAATACATCAAATACATTAGACTTCAATTCAAATTGGAATATACCCTGGAGTAAAAGAAACAAAATACAGTATATTTAGTAGACACGACATGTTGATTTTCTGTTGAGACACTTCCCTAAAAGAGTATATTCACTCTAAACTGATCTTTTACTATTTCCATGTCAATGGATCCTGGTTAGCAGTATGAACCATACATTTCTGTATCAATAATTATTTTTATTAAACAAAATAAAGAGATTTTACAATCACTTGTGTAGCACTACTTCCAATGGAGCTGCTGGTTACGGGTCCCCCTGGGTTACCATTAGCAACAGTAGAACAATCTGGCATGTTTCCAAGTGTTTTTACCTCAGACAAGGACCAGTCCAGTTTCTTTGGTTTTTATGTTTTATTAGGAACTTGGATAGGAGAAGGGATGAGTGTGATACTCCAACTGAACTGAACTATGCACCATAGGCAGGGGCGCCTTGAGTAAAACGCTGATTAACACTGAGTAATGCTGGGTAACACTAAAATTGAGCTAGTCATGGCTAGGCCACTAGTTTCAGTCTGTCAATAGCTGTGACGCAGAACTGAAGTAATTCTCTGAGGCAGTGGCGTAGCGTGGGTTGTCAGCGCCCGGGGCAAGGTAAGTAATTTGCGCCCCCTACACAGATCTACACAGACCACTACACTGACACCTACACTGACCTAGCTGACCACTACACAGACCTACCTTATTCCTACACTGACCTACCTGATTACTATACTGACACCTACACAGACCTACCTGACCACTACACAGACACTTACACTGACCTATCTTATTCCTACATTGACTAACCTTATTCCTGCACTAACCAACCTGATCACTACACTGGCCTACCTAATTTCTATACTGACACCTACACTGACCTATCTGACCACTACACTGACCTACCTGACAATTACACTGACCACTACACAGACCTACCTGTTTCCTGCACTAACCTACCTGATCACTATACTGACACCTACACAGACTTACCTGACCACTACACTGACCTACCTAATTACTATACTGACAATTACACAATAGCCGAATGTGTACGGCCTTTCCCAAGCAGCAGCGGCACATGAGCGATGACATGTTGGCGCCAGGCGGCGCCATTTTTAAATCTAAGGCGCCTCAGGAGCATGTCGGGCCGGCCGGAGACATTTTTTTTTATGACTGTTTAAGTGACGCTGGCGCGGCTGCGGGATGCGCTCCCCCCCCCCCAGATTTTGCACCTGGTGTGGCTGCCCCCCCCCCAACACCCCCCCAAGCTACGCCACTGCTCTGAGGTAATCTGAAATCTGAAGCAACTGAACTCTACTTCAGGGCCCTTCCTGGCACCCTCTTTGTTCCTAATCTTCAGGGTTCACTACACGGCACCCCCTTTACTGTAACACTCTTAATGAGTTGGCTCCTTGTTCCCCCGACTTCTCTGGAGTGGTCCCCTCTCTTAGGCAGAACCCTAGGCAGATCCCTTGGTATTCACCAGGTAATCTGTACTCTGAAGCAATCTGTACTCTGAAGCAACTGAACTGTACTGCTGAAGTAATCTGTACTGCCGAACAACTTCAGGGCCCTTCCTGTTACCCTCTTTGTTCCTAATCTTCAGGGTTCACTACACGGCACCCCCTTTACTGTAACACTCTTAATGAGTTGGCTCCTTGATCCCCCGACTTCTCTGGAGTGGTCCCCTCTCTTAGGCAGACCCCTAGGCAGATCCCTTGGTACTCACAATACTGTTTTTCCCAAAGTCCTCTGCCCAACAGCTCCACTGGTCAGCACACTGGATCCTCTGCCGCCCAGCTCCACTCCTGGTCCCTAAGCCGACTGCCTGGACCACCTTCCTTACTCTGCAGGAGGAGAGACAGCCGTCCACCTTCTCCTGGGACTTTGCTCCCACTAAAAGACACCCTGTCACATGCCCCCTTTGGATTTATTCCCTATCCCAGGATGCATTGCAGCAATGCCCACCCACTGGGACAGTCATGAACCCTGGTGTGCTATTGGCTAGGTGTCCTCCACTGTCCAACAATATCCCTCATTGGATACAGTGGGGAGACTCCCCAGACTCAATAAGTCACACCTGGAAGCATGTAACAGGCTAACCTACAGATCAGCCTCTCCTGATAGGCAGAACAGAGCTATACATATATTTTACCTAACACCTACCTAGGAGGGTGCTACACATGTCTACCAGTTTTCATTTCAAGATACACCACTGATGAAAAAGTAAAAAGGTACTAGTAGCAATATTCAATAAAAAGTCTTGCATTAGGCTGGTAGTACATTATACAATTTTCTTATTCAATTTTCTTTAGATTTACCTTCAAATATGTAGTGGAAGGGCCTGCCTGATTGCATACACATTGAAAGCGTTTAGGTTTGACCTCATATTATATAATTTTGGTAAATCTAAAGGAAAACTAAAAAAGGAAACTGTATATAACTGTATATAATATATAGCCAGCCTAAAGGCCCGTGCACACGATAAGAAAATCTGTAGGGAAAATTCGTCCGACGACCGATCTGCCGATTTTCGGATTGTTAGTATGGTGCTTTCGACAGCCGACTCCGACTTTTCGGCTGACAAAATCCTGATGTGCAGACTATAAAATTTTTGTCCTCCGTAATACAATGTCTGATTTTCATCTCATTAGTACAGATTTTGACGGAAAAAAATCTTAAGAGCAAGACTAGGCATGCTCAGAGATGAAAGAACACAAAGAAAGCAATCCAACACATGACATCACTTCTGAAGTAGAATTCTGTCGTAGGGGAAAATTCGTATGAAAATAACCTCTTTACTTTCCACATCAGACTAGCATGCCACAAAAAACGGACGACAGATCGTTGGATAATCTGATCGTGTGTACGGGGCTTAAAGGCCCATACACACGAAAAAAAAATCAGAAGGAAAATTTAGTCCGAGGAACGATCTGCCGATTTTCAGATGGTTAGTATAGTGCTTTCGACAGCCGATTACGAATTTTTCGTATGACAAAAACTGGATGTGCAGGCTATAAAATTGTTATCATATGCGAACACAACGTCCGATTTTCATTTAATTAGTACAGAAAAAGTCATAATAACAAGACTACGCATGCTCGGAAATGAAAGAACACGTACAAAACAATTCAACACAGGACATCACTTCTGAAGTTGAATTCTGTCATACAAGAATTTTCGTAGGAAAGTAACCTCTTCACTTTCCATATGAGACCAGCATGCAACAAAAAAACTAAAGAAAATGTGTCTGATAATCTGATCGTGTGTACGAGGCTTTAGAGCAAAGAGTCAACTTCAGAATTGGAGGGTGGGTTGTGAGTCTGTGCTCAGTATGTTGCAGTGCAGTGGAGAAAGAGCAAATCAAAGCCTGTGAGGTCAATCAACCTCACTAGGGACTTGGAGACCCCATGTACTCATATTAGAAATTCTAATGAGAAATTAATTGTATATCCTTAGCGCTATATAGAGGTCAAGATACACCAGGTGAGAGAGGCATAATTAGAGGGAGTAGAAACAGGAAAAGAAAAAAAAAGAGACCCCCCCTCGGCTTGAAACCAGCTCCACCCCCACCCTGACGCTCAGTTATTGGCCTGTATATAATATATTCACAGATTCCAGACTCTCTCAAATCTGTCCTGTTTGTCTTATAAATTTCTTGCCTATTTTTCATGGAGCATAATCCAGGAAGTCTATTTTTTGGTTGTACCACAGATGATTTCCATGCTTTAGCAATGGAGATTTTCGCTAATAAAAGATAGAGTCTAAAGCCTCGTACACACGCAACGATTATCGGCCGACCGATCGTCCGACTTTTGTCCAGAGTTGTGTTTTGTTGGTTGGAATGTGCCTAGACTGCACACGAATTTTCTCCGCCAACAAAAATCTACTTCAGAAGTGATGTCATGTGCTGGTTTACTTTCCGTGTGTTTTTTCTTCTCTGAGAATGCCCAGCCTTGCTCATCAGATTTTTTTCTGCCGAAATCTGTACTGACTGACGGAAAATCGGCCGTTGTGTTTGACGGCCAACAAAAATTTTATAGCCTGCACACCAGATTTTATTAGGTCGGAGTCGGTTGTCGAAAGCATCATACTAACAAGCCGAAAATTGGCCGATCGGACGTTGGCCGAAAATTCCCGGCCAATAATCAATGCGTGTGTACGAGGCATTAGGATGCCTGGGAATATCCATAGCCTGTTCCTTCAAGAGAGCTGTCTGGGCATTCTTGGGAACATTAATCGTGGTATTGTGTAGATTCTCTTTCAGTGTCATTTGACTTTTAGGACTCTCCCACAAAATGAGGAATATCATTCCCATAGGTATTAGGGTGTCACTCTAGCAGGTACTAGATACCAGTGAAAGAAGACTTTATAATTAGCTCTGATTAGAGGCGTATTGCATATGCCCTATAGCAGGGGTCTTCAAACTATGGCCCTCCAGTTGTTCAGGAACTACAATTCCCATCATGCCTAGTCATATCTGTGAATGTCAGAGTTTTAGAATGCCTCATGGGACATGTAGTTCCGCAACAGCTGGAGGGCCGTACTTTGAGGATCCGTGCCCTATAGTATTCTAGTAGTCAAGGAGGTCTAGTTTTCAAACTTCCTCTTATGCTAAGTGATGGAGTAGTTTAGACTGGCTAATTTATCAATGGATGAACTGTCAAGGACCTGAAGAGGAGCAGCTAAAATTATGGGGGGGGGGGGGGGGGGGGAGTAAAATTAAAAAAAAAAAAACAGGATTTTTGCTAGCACATGAATTGATGTCTGAAGTCAGCAGCACTTAACTTCATTCACTGAGCAAATTCAATTTTCCCTATTAAATTTGAATTTTCACTTAGCTTAGTGAATGTGGTGAAGCGTCTGACCTTAATCATCCAATTATAAGCAAGCAAAAAATCAAATTTTTTGATTTTTCCTTGCATGTGATTGGGCATTTTCTGCAAAGTGAATTCACTAAGCTAAGTGAAAGTTCCCTTACAAAATAAAAAGTTCACATGGAAAGTTAATATGCTCCACCCCTTTAATAAACCAGGTCCACAATGTGCAGATCTGTGGATAACTCTTTGATCTGCACATAAGCACAAAGATGCGCACCAGCCTAGAGCGTTACACAAAGCACGATTTATTTTAACCACTAGCTGACCTGTGACAGTACATACAGTATGCTGCGACGGGGTGCCACATGCAGGCATAATAACATATATGTACGTCACTTGCCTGCACTGGGTTTTGGAGCGGGTTTTGGAGCGCGTTGCACGCGTCCCCCCGGTTTGCGGTACTCGGGCCTGGTAATTATGTGATCACTATGCAATCACATGATCACAGTTCCAACAAAGCTGTTATGAATGAATTAATTCATCACAGCTGTGTTGCCTATGCTGTGATTGGCCCACAGCTATCACATGACATCTGGGATAGTTACAGTACCTTGTATTATGTAATTGGCTGTAGCCAATCAAAGATCACTAGTGATCACAGCTGTCATGAATAGTTAACCCATTCATGACAGTTGAAAACTTTGTTGGTACAATGATCTTCATTGTAACAGCAAAGCGTACAAAGAACAAAATCCTTAATCACGGCCCCAGAGTAGTACATTGTTTCTATGGTGACACTAAACTACTCTGATGAAAGTACTGTATTTAAAAAAAAAATTAAAAATGAAAAAAAATTGTGTAAAAAAAATTGAATAAAGAGTTAAATTTTTTTAAAAATACTGTTACCAGTCAGTGTCCCTGATCACAGCCACAGCAGTCGTATCATGACACTGCACTGCACTAGTGACAAAAAGTAAAATAAAATTGTGGAAAAAAAAATACAATTTATTCAATACCTTAAATTTCAAAAAACATTTTGAGAAAAAGTTACAACTTCAAAAAACTCACCATGGCTCTTACTAAATACCTCCGACTGTCTACTTTGTAAAAAGGGGTAATTTGGGGGATATTTGCACTGTCCTGGCATTTTAGGGCCTCAAGATATGAGATAGGCCATCAGTACATCAGAATTGAACAATTTTTAAATATATATTCCATACTTTGTAGATGCTATAACTTTCACACAAAACAATTAATAAACTCTAATTGGGATTTTTTAATGAAAGACATATAGCAGAATACATTTTGGCATTAATTTAATGCAAAACTCGATTTTATTGTATATATTTTATGAAAGAAAGTAGAAAATATTGTTTTTTTTTTTTTGCGTTTACATCACAAAAAATAAAAAACCCAGTGGTGATCAAATACCACCAAAAGAAGCTTCTATTTGTGTGAAAAATATGAACAAAATTTTATTTGTGTACAATATTGCATAACCGCGCAATTGCCAGTTAGAGCTGCGCTGAATAGCAAAAAATCCTCTGGTCATGAAGGGGGTAAAACCTTCCAGAGCACAAATGGATAAAAGGTGGACCAAGATGGCATCAAAAACAAACTGCAGATGCCGTTGCATGCCGTTGAGCTGCTCTGCGGAATAGGACACTGGTCTAGACTCCACTGATTCCCCTCCATTCCCTCTGTAGATGTATCGGGTGCAAGTTAAAGAGAGAACATTTGCACTCCATGTTCTTTATAGAGACAAACAAGTAGCTGTATACTGATGACATCACTCATGATACATCTTTAATGAGGCAACACAAAATACACTGAGATTCCCCACCTCTAGACCACCCCTTTCTGACATGTTTTACAGTTATGGTCTAAGTCATAGAGAACTCTACCACCATGGTCGTCAGTGTGAAATGCATCAGAAGGTAAATCTATATTTTTCTCTGTCTACCAGAGAGCAGGATCTGCTAGTGAGGTCTGCTCAATGTGCTCAGGTGCAACAGTCTATCTGCATAGTGTTTAGTACAGCCCTGGTGATTCGGCAGAGGAAATGTGCCTAGGTGCATGCTGGGATACTGTGTAAATGTCAGGAGCACATCTACTCGGGGTCTTACGTCTGGATAGCAGAGTCCCAGAGGGAGGGGAGGCTGCGTCCTCCTCTGTAGAGATGCCATATGGCCTCAGGTTGTCGATCTGAGGGCCTAAAGAGATAGAGAGGAACTGAACCCAGAGGTCCTGTGGAGCTGACTGAGAGGGGAGACACTGAAGGATCTGATTCTGCAGTACAGTGAGTACAGATCTGTGTCGAGGGGCCTGACCTGAGGGGGGCCACCCCTGCAGCTAGAAGAGTCAGTGGGCGGGTGTCAGTAAAGGGGATGCTAAAGAGTGCCCTGAAGAGAATGTAGAGAGAATGTAGAAAACCAACTCTATTGCTGGGGAAAGAGCAAGGAGACTTAACCCTTTCCATACATGTGGCAGCATGGTTTAAGCAGTGTGGCTGCTTCCACAAGCAACCTGGTGAGGCCAAGTGAGAGTTGCCCTTATCCAATGTACATAGTTTCAGTTGGAGTATCCCACTATTCCCTTCTCCCATCCAAGTTCCACAATAAATTCTAAAACCTAATACCCTTGGACTGTTTTTGAGCAATGAGCCATTGGGAGTATGGATTAATGTGTGAACTGTACCCTAAGTGACTCTTTGCTGTTAATCAGAGGAGGCCCAACAAGTCATCATACAGCAAGCCCTACAGGGACAGTGCTACATTTGGGGGCGTTGTCTGGAACTCACAGCACAGTCACAGCAGCGGTTGCTACCGGCAAAGGCTAAGTATTTGCCCAAGTAACCCTATGTCTTCTCAAGCAAAGTGCTGGAGTGTCAGTGGAGAAAGTAATGTCTGCTTTACAGTGATTAGTGCAAGTGTGCTTCAAGTCATGGTCACAGCAGTGGTTGCTATCGGCAACAATTGGACACTTACCTAGGAAACATTATGTCTTCTCAAGTAAAGTGCCTGAGTGACGATGGAGAAAGGATGTGCTGTATTGTATGAGAAAATGGTGTCTGCTTACAGTAACCTGTGCAAGTGTGCTTTCAAGTTATGGCCAAGCAAGCAGTGACCCGGGATGTGGGAACAGGCACATCAGGGGTTCTTTCTGTACATGTGCTATGGAGGAAAATGTCTTCTGTGCAGTCAGTTACAGCAGGACAATTTCAAATTTTCAGGGTGCCAGGAAACCAGACCACATGAAGATGCAAGTAAAATAAAGCAGTTTATTAGAACAGCAACAATAAACGTACAGCAAGAGTGAGGTGCGAAATCAGAAACAGCCAGGGTGAAGTCCAGAGCAGGTAGTCATTCAAGCCGGGATCAAGTCTAGAAGCGGGTAGTCATCCAAGCCAGGGTCGAGTCCAGAGGCGGGTAGTCTGCCAATGCCGGGTCATCTGCCGATGCTGGGTCATCTGCCGATGCAGAATCGAGAGCCAGGAAAATTGTAATTAAAAACTGCTAGTAGTGATGCACCATGGAACACAAACAGAAGGGCAAAGGCAAGCCAACAGGTCATATACATAGTCAGGTGTGCAACATCATCACTGAGCGATGCCTAGGCAGCAGGCAAGTGATGATGCAAACAGGGTTTATAAAAGACAGCAGTCTGCACATGTCCAAGATGGCTGCCAACAGGAAGGCAAGGTAAGACCTTGACAAAACAGCAGCGAGGGAGTTTGGTTGGCTTGTGAATGGAAAAGTGCAACTGAAGTTCAAGTACAGACAAAAGAGGCAGATATATGTCTATCTGTGGCAGCGAACACAATCTGCATTGCAGTACCATTCGTGCAGGCTGGGCAATGTTATGGCAGTAGCGAAGGGGTTACTGCACGGCGTGGGAGAGAGCGCACCAAAGAGATCTGCCTTACAGAAGGAGCCATCACCAGAGAATCAGCTAGTCTGGGACCGTGGTCAGAGTCGCCATCCATGGGCCGCCAATCTGAATGAAGAAAGGAAGGTGAGACGTCACTTCCACCATCGGGTGTAGCTGAGGAGCAGACACGTGTGTGGAGAAGCAAGATGGCAGATGCTGGAGTGAGCCGGAGCACAAGGGCTACCCCACGTGTTGGCAGAGAACCTGTGGAGCGGACTGAGTTGCCGAATTCTATCATGTGGGACACCGGGGTTCGATTAGTGCCCAAAGGAAGTCTGGCCTTTTGCAGCAGAGGGGAAATGGAGCATCTAGGACTTATATGTAGCAGATGCCTGAATGTGTCCATGCGGCTGCGGGCATGGGGTCAGTATGGACACTGTGGCGATGTTGTTGCATATAGAATAGAGTGATTGTCAGAGACTGTATGTGAAGTGGGAGGCAGGAACCACTCCTGAACTGCTGACATCTAGAGTGGCTATTCCTGTTGAAAGAGGATGGAGAGTGGCAAAAGTACCGCTGGGTCTGGGACCAGTGATGCAAACCTACACTACCAATCTGCAAAACCAGGGAGACCCACATCTCAGAGGTGCAGTGCACGCAAGTTGTGATGGCCGAGCAGCAGCCGTAAGATGCATTAGTGACAGTCATGACAATTAAAAGTCCAGCTGTTACAGAGGCATAGGGGAGTCAATGGGCCCAGAAGTTGAAGTCTTCCAGTTCGTCCAGTGAGGGGGAGGCCGGGGCCATTGATGAAAGGTCACCCAGTTTTCAGCATTGTTGTGGGTCCCTGGAACAGGGAATCAATGACTGGAGCCCTTAGAGTTCCAGTTCGCTCAGTGCAGAAACAGAGACAGCAGTTGTTCGCAGGCAGTGCACAAGGAACTTGGGGTTCTGTGAGGTCTATGCCACTAGGGTCCCAGATCTATCCCCACCTTGCACCTATGCCCGGGTTAAGGCACAGAAAAATGCCTACTCCAGTCTGATCAAGAAAGTGGAGACCCTGTACAACAGAGTGACAAGTCAAGTGTGCCCTTAGGTCACCAGCATTGTTGGAGATCTCCACGGGAATGTTAGCCTCAGAGATTTTGTGGGTGAGAAGGTCGCCTCTATGGAGAGGGCAGTCTCACCTTAAGTATGTAGGATGTGTTGGGGCGTGGCTAAGATGGCGCCGTGAGCGGACGTCTTCTCCGGAGCTCTGTGTAGATACCGGCTTCTTTACTCCGTGCAGGGTGACTGATCTCTCCCTGGGTTACCTCGATTGACTGCGGATGCCATCCAGGTCATCTGGTAGGACGAAGGGCGGCAGGAAAATCCGCTTCCCCCCGGACGTGCAGTCTTTGTCTCCCGCTGCGGCCTGTGACAGAGCGCGGGCCTCGCCTCACACCATCATGGCGTCCCCCAAGGAGGGGGAGGCGCCCCTGCCTCCTGCATCACCCGGCTATCCGGAGATCATGGCGGCGATAACGGCCTGCCAAACGGCTCTAACAAATAAGATTGAGGCCGTGCAGCTTGATGTGAGCCTCATACGTCAGGACCTGGATCGGATCCGGACTCGCCTTACTGCCGCAGAGCAGCACGTGGGGCAGGTGGAGGATACTGTGGCGGATCACTCGGTGGCCATCCGCACTCTACAGACCAAGGTGAGGACCCTGGAGTTTAGAGCCGAGGACGCCGAGAACCGTTGTAGGCGCAACAATATAAGGATCATTGGACTGGCTGAGGGAGCTGAGGGCAAAGACGCTGCTACCTTTGTTGAGGAGCTGTTTCGCGGGCTTCTCCCAGCTGCCCGCCTGTCCCCTCATTTCACAGTGGAGCGGGCGCATAGAGTCCCCCCCCAGCCGGGCCCTCCTGGATCCCCCCCGCGCACTCTCATCCTCCGTTTGCTGAATTTTCGGGACAGAGATGAAATTCTCAGGGCTGAGCGAGCTGTGGGGGAGCTCCGCCATCAAAATAACCGTTTGATGTTGTTTCCGGATTACTCCATAGAAACGCAGAAGCTGCGAAAGTCCTATGATGCTGTCAAGGCCTCCCTGCGCTCTCGTGGGATTAAATACAGTGTCCTGTTTCCTGCTAAACTTAGAGTGGTGGACGGAGAGTCTGTTCGTTTCTTCACTTCGCCTAAGGATGCTGCGGCTTGGTTGGAGACTCTCCCCCCTCAGGACAGGGGGTGATGCTGTACCGGCTGTCTGGGATTGAGTTGTTGTGTCCCCCCCCCCCTTTGTGCTGCCAAGGTAGGGGGATCTGCTCTCCATTTGTGTCCTCAGTTTGGGATTCTGTTTCATCCCCGCTGTTTTGATCTGCTGCCTGTGTCACATCTGACCTTCTCACCTGTTGTGAGCTGATGGATATCCTGCTGACCTGGTTGCTGTTGAAGAACTGCATTTATATATGTAACAAACTTTCCCTTATTTTTATTTTTTTGAAGGACTGTGCCCCTGGCTCTGCTGGGTGTTGTTTTGCTATCTTGTCCCCCCTGTTTTTTGGATTTTGACATTTATTGCCGGATTCCGCATCTCTTTGGGAGTTAGACTGCCTTACGAACTCCGGACCGTCAGTTTCTCCTGGGTTCCCGGGGCTCTGGGGTCCCTTAGGACGGTCCGGATAGCCATGTGCCTCCTTACTGTTTTTTTCAGCCCTCGGGCCTTTGTTTTGGGATTGTGCGACCCCAGGTTCGGGGGGGCTCGCGGGGTGGGGGGAGGGGGTTGTTGGCCACCGTTGGCCGGACTGGATTTCATGTGGTTTTCCCTCTGGGATTTAGTTTTTCTTTTTTTTTCTGTTTTCCTTGTTTTTCTTACAGGTTCCTCAATGTACTGATTTTGACATGTGTACGGTGGTTGCAAATGTTGTTGGGTGTTGGAGGTTGGGGGGTGAGGGGGGGACATATCATCCTCAGTATCATGCTTGCATAATTTGTGGCTGTTCCCTGCCCGCCCCTCTGGTACTTCCCACCCTTCTTTTCTTTCTATGCTGATCTGATGCCTGAAGCCTGGGAAGGATCCGGAGGACTGTGCATCCTATAGGCCAATTTCATTGATCAACGTTGATGCCAAAATCTTAGCAAAGGTGCTGGCACGCAGGCTTGCTGGGGTCCTCGATGTGCTGGTGCAGGCGGACCAAACGGGTTTTATGCCAGGGAAGGGGACTGATATCAATCTGCGCCGGCTCTTTCTCAACCTAGTGGCTGCTCATGCTAACAGTGGTCAACGTGTCATAGCCTCTCTCGATGCCGAGAAGGCTTTCGACTCTGTGGAGTGGAGGTTTCTCTGGGCAGCGCTGCAGCGCTTTGGCTTTGGTCCTAAATTTATGACCTGGCTGCAGATGCTGTATCGCTCACCAGTGGCGAGGGTCCGCACTTCGGGGGGGCTCTCTGAATCCTTCCCGCTGCGGCAGGGTACTCGGCAGGGCTGCCCGCTTTCGCCCTCATTATTTGCGTTGGCACTGGAACCCCTAGCCATTTTGATCAGGAGCTCGCCTTCCGTTGTGGGTTTGCGGGTGGGCCCCCTGGAGGAGAAAATATCTTTGTATGCAGATGACGCTCTTCTGTACCTGCAGGATGCTGACTCCTCCTTGAGGGCTGCCCTAGAGATCTTCGACGAATTTGGTCGTTTTTCGGGTATTAGGATAAACTGGTCCAAGTCGGTCCTGTTTCCCCTGGATGGGGGGACCAGGGCGGGTGCTGCTGTGACCCCTCTGCGATGGGTGGATCAGTTCCACTATTTGGGTGTGGAGGTCCGTAGGGACCCGGCCACGTATAGAATGTTGAACCTTGACCCCCTTGTTGCCCATCTTCGGGAGCGCTGTGCTATGTGGGCCTCTCTGCCGCTTAACCTCATGGGAAGAATCAACCTGCTCAAAATGATATTTTTACCTAAATTTCTGTATTTTTTCAGGAATTGTCCAAGCTGGTTGCCTCTTTCCTTTTTTAAACTCGTTGACGGGATTGTGAGCTCTTTTGTTTGGGCTGGGAAATCTCCCCGTTTGGCAAAGACTACCCTGTGCCTTACCACTAGCTGTGGTGGTTTGGCCATGCCTGATTACCGGACTTATTACTGGGCGGCGGTGCTGGTTACTGTGGGCTGGTGGTATGCGCAATCGAGAGGCAATGCAGCTGTTTACTTGGAGGCGGCTCTGATCAGTTCCCTGCAGGGCCTTAGCAACCTGGTGTACAGGGGGCTGCGGGCTTGCCCGCCGGCTCTCCTGCCCACTAGGGTCACTCTGCGGGTGTGGGTGGCTGCGCGTCGGCGCTTTCTGAGCTCCGCCGCGTGGTCCCCCGTGTGCCCCTTGTGGGGGAACCCCAACCTGCCGCATTTATGGTCCTTGCACGACCCTCAGTTGTGGGCTAGGTATGAGGTGCGGACTCTCCGGGATGTGTGCCCGGCGGGTACTGTCCTCCCTTTTGCTGATCTCCGTCGGACGCGGGGTCTGCCGAGATGGAAGTATTTTCGGTACCTCCAGCTGCGGCATGCTCTCCGGGCCCAGTTTCCTGCGGGTCTGACCTTGGAGATGGACCCGGTTGAGGACTTATTGGCTCATGAGGTGGTAACTAAGCCGCTCTCGTCCCTTTACCTTACGCTGCAGTGCACTCACTCTCCACGTATGGATAAGCTCTGGGACCTTTGGAAGGGGGACATCCCTGACCTGGATAGAGAGGAATGGGAGGACTGTTTTGAGGCGGGTACTAAATTAATGATATCTGCCAGGGACAGACTGATTCAGACCAAATTCTTGCACAGAATCTACTATACCCCCCAGAGATTACATAGGATCTTCCCCCAGAGATCTCCGAATTGCCCGTGCTGTCTGACCTCTGAAGGGACTTTCTTGCATATGTTTTGGGAGTGCCCGGTGATAGCGCGATACTGGGTGCAGATTTTTGAGGTTATAAATCATAGACTAGACCTTACTCTTCGGCTCTCGCCGGCGATTGCCCTGCTGGGTATTGTGGATGATGATCAGAGGCCTAGACCCACAAAACTGCTCATTAGTTACCTGTTGTATTATGCTAAGAGGGAAATAATTTTGAAATGGATTGCCCCTTCCCCCCCCTCGGTAATCTCCTGGGAACACTCTATTGATGCTGTCCTGACAGCTGTATAAATTAACATATATGTTGCGAAACTGTCCTAAGAAGTTTGACAGGGTCTGGCAGCCTTGGATGGCATCTATGAGTTAGGTGCGGTGGCTGACCCTGAGTCTGCATGGGGTGTTCCCGGGTGGAGGTGTGGAGGGAGGGCTGAATGTTTATCTCTCCTACATGACTGTCTTGAGTTGCTAAGGATTATTTGCACGATACTGTATTTCTTGTTGACCTGTTCTGTGTTGTGTTATATTTGTACATGTGTCCTTCCACTTTATTCAATAAAGGAACCGTTTGTATTGTAAAAAAAAAAAAAAAGTATGTAGGATGTTTGAATTGCTATGTACTAACCTTTTCCTTTGCAAGCTTGCGGAGGACCTTCTGACCTTGGAAAGGCTGTCCACTGTCTACATTTGTACATATGTAAAATTTCTATTTGTAGTTTAGTTAGGATGTTTTACCCTCACCTGTCAGACAGATTTTTGTTTGGTGGGGGGTTGCATTGCTTCAAATGCACCTGGTACCTTCCAATGTGTAAATATTTCACAGCAGAGACATATATTTTTTTACTTAATTTATTGTATTCACTGGCCACATATGGGGCATGCCCCAAGGCCCTGTACATATGTTATTTCCCTTTTCCCCCTTTCCAAATTTGTTGGTTTCTCCTCGTAAATTTTGTACAGGTATTTTTGTAGGGGGCGGATGCCCAGAGTCAGTGAGGACATGTCTCAGTTTGGCGGGGGGGTGGATGTAGCACCCTCCTAGGTAGGTTCTAGAGTATAGCTTTGAATCCTGTCTGCTTACCAGAGGGATTGCAGGTAAATCTTTATTGTTCTCTGCCAGGGCTGGCCCAAGACATTGTGCTGCCTGGGTCCAAGAATTAAATGCTGACCCCCCCCCCCCCCCATTTCATGATAATTAAATGTAAAATTACATTTATCAGGAAGTCAGATTTACATGCATAGGCACCTTGTCTAAATGCAACATTTTTAAGGGGCTGCTTTGTGAGGGGGAGGGGGGGGGGGTTAAGGGGCTGCTTTGTGAGGGGTATAGGGACAAAAAAATAAACAAAAAAAAAAAACAGTAATAATTTTACTAAATATAACATTTAGAAAATATTAAATATACTGTTATCTTCTTCCATAACTCACCACCAAACACCCACTGTCTGTCCTCAGTCCTCCTTTCACTCCTGTGTCTGCCGCGGCCACCACCCTAGAATATCCAGCCTGCCCTGCGTGAGATGGAGTGCACTGATGTCTGACGTCATTGCGCACACTATGATCATGCGAGAGATGTTCCCCAGAGGAGACGCTCCGCCTCCTCATACTCATCAACATGCACTACGGGCGGCAGTATGAGATGGGGAAAAGCCACCCACAATGTGCCACAAACTGATGACACACAAAAGGGCAGGAAAAAAAATCTCGGGTGTCAAATTGCTGCCCCTCTCAAAGTGCTGCCTGGGTCCAATGGACCCAGTGGGACCCATGGTAGGGCCGGCCCTGTTCTCTGCCTACCAGAGAGCAGAAACTGCTAGTGAGGTCTGCTCAATGTGCTCAGGTGCAATTCAGTCTGTCTGCAGAGTGTTTCACACTGGTTCTATAGGGAGGCATATTGGACAGAGGAAACCTGACAAATGAGTGTACAGGCATTTAGTACAGCTCTGGTGATTTGGCAGAGGAAAAATGCATGCTCGGACACTGTATAAATGCCAGCAGCACATGTGCTTGGGGTCTTTCATCTGGACAGTGGCGTCCCGGGGGGGGGGGGGATGCATCTTCCTCTGTAGAGATGCCATGCGGCCTTAGGTAGTCGAAGAGATAGAGAGAGGACCTGAACCTGGAGCTGACTGAGAGGGGAGGCACTGAAGGATCTGATTCTGCAGTACAGTGAGTACAGATCTGAGTCAAGGGGCCTGACCTGAGGGGGGCCACCCCTGCAGCTAGTAGAGTCAGTGGATGGGTGTCAACTCTATTGCTGGGGAGAGAGCAAGGAGACTTAACCCTTTCCATATATGTAGCAGTATGGTTAAAGCAGTGTGACTGCTTCCACAAGCAACCTGGTGAGGCCAATTGTGAGTTGTTCTTATCCAATGTACATAGTTCCAGTTTGAGTATCCCACTATTCTCTTCTCCCATCCAGTTTCCACAATAAATAATAAAAACCAATACCCCTGAACTGTTTATCGAGCAACAAGCCATTGGGAGTAAGGATGCATGTGTGAACTGTACCCTAAGTGACTGTTTGCTGGTAATCAGAGGAGGCCCAACAAGTCATCATACAGCAAGCCCTATGGGAACAGTGCTACATAAGTAACCCAATATTGTAGTCTATTGGCTGTCTGTGCATGCTGCAAAAACAACATACTTCTTTAGTAGGGTGTTCCGGGAATTCCAGCCTGTTTTTAGAACAAGAAAACAGATAGCAAGAGGTTCCAATGGGGCAGATTATAGTTAATCCTTTTTTACATTAGGAAATTTTAGAGCATTTAATCCTAGTGTGAAATAATGAAGTTTGTAAAACAGGAAAGACTGTATCAACAACTAAGGTTATTTGAAGAGCATCGCTGGTGCAGTTAATCAAAAAGGAGCCACACTTTTCAATTTAGAACAATGGGCACCTTTTTGTTGGAGGCAGCTGTCCTGCATTCCACAGTTACATGCATTCACAGGGAATATAATACACAAGTATCGTTCACATTCTAATCCAAAATACGGATCTTGGGGCATTCCCACCATAAATGAACCATTGATCCTAACACCTGGCACCCCTTCCAGCACCAACTAGATTTCTCAGGTTGACATAGATGCACCCTGACCGGTGTAATATACCATCTAGAGAGACATTTAAACACTCCGGAAGGATTTGCCCCCTTTCTGACCAGGTCCTATTTTGCGATTCGGCACTGTGTTAATTTAATGGACAATTGCGCGGTCGTGCGACCCTGTACCCAAACTAAATTTAAGTCCTTTTTTTCCCCACAAATAGAGCTTTCTTTTCATGGTATTTGATCACCTGTGCGATTTTTAATTTTTGAGCTATAAACAAAAAAACAGCGACAATTATGAAAAAAAAATATATATATATATTGTTCACATTCTGCTATATGACATTCCCAAAAAAAAATTTAAAAATCAAATTTTTTAACATTTTAGGTCAGTTTGTTTTCTGGTACATTTTTTTTGGTAAAAAAAATCACAATAAGCGTATTTCGTTTGGTTTGTGCAAAAGTTATCGCGTTTACTAACTACGGGAAAGATTTATGTCATTGTTATTGTTTTTTTTTTTTTTCACTAGTAATGGCGGCGATCTGCGTTTTTTTTTTTTTGCGGGACTGCGACATCGCGGCAGACAGATCGGACCCCTAACTGACATTTTTGACACTTTTGCGGGGGACCAGTGACATTACTACAGTAATCAGTGCTAAAAATATGCGCCATTACTGTAATAATGACACTGGCAGGGAAGGGGTTAATACTGTGGATGATCAAGGGGTTAAATGTATGCCTCATGCTTACTGACGTGTGGGAGGGGGGGTTATGTGACAGACACAGAGATCGCAGTTTCAGCTATGCTGAATCTGCTGATCTCTTCCTGTCTGTCACTGAGAAGATCCGCCTGCTTTGTTTCACTGTTTCCCCGACAATCGCGGGGGGGCAGGAGCAATCAGAGCTGCTCCTCCCAAGGCCAGACTCCCGCTGTGTCTAAACACAGCGGGAGCGCGGCTCTGGCAGCACGCGCACACTGCCAGAATCACTAGCAGTCCAGTGACGTAGGTCTACGTCGCTGGACCCAGGGGAGCCGCACTGCCGCAGTAATATTACTGTTGGCGGTCGGCATGCGGTTAAAGCAGTGCTGATCTACTCACTCTGTCCTCTTATGCTTCTGTGCCTCCAGGAAAGCCTCATCTTGTGTGTTGAAGAAGGAACCTTCCAGCACCCGAGCCACCTACAGCCTTCTCAGCACTGTATCTCCATCTTCCACCCAACTGCCCCTGCTGACAAGGCTGATGTCTATTTACATATTTACATAGTAGGTAAGTTTGAATAAAGATAATAGTCCATCGAGTTCAACCTTTGTAGGTGTGTCAGTGTGGATAATCATTTCCCATATCCCTGTATGTTGTGTTCATTTAGATGCACATCAAAGAGTCTTTTAAAATATCAATACTCCCCGCTGACACCACCAATTGTGGAAGAGAGTTCCACATCCTTGGTTAAACCACTTCTACTCCAATCTCATTGTTTGGCCCCATGCCCTCTTACATTCCCTGAGACTGAACGTTTTTTTTTCTACGCTGGAATCACCATTGAGGTATTTGTGAATCACTATCATGTCCTCTTGAAAGCGTTTCTTCTCTGTAGCCATTCCTCGTAATTGAGGTCATCCAGTCCCCTTAATAATTTCAATGCCCTTCTTTGGACTATCTCCGACTCCAGCACATCCCTTCTGAGAACTGGTGACCAGAACTGAATGGAATACTCCAGATGTGACCTAACCAGAGTTTTATTAAGTGTCAGGTTTATAATTTTATCTCTGGAGAATATCCCCTTTTTTATGCATGCAAAAACTCTGCCTGCTTTGGTAGCTTCAGCTTGACATTGCATGCTATTGCTCAGTCTGTCTTCTACTAGGACCCCCAGATCTTTCTTCATCCTTGATTTCCCCAGAGTTTCTCCCCCTAGTGAGTAATTACTGTTTTTGTTTTTACCCCCAAGTGCATTACCTTACATTTCTCCACATTAAACCTCATTTGTCATGTAGTTGCCCACCCCATTCTTTTGTTCAGGCGTTTCTGTAAAACTTCTATATCCTGATGTGTAGTTATTGCCCTGCTTATTTTTGTGTCATCTGCAAAAACTGAAATTGAGCTATTTATCCCATCCTCAATATCATTTATGAATAAATTAAACAGAATTGGTCCCAAGACAGAGCCTTGGGGTACCCCACTTACCACTCCAGACCAGCTGGAGTACACGTTATTTATCACCATCCTTTGGACACACCCCTGTAACGAGGTTTCTATCCAAGAACAAGCTTCGCAGTTTATGAGTTTTATGAGGTAAACTCATATGGTTTATGAGGTAAACTCTGCCCCCTGCCAGCCCACTAATGGGGATTGGCTGAGGCACCGTAAACATTCAAGGCAGCTACACCTAACCTCCACCCACTACTTCTAGAAGATTCTTCAACCTTCTAGATCAGGGGAAGGCACCAGAGGAGCTGTCAGGATGATTAACGCAGCCCTGAACTTCACTGAACCCTGACCCAGATTTCATGGCTCAGACTTGGCTCTGAGCCAAACTAGAATTTACCTACGCTAAACTCTAACACATCCTACACTACTTTTAGCACACACTAGAGAGTGCTGCAAGTAAATATGGCATACATTCCTAAAGTTTTACTATTGCTAGCTACATAAGGATTACTAATATTTGTTGATTGAGAGGGTGAAGTTCCACTTGAAACAGAGAAGAGCTGGTTAAACTTGAAGGCTTTATTCATATTTGTGCATTGAAAATTCAGTATGACAAAAGCCTTTTCTTGCTCTTTGGGTAAAGGGAACCCAAAGTGCTGTATGAATTTGGCAGTGCATTTGGAAACACACTCCAAGACCAATGTTGTAGTGCAAATGAACAGGGATTTAAATGTGCTTAACAAGCAAAAATGCAGAGGAGCCCAGTATTTGCTTGGATAACTTCTGTCAGTACATCCTCTACTACAGTGTTTCATCTCCCTATGTTACCACAAATACATTAACATGCTTTGCATTATGGCAGCCTATTCATTTTCAATATGCTATCAATGTATGGCAACAGAAGAAAAATCAGATCTACAGATGCATCTGAAAAAATTAGAATATCATCATAAATCTAATTTATTTCAGTAATTCAATTCAAAAATTGAAACTCATATATTATATAGATTCATTACACACAGAGAGATATTTCAAGCATTTGTTTCTTTTATTTTGATGATTATGGCTTACAGCTAATGAAAACCCAAAATTCAGTATCTCAGAAAATTAGAATATTGTGAAAAAAATAAATATTGTAAACTCAGCTAATTAACTTAAAATACCTGTAAAACACAATCATGGGGAAGACTGCTAACCTGACAGTTGTCCAGAAGAGGGTAAGTCACAAAAGGTCATTGCTAAAGAAACTGACTGTTCACAGAGTGCTGTATCAAAGCATATTATTAGAAAAATGAGTGGAAGGAAAAAGTGTGGTAGAAAAAGGTGCAGAAGCAAGAGGGATACCTGCAGCCTTGAGAGGATTGTGAAGGAACCAGAAAAAATGCCAGAAGTGTCTTACCTGGGCCAAGGAGAAAAAGGACTGGACTGTTGCTCAGTGGTCCAAAGTCCTCTTTTCGGATGAAAGTACATTTTGCATTTCATTTGGAAATCAAGGTCCCAGAGTCTAAAGGAAGAGTGGAGAGGCACAGAATCCAAGTTGCATGAGGTCCAATATGAAGTTTCCACAGTCAGTGTTGATTTGGGGAGCCATATCATCTGCTGGTGTTGGTCCACTGTGTTTTATCAAGTCCAAAGTCAGCACAGCCCTCTACCAGGAAATTCTAGAGCACTTTATGCTTCCCTCTGCTGACCAGCTTTATGAAGATGCTGATTTTATTTCCAGCAGGACTTTCACCTGCCCACACTGCCAAAAGTACCAATACCTGGTTTAATGATCATGGCATCACTGTGAAAGGGAACCGCGCTCTTACATAATAAAATACATATCACCATAGTGAATAAACAATAGTGAATTGACAAATAAATAAATACATTTTCATTTAAATTATAGAAAATACATACAAATTGTAAAGTCCATATATAATCCCACACGTGAATAATGTCCTCAATGAGTATAGGAAAGGTTCCTCTCCACCAGCATGCAGACGCACTATACACTCACCAGACTTAATTGATCCCTATTACAGGGAGTCCAATTGCGCATATGGGAAAATCCAAGATGTCATACATGAGGTCACAGGAATGAATTCAAGCTGCTGTTGTCATCCATGCAACATATAAATAAATAGTGCATTTAAAGCTCCAGTGTTACCATATAGAGAGGGAGAGGAAGAAACACTTTCATGGTGCAGTATTTCAAATCATTTATTTAAAAAAGATTGTATTGCACTTACAGTACATCAAAGAAGACAGGGATCAGCATGTATTGTCTAGGAATCACCGTTTTCCGCTCCAGCTGCATTACAGCTGACCGGAATGCACGTATCTTGATTGGCCAGCGAACTCGCCTGGCCTAAACCCCTCAGAGATTCTGTGGGGTATTGTCAAGAGGAAGATGTGAGACACCAGACCAAAAAATGCAGACGAGCTGAAGGCCGCTATTGAAGTGACCTGGGCTTCCCTACCACCTCAGCAGTGCCACAGGCTGATCTCCTCCATGGCACACCATATTGATCCAGTAATTCATACAAAGGTAGCCCTGACCAAGTATTGAGTGCATACTATACTGTACATGGACATACTTTTCAGTAAGCCAACTTATCTGTGTTAAAAATACTTTTTTTTTTTATTGGTCTTATGTAATATTCAAATTTTTTGAGTTACTGAATTTTGGGTTTTCACTAGCTGTAAGCCATAAGCTTACATTAAAAGAAAGAAATGCCTGAAATATATCACTCTGTGTGTAATGAATCTATTTAATGAATGAGTTTCACATTTTGAATTGACACCTGTATATCTTTTCTTTAACATAGTGCATAGTATGGGATGTATTGTGCTTATGTGCTGGTTTGTGAATCCTTCTGTACTTGTGTATTGGGGTGCCATTGCACCGCAATACACTTTACAAAGCGTCAATACAAACTGAACTAAACAGCAACTTGAACAAAAATGTATAAAATAATCAGTGAATAAAACAATTCAAGGTAAAAACCAAGAGATCCTGCACACTAAAATATATTTGGATATTGACAAAAATACAGTTTTAACAAAAAAAAAAAAAAAGGTATACTGCCCCTTTAACTAAACATGCAAACACTATCCCTTTAAATTATATAATATTCTATATTATACATAATACAACACTGACAGTGATAAATGCTCAAATATTGTGCAATAGAAAGTCCACAGAGACCATCAAATCAATATTGTAATACAGTCCTCTACTGGGTGAACGACAAGTGGCAGCATTCCTCTATGGGGTTGAGTGTTCCATCACCACAGATAAATTGCTACCTATTTACAGGAATTTTAGGCCTCAAAAATATAAGAAGCCAATGGAGCTTGGATGTGGGATAAAACCCAAGAGGCAGTCTGGTTACCATAAGCAGAAACAAGAAACACCAACGTCTCAGCAACTCGAGGAAGTGGTTCTAAAGGCTCAGGATTTTTTACTTTCATGCATTCTATGTATCCAGCTTTCCCCACAAGCCCCCTTCTATACTGACCTGAGCCCCATTGTAATCCAGCGCTGTGCATGGCAGCAGCAGCTCTCTGCTCTGTCCTTCCTCTCAGGGCAGATCCATATCTATATTAATCAAATTCTGTCATGAGAGAGTGGGGGCGGGGCCATGCCCTGCTGTCTGTGTCTATGGACGCAGTGAGCCCACACGAGTGGCCCCATAGCTTCCTATGGGGGCACTGGATGAAGAGAAGGAGCAAGGACCACTGGCGGGGAAGCTGAGAAGAGGAGGATCAGGGTGCCCTGTGCAAAACCATTGCACAGAGCAGGTATATATATGTTTGTTATTTTTGTAAAAAAACATTTTTATCTTTAGTAACACTTTAAGGAGCATGAAAGCGCTCCAATTCCAAGCACACTATGAAGTGGCCAGAGTACACTCCTCGGCTGTATGTGCTGGATTGGCAGGGGACACTTTGCAGCATCTGCCACAGGGAAACTGCTTCCCCTAGTGCTCAGCACAAACTCTGTTTGCCACATCCTCAATGCAGAGCATTTCCAAGAGAAGAGCAAAACATTTTTACATTGAAGTCGGACCGTTGTGGACTACAAGTTCCAGCCGGCTAGAGGGAGAAGACAAAATGCTGGGAGAAGGAATAAAAAGCCTAAGGAGGGTCTCTTGAGACCACGGACTTCATCTAGGAGCAGTGACCCAGGCAGTCGGGGAGAGTGTGGCGGTGCTGCGGCCTAGGCAGCAGAGGAGAGCCTCTGGGGAGCAAGTGGGGACATGTCTGTCATTGGTAGTGTCCGACCACCACCAGACATACACCACACTGCACTGGTTGCAATCAGGAGGTTACCCTCATTACCTGCACCACAGATCCAATGATGCAGCCGGCGCACACATACATGATGTCAACGCGTTTCACCGAAAACCCAGCTTCTTCAGGATGAATTACAAATTATACTGGGCCAATTCAATTGAGCTAGCTGAAGATACAAGACTTCTGCATCAAAAGGACTACTTTATCACCCCCCCCCCCCCCACAAGAGAAAGGAACATTGGGCCTCTATCCGACCCCCTATCACCAAGGAACTCTTCTTTTTTTAGAGATTTTTTTTAGAGATCATGATCATTTAATTTAAGTACAACGTGCCAGGCTTATTAAGGCTTCGGGAGGCTGCACTATTGCTCTACAAGAGATTTTATTGACAATTTACTTGTTCATTGATATAGAGAATATAACAGTAGCCTTACCTTTGTCCAATCTTATTTCTGTTCATGTATTAACTGCCAAACTTTAAGTAAAGACTCATTTGGTTTGCTGTGATCTATTCTGGTGTCTGTGCATTATATCTATTACTGCAGAAATGTCTGAACCCAAGGTGTCAGAGGTGTGAGGAGACTTGCAAGGTCAGAGCTCACTGACTGTTGGCTGACTCGCTACCTCTGCTGAAAGTCTTTTCAAAGCATCAACAACTCTTTTCAGTAAAATAATACTTTCTAAGATTAGCTTTGAACTTTACTCCTGTTAGTCTGAAGTGTCCCCGTGTTCTTGATTTTAGCTTCATGTTAAAAATACTGTGCTCCTGAACCTCATTCATCCTCTTGATGTATTTAAAGTTTTCAGTCATATCTCTCCTTTCCCTATTAAGTTCCGAAGTCTTCCCTGATATGTTTTATCATCAGACCTTTCACCATTTTTATTGCCCGTCTGTGGACTTGTTCTATCCTATTATTATGTTAAGAGAATATAAGAGAACTGGATACAGTATTCTAAATGAGCTATAACAAAAGATCTATATAATGGCGCTTTTCCACTGCATGGAACCGAACGGTTCGGCTCGCTTTTGTGCTTTTCCACTGCTGGTACCGCATGGTATGGTGTAGGAACGGTTCGGTATGGTACGGCGGCGCATGGAACCAAACGGTATGGCTCTCTAAAACAGTACCACCTTGATTGTGGTTCCAAGAGGTACCATACCGGTACCATATCCCACAATCCTTTGCATGCACTCACTAATAGCCACTGATTGGTCAGAGAATTGTAGTTATCCCACCCAATTAACTTTAGTACTACTTTAGTGGAAAAGCAAACCATACCAAACCATACCGAACTGTTCCAACACCGTACCATGCGGTACCAGCAGTGGAAAAGCAAACCGGGCCAAGCAGGGCCGAGTAGAGCCGAGCCGGTACTTGCAGTGGAAAAGTTCCATAAGGGAATGATGATGTCTATGTAGCTCAACCCCTGTAGGAGCCACTGGTGAATAGGAACCCCCCACCCTGCACAACCAAGCACACTGAGTCAGGAAACAGTCCAGAAACTTTGTTTTGTTTTGTTTATTAGGGGTATTAAACTTGGAGGGATAAGGGTATTATGGGATGCTCACTTTACTTTCAGGATAAGTTCACCTTTTCAGAAAAAATGGTGTAGCACCCTACAGGTAGGTGCTAGGTAAATGTATAGTGAGCCTTGTCTGCTTAACAGCAAGGCTGTGATTTATTTAGCTAGGGTGTCAGGGCTTCCAGATGTGCCTGCTGAGTGGAGAAGTATCCCCACTGGCTCCTGTACACTAAACAACTATGTACAACTCCCATTCTAGCAGACTAGAGGGCGCTACATCTATATGATAGGTACTCTTTGGTGGCACCTCCATTCAAATGATTATGTAAATTAAGAGCCCTTACTATACCTGTATGCAGCAGCTGTCTTCACTTTCCTACTGCCACTGTTCCGATGAACGGGTACAACTTACTAAGGCTGGGTGACTATGCCTATGTCAAAGTTCAGTTGCTCACTGGACCTGTCTGACATTGAAATTGTGCTGCATTAAAAAAGTAAAGGTATGGTTGTGAACTGATAAATAAGAAAGGTATCATCTAAGAATAACAGCCAAATGCCTGTGAACAGGGAACATTAAAGGGAGGATCTGAAAGTTTAATATGAGATGTGCTGGGAGGTAAACCCCTAAAATGTCAAGATGTACAAAAATGATGAGCCAACTTTCAATCATAAAGTAAAATCCCAAGAATTAGCAGGCTTCTGATTTATGACTGGTTACAGATTTTTGCACATAAATTTCTCTGCACCACTAATAATAAATTGAGCATCTAGAGCTGCAGGAATGGCTACTTCCTTACCCAACCACAAACCAACCTTTGGCTTTGAGCACTTGCTGAAAGCACTATTTAACCATACTCAGCCACATCAGTAATTCAAATGATAATACAACAAGGCAAGAAGGATGACGCTCAAATATTATTCTTGAGATTACGGAGGGGATGTGAATGGGAGGGGGGCAGGATCTGACAAACCACTGAAAGCAGCAAATCATTACACGTAGGTTGTGTATTAGCGTTCCTAGGCTGCATGGCTCAAGTCCAATTACTCTGGTGAAACCCAGCAAGCATTGCAGGGTCTGTATAAATTACTGACATCATGAATATTTAATGTGTTCATTTTTTCAGGTCAGGTCAACCATCACTTCGTCTAGAGGAAGTCCCATTTATAATGGGGGGATGTCTCTGATTCAGAGCATTAAGCACCTACATACATCAATGATTTTAGCTTCTAAGACATATAGGTGTTTAATTAACTAGACCTAGACAATGGTCTGTACAAGGTTGAGCGGTCTTGTGGCTCCTTTGAGGGTGCAGCTTGTGGAGACCAACTATCTAGGCAGCACAATGTCTGTTATGGCTCTGTGGGGACTTGTATAGCAAAAGGGCTTTCACACACACTTTATGGATTATGAAGGCTTTCCACATGCAAATAAATTAAATTTAAACGGAATGTGTTTTGGTGTTGTACATAATTTCCTTTTTTTATTTATTATAGTCAATCTACAAATTACATTTTTTTGCAGTGTAAATATGAAATTTCATGATAATGTTTTGCAATATTTTTTAGAGTCAATGGGTGGAATTATTGCCTTTTTTTTTAAATCTTTCCGGCTATTCTTTTGCTGTGTTGCTGTAAAGTCTGTTTTTCTAAGAGTTCAATAGTTAAAGCAGAAATTTAAGATAATTTATAGTAACGACTTATCAGTTATTGGATGGCTCAATGTTGAAATCAGACAAGCTAAGTCTCAAAGCAGGCTTCCAGCAGTGGGATACTTCAACTGAACTATTCACAGTAGATAAGGACAACTCTCACTTGGCCTCACCACATTACTTGTGGAAGCAGACATGTTGCTTTTACCATACTGCCACTTGTATGGAAGAATGAAGTCTTCTTGCTCTCTCTAGCAGCAGACTTGATGCAACTACTTTGTCTTCTATCTTCAGGACACTCTCTAGCATCCCCTTGACTCACACCCATCCACTGACTCTTCTAGCTGAAGGGATGGCCCCTCACAGGACAGGCCCCATGACATAGATCTGTACACACAGTGGCAGAATCAGATCCTTTCTGGTGTCTCCCTTTTAGGCAACTCTGCAGGACCTCTGGGTTCAGCTTCTCTCTGACTTTCAGGCCCTCAGGTCAACTACCTAAGGCCGCATGGCAACTTCTACAGAGGAGGGGCAGCCGCACCCTCCCTTCGGGACCCCGCTCTCCTGCCAAAGACCCTGAGCACATGTGCCTTTAGCATTATACAGTCACCCAGCATGCATTGAGGCACTTTCCTCTGCCAATCGCCAGGGCTATGACAATGTCTATGCCCTCACTTGCCAGGTTTACTCCACTGTCCAATATGCCAGTGAAACATTCAGACAAGTTGAGCTACACCTGAGCACCATGAGCCGACCTCACTAATAGATCATGGTAGGCAGAGAGCACTCTAAATTTACCTAGCAATCTTTCTGGTAAGCAGAAAGACCCGAAAACTATACTCTTTTCTAGCACCAACTATGGAGAGTGTTACAGAAAAAAAAAAAAAAAGATTAATAAAAATAACAGATTTAAAGCTAATAATTACCTAGAAAAAAAAAAAAACTACTGTCTACTTTCTAAAAAAAGAACATGGGGGGGGCTGTGCTATCTTAGCATTTCAGGGCCTCCAAAACTGTAATCGGTTGTGAGGAATAGAGATGTCCCGAACTATTCCCGGCGAACATCGCTTGTTCGCGTTCGCCGCGGCGGGCGAACATATGCGATGTTTGGTCCGCCCCCTATACATCATCATTGAGCAAACTTTGACCCTGTACCTCACAGTCAGCAGACACATTCCAGCCAATTAGCATACCCTCCCTCCCAGACCATCCCACCTCCTATAAAAAAGCAAGGACAGCATCCATTTTAGATTCATTCTGAAGCTGCAGTGTTAGTTGGAGCAGGGAGAGTGCTGCTGCTGCTGAATTAATAGGGAAATCGTTAGCTAGGCCAGTGTTCTGTGTCAACTCCTGCTGTAAGGACAGCATCCTGACAGCACCCCAAAAAGCCCTTTTTAGGGCTGGTATATTAGTCTGCTTTTATTTATTTTTTTCTATATATATACAGACTGTACTGTGTGCACACCACTTATGTGGGGTGGCACAGTACCTTGCAGATAAAAAAGTCATTTAATTTTTACCCTTTAATATAATTGCAGTTGCCTGCCAGTGTGTGTCAGGTCCACAGACTGTACTGTGCCCACTGCCCACCACTCATATAGGGTGGCACAGCACCTTGCAGATAAAACATTAATTTAATTGTTCCTCTGTAATATAAGTGCAGTTGCCTGCCGGTGAGTGTCAGGTCCATAGACTGTACTGTGCCCACTGCCCACCACTCATATAGGGTGGCACAGCACCTTGCAGATAAAAAATTCATTTAATTTTTTCTATAATAAAAAATAAAATTCATCCATAAAAAACAGGAACTGGCTTTTTCATTCGAATTTCAGTAGCGCACGGATGGTGATAACCTCTTACCAAATAAATAGGATGATAACATATACCAAAATATATGAATCAGATGTGATAAATATAAGCATAAAATCATAAATACATAAAAGCATGAAATCACATCAATAGGAGTCCATAACGTCCATAGGTATAAAGTGCATAGAGCAATGAAAGTGCAAACATGAAGGATCACAGGTGCGATCTATGAGGACCACCCTTGCTTGCCACCACCACACAGTGCTGGGAGAAGTATCTGAAATTCAGACTCACTAGACGCCTATGCCTAACCACTCTTATGGACTAGGCAACAACAGCATATAGTAAAATCAGATTTCCTCCAGATCTCTGATTTGTGCTGCAAAGACTCCTCTGGAAGATTTCCTGGTAAATTTATAGTGCACTATAAATTTACCAGGAAATCTTCCAGAGGAGTCTTTGCACCACAAATCAGAGATCTGGAGGAAATCTGATTTTACTATATGCTGTTGTTGCCTAGTCCGTGAGAGTGGTTAGGCATAGGCATCTGGTGAGTCTGAATTTCAGATACTTCTCCCGACACTGTGTGGTGGTGGAAAGCAAGGGTGGTCCCCATAAGTCGCACCTGTGATCCTTCATGTTTGCACTTTCATTGCTCTATGCACTTTATACCTATGGACTTTATGGACTCCTATTGATGTGATTTCATGCTTTTATGTATTTATGATTTTATGCTTATATTTATCACATCCGATTCATATATTTTGGTATATGTTATCATCCTATTTATTTGGTAAAAGGTTATCACCATCCCTGTGCTACTGAAATTTGAATGAAAAAGACAGTTCCTGTTTTTTATGGATGAATTTTATTTTTTATTATATTTACTCATTTAAGTAGCAGCAATTTGTGTTATTTGTGTTATTCTGTCAGGTTTGTGTTACCTGCGCAGTGGATTACAACATTGTCTATTAATTTAGTACAAGTAGTGATATTTATATATTTAATTTTTCCTCTGTAATATAATTGTAGTTGCCTGCCAGTGAGTGTCAGGCCCACAGACCGTACTGTGCCCACTGCCCACCACTCATATAGGGTGGCACAGCACCTTGCAGATAAAAAATTCATTTAATTTTTCCTCTGTAATATAATTGCAGTTGCCTGCCAGTGAGTGTCAGGTCCACAGACCGTACTGTGCCCACTGCCCACCACTCATATAGGGTGGCACAGCACCTTGCAGATAAAAAAAGTAATTTAATTTTTTCTCTGTAATATAATTGCAATTGCCTGCCAGTGAGTGTCCGGCCCACAGACTGTACTGTGCCCACTGCAAATGGACTGTTTGCGGTTGTTTGCGGTGCGTTAAACAGGGAGTTTGGTCTGTCAGAGTTTGGTCTGTCACTGTGAAGCGGGCGTAACCCTTACACTACCTGATCGACACAACATCATACCTGATCGTATTCACACACTGGATGTTTTAAAGCACGTTATTCCAAACAATTTAGGAATGTTAGGTGATTTATGCCCTTTATGGATTAAAACCCGACTCTGCGTCAACTACATAATTTTCCATGGGAGTTTTGCCATTGATCCCCCTCCGGCATGCCACAGTCCAGGTGTTAGTCCCCTTGAAACAACTTTTCCATCATTACTGTAGCCAGAAAGAGTCCCTGTGGGTTTTAAAATTTGCCTGCCTATTGAAGTCTATGGCGGTTCGCCCGGTTCGCCCGTTCGCGAACATTTGCGGAAGTTCACGTTCGCCGTTCGCAAACGGAACATTTTATGTTCGCGACATCTCTAGTGAGGAAGTGAAATTATGGCCTTTGAAAGCCTGGTTTTTCGCCGCCCCTGCGCAGCTAGGCTTCCACAAAATCTCACACATGTGGTATCCCCATACTCAGGAGAAGCAGCAGAATATATTTTAGGGTGTAATTACACATATACCCATGGCATGGGTGAGCAATTAACCATTTAAGTGACAAATCTGTGTAAAAAAAAACCAAATTGTCATTTACCAATAACTTGTAGCAAAAAATAAAATATTCCATGGGTTCAATATGCCTCTCAGTAAATACCTTGGGGTGTCTACTTTCCAAAAAGGAGTCATTTTGGAAATGTTTGAACTGTTCTGGCATTTTTCAATTTCAACCCATAAGGGTGCCTCAGAGGAGTAAAACCAATATTTTATTTGGTCTAAGTATGAGGCTGCGTAGTAATCATGTAGGTCGACCATATCCATGCCTCCTACTGACTTGTGTTTAACTAAGTATGCATGAGAGCACCTGGCACTTTTTCCCTGCCAAATGTAATGTTTCAGAAAATGTGTGAGGGTTTTCAAGTACTGTTGGGGGGGGGTGTCTGGAGCTCTAAACAGATGAAGAATTTGTGGTAGGATTTGCATTTTATAGGCAGCTAGTCTACCTACCCACAATAGTTCAGTTCGAGAAATGTAATGACGTTTTTTTCTATTTTCACTAGGAGAGGTTAATAATTCGCTTCCGCCAGTTTAGATTCAATAGTAGTTATTGTTATCCCTAAGTAAGGTATACTTTCATCTACCCATGTGTATGGGAGCGAGGATTTAAGTTCATTCTCTAATCGTGGGGGGTGCCTAAGTTTAGAATTAGGGATTTGGTACAATTAACTTTATAGTAGGATAAAATACTGAATTTGTTGAGGACTTCATGTGCTTGTGGAAGGGACACTGAGGGATTGGTCATCATTAGGATGACATCATCTGCAAAGAGATTAATTAGGTGAAAGTTATCCTTGAATTTGAATCCAGAAATCTTTGGGTGTATGCGAAAACTCTCCGTTAACGGCTCCATCATTAGATTGAATATGGTAGGTGACAGAGGACAACCTTGTCTAGTGCCGTTGGTTATACAAAAGGCTTTTGACAAAAGGCTGGATGTATATACCTGGGCAGATGGTGTTAAATATAATGCTAAGATCGCGGAGAAAATCGAACCCTGGAAGCCAAACTTAATTAGAACTTGTTTCATGTAGCTCCAGTGTATTTGGTTGAATGCCTTCTCCTCATCAATAGAAAGGAGCAGGGAAGGCGTTCATCGTGCGGTTGCCTGATGTACAACATTCAAGATATGTCTAGTGGTGTCTGATGTTTGTCTGCCGGGGACAAAACTCATTTGATCTTTTTGAATTAGTCGGGGAATTATTTCTTTTAATCTTTGTGATAGTATTTTACCATATAATCTGACGTCTGTATTTAACAGGGAAATGGGTCTGAAGTTTGAGCGGATATTGTGCTCTTTACCTGGCTTAGGGATGGTCACTACGTATGCTTTACGCATTTCTGAGGGAGATTCTGCTTTGTCTGCTGCTGCATTGAAAAGAGGGGAAAAATGAGATGCAAGTATGTCTCTAAAGGTGCGGTAGTAGTTGCTGGAAAAGCCGTCCAGTCCGGGAAATTTACCATTAGGGAGGGAGTGGATAGCTTTGCAAATTTCCTGGACTGAGAAGGGTCTGTTGAGATTGTCTAGCTCAGGGACAGTTAGAGAGGGGAGCTTAAGGAGATCTAAAAAGGATGTAATTGCAGATGTGGAGGGTTGTGTTGTTGAGGGGTCGTCTTTCAAGTTGTAGAGCGAGCTATAATAGTCTGCGAATGCATCGGCGATATGTTGTGGGTTTAGTAGCTTCTGATTAGAGAAGGGGTGGAATGGAAAGGGAATTTGTGCTTTGAGGCGTGCAGCTAGGAATTTTCCAGCTTTGTAGTGGGAAGAATAGGAGGAGGTCATGATCTCCTAAGAGACGGTCTCCTAGGTCAAGTCTCAGTTTAGACAGTTTAGAGGCGAGGGCAGGGGTAGGGTGGAACTTATTTTGAGAGTCAAGGGAGTGTATTTCGTTAGTTAGTTGTTGGATTTTACTGGTTCTGGCTTTTTTGACTTGGGACCCTAGTTAGATTAGTATGCCTTGGATATAGGCTTTGTTGATATTCCATAGGGTAAATGCATCTAAATCCAGGGTGTTGTTGAGATCAAAGTCATTTTTGAGGTGTTGCAAAAGTACTTTGTGTGATTGGGGATCTCTAAGTAGTTTCGTATTGCACCTCCATATAGGGACAGGGGGGCAATTGTTGTCCTCTGATATGGTTGTGGTGATAGCAGCATGGTTGGACCATGTTATATCTTTGATTTCAGAGGAGGACCCTTTTTGGAGGAGCCATTTGTAGACAAGAAATAGATCAATGTGGGAATACGAGTTATGTCTGTAAGAATAGTAGGTGAAGTCTTTTTCAGATGCATGATGGCACCGCCAGACGTTAGAGAAATCTTCCTACTGCAGAATGGGTTGCAGGGAAGATGACCGTCTGCTCTGTAGAGAAGATCTATCCAGGAGAGCGTCGCCAACTGATTTCAGATCTCCACCTAATATTAAGCTACCTTTCTTAACTGTGGATATTAATTTAAATTGTTTGCGGAAAATTTTCTCTGGTGTGAGTTAGGTGCATACACCCCTACGATAGTATACAGTTGGTTATTTATGGTACACACTAATATAACATACCATCCATTCTCATCGATGGTAGAGGTTTGGAGAGAGAAGGCTAGTGAGTCCCATAAGGCTATAACAACTCCCCTTTTTTTGGAGGGAAGTCTGCCGAAAACATATGTGGGAAGTTTCTGTGGCCAAATTTGGGAGCTGCCGATCATTTAAAGTGAGTCTCCTGGACTATGAGAATGTCCGCTTTAGCAGAAATTACTTTACGCCATAGGGAGTGGCACTTGGCTGGATGATTGAGTCCACGGGTGTTAATAGATAGGATCTTCAGAGGCATAATTGTATGGCAGTAAGAAGAAGGTGAAGTGCTGAATATCCCTTTTAATATGAAATCTTGGTTTGAAAAAAAGAGCTCTGTAGAGAGATGGGGACATGTCCTGTGTACATGTAGGATACAAAGTCCTTGTAAGCACAAGGATAGCGTTAACAAAGTGGTAACTGAATGGAAAGGCTTGAGGTGGATGCCATAGCGACGTATGTGTTGTGCACCACATAATGAGTGGAAACTTGAAGTAAGAAATACAAAAAAAGAGAAAAAGAAAAAAAAGAGCATTAATAACAAACAAGAATGTAAAAGGGTTTGAAACAAACCAAGTGCAGCTTAACTGCTGGGGCATGTTGGGGGCAAATACGTGAAAATAGAAAAAAAATTGATGTGAAAGGGATTAGGGGATCTGTGTGTGGCTAAAGGTAAGACTCTGAGTAGAACAGTCATGAAAGAGGTCAAGTGGATCTCTTCTTTGTGGATCTTTTATACAATACTTTTTTCCATTCTCCATAGTACTTTAAGAACGGTCGAGTTGATGTTGGGTGTGGAGGATCAGCTGGGACAATTTTCTATTCCTTTAGGAGGCAGATGCCATCTTCCAGGTTGTCAACGATAGATGTGAATCTTTCATGTGTGATTTTGAGCGTGGCGGGGTATTTCCATTGATAGGCAATTTGGTGATTCCTGTGATTCCTGAGAGCCTCCGTCTCTGGAGCATATAGGAAGAGAGGTCAGGCGGATCTGAAGGTTGGCAGCGTGTTTGGGCAGCGTGTCTTTTTGGCGAAAGGCTGCGAGAATCCTTTCTTTGACCTGGTAGAATTGGATTCTCATGAGGACATCTTTTGGGGTTTCTTGTGGCAGGAACGATGGCTTGGGGATCCTGTGAATTCTGTCAATGGTGAGGTCCATAGGTTGCAGAGACGGGGCCACCGCCAGAAAAAGATCTCGTACATAGTGGGGGAGTTGAGATGAGTGGATCGTCTCTGGGATACCCCTAATTTTAAGATTATTGCAACGAGAGCAGTCTTCTAAGTCCAATACTTTTGCTTTCAGCCATGCGATTTCCTCGCTGTGCGATTCGTGAGCATCCACCATAGTGTTGTAGGATATGGTACAGGCGCTCACAGCATCTTCTTGATGGTTAACTCTATCTCCTAGCTGCTGTACTTCTGCGGAGTGCTTGTTAAAGCAGGTTAGCATGTCAGCTTGTAGTGAGGAATGGAGGGACAAAAGCATATCCTTCAGCATATAGGGTCAGGGAGTGGAATTGCAGAGAGCGATAGAGAAGCCGGATCACAAACCTCTATGTCAGGCTCGGCATCCTGAACAAGCTGGGGATCCTAGCCCACGCCGCACAAGCAGGAAGAAACCGGAGAGTTTCTTCAGCTGGCTTCCTCCCTTCGTCTCCTGGATATCCTGCCAGTCGTGGGGTGCAGGAGAGAGGTATGAGCGCTGTGGATGTGGCCTCAGGTCGGTGCGGATGTGAGTTCCCTCGGAGCTTCACACGGAGTACAGGCGTCATGCGGCCATCTTGTCTGAGTGGTCGCTCCCCCCCAAACTAAGTACATTTTTAAAAGCCTTTAAAAGCCTTTACAGGTTACTACTTTAGATTTACACAGGAAGTCTAGTGCTAGAATTACTGCCCTCAATCTGACGGTGATATTTCACATGCATGGTGCAATTGCTGTTTACATACGACACTTGCATTCACCTTTGAGCGCCTTTTTTTTTTTTACATTATTCATTTCGCTTTTTTATTTTATTTTTATACTGTCCCTTTCATTTTTTTTATTTTTTTTATCACTTTTATTGTTATCACAGGGAACACTAATGGGACAGGAGAGCCTCAGAAAACCGTGGAAGGTGGCGTCCCCTCCCACTGCTTGTAAAAGCAAGCCACTAGAATTGCTTTTAC
This sequence comes from Pelophylax lessonae, assembly GCF_965119305.1. Classification (NCBI taxonomy): domain Eukaryota; kingdom Metazoa; phylum Chordata; class Amphibia; order Anura; family Ranidae; genus Pelophylax; species Pelophylax lessonae. The sequence goes on from NC_138779.1 coordinate 177,642,048, forward strand.
ATACAGCCAACCGCCGAGTGAAAAAATATATACCAAGATGATTGTCATGCCTCCAGCATAAGGAAATAATTAATGCTATTGGAACATGTAATACCAATATTGGCCACAAGATGCCACTGTGACATAGACTGTTGTACAGTACTTTATGGTACTTCCTGTACTCTATTGCTGGATATTAGTTCCACCCATCTCTGAGAGAATCTCCATTTTAAGATTTACCTCAGGAAGGAGCAGACAGCATCTGAGGTTGCTGTGGGAAGATTCCTGAACCCCCCTTTGAAGCATCGCTGGTATGCCTATGAACTGTTGGTTATATACTCAATGCATATACTGTTTATGTTTGTATACTGATTATATGCCTTTATATGTTTATTTACAGTTTCACCTCTATTCACAATCCTATTCGCAAATCCACCTGACTTGTAACCTGTTCATGTGACCACTATTCTTTCACTGGAATAAAGCCTTAAGTTACAAAAGGACTGGTTATTGCAGGATAAAAGGTTTAGCTGTATGTTGAGCTGCACACGCCTGGGGCATACGTGTAGTGAGAACAGAACTGTGAAACAGCGGCTATCCAGCAAGTGGGATTTAGGACAACGACTATACAGAGGCCTGCTACTCTGCCAGCGCAGTCATCTGCATATGCAATACAGCAGTCTCTACACAGTCAAGCATTCCTGCAAGCAGCATGTCACATAGCCAAACATCCTCACTCAAGACAAGGTCCCGAGTTTCCGGCTCCTCTAGATCTTCCTCCGCAAGCAATGCACTCGCCATAGCACGTGCGAAAGCTGAAGCCGCCAAGGCGCGAGCAGCCTTTGCTGAGCAAGAAATGCAGATTAAACAGGAGAAAGTGAAGTTAAAGACCGAGGAAGCCCTTCTAAAAGCAAAGACAGAGGAAGCCCTCCTAAAAGCAAAGACACAAGAGGCACAGTTAGAGGCAGAGGAGGCCCTCCTAGAAGTAGCCCTAGAGAAACTGACTGTAGAGAAGGAAGTAGCAGCAGCCATAGCTGAAGCAGATGCCTTAGAATTAGCTGTATACCTGAGAAGTGAATGCAGCAGATGCAGCAATATTCTCGATCCAGCAGCTGAAACTCCAAATTCTCTACAACAAACTTCAGATTACATCAATTAACATTTTAAAACAAGCAGTGTCAAAGATGACGTCAAAGAGACAAGCCAAAGACACTCCACGGTACCGCCGCAAGTCAGTGACAAGCCTCAAGCCTGCAAACGGGAGAAATCCGTGCAAAGTGACGTCTCCTACGACAGACTCCCCATAAGTGAGATAATAGAATCACCTTCTAATCGCCCTCCAGAACCAATGCCCAAGCCAGAACGGTACATCAGAGGCCAACTCGGTGCCAGCAAAAGGTATGACTACACACAGCCATCTTACCATGACAACACACAACAGGCTAACCAAGCCACAATAGACTTTGCAAGGTTCTTTGCACGACGCGAGTTAGTCACCAAAGGACTTGAAAAGTTTTATGACCGCCCTGAAAACTACAGAGCCTGGCGGTCATCCTTTCAAAACACTATCAGAGACTTAGGGCTATCTTGCAGCGAAGAGATAGACCTCCTGATCAAATGGCTTGGAAATGAGTCTGCCGAGCACGCCAGGCGAATCAGGACCATAAATATAAACTACCTAAATCCGAGGGAGTTTTACAAGGACTTGCATTCCTTGACACAGCCAGAGGTGTCAACCCCATTGTGCAAAAGTTACCCTATAACTTGCAAGAGCAGTGGATTACACACGGATCCCGATATAAAAGACAGCATGATGTTCCATTCCCTCCTTTTTCTGTTTTTGTGGAACAAGAAATGATCCAAGTTTTGATTTTACGCTGTTGTGTGCTGCTCCTGTGGGACTTAACCCTCGCAAACCTCCAGTAGCAGTACACAAAACTAACGTGTCTCCTCCAGTTTCCTTTCACAGGTCTGCCAACTTCTCTAACTCAGAGACAAAGGTCAACGATCCTGGTAAGCAGTGTCCCTTGCATCGGAAGACACATCCTCTACTAAAATGCAGAGCCATCAGAGAGAAAACCCTGCAGGACTGCAAAGCTTTCCTCAAGGAGCACCACATCTGCTACAGGTGCTGCTCTTCAACATCCCATCTTGCCAAGGACTGTAAGGTCAGTTTAAAATGCACAGAATGTGACAGCTCAGATCACAACACAGGGTTGCATCCTGGGCCAGCTCCATGGACTTTACAACACACCCTCAGCACTAGTGAGCCCGGCGGGGAGGAGGAGCACACCACCACAACTACACCAGAGGTCACTTCACAATGTACAGAGATATGCAAAGGAGCCATAGGTGGTAGGTCCTGCTCCAAAATCTGCCTAGTCAGAGTCTACCCAGCAGGCCAAAAAGACAAAGCTATTAAGCTTTATGTAATCCTGGATGACCAAAGTAACAAGTCATTAGCCAGCTCAACTTTCTTTGACATGTTCGGCATTAAAGGCCCCAGCATTCCCTACTCCTTGAAAACTTGTGCAGGAAAAGTGGAGACGGCTGGTAGGAGAGCATCAGGCTACCAAATTGAGTCCATCGATAGGCGATCTCGCTTGTCTTTGCCAACTCTTATTGAATGCAATCAGATCCCTGATCATAGATCTGAAATTCCTACACCAGATGTAGCTGCTCATCACCCACACTTGAAACGCATAGCGCATCTGATACCAGAACTTGATCCTCAGGCTCAGATTATCCTACTCCTTGGGAGAGATATCTTACAAGCCCACAAATCAAGAGCTCAGATTAATGGTCCCAATAACGCTCCTTATGCTCAGAAGTTAGACCTCGGATGGGTCATCATAGGAGATGTCTGTCTAGGAAGCGTGCACAAACCTAACTCCGTTAGCAGCATGCTCACAAATACCCTAGAGAATGGGCGTCTCTCTCTTTTCCAGCCATGCCACAACCATTTCCTTGTTAAGGAATCAGTCTACGCCACCCACTCATCTTGTCCCTTCACAAGCCCCACTAGTGACAACCTTGCCTGTGACAGCGACCAAGACCATTTAGGGTGCACAGTCTTTCAGAGAACTAAAGATGACAATCGTGTGGCAATGTCTATCGAAGACAAACTCTTCTTAGAAATAATGGCGCAAGGTCTAGTCAAAGACAACACAAACAGCTGGGTTGCACCTCTTCCCTTCAGACCACAGAGACAACGCTTACCCAACAACAAAGAACAAGCGCTACAACGTTTTTCTTCCCTTAAACATAATTTGCAAAGAAAGCCAGAGATTAGGGAACATTTTCTTTAATGGGTAAGATCTTTGAGAACGGTCATGCCGAGGTGGCTCCCACCCCTAAAGACTCTGAAGAGTGTTGGTACCTCCCTATATTCCGAGTGTACCATCCTAAAAAGCCAGGTCAAATCAGAGTAGCGTTTGACTCTAGTGCCAAATACAAGGGTATCTCCTTAAACGATGTCCTCTTGACAGGCCCAGACCTTAACAACAAACTCCTGGGAGTGCTCTTACGCTTCCGCAAAGATTCTATTGCCTTCATAGCTGACATCCAGCAGATGTTCCATTGTTTCTTGGTCAGAGAGGAAGACAGGAACTTCCTAAGGTTCCTTTGGTTCCAAGACAATGATCCTTCAAAAGATATCTCAGAGTATCGCATGAGGGTACACATCTTTGGCAATAGCCCTTCACCTGTAGTCGCTATCTACGGACATTCCGCCCAAGAAGGTGAACTTGAGTTTGGCTCAGATGCAAGACAATTCGTGGAGAAAGACTTTTATGTGGATGACTGTTTAAAATCCTTACCTTCCAGTGAGTCTGCAATCTGTCTTCTGAAAAGAGCACAAGAAATGCTCGCTTGTTCCAATCTCAGGCTTCACAAGATTGCTTCTAACAGCAAAGAGGTAATGGAAGTTTTCCCCGCTCAAGACCATTCCAGTGATCTAAAGGACTTAGATTTGGGTACAGACTCTTTACCTGTACTGCACAGTCTAGGTCTACTTTGGGACTTGAAATCCGATTCCTTTACCTTCCAAGTAAATGGAGAAGAAAGACCCTTCACTCGCAGAGGTGTCTTGTCTACAATCAATAGCCTGTATGATCCATTAGGATTTGCGGCACCTGTTACAATTCAAGGTAAAGCCTTGCTTAGAGACTTGATTCGTGAAACATCCCATTGGGATGCCCCACTACCCCTTGATAAGAGGAACTCTTGGGTAGAGTGGAGAGACTCTTTATCAGTCTTATCTGATCTCCATGTTTCACGCCCATATGCTCCTGTACCTTCTACAGAGATACAGAGTCAAACCCTTTGCATATTCTGTGATGCTTCTGTCAAGGCAATAGCTGCCGTGGCCTACTTAAGGACTGTTGACACTACAGCACGATGCCACGTAGGATTCATCATGGGCAAAGCAAAGCTTGCTCCACACCCCAAGCACACTATACCTAGGCTAGAACTTTGTGCTGCAGTACTAGCTGTTGAACTAGCAGAACTAATAACCTCAGAGATGGACATTGACCTTAAAGATGTTCAGCTCTACACAGACAGCAAGGTAGTTCTAGGCTACATCTACAATGAAACCAGACATTTTTATGTCTATGTCAACAACAGAGTGTTGAGGATTAGGAGATCTACCATTCCAACACAATGGCAGTATGTACCTACTGACTATAACCCTGCAGACCATGCTACAAGAGCTGTTGCTGCATGTAACCTGAAAGACACAACATGGTTTACTGGACCTGCATTCTTGTATGGTGCAGAACAAACCTTTCCTAAAAGTGACACTATTGAACTAATAGATCCAGACTCAGATACTGACATCCGTCCTGAGATCTCAACATTTCATACTGCAACTTCAGGTTGTCAGCTTAAATCTGACAGATTTACCAGATTCTCAAAATGGAGGTCACTTGTTCAAGCTATTTCATGTCTTATCCATATAGCTCGCTCCTTTAAAGGTGACTCAAACAGCTGTGACCGCAAGGGATGGCACCATTGTCAAAGGATCAGTTCAGTGTTAGAGCTACAGCAGTCTCAGGATCTTATCATCCGCACTGTACAGCATAAAGCCTATGCTAAGGAGATTGACTGTATCTTGAACGGAAAACCTATCCCTAGAGACAGTGCCCTGAGAAAACTCGACCCATTCCTTGATCAAAATGGACTACTTAGGGTAGGTGGTCGTTGAAGGCAAGCCAACCTAGATTCAGATGAGAGAAACCCTCTAATAGTTCCTGGTCACCACCACATCGCTTACTTGATTGTGTCACATCATCACTCCCATGTAAAGTGGAAGTCAAGATCCAGAGAATCAAGCAGACAAAGTTGTTCCTCAGACCAGTTTCTGAACTAGTTTTGCTGTTATCATCTGAGGAAAAAATAGTGGTATCTGATGATACCAGGCGGGGAGTGTCATGCCTCCAGCATAAGGAAATAATTAATGCTATTGGAACTTGTAATACCAATATTGGCCACAAGATGCCACTGTGACATAGACTGTTGTACAGTACTTTATGGTACTTCCTGTACTCTATTGCTGGATATTAGTTCCACCCGTCTCTGAGAGAATCTCCATTTTAAGATTTACCTCAGGAAGGAGCAGACAGCATCTGAGGTTGCTGTGGGAAGATTCCTGAACCCCCCTTTGAAGCATCGCTGGTATGCCTATGAACTATTGGTTATATACTCAATGCATATACTGTTTATGTTTGTATACTGATTATATGCCTTTATATGTTTATTTACAGTTTCACCTCTATTCACAATCCTTTTCGCATATCCACCTGACTTGTAACCTGTTCATGTGACCACTATTCTTTCACTGGAATAAAGCCTTAAGTTACAAAAGGACTGGTTATTGCAGGATTAAAGGTTTAGCTGTATGTTGAGCTGCACACGCCTGGGGCATACGTGTAGTGAGAACAGAACAATGATGACTAAACCTGCAGGCATCATCCCGGTATAACTACTCAAAGTACGTTGCTGGTCCTCATTGGGCATATATTGTAATGTTCTTTTTTTTTCATGCAGCCTGTGGGCTGAGCAATTCCTCTATTCACATTGATCAAAAAAAAAAGTGCGTGGTATGTCCACCATTAGAATATACCAACCTGCATCCACCCACTTCTAATGATGGGCATACATGCAATCAGTGCTGCACCTGAATGGCATTCCTGCAGAGCAAACAATGGTTACCAATAAAACACAGTAACAATAAAACATGAACTCAATAAAACGACAATTATTTATTTATTTATTTTTTACTTTTTTAATTTGTACCCTATACTAATACTCCACTTGTGTGTGGTAGCGACAGAAACAGTCCTTGAGGCAGAAACCAGGTTGGCCAGGACAGAAGGGACAAAAATAAGGGATGTCAGACCTAAATCTGTGTTTACTACAGACACAACATCTTTTTTGGAGTGCTCTTTGGGTCGGGGGAACAGGGAGGACATCCAGAAAATGCCTCTCATGCAGCTGGCTCACTGCATCTGGATTGGAAAATTGGGCCACAGCACCTTCTGGATACGTAAGGGCTGTGATGATCTCCTCCCGAAACCTTGTATAGTACAAAAGCATTGAACACAGACAATTGAAACAATTATACAGACACTTTCTAGAACCAGCATCTGGCTTTATAGGAAATTAAGTATGGCGCTATCATCTGATCGCTGAAGTCCACCCCTCCCATATTAAGGTTATAGTCATGGAAATAAAGGGGCTTCTCAACAACACCAGTCGCCATTCAGTTTGGACTGTCGTATCTGCGTGAATTGAAAACAGAACGAAAACATCCTGGGGCGCTACTTGTGCTAGCCACCACACCAGCTTGAGCTGCACTTGCCACATCACTAAGTGTTACTGCAGTGCTGGTTTGTCTACAACCAGGATGTACTAGGCCGCTGGAGCTTTACAGTTCACCAGACGGTAGAGCAGCACTGGCAGTGATAGTGCTGGCACGTAAGGGAATCATCATGCAATTGTACCACCTCAGCAACCTGTGCCCAGGGACTGGTACACCTGACCTTAGCAGGGACCTCTACACCATCTACACCATCATCTGAGCTATCTGTCAGGGTGCCACTGCTCTCTACAGGTTTGTATACTGAGCCTTATTCTGACAATGAGGCTTCCCCATCGCTCTCATTGGTCATGCTCAGTATCCTGTAGGCCTTTTCACTAGTGTACCTTTCGTTTGACATTTTGCCCACTAAATTTTCAGGTACCCAGTGCAACTCACAGCTAAAAAAAGCACCTGGCTCTCAGGAACTGCTACAAATAAAAAAGTGCTAGCAGAGATCAGGCCTGATCTTGCTAATGCTGGGGTTTAGTGTGCTCTGTATTGGAAGTGACAGTAATCTGCTGATTCTGCACTTCTTAGGGGGGGGGGGGGCTAAACGTATGTGCTGGCAGGTATCGGGGCTGATCCTGCTAACTCTGCGCTTTGGAACACTATACTAAAGTAATGGAGATGATAGTATAGCTCTGATCAGATCAAAGATATTGATCTGTTCAGACACTATACTAGTAATGGAGGTGTTTAAGGTGTGTGTCGCTGGCAATCAAAGGGTTGAAATTTATTACTAAAATATGTGGCAGGCAATCTGACACTGTCCTAAATTGACGCTAACTAACTGATGTCACCTGTGACACTAATACAGTGATCAGAAAAAAAAGATCTGTACACTATAATAGTGACACCGTGACAGGGCAATGAAGGGGTTAACTGGGGGTGATCAGAGGGTTAAATCTTTATTGGAGAAATATGGTGGGGACCCTAAACCTTTTTGGGACTACCACTAACTGTCTCTCACACTATCTGAAGTCACAAGTGACACTAATGCAGTGGTCAGTAAATTGTATCTGTACTGTATATAGTGTACACTGTGACAGGGAGTGAAAGGGTTAATTAGGGGGTGATCAGGGGGTTAAAAGTGTGCCTATGTGTACTGGTGTCAGTGAACTGATTGTGTATTCACAGTTGATGCTCTCTCTACTCACGCTGGAGCCAAAAAGGGCTCCAGGAGAGGAGATTACATCATACCCTGTGTGTACATTACATGGGCACAGGAGGTTCTGCAATTGGTCAAAACCAAATCAGAACATCGGGGGGCGCGCAAGCGAACGCCGTCCAGGTACTGTGATTCGCGCAGCCGAGTCAGCCTGTTGCAGTATATATGGTCGGCAACTGGTTAAAGTTCATGTGTGTGTAAAGGCCGGCGTCCCAATACATTTTGACAATATAGTATATGAATCTATATACAGTATATACGGTATCTCACAAAAGTGAGTACACCCTCACATTTTTGTAAATATTTTATTATATCTTTTCATGTGACAACACTGAAGAAATGACACTTTGCTACAATGTAAAGTAGTGAGTGTACAGCTTGTATAACAGTGTAAATCTGCTGTCCCCTCAAAATAACTCAACACAGCCATTCATGACTAAACCTCTGGCAACAAAAGTGAGTACACCCCTAAATGAAAATGTCCAAATTGGGCCCAAAGTGTCAATATTTTATGTGGCCACCATTATTTTCCATCACTGCCTTAACACTCTTGGGCATGGAGTTTCCCAGAGCTTCACAGGTTGACACTGGAGTCCTTTTCCACTCCTCCATGACAACATCACAGAGCTGGTGGATGTTAGAGACCTTGCGCTCCTCCACCTTCCTTTTGAGGATGCCCCACAGATGCCCCACAGAGGGTTTAGGTCTTGACACATGCTTGGCCAGTCCATCACCTTTACCCTCAGCTTCTTTGGCAAGGCAGTGGTCATCTTGGAGATGTGTTTGGGGTCGTTATCATGTTAGAATACTGCTCTGCGGCTCAGTCTACGAAGGGAGGGGATCATGCTCTCCTTCAGTATGTCACAGTACATGTTGGCATTCATGGTTCCCTTAATGAACTGTAGCTCCCCAGTGCCGGCAGCACTCATGCAGCCCCAGACCATGACAATCCCACCACCATGCTTGACTATAGGCAAGACACACTTGTCTTTGTACTCCTCACCTGGTTGCCGCCACACACGCTTGACACCATCTGAACCAAATAAGGTTATCTTGGTCTCATTAGACCACAGGACAGGGTTTCAGTAATCCATGTCCTTAGTCTGCTTGTCTTCAGCAAACTGTTTGCGGGCTTTCTTGTGCATCATTTTTAGAAGAGGCTTCCTTCTTTTACGACAACCATGCAGACCAATTTGATGCAGTGTGCGGTATATGGTCTGAGCACTGGCAGGCTGGCCCCCCCACCCCTTCAACCTCTGCAGCAATGCTGGCAGCACTCATACGTCTATTTCCCAAAGACAACCTCTGGATATAACGCTGAACATGTGCACTCAATTTCATTGGTCGACCATGACGAGGCCTGTTCTGAGTGGAACCTGTCCTGTTAAACTGCTGTATGGTCTTGGCCACCGTGCTACAGCTCAGTTTCAGGGTCTTGGCAATATTCTTATAGCCTAGGCCAGTGATGGCGAACCTTGGCACCTCAAATGTTTTGGAACTACATTTCCCATGATGCTCATGCACTCTGTAGTGTTGTTGAGCATCATGGGAAATGTAGTTCCAAAACATCTGGGGTGCGAAGGTTTGCCATCACTGGCCTAGGCCATCTTTATGTAGAGCAACAATTCTTTTTTCACATCCTCAGAGTTCTTTGCCATGAGGTGACATGTTGAACGTCCAGTGACCAGTATGAGAGAGTGAGAGCGATAACACCAAATTTAACACACCTGCTTCCCATTCACACCTGAGACCTTGTAATACGTAAGTAAAGAGTCACATGACACCGGGGGAGGGAAAATGGCTAATTGAGCCCAATTTGGACATTTTCACTTAGGGGTGTACTCAACTTTGTTGCCAGCTGTTTAGACATTAATGGCTGTGTGTTGAGTTATTTTGAGGGGACAGCAAATTTACACTGTTATACAAGCTGTACATTCACTACTTTAGCAAAGTGTCATTTCTTCAGTGTTGTCACATGAAAAGATATAATAAAATATTTTCAAAAATGTGAGGGATGTACTCACCTTTGTGAGATACTGTATATAATTACCAACTATACAAAAAATAGGACTTTGAAACATTAGCACTCATGTTAATTACTTTAGGATGAACATATACATATACATTTGAAAAAAAAACACTGTAAATGACAACAGATTTTCCTTTAAAATGCCATTTGCTGTACTTTGGCTCCTCCCATTCTCCATGCTGTTACCACCATAGTGTTAAACATGTACATATTAAACAATGTTAGTCTTGTCAGGGCAACTTGTGAGAAATGCTTTAAATCTGATGCACTTACAGAAGGACTGAACAGTAAATAATTGATGGGATACATGACAATACAGCAGGTTTTCTTGCACTACAGCTCCCTGGGAGATCGTTGTCGCCGGAATGACTGTAACATTCATGGCTGAGATGCCATCTGGCCTCAGATTTACCAAGCAGGTTTAGTAAACCCAGGTGCCTAGCCTAAATTCAGAGAATTTAAAAACATATGAACATGATCTATACGATACTAAAAATACTCGATCAGTACAGAGGCTGAATGCTCGTCAATAATTATAAATATAAAGCTGGTATCATTAGTATTGAACACTTTGGTGTTAAAAAGGATCTACAGTCTTTTTACATTGTTTTTATTTGATGAAACAAGGATCAGCTAACTGGAAAGGGCTTTTTTTCCTCAGAAAATAGATACGGGAACTCAACCACGGCCCCTGAACCCCCCCAACCTTTAAACCGCATCAAATATTAGGTGTGGTCAAATTTTACTTAAATACCAGGAGTGCATTTCTTCCAAAATGCAGAGTTTGAGAGTAGTGGTTACATATAGAGTGCAGAGTTCAGGGGTGCACTGCATACAGAGTGCAGAGTTCAGAAGTGCGCTGCATACAGAGTGCAGAGTTCAGGGGTGCACTGCTTACCGAGTACAGAGTTCAGCCTTCTTCTACAGCTGCTCACCTCTGCATCCCCCATCCACATCTCACTTTCACCCCTGCATGCAATCCCCCCTTCAGTGTCCCTATCTTCTCCCCACCTCCTAAAAGCTCCACCATCTTCCACATGTCTTACTTTTGTTGCTGTATTAAGCTGAAGGACCTGAGCCAGAGGCGGTGGAACTGAGTTCCACCAAGTTCCAGCTGAAAGAAAGCCCTGACTACAGCATTAGCTTAACCACTTCAGCTCTGAAAGGTTTACCCCCCTTCATGACTAGACCATTTTACGGCACTGCATTACTTTAACTGACAATTACGCGGTCATGTGACATTGCATCCAAATAAAATTTATGAAATTTTTTCTCACAAATAGAGCTTTCTTTTGGTGGTATTCGATCACCTCTGCGGTTTTTATTTTTTACGCTATAAACAAAAAAATTTTAATATTGATTTGTTTGCGCAAATGTTATAGCATCTACTAACTATGGACTATATTTATGGAATTTTTATTTATTTATTTTTTACTAGTAACAGTGGCGATCAGCGACATATAGCGGGCCTGCGATAGTGCAGCGGACAAATCAGACACTTTTGTCACTTTTTTGGGGACCAGAGACACTAACACAGTGATCAGTGCTAAAAATATGCACTGTCATTGTACTAATCACACTGGCAGGGAAGGGGCGATTAAAGGGTTAAATGTGTTCCTGGGGAGTGTTTATTAACTGTGGGGGATGTGCTTGTACTGTGGGAAAGCAGAGATCTGTGTTCCTGCTTATCTGAAACACAGGATCACTACCTTCCCTTCTCACAGAATGTCAGGAAAAAGGGGGTAGCCTTTTCTTGGCCCCCCATTTGTTAATGGAAACGTGGTGGCGTCATAAAAAGCCCCTTTTTAATTGATTTTCAGTGGGGCTAGTGGTGATAGGTCGGTTGAGGTCACATTTACAGGACTGTTCTGGAAGGTCAGTAGGTCAGTTAGGGATAGGTCAGTCAAGGTCAGGTAATGTCAAGGTCTTACCTTGCCCTCCTGTTGGCAGCCATCTTGGACATGTGCAGACTGCTGCCTCTTATAGACTCTGATGGCATCATCACTTGCCTGCTGTCTGGGCGTCACACAGTGATGATGCTACACACCTGACTATATCTATCACCTGATGGGTTGCAGTCCTTGCCCTTGTGTTTTTGCTCCATGGTGCATCTATGTTAGCAGTCTTCTGTTCTCTGTGCCTCTGTGTATGACCTGACTTGGCTGACAACTCTCCTGGCTCTCGACCCAGCATCGGTAGACGACCCGACATCAGCAGATGACCCGGCATCGGCAGACTACCTGCTTCTGGTCTCGACCCCGATTTGTATGACTAGCCGCTTTTGGACTTGACCCCGGCTTGTTCCTGCTCCCACTTCCTAGACAGTACACAAAGGCCATGAATCCTGACGATGCAGGTGCTCCTACGCTCCCCATGCTGCTTACCAGGCTCGACTAACAAGATCACATTTTGGTCAGTTCGCTCAGGCATTGCAGACGTTGCTTGCACGCACAATGCACCTCACTCCTGGTACTGCTAGGCCGATGGTTCCTCCTGTTGTTGCACCTGCTGCTGCTCCCATTGTCATTCCTGCAGTTTATTGTTGTTTTCTCCAATAAACTGCTTTATTTTACCTGCATCCCCATGTGGTCTGGTTTCCTGGCACCCTGACAGTACACAGAGGCCATGAATCCTGACGATGCAGGTGCTCCTACGCTCCCCATGTTGCTTACCAGGCCCGACTAACAAGATCACCTTTTTGGTCACTTCGTTCAGGCATTGCAGACGTTGCTTGCACACACAATGCACCTCGCTCCTGGTACTGCTAGGCCGGTGCTTCCTCCTGTTGTTGCACCTGCTTCTGCTCCCGTTGTCACTCCGGCAGTTGCAGCTTGAGTCGCTGTTATCAAAGGGATGACTGGTTCAGCCCCCCTCCCGCAGCAATATGGGGGTGAACCGAGTCAGTGTCATGGCTTCGTAAACCAAGTGAGCATTTATTATGAGATGGATACTTAGGCTTTTCCTTCTGACAGCTCCAAGGTGCGCTTCCTAATCCCGTTGCTCTTGGACAAGGCCTTGGCTTGGGTGAATCCCTTATGGGAGAACAATAATCCTGTGATACTCCATTACCCAAATTTTGTTGCCTCCTTTCGTAGGGTATTCAATGTGCCTGCTTGCTCTGCCTCTACTGCTAAGCTGCTCCTGTCTATTCAACAGGGCGTTCGAACCGTTGCCGAGTATGCCATCGAATTTTGTACCCTTGCAGCAGAGGTGGGCTGGAATAATGAGGCTCTGGTGGCTGTCTTCTCTCACGGTCTCTGAGACGCATTGAAGGATGAGATTGCGGTCAAGGATCTCCCTGACAAGCTCAAGGCTCTCATTTCCTTCCTGATTTTGATCAAAATCAGGCTCAGACCATAGTGTATGGAGCGCCTGCAGAGGCCTCCTACCAGATAAGCTCCTACATTTTCTTTCCCACCCATTCCTCCCTCACCTCCCACGCCTCCGAGGCTGAGCGGGCCTTTAGGAGGAGGGAGGGCTGGTGCCTGTATTGCTGATTTGGTGGGCATTTCCTGAAATCTTGTCCGGGAAAACCCTCGCACCTAAGGTCCTGTGGGGGGCAGATCTTAGGTGGAATTTCCTCGTCCCTGGTTTCCGTAAAGATAAATCGCTAATTACAGCTGTCCTCCCCTGGGCATCGGGTTCAGTGGTTACTCAGGCCTTGGTAGACTTGGGTGCTGGCGGTTATTTTATTGACAGTACGTTTGCTACTGCGAATTCCATACCCTTGCAGCCTCGTGTTTCTCCACTAGTTATCGGGGAGATTTATGGCAGACCCCTGCAACCAGTACAGGTTACCCACGAGACTCTTCCGGTTGATATGGCGATGGGGGCTGTTCACAGGGAATCGACCTGTTACCAGGTTTATTTGTCCCCACACTACTTGTTTTGGGGTATCCTTGGCTTCAGAAACACAATCCGAACTTTGATTGGCAGTCCGTCGAGATCCTCTCTTGGTCTCTATAGTGTGGTGCTGTTTGTATCCATGGGACTGTTAAGGTACTTTGTACCTCCTCGGATTCAGTGCTGCCTACTAAATATCATGAGTATCAAGATGTATTTGACAAGGTGCACGCTGGTACTCTTCCTCCTCATCGCCTGTACAATTGTGCCATAGACTCGCAACCTGGTGCCATTCCCCATCATGGTAGGGTTTATCATCTCCCTGTTGCAGGGAGCAAGGCCATGGAGGAGTACGTTGTGGATTTGCTTGCCCGGGGGCACATTCGCAAGTCCACTCCATCGGGTGCCGTTTTTTTCTTCGTATAGAAAAAGGGGGGTGAGTTGAGACCTTGTATTGATTACAGGGGCCTCATTCGCATCTCAGTAAAGAATGCATACCCATTTCCGTTGGTTACTGAATTGTTCGAATGCCTCCATTGAGCAACAGTCTTTACCAAGCTTGACCAAAGGGCCGCGTGAAACCTTGTAAGGATCAAGGAGGGCAATGAGTGGAAGACCGCGTTTAATACCAGAACCGGCCATTACGAATCTCTGGTGATGCCCTTTGGCTTGTGCAATGCGCTCACTGTCTTCAGGGGTCATCATTGATGTCTTTCGTTATATGTTGCAACAATGCGTGTTAGTCTATTTGGATGACATCTTGATTTACTCGGTCTTCATTGAATCACACTACCTGGATGTGGGATGGGTGCTGCAACGGATACGTGAGAATGGGCTTTTCTTTAAGCTTGACAACTTTGAATTCCACCTGTCTCAGGTTGCCTTTTTGGACTACATAATTTCAGCTGAAGGGTTCTCCATGGACCCTCAGAAGGTTTTGGCTGTTCTGCAATGGCCTCGTCCCAGTGACCTCTGTTCCATTCAGCGTTTCCTTGGGTTTGCTAACTACTATCAGAAATTCATCAGGAACTTTTCCTCTATGGCCAAACCTATCTCAGATCTGACCAAGAAGGGCAGTAATTCCCACAATTGGACACCTGCTGCCATCCAAGCTTTCGAGGCCCTCAAGTCTGCTTTCATTTCGGCTCCTATTCTGTCTCATCCCAATCCTGGTTTGCCCTTTGTTCTTAAGGTGAATGCGTCTGAGACAGGAGTAGGCACCCTCCTGTCTCAGCGTCAGACACCCGATTAACCCTTATTCCCTGTGGGTTCTACTGCAAGAAGCTGTCTCCAGTTGAACACAATTTTTGAGATTGAGAGCAGAGAGCCTTTATCCTGGCTCTCAAAGAGTGGAGACACTTGCTCGAAGGTTCTGTGGTTCCAGTTCTCATTCTCACCGATCATAAGAATCTGATGTATCTCTCAGAGGCAAAGAGGCTGACACCCCATCAGGCCAGATGGGCCTTATCCTTGTCTCGTTTTAACTATGTGGTCTTCTATTTGCCCGACTCCAGGAATGTTTTAGGCTGATGCCTTGCCTCACCAGTATTCTGAGTTGTCCAGGGAGGACTCTGTGCCGACACCGGTCAAACCTTCAGATCATATCCTGGCTGCCATCCGCACCAACTTAACCTCTCCTCTTGGGGAACAGATCTTGGCTGCCCAACCTGATGCTTCCACTGAGAGACCTGCTGGCAAATGTTTTGAGGGATTGCGTATCAGACTGTTGCGCACGTACCACAAATCCAAGACTGCCAGTCATCCTGGCTATTTACTATCAGTTCTGGTGGCCATCTCTCCGCACTGATGTTGCTGCGTATGTGGCTTCTTGTTTGGTACATGCCCAGAACAAATCTCCTTGGCACCTTCCCTTGGGCCTACTGCATCCCATTCCCCATTGGGGGCCTCCCTGGTCTCACCTGGCCATGGATTTTATCGTGGAACTTCTCGCGTCTCGCGGTTACATGGTTGTCCTCATGGTTGTCAACCGGTTCTCCGAAATGCGCCACTGTGTTCCGTTTAAGCGGCTTCCCACTGCTCAGGAGCCTGCCTCAGTATTTGCCAGGGTGGTCTTCAGTTTACAAGGGTTGCCTAAGGAGATTGTCTTGGACCGTGGGAGCCCGTTTGTCTCCAGGTTCTAGCGCGCCTTTTGCTCCCAGTTGGGTATTCGACTCTCCTTCTCCTCGCCCTACCATCCGCAGTCCAATGGGGCCGCTGAGCCTTCCAACCAAGCTTTGGAGCAATTTCTCCTCTGCTATATCTCTGACCATCAGGACAATTGGGTTGATCTGCTACCCTGGGCTGAGTTTGCCAAGAACTCTGCCATCAACTCGTCTTCCATAATGTCTCCATTTATGGCCAATTATGGGTTCCAATCCACTGTGTTGCCCGAGTCGTTCTTGCCACAGGACATCCCGGATGTGGAGGATGATCTTAATTCCCTCCATTCCTCTTAGGTGCAGATTCAAGAGTCTTTACGGGTCTCTACACCGTGTCAGAAGCTCCACGCAGACCGGAGAAGTTTATCTGCTCCTTCGTACCAGGTCCGAGAGAGGGTTTGGTTTTCGACCCATAATCTCAACCTCTAAACTGGCACCCTATTTTTTTGGTCCTTTTCGCATTCTCCATAAGGTGAACCTGGTGGCCTATAACCCTGGTCTTCCCCCTGGCATGTGTATCTCCAATGCCTTTCACGTGTCACTTTTGATGCCACTGGTTTGCAATTGCTTAACTTCCTCATTTCCTCTCCCTCGTCCCATTCCTGTGGGCAATCTTGAGGAGTATGAGGTTAACAGCATCTTGGATTCTCATCTGTTCTGAGGTCAGGTTCAATACCTGGTGCACTGGAAGGGTTATGGTCCTGAGAAGCGCTCCTGGGTTCCCTCCGCTGATGTTCATGCTCCTGCCTTTCTCTGCGCTTTCCATGCTTGCTTTCCTCAGAAACGGTTCTTTGCTCCACGGAGGAGGGGCCGTTGAGGGGAGGGTACTGTCAAGGTCTTACTTTGCCCTTCTGTTGGCAGCCATCTTGTGCAGACTGCTGCCTCTTATAGACTCTGATTGCATCATCACTTGCCTGCTGCCTGGGCGTCACACAGTAATGATGCTGCACACCTGTCGATATCTATCACCTGATGGGTTGCAGTCCTTGCCCTTGTGTTTGTGCTCCAAGGTGCATCTATGCTAGCAGTCTTCTGTTCTCCATGTTCCTCCGTGTATGACCTGGCTTGGCTGATGACTTTCCTGGCTCTCAACCCGGCATCAGCAGACGACTCGGCATCGGCAGACGACCCGGGATCGGTAAACTACCCGCTTCTGGACTTGATCCCGGCTTGGATGACTACACGCTTCTGGACTTGACCCGGCTTTTTCCTGCTTCCACTTTCTCACTCTTGCTGTGTGTTTATTGTTGTTTTCTCTAATAAACTGCTTTATTTTACCTGCATCCCCGTGTGGTCTTGTTTCATGGCACCCTGACAGATGACCTCCTAGAACATATCCAGAAATGTCTTATATAATGGCCCTATATAAGGAGCCTGTGAAAGGGGTTTCGCCGCCACTCGCCAGAAGAGGTTCACCAGGAACAGGTCTGGACAAAGGAGCTACACTACTGCCCTTTGGGTATACCTCTCTGGCAACATGAAGACCTTGGTTCGTCAGCTACTGGAACGAGTGGAATCGATGGGACCTGCCTATCAAGATCCTGCTGGATGCAGCGGAGCAGCGAAGGTGGCCTCATGGAGGGACAGCGGTGAAGAGCAGCTGCAACTATTTCCTGTTATGGTGGCTTCGGTGCTTCAAGAGGTTGCCAGGCTGGAAGACGTCATCACGGGAGGAGTGGAGGTTTCTCGGTGGGCGGGGAATAGGGGGCGTCAGCTGCGGAGGAGCTACAGCCCTGCTCCACCCACTAGAGCAGAGCGTGACCAGTGTCGGCATTGGGGAAGAGGCATGCCTGCTCCAAAGCTGCGGAGGAGGGAAGAGGAAGGCAGAGCATCTGGGTGATGTCACCAAGAGGCTTTTTGTCTCCATGGCAACTGAGGACGTTGGAGCGACAGCTGAGTCCAGTCAGAGCATCTGCAGCAGCGGTAGAATCAGATTGGCATGAGGGAAGGCAGTCACAGAGGGAAGATCAAGCCGGCAGTATTATTCCTATGCGGTGCACATCTCCTCCACCTCCACCTGCTCCTGCTGAAAGTCCTTCTGGGAATGTTTATAGAAAAGGCACATGCTTTGCATTTAACAACAATCAATGTCGGTGGTTAAATGCTTGTAAGTGTAGACATGAATGTGCCTTTTCTTCTGGGGCACATCCAGTTTCAAAATGGTTTCAGAAGTTACAAGCTTGTTACAGGCTTCAAATTTCAGGCAGTAACCCCGGTGCAATTGCAAAGAATGCTCCCTTGGCTTCAGGAGTATCGAAACCGGCAGATGGCTTCTTTGCTAATTGATGATTTTAAAATGGTTTTACCCTCCCTTCTTTTACGAGTACGGTTGTAATAAAGTTAGCAATTTAAAATCAGTTGTGTAGTTTCATGAAGTGGTGAAGGAAAATTTGGGAAAGGAAGGGGCAGATGCAAGAATTGCAGGCACTTTTGTTTCACCCCCCTTTTTGCATTTTAGGATTTCTCCCCCAGGAGTAGTCCCTTAAAAAGAACTTAAACAATTCCGCCTTATTCACCATTTTTCCTTTCCTGTTAATGACTCCTTAAATGACCAGATTGACCCAGAGCTGTCTTCGGTTTCCTTTACCTCATTTGACTCAGCGATTGATAAGCTCCGCCAACTTGGCCCTAATGCCTTAATAGCAAAAGCAGATATTAAATCTGCATTTAGGCTCCTTCCTTTTAACCCTTTCTTCTTTAATTCCTTAGGAATGTTTTTTGATAACACATTTTATTTTGACAAATGTTTTCCAGTGGGCTGCTCTGTTTCTTGTTTTTACTTTGAAGTATTTTCGTCCTTTTAAGAATGGGTAGTTAATACCATAGCTAAGTCCTGTTTTTCAATACATTATTAAGATTACTTTTTATTTATGGGAGCAGACAAACCTGATGATTGCCTTTATTCTATTTTATTTTATATTGCAAACATTTTTCTCTGTGACTATTTTGGCATCCCGTTGGCAAAAGAAAAGATGGAAAGTTTTTCCATCTACATGTATTAAAATCCTTGGCATCACGTTGGATACAGTATCAATGGAATTTTGATTATCAGCTGAAACTTTTACAGGCTTCATCACTTATTATTGATTTTTTTTTAGGAAAACAAAGGTTACTTTGAAGGAAATGCAATCCTCATTAGGTCATTTAGCCTTTGCCATAAGGGTATTACCAATGGGCAGAGTTTTTTCTAGAAGGCTTTATGCTTCTATTTCTTGGCTTAGGAATCAGTATTTCCACATCAGAATAACATCTATGGTCAGGGAGGATCTGTTTGTTTGGAATAATTTCCTGGAGCATTTCAATGGGGAGACATTGTGGCAACAAGAATTTATTACAGATAGATTTCGGTTTATCCACCAATGCAGCTGGTTCTATAGGTTGTGCAGTTATTTGGAAAATAGGAGGAGTCCCCTGTAGTGCATTTGCACATCTTTCCCAGCAAGGAGTATTATTTCCAAGGGTTAGAAAGGCTGGATTCATCTCTTTTTCATGGATAGTGTAGGACCCACTGATAATGGGGTACTTTGACGTAGTGGTGGGCTTGAGCACTATATGGCCATATTGTGGGACCAAATCCCCATTTTTATTTATGGATTGTCTTCAAATTTGGTAGTAATTTCTTTTGCATGTGTGCGCTATTCTTTTTTAATATACATGTCTTTTGGTTCATAGCTGCACCAGCTTTAGAAATACATGGGTATGCTCCCCCAAATTTTTTGCTTGTTTATTATGTATTCGGTCTGACCAGACTATCGAGGTTGAGCAACCCACCCCAACCCCCACACACACCTGTACTCTATCGGTGTCCACTATCAAGTAGATATAGGAGGAGTCCCCTGTAGAGCATTTGCACATCTTTCCCAGCAAGGAGTATTATCTCCAAGGGTTAGAAAGGCTGGATTCATCTCTTTTTCATGGATAGTGTAGGACCCACTGATAATGGGGTACTTTGACGTAGTGGTGGGCTTGAGCACTATATGGCCATATGGTGGGACCAAATCCCCATTTTTATTTATGGATTGTCTTCAAATTTGGTAGTAATTTCTTTTGCATGTGTGCACTATTCTTTTTTAATATACAGTTATTTGAAAAAGCCATTGGTGTCTATCAGCCTGGCCTTTCAGGTGGCTAGCCAATATTTTTTTCAAGAATATAGTTTTATTGGAACTATTTCCAATCATTATTACATTGGAAATATGGGGAAGTCATTTTGCAAATCGGAGGGTTTTGGTAAGTATTGATAATAAAGGGATGTTGTTTGCTATCAATTGCCTCTCCTCTATGTCCTCTTAGGTTGTTTCTTTGTTTCACTATTTGATTTTTCTATGTTTGCATTAGAACATCTGGATTACAGTTAAGTATATCCCAGGTAAGTTGAATGCCACATTTTTTCTTCCTGATCCTGATGATGATTTAGCCTTTGAACTAGGTAGGCTATATGCTTTTTGGCCATCTCCAGATATTATTATAGTTCATCTGGGTGGGAATGATATTGACCAAATTAAAATTTTTGATTTGATATCGGTTATGAAGAATACCTTTCAGTTTCTGAAACTGACTTCCCCGAATACAGTTTTAGTATTCGCAGAGATAGTTCCCAGGCTGTGTTGGTTAGAATCTGTTACGTTCTGTCTTGAGTCTAAGTGGCTAATCTGCATTTGTTATTGAATTAAAATATTTAAGTTATTGGTGTGAAGAAAAGTTCTGATTGTGAATAAAATGGTTTAAAAAAGAAAAACAAGAAACCAGGAAGTTGCCCGTTTTAATCCAATATTGGTGTGGTGTTTTTTTATTAAGCAGTTCTATGCATGTTTGCATGATACCATGTCAGGAAAAATGGGGTAAACTTTTATTGGCCCCCCTTTTGCCCATCATAATAAGCTCCTTTTGAATGGTTTTCAATGGGGCTTGCTGTGATAGGTCAGTTGAGGTCACATGTACAGGAATGTTCTAGAAGGTCAGTAGGTCATTTAGGGATAGTCCCAGAACATTCCAGAAGGGTCTTAGGGCCCTATATAAGGGGCCTGTCAAAGGAGTTTCATCGCCAGTCACCAGAAGCGGTTCACCAGGAAGAGCTCCCCTCCCAAACCCCCCCCCCCCCTCCCGTCGCGGTTAAAGATTTATGTGGTGGGTCCCTTTGAATAAGACTGGGACAAAGGGGGCCTTCAAGAAGAGATTAAATAGTTTGTTGTCAGCTTGAGTCAAAGTGGCTAAGCTGAATTTGGTATTGAATTTTAAATATTTAGGTTATTGGTGTAAAGAAAAGAAAACCAATAAACCAGGCTGTGGTCCATTTTAATCCAATATTGGTGTGGTGTTCTTTTATTAAACAGTTCTATGCATGTTTGTTTATTTAATATGCGGCCTACGATCTCCTGGCGTTCTGCTTTGTTTACATAGGCAGACCGCGCATTCTGCCTGTCTCCCGAACGATCGCCGGGTCCTGGTGGACATCGATTCCGCTGGACCAGCTGTTTGGCTCCTGCTGTGTCCAATCACAGTGGGAGCAGGTCACAGGTGGCGCGCTTGTGCTCCCCAGACCTGGAAGTGAAAAATCACGTACAGGGATACGATTTTTGAACAAGAGAGCCGCCTTACTACTATTTACTGTATGTACTGTATACGGTCGGCAAGCAAACTCCAAAGTGTCAGGATGTTAACCAGAACAGAGGTGTAACCCATTGATAAAGTGCGTGCACACAAAATGCGTCGGGAGGGGCCTACGTGCTGTTTGTTTTGCCTGTTTTTAGGTGCTGCAGCACATATACATGTATTTTAATACTTTTACAATGAACACTACACTATGTTTACAAAAATGTAAAAAAGTTTGTAACTTTTTTGCACTTAGTTTGTTGAAAGAAGGAATCCCTGCTGCCAAGGTGGTAAACCAAAGGAGACTGACTAATGATTACTTCTTGAAGCTTTTTTCGGTCTCATTTCTGGTAAATGCATATTTTGGGTGGAGGTTCACTGGCGCAAATATTCATCACAAATCTGGGTGATATTCGGTGGATGCCATTCTCTGCTTGACATTCTAATACCTTTGGTGAGCATATAAAACACCTATAGATTAAATACTGAATGGACTTCTCACATATTATGGACTTTTTTTTCACAGTTGCGTGTAATTCACTTCACTATTATTTGGACAGTTTTATTTATTTTATTGCTTTATATATATATATATATATATATATATATATATATATATATATATATATATATACACAGTATCTCACAAAAGTGAGTACACCCCTCACATTTTTGTAAATATTTTATTATATCTTTTCACGTGACAACACTGAAGAAATGACACTTCCCGCTACAATGTAAAGTAGTGAGTGTACAGCTTGTATTTGCTGTCCCCTCAAAATAACTCAACACACAGCCAATAATGTCTAAACTGCTGGAAACAAAAGTGAGTACACCCCTAAGTGACAATGTCCAAATTGGGCACAAAGTGTCAATATTTTGTGTGGCCACCATTTTTTCCAGCACTGTCTTAACCCTCTTGGGCATAGAGTTCACCAGAGCTTCACAGGTTTCCACTGGAGTCCTCTTCCACTCCTCCATGACTACATCACGAAGCTGGTGGATGTTAGAGACCTTGCACTCCTTCACCTTTCATTTGAGGATGCCCCACAGATGCTCAATAGGGTTTAGGTCTGGAGACATGCTTGGCCAGTCCATCATCTTTACCCTCAGCTTCTTTAGCAAGGCAGTGGTCGTCTTGGAGGTGTGTTTGGGGTTGTTATCAAGTCGGAATACTGCGCTGTTACCCAGTCTCCGAAGGGAGGGGATCATGCTCTGCTTCAGTATGTCACAGTACATGTTGGCATTCATGGTTCCCTCAATGAACTGTAGCTCCCCAGTGTCGGCAGCACTCATGCAGCCCCAGACCATGACACTCCCACTACCATGCCTGACTGTAGGCAAGACACACTTGTCTTTGTACTCCACCTGGTTGCCACCACACACGCTTGACCAAATAAGTTTAGCTTGGTCTCATCAGACCACAGGAAATGGTTCCAGTAATCCATGTCCTTAGTCTGCTTGTCTTCAGCAAACTGTTTGCGGGCTTTCTTGTGCATCATATTTGGAAGAGTCTTTCTTCTGGGACGACAGCCATGCAGACCAATTTGATACAGTGCGGTATGGTCTGAGCACTGACATTCTAAACCCCCCCCCCCAACCCCTTCAACCTCTGCAGCAATGGTGGGAGCACTCATACATCTATTTCGCAAAGACAATCTCTGGATATGGCGCTGAGCACGTGCACTTAACTTCTTTGGTAGACCATGGCGAGGCGTGTTCTGAGTGGAACCTGTCCTGTTAAACTGCTGTATGGTATTGGCCACCATGCTGCAGCTCAGTTTCAGGGTCTTGGCCATCTTTATGTAGAGCAACGATTCTTTTTTTCAGATCCTCAGAGAGATCTTTGCCATGAGGTGCCATGTTGAACTTCCAGTGACCAGTATGAGAAAGTGAGAGCAATAACACCAAATTTAACACACCTGCTCCCCATTCACACCTGAGACCTTGTAACACTAATGAGTCACATGACCCACCACCAGTCATTGTTTAACTTGTCTATCGTGGCAACATTGCTTCCTGAAGAATATGGGGGGGGGGGGGGAGAGGAGGAAATGGACAGTGAACCCTGAGGGTTGGAGGACTCCTCTTGGGATGATAAGTGTTCCTTTTAAAGGACAAGGTCTAGATTCCTGTTTGAAGCGGGAGCCATCACCACCTGTGGGACCTACGGTTATCAGTATGGGGTCTCTTCCCAAAGCTAAGACGTCCAATTGGACCTGTCCTGTTCACCCACTAATATAAGGTGTGCTTTATGAGAACTGGCAGAGATCATACAAAGTGTACTTGCCACCCAAGAGCTTTTCACAGCAATACCAAGTAGAGTATGCCTTCCGATAAAAAGTGGAAAGTACTTGTGGTGGATCTGGTTATTTTCTGCTTTAATAGATCCCTTACAGTTCCCATTCAGAATACTCCAGTATTCAAAGACCCTGTAGGCAAAGGATTTAAGGTAACTTCTTAAGGCTTCTTTTTGTCCGATGAGCTCCGCAGTACAACAGTAGAGATGTATAGAACTGTTCGCCGGCGGACAGTTCCCGGCGAACTTAGCATGTTCGCGTTCGCCGCTGCGGGCGAACATATGCGATGTTCGGTCCGCCCCCCATAATACATCATTGAGGCAAACTTTGACCCTGAACTTTACAGTCAGCAGGCACATTTCCAGCCAATCAGCATACCTCCCTCCCACACCCTCCCACCTCCTATAAATAAGCAAGGGCAGCATCCATCTTAGATCATTCTGAAGCAGTGTGTGTAGTGAGAGTAGGGAGAGCTGCTGCTGCTGCTGCTGTTAAGCTAGGGACAGTTGTTAGTCAGTGTTCCTGGTCTTGCAGTGTTCTTGGTCCACTACTGCTGTAAGGACAGCACCCCAAAAAGCCCTTCTAAGGGCTGGTATTTGTGTAATTTTTTTTTTTTATATATATATATATATCTAGCGTCCCCAAAAGCCCTTTTAAGGGCTGGTAATTGAGTTTTTTCTTCATATATATATATCTAGTGTCCCCAAAAGCCCTTTTAAGGGCTGGTAATTGAGTATTTTTTTTTTTATGTATATATATACATATATATATATCTAGTGTCCCCAAAAGCCCTTTTAAGGGCTGGTAAGGTAATAGAGTTTTTTCTTTATATATATATATATATATATATATATATATATATATATATATATATATATATATATATCTATTGTACACTGCAGTTGCCTGCCCGCTGTGTGTGAGAGGCCACAGACCTACCACAGACTGTACTGTGTGCACACCACACTCATTTCGGGTGGCACAGGCACAGTACCTTGCATTTTAAAAAATATTTTTTTTTTCCTCTGTCATAATTGCAGTGAGTGCTGTGTCAGGTCCACAGAGTGCACTGTACCCACTGCAGTGCACTGCCCACCACTGATATATATACGGTGGCACAGCATCTTGTTGCAAATTGAAAAAAATTATATATAATATTATTTTTTATTATTGCAGTTGCCTGGGCTGCCAGTGACTGTCAGGTCCACAGAGTGTACTGTGCCCACTGCAGTGCCACTGTGTGCCCACCCACCACTGATATATAAGGTGGCACAGCAGCTTGCAAAGTAAAAAAAAATATATATATATATTTTAATTGCAGTTGCCTGGGTGCCAGTGACTGCTGTCAGGTCCACAGAGAGTGTACTGTGCCACTGCCCACCCACCACTGATATATAAGGTGGCACAGCAGCTTGCAAAGTAAAAAAATATATATATATTTTTTAATTGCAGTTGCCTGGGTGCCAGTGACTGCTGTCAGGTCCACAGAGAGTGTACTGTGCCACTGCCCACCCACCACTGATATATAAGGTGGCACAGCAGCTTGCAAAGTAAAAAAAATATATCTTGTTGGAAAAAAAAAAATATATATATATATATATATATATATTTTTTAATTGCAGTTGCCTGGGTGCCAGTGACTGCTGTCAGGTCCACAGAGAGTGTACTGTGCCACTGCCCACCCACCACTGATATATAAGGTGGCACAGTAGCTTGCAAAGTAAAAAAATATATATATAATTTTTAATTGCAGTTGCCTGGGTGCCAGTGACTGTTGTCAGTGTCAGGTCCACAGAGAGTGTACTGTGCCACTGCCCACCCACCACTGATATATAAGGTGGCACAGCAGCTTGCAAAGTGAAAAAAAATATGTATATTTTTTAATTGCAGTTGCCTGGGTGCCAGTGACTGCTGTCAGTGTCAGGTCCACAGAGAGTGTACTGTGCCACTGCCCACCCACCACTGATATATAAGGGGGCACAGCAGCTTGCAAAGTAAAAAAAAATATATATATTTTTTAATTGCAGTTGCCTGGGTGCCAGTGACTGTCAAGTCCACAGAGTGTACTGTACCCACTGCCCAACACTCCTATAGGGTGGCACAGCACCTTGCACTCATAGTACACAACACATAAAAAAAAAAAAATGACAGGCAGAGGCAGGCCACCCCGCAAGGGCCGTCGTGGTCGTGGTGCTGTGATTTCCTTAGGCCCTAGAATAATGCCCAGTGTTCAGAGGCCACCACAAACCCTGAACTCAAAAAATTCTGAGGCCATAGTTGACTGGCTTACACAGGACACCCAATCGTCTACAGCTTCCGCTCGGAACCTTAATGCACCATCCTCCTCCGGCTCACCTTGGGGCACCTCTCAATTTACCACTCGCCAGCCCACCGGCACCACCACCAACACTAGCACCACAGCCGCTTCACTTGATCCGTCAGAGGAGTTATTTTCACATCAGTTGGAAGAAATAAGTGATGCGCAACTATTAGTGCCAGAGGATGTAGATAACGGGGATATGTCTCAGTCAGGCAGCATTATACACATGGACGTACATTGTGATGATGATGATGATGATGTTGTACCTGCTGCTGCTGCCTTTGCTGAGTTGTCAAGTGAAGCGGCTGATGATGACGATGTGTCTGTGGATGTCACCTGGGTGCCTGCTCGAAGAGCAGAAGAAGAGGGGGAAAGTTCAGATGGGGAGACAGAGAGGAGGAGGAGACGAGTTGGAAGCAGGGGGAGGAGGTCATCGCAAGGAGCTAGTGGCGCAGTCAGACAGCATGTAGATTCGGCACCCGGGGTCAGCCAGACAGTACGCCAATTAACGCAAGCTGTTGCCACCACCAGAATGCCGTCCTTGCAAAGCTCAGCAGTGTGGCATTTTTTTTGTGTGTCTGCCTCTGATATCAGCGATGCCATTTGTAACCTGTGCCAAAAGAAACTAAGTCGTGGGAAGTCCAACACCCACCTAGGTACAACTGCTTTGCGAAGGCACATGATCTCACATCACAAACGCCTATGGGATCAACACATGAGTAAAAGCAGCACACAAACTGAAAGCCACCATCCTCCTCCTGGTCCAGCATCTTCAGCCACGTCAACCACTGCTGTCCTCCATGCCCCCTATCAACAACCCGCCCCTCCGCCTCTCACCTTCAGCAGTTCCTGTTCACCTGCCCACAGTCAGGTGTCTGTCAAGGAAATGTTTGAGCTTAAGAAGCCAATCTCACAGAGTCACCCCCTTGCCCGGCGTCTGACAGCTGGCTTGTCGGAACTCTTAGCCCGCCAGCTTTTACCATACAAGCTGGTGGAGTCTGAGGCCTTCAAAAAATTTGTCGCTATTGGGACACCGCAGTGGAAGGTACCCGGCCGAAATTATTTTTCACAAAAGGCAATCCCCAACCTGTACTCTATTGTGGAAAAGGAAATCATGTCACGTCTGGCACACAGTATTGGGGCAAGGGTCCATCTGACCACTGATAGCTGGTCTGCAAAGCACGGTCAGGGCAGGTATATAACTTACACTGCGCATTGGGTAAACCTGCTGGCGGCTGCCAAGCATGGAATGCGTGGCTCTGCTGCAGAGGAGTTGATGACACCGCCACGACTTGCAGGCAGGCCTGCTGCCACCTCCTCTACTCCTCCTACTCCATCCTCTTTGCTAACCTCCTCGGCTGAGTCCTCTTCTGCTGTTGCGTCTTGCTCCACACCAACTGCACCCCCCCAGCTCCCCAGGGGCTATTCCACATGCCGGATACGACAGTGTCATGCTGTCTTGGGGTTGACTTGCCTGAAAGCAGAGAGTCACACCGGACCAGCACTACTGTCCGCCCTGAACGCACAGGTGGATCAGTGGCTGACCCTGCACCAACTGGAGATCGGCAAAGTGGTGTGTGACAATGGCAGCAATTTGTTGGCGGCATTGAATTTGGGCAAGTTGACACATGTGCCGTGCATGGCACATGTGTTGAATCTGATTGTGCAACGTTTTGTGCAGAAGTACCCAGGCTTACAGGACGTCCTCAAGCAGGCCAGGAAGGTGTGTGGCCATTTCAGGCGTTCCTACACGGCCATGGCGCACTTTGCAGATATTCAGCGGCGAAACAACATGCCAGTGAGGCGATTGATTTGCGACAGCCCGACACGTTGGAATTCATCTAATGTTCGACCGCCTGCTCCAACAAGAAAAAGCGGTCAATGAGTATTTGTATGACCGGGGTGCTAGGACAGCCTCTGCGGAGCTGGGTATTTTTTTGCCACGTTACTGGACGCTCATGCGCAATGCCTGTAGGCTCATGCGTCCTTTTGAGGAGGTGACAAACCTAGTGAGTCGCACCGAAGGCACCATCAGCGACATCATCCCATATGTTTTTTTCCTGGAGCGTGCCCTGCGAAGAGTGCTGGATCAGGCCGTAGATGAGCGTGAAGAGGAAGAGGAAGAGTTGTGGTCACCATCACCACCACCAGAAACAGCCTTACCATCGCTTGCTGGACCTGCGGCAACACTGGAAGAGGAGTGTGAGGAAGAGGAGTCAGAGGAGGAATGTGGCTTTGAGGAGGAGGAACACCAACCACAGCAGGCATCCCAGGGTGCTCGTTGTCACCTATCTGGTACCCGTGGTGTTGTACGTGGCTGGGGGGAAGAACACACCTTCAATGACATCAGTGAGCACGAGGAATTGGACATGAGTAGCTCGGCATCCAACCTTGTGCAAATGGGGTCTTTCATGCTGTCATGCCTGTTGAGGGACCCTCGTATAAAAAGGCTGAAGGAGAACGACCTGTACTGGGTGGCCACGCTACTAGACCCCCGGTATAAGCAGAAAGTCTCTGATATGTTACCCAATTACCGGCAGTCGCAAAGGATGCAGCAGCTACAAAATAAGTTGAAAAGTATGCTTTACACAGCATATAAGGGTGATGTCACAGCACAACGGGAATCCAACAGGGGAAGAGGTGAAAGTAATCCTCCTCCTACCACCACAACCATGCCGGCAAGGACAGGACGCTTTACAGACGTCTTGTTGATGGAGGACATGCGGAGCTTTTTTAGTCCTATGCATCGCCACAGCCCTTCGGGGTCCACCCTCAGAGAACGACTCGACCGACAGGTAGCAGACTACCTTGCCTTAACTGCAGATATTGACACTCTGAGGAGCGATGAACCCCTTGACTACTGGGTGTGCAGGCTTGACCTGTGGCCTGAGCTATCCCAATTTGCCATTGAACTTCTGGCCTGCCCCGCTTCAAGTGTGCTGTCAGAAAGGACCTTCAGCGCAGCAGGAGGTATTGTCACTGAGAAGAGAAGTCGCCTAGGTCAAAAAAGTCTTGATTACCTCACGTTTATTAAGATGAATGAGGCATGGATCCCGAAGGGACTGACAGTGGGGGATGCATTTGACTAAAAAAGGCCTGGTGATGACTGAGATGCCTTGGCCTAAAAATGGTCCACACGCTGCTGTCTTTAATCATTCTCTGCATGCCGGATGACTTACGTGACGTCTCCGCCACCAACTATGGTTCAAGCCGCAATGTTTTAGTGCACTTTCTGCCTTGAAAACCTCAATTTTTCAGGCCGCTGCTACAGCAGCGGCTGCAACAATACCTGCTTTTTCATGCATGAGTACATGCCTAATTTTTCTGGCCTCTGTGGCTGCAAAAAAACAAAAAACAAAAAAAAAGGCACATACATGTGTCAATTCCCCTTTGTGATCGTTACCTTGTCGTGGTGAAGGGGCTTGCGTATCACAATGAAGCGATCACCTCTAGGAGTGTGTTGGCACACCCCAGATGATAAGGTCGTTGCTTCATTGTGAACAGACCAAAAGCGATCCGCAGGATAATTTTTCATAGAAAAAACATTCATTTTCTTTCATTCTTTCTGCGGAGCTGGGTATTTTTTGGCCGCGTTACTGAATGCTCATGAACAATGGCTGTAGGCTCATGCGTCCTTTTGCGGAGGTGACAAGCCTGGTGGTCAGTCGAACCCAAGGCAACATCATCGACCTCATCCCATATGCGTTTTTTCTGGAGCGTGCCCTGCGAAGCGTACTGGATCAGGCTGTAGATGAGCATGAAGAGGAAGAGTTGTTGTCCACTCCCCATCACCACCAGAAGCAGCCTTGTCGTTGTCAATTGCTGGACCTGTGGCAACGCAGAGAGAGGAGTCTGAAGAAGAGAAGTCAGAGGAGGAAGGTGGCTTTGAGGAGGTGGAATACCAGCCACAGCAAGCATCCCAGGGGGCTTGTTCTCACCTTTCGGGGACCCTTGGTGTTGTACGTGGCTGGGTGGAGGAAGAGACCTTCAATGATGTCAGTGAGGACAAGGAACGGGACATGGCTAGCTTGGTATCCAACCTTGTGCAAATGGGGAGTTTGGGGTTGTGCAAATGGACTGACTGACTGTTGTTAAACGGGGAGTTTGGTCTGTCAGAGTTTGGTCTGTCACTGTGAAGCGGGCGTAACCCTTACACTACTTGACCGATAAAACATCATACCTGATCGTATACACACACTGGATGTTTTAAAGCACGTTATTCCAAACAATTTAGGAATGTTAGGTGATTATGCCCTTTATGGATCAAAACCCGACTCTGCGTCAACTACGTAATTTTCCATGGGAGTTTTGCCATGGATCCCCCTCCGGCATGCCACAGTCCAGGTGTTAGTCCCCTTGAAACAACTTTTCCATCACTATTGTGGCCAGAAAGAGTCCCTGTGTGTTTTAAAATTCGCCTGCCTATTGAACTCTATGGCGGTTCGCCCGGTTCGCGAACATTGCCGATGTTCGCGTTCGCCGTTCGCGAACGGCGAATTTTAGGTTCGCGACATCACTATACAACAGTTGCTGGTGGCTATGATTGCTGGCCAAACTCTGGCAGTCTTAGCCCAGCACATGGCAGGATCCCTCAGTGCTGCAGAAATTGTAGCTCTTTCCTGCAGCCTCGCTAATGCATAAATGGTTTAATGGACCCCCTGTGTCAAAGTTCTCACCTGGCTCTCATGTCAGTACAGATGCACAGAATCCTTTGGTTGCAGAGTTGATCTGCTGGGGCAGTTCGTAAGACATGTCTGGAAAGGATTCTTTTTGACAGACAATTACTCATTGAAGACTCACTAGATACCTTTAATTTGAATCTGCATTTCCTCTCTGTGCTGACATGTCCTTCTTTCTCAAATCCAAAGTTGGGAGGTAAGGCCTTGAATCACCTGTGTTACCAGAGCTACTCTGTGCTTTACAAAGGGGAATGCTTGCTGTATAAGCATAGTAGCAGGTAGCTGTTTGCATTCTGAACTGTTTTTCTGAAGCAGGGATTCTAAGCTAGACTTATTTTAAAACTCTCAACATCAAAAAAATCCTCTTGCAAGGCGATGTCATAATGTGCTAGTTTGCACGCATACTGGCACATTATGAAATACTTACCTTAGAATCAGAGTTGTATAAAGTACTCGAAACCCATACTTGAGTAAAAGTACAAGTGCTCGATCAAAAAGTGACTTGAGTAGAAGTGGAATTGCTCAATCCAAAAGTGACTTGAGTAGAAGTACTAAAGTATTCAACATTTTTTGTACTTAAGTATTGCAAGTCGTTTTTTTTTTTTTTAATTTTGCTACTCAAGTACTGAAAGTAAAAGTACCCGTAGTTTTGAAAGAAAAAATTGCTACTCAAGTACTGAAAGTAAAAGTACAAGTACTGTGTTATGTAGTTATTAAAGAAAGAAGTAAAAAGTTTGAACATCATATTGTTTTTTATTATTTCAAATGCAGCTTTTATTTATACATACAGTAGCATTTATTTTCGTATGCACTGATAATACACATGTTTTGAGCTTCATGAAACCTGCCATCTACTGTTCTGGCAGTGGTAATTTTTATAATTGTAAAGAGTAACTATGCAGCACAAAAAAAAAATATCGGAGTAGAAGTATTGAAATCATTGAAAAAATGTAGTGAAGTAAAAGTGGAAGTAGGAGAAAAAAATTCTACTCTAGGAAAGTACAGATACCGCCTTTCGGTACTTAAGTACAGTAGTGAAGTAGTTCTACTTAGTTACTATACATCTCTGCTTAGAATGAATCCCTCTGGGGGCGTGCTGTCACCGCTGAGAGGGTTTGCATCTTCACCTGGTCTTCCTTCCGGATCCGCTTGAATGGCCAAGCCACCATGACGTCACTCCTGTGCGCATGCGCAGGAGTCACGGAGCTCTGAAGGAATCGACATTAAAGAGAACCAATACTCCTGCGCTTAAGAAGTTACTGTGCGGCTGGTCAAAAATGTGTGTCCCCACTGGTTCCGCCTCCACATTGGCTGTTCTGCCACTCACAACAGGCCAGGAAAAACCCAAGTGAAATTCTGTAAAGAAAAGGAACATAGGGCGCACCGGAGTAGCGCATTACCTTTGCAACAATTTATTATTAAAAAATGTAACAAAAATATATTCACAAACAAATGAATATGTGAAGCAAAATATAGTCCACCAGATGCTCCACGCAGCATGATCTGCTGGCAAGTACCAATTGTGGAATGAGTCCATAAAAGCTGATGCATTTTGAGGGATGTCCCCTCTTCCTCTCCTCAGAGCTGAAGCTTTTTTGGACTCATTCCACAATTAGTACTTGCCAGCAGATCATGCTGGGTTGAGCATCTGGTGGACTTTTTTTGTTTTACATATTCATACCATAAATGATAACTGTCACAGTTGTTTGGGCTCTCAACTGAACTGTCAAGGCATCAAATGACTGGTGTCAAAACGAATCACATGTGCAGCACCATGGCAACTGCAGATCAAACAGAGGCTAAGATGGCAGCTTGCTTGCCTGTAAAGGATAGCAAGTTTTAGATCCGCTTTATAAAAGCTCGGCTTGATTTTGAAACTGAGGATCAGGAATATACCCTGTAATAATTGTTTATTCATAAAGAAGGTATTGCATATAAATATTTGACATATATAGGAAACATCAGTTAATAAATGTACATTTTCATAAAATATTGCTGTAGGGGTTAGCATTTTCACCTAGCAGCAAGAGGGTCACTGGTTCGAATCCCAACCACGACACTACCTGCCTGGAGTTTGCATGTTCTCCCTGTGCCTGCGTGGGTTTCCTCCGGGTACTCCGGTTTCCTCCCACACTCCAAAGACATGCTGGTAGGTTAATTGGATCCTGTAAAAAAAAAAAAAAAAATTGGCCCTACTGTGTATGTATGTGAGTTAGGGACCTTAGATTGTAAGCTCCTTGAGGGCAGGGACTGATGTGAATGTACAATGTATATGTAAAGCGCTGCGCAAATTGACAGCGCTATATAAGTACCTGAAATTAATAAATAAATAAATAAATATTTACCTAAAACCATTCTACTTTCCCTTCAAATACTGTATATACATGGGGAAGCCACAGCAAGCCAGTGCAGCTATTTCTCTTCTTCTTTTTATATCCATTCTTGTCTTTGAACAACTCTCATCCACAGTGAAACTTGTTGAAAGTCCCTCAACAAAATAATTTAAGTTTATGTTATACATATTCTGAAATACAACTGTCAAAATGTAATTGATTTTGTCACATCAGTTGTTCAGTAATGATGCTGAATACAATACTTAGAAAATACATAATGGTAGTGGGGGAAGCATGTACAAAACGGAGCAGGATAATGAAAATATGACACAGTAAGCATACAAAATGGTGAAATCATATTTATTATTTAATATTTATTAAAAAGGAACCCTTTATGAAATACAGACACTTTATATTGCATATAAAGATCTCTAGAAATTCTATCTGTTGACTTTTAGGCCTCTTTCACACAAGCAGCCTGGGGAGGTAAAAAAAAAAAGGCAGTGGAGCTACAGATTTACTGCCCCGAAATCACCTACCTAAAGCCTGCAGCAAGGGGTGTTCAAATGCAATGGCAGCAGGTAATGTAACTCATTATCAGGGCCGGTGCTTCCACTAGGCAAACTAGGCAGCCGCATAGGGCGCATTGCCACCTAGGGGCACAGCCAGGAGTCGGCACTCTCTCTCCATCATGAATTCTCCATCATGAATGATTATTGTGAGCTGAGGCGAGGGGCGGAGGTGGGAGGGGGGGGGGGGAAGGGACAACGGAAGATGCCAAGTGTCTTGGGCACTGGCGGAACTACCAGGCCCTGTCTTTCCACCACTGTTGGAGGGGCCCCAAAAGGCAAGAAGGGAGCCCCCCAGAGTGCTGCCTGCATGATGATCCTCTTCAGGTGGAGCTGAGCGGCCTTAACCCCGGGCAGAAAGTGACTCTCTGCACTGAGCTGGTGGGCAGCCGTTTATTTCCCTGGGTCGGTATTAAGCAGGGAGCAGAGGAGAGCTGAACCTGAGCCAGAGCTCGGCACTGGAGGGCGGAACCTTTACTGGGGCAGAAGTGACGAGGCACCAGAATGGTCTGAGGAGGTTGGTGATGAAGGACGTGCGGAGCTCTCTGACTGCTGCTTTTCCCTCCACCAGGAGCCACCGCGTTTAACAGGGGTTCGGGGTCACCAGGTGTGCCATGAGGAATTGGGGTCCCTGGGTGTGCCATGGAGTATTGGGATCCCCAGGTGTGACACGGAGGAACATCAGGGTCCCCAGGTGTGACACGGAGGAACATCAGGGTCCCCAAATGTGACATGGAAAAACATCAGGATCTGACATAGAGGTACATCGGGGTCAGTGGGTATGACAGCATGACATGGAGTAATATTGGGGTCCCAGGGTGTGACATGGAAAAACATCAAAGTCCCTGGGTGTGACATGGAGGGACATTAGGGTCCCCGGGTGTGAAATGGAGGAATATGGGTGTCACTGGGTATGACAGCATAACATGGAGGAACCATCAGATCAGGGTCACATAGAGGAGTTTTTAACCCCTTCCCTTTTTCTGCGCAAGTAGCTGGTCTTGGCTAGGGCATAAAATAGTCTAGCACCGGCCCTGCTCGGCATGTCAAGTTGGCAGGTGACACCATCTGTCAAACTCGCCCATTCAATTCAATAGGGCCACGCTATAATTGTGATCCAATTGATTTCACAATTTTTCATGCTTGCTTTGTCATATTTTCTTTATCCTGCACAGTTTTGGACATGGTTCCCCCAGTACCATTCTGTATTTCACAAAATATTGTATGCAGCATTATTACTGAATGACTA
Source organism: Pelophylax lessonae (assembly GCF_965119305.1). Classification (NCBI taxonomy): domain Eukaryota; kingdom Metazoa; phylum Chordata; class Amphibia; order Anura; family Ranidae; genus Pelophylax; species Pelophylax lessonae. The sequence continues at coordinate 177,677,130 of NC_138779.1, forward strand.
ATGTGATGGGATCAATTACTTGATAGACTACTAGCAGGCAGTTGAATTCCAGATATGTATAATATGAGCTACAGTTATTTTGTTGAGGGACTTTCAGCAATTTTCACTGTGGGTGTAAAGACAAGAATGGATATAAAAAAAACAAGAGAGATACTGACTTGATGTGGCTGCTCCATGTATGTATTTGAAGGACCTGCAATTACAGCATATTAGACCCACGGATTGCTTTCTGGAAATTAAATAAGTGTGAACTTACCTTAAAGCTGGCCATAGATGGACTGAAATTGGACCAGTTCAGCAGGGCCATCCCTGCTTGACAGAAGTTGTTTGATCATCTTCCGGTAAAGGGACATTCTGGGAATACTTTTATCGATCAGCGGCAAGCTCCATGGCAAGGACCCCTAAGGTGCAGTGTGGTGCGGCAGCAATAACACACAGTCCAACTGTAAAACAGTAATGAAAAAACATTTGAATTGAAGTAAAGCAAAGACAGTTCACAATAAACCCAGTGGGAAGACAGGTGAATTGGGAACATTCACGGGCCCTTACAGCGTGTAGAGAGCAGGTTTCAGCTGAAAGTATAGCGCCTGTTAGTTGGGGCAGTAGGCGGCCTGGCCGTGGCCGTCTCATGCCCAAACGGGAAGATGTCCAGAAAAGTTACACACTCTATGCTTTCCCTCCTCGTCTGGAACCACTCCTTGCCACTAGTTCTGTCCCTAACAGACGGGGTACCTGTCCCTATGCCATACTCTTGCAAATATGGGAGCCAGAGTCTTAAATAGGCTCTGCCTAACCCAAGATGGCTGCTAGAGTCACATGGGGTGTCAGCATCCAATCAGAGAGCTTCCCCAGTGACTCAGAAAACCATAGAGGAACCATGTTCCTCTTTAAAATTCCTCTCCAGCTGCAATGCCGCTGTGGACGATTGCCACCAAAAGTAGACTGCACCTGCTTAAATTAAAATAATCTTGCGAGCAAATGGGTTTAAGCACTATTTATAACTGCAGCAAGCACAGCACTCTCTCATAAGTGTGGGTTAAATAAATAAATCAATAGTGCTGCGCAATTAAAGTGCTTCCAGTGTAAAAATCAATACGAATAAATAAATAAATAAATATCCTGTGCTAATCATCAACTATTTGTATAAATATGTATATCAAAGTGCTAAATCATCAAACATGCAAAACAGTCACCAAAATAGTGAAATAATGCCAAAATTCATATAAGTCCAGATATTTCATACAATTAAGTAAGCAATATACACTCATAAAAAGTGACAATAGTGCTGTGAGCGGTCACCTCCGTGATCCAATAAATGATCCACTTGAGAGTGAAAAAGTGATCAGATAAATAGTCCATTTCAGAGTGAAAAAAAGTGTATCAAAACAAATCCTCCGTGGTGAGTCGCACCTTCACCTCATGCACCTTATGTGAATGGGTCCTCACCTCAGCTCCAGTGACCAAGCAATTAAGCCCGGTCAAATGTGCAGTATACCCTTTCCGGGTCACCCTTCTTGTGTCAAAGATGGTCAATCGATCCCTCCAGATGAGATTGTGATGACGATGGGATCTGAATGGTCAGCCTTTCTGCTTGCTACCTCTCCTATGAACGTATGCAGCTGCCGTCCGAGTCCCTCCCCTACGCGTGACGACACAGGGACACATGTCTTCTTCAGGGCTATATGAGTCACATGGGGGGACAGCATCCAATCAGAGAGCTTCCCCAGTGACCCAGAAAACCATAGAGGAACCATGTTCCTCTTTTTTTTTTTTTGACAAATAGTGATTTATATTGAAAAAAAAAAATAAAATTGAAAACTTCAGCATTACAGCAAACAATAGCAAGAACTGTGCATAGAGAGACAACAGTGAGCAACTCTTACAATCAGGACTGTCAGTAATACAATGCATGGAAATGTCCCAGGTAGAGTTATAGAACGCCCGCAGGGGCTCAGGTAGAATTATAGAATATACTAAATGCATGTGTCTGATGTCTGCAGCCAGTGATCCCAGATCTTATTAAACTTAGTTGGATTGCCTCTGTGCTTATACATGAGCTTGTGATATGGAAGTATACTGTTGACCTCTGACATCCATACACTGAACTCGGGAGGATGCTCCCGCATCCATTGACTGGCTATCATTTTCCTGGCAAGAAACAGTGTGGTTTGCAAAAAAGTGGTGAGGGATTTGTCCATGTCCTCATCTGGGTATATACCCAAGAGGCACTGCTTAGGGTCTAGCTGTACAGGGGATCCCATCTTGTCATGCAGGAAGGTGACTATCTGTTTCCAATATCCCTGAATCAAGGGGCAGCTCCAGAGCAGGTGGTAAAAGGTGCCCACCGTCATGTGGCACATTGGACAGTCTGGGGATACCTCTGGTCGGTACCGCGACAGGCCGAGGGGAGTAAGGTACGTCCGGTGTAAAATGAACAGCTGTGTAAGGCGGTCAGATAGCTTGGGGGATACCTTCCTGCATGTCTCAAGAGCATCATCCCAGTCCTCAACGTCTATGTCGCCCACGTCGGTCACCCAGTTGGTTTTAACAGCGTAAGCTAGAACAGTGGAGAAGGGCGTGTGGAGTTTAGCATAAAGGATAGAAATAAGATGTTGTGGGTCCATGCTCTTGATGACGTCAAGGAGCAGGATAGACTCAATAGGGGGGAGTGCAGACGGGAACTGAGCCCGGAATGCGTGCCTGACCTGGTAGTAACAAAGTAACATATGGGCCGGCAGGGAATACGTTGCACTCAATTCCGCAAATGTGCCCAGGGTTGCCCCCCCCCCCCCCCCCCATAAGATGTGCGGGAGATAGAGAATTCCCCTGCCGCTCCAATGTGCGGAGTCCGGCAGAAAATTAAATTCCGCAAGAGCTGCGTTATGCCACAAAGGGGTATAAGTGTGCAGCACTGGGTATTTCAGTTTATCCATCACCACCTCCCACACTCTGCTGTAGTGGTAAAGCATAGAGCCAGGATCGCCCTTAATCTCAGTGCCCCTCGCCCTCGCAGGATAACCGCCAGCGGGTCTCCAGCAGGGAGGGACTACCCAGGGCACAGGAGCAGAAGAAAGCGAAGCTTGTCAGTTTTGTCTAGGTGGAATAGGTGTGACAACTGGGCATCAAGATAATAAAGGTTAAAGTCAGGTAATGTCACCCCCCCCAGATTGGAGGGGTTCTTAAGTTTGCGCCAGGAGAGCTTATTCCTGCTCTGTCCCCATACAAATGCTTTAAGTAGAGATTCCATTTGTTTAAAGAATCTCAAAGGAAGGTAGATCGGGGAGTGCCAGAGAATATACAAGATCTTGGGGAGGAGAATCATTTTAACGAGGTTGACCCTGCCCATGACACCCAGGGGTAGTTTAGCCAAATTTGAGTCTTGGATTTGATTAAAACGTATAGAGGTTGGACGTTGTTTGAAATGTAGTCTCGGGGTTTGTGGTGACCAATATACCCAAATATTTTATCTGTGATACCCCTTGCAGGATTAGATTTGATGGAGACTGAGGGGGGGAAGGGTGATCAAGGGGAAGAATCTGGGACTTGTCCCAGTTGATTTGTAGATCTGAGTATTTTTCCGAATTGTTCTATGAGTTATAAGGCTGTGGACAATGATTCTTCAGAGTCTGCGAGATACAGCAGCGTGTTGTCTGCGTACATGCTGATTTTTTCAGTCAATGGGCCTATGCGCAGTCCATGAATGTCAGGGCTGCTCCAGATTGCAATGGCAAGAGGCTCAGCCGCTAATGCATAGAGGAAAGGGGAGAGTGGACACCCCTCACTCGCTGCAGAGGTCCTGCCGTTCGCCAAAACCTTAGCAACTGGAGCGCTATATAACAGTCTAACCCATTTTATGAAGCGGGGCCCAAAGCCAAACCTCTCCAGGCACTCCCAGAGGAAAGTCCACTCAATGGAGTCAAATGCTTTGGCCGTGTCCAATGTCACCACTACTCTTCTACCAAGGTTCACATGCCGAGCTTGAATATTCATAAATAATCTACGAAGATTAAAGGAGGTGTTTTTCCCTGGCATGAAGCCTGACTGGTCTTCATGGATTAGGGACAGTATTACTTGGTTAAGGCGGATAGATAGGATTTTAGCTAATATTTTCACATCGACTTGTAGGAGGGAGATGGGGCGATAGGACTCCAGAAAGTGGGGGTCCTTGCCTGGTTTAGGGATCAGCACAATTAAGGCTACCCGCAGAGAAGCAGGTAACGTGGATTGCTCAAAGATGGAATTAAAGAGTGTTAGAAGCTGCGGCAAGAGAGTCTCAGAGTAGTGGGCATAGAACTCAATTGGGAGTACATCTGTTCCTGGGGATTTGGATCTGGGAAACCTGGATACGGCCTCCGCAATTTCTTCCTCTGTGAGCGGCGCCTCCAGGAGCTCTACCTGTTCCTCCGAGAGTCTGGGGAACTCCTCCTGATCCAGCAGTAGCCGCATGTCAGTGAGGTCTGTAGGGGCCTGGGAGGTGTAGAGGCTACTAACAAATGAGCGAAACCGGTCCGTTACCCCCTGAGGGTCCGTCAAGGGGTCTCCAGTCTCAGTCCGTAAAGTAATGACAACTGGTGGTCTATACTCACAATGGACTAAATAGGCCAACAATTTCCCAGCCCGCTCCCCAAGTTCATACACTTTCTGCTTTTGAAAGAACAATTTGGACTTGGCTTGCTCATGCTCTATCTGTGTGACCACTCTCGTCAGCATCTGAAGGCGTGAGGCATTAGGAGGAGAGGGGTCAGCCAGAAAACTTGCCTCGGCCGACAGAAGGTCAGCCTCCGCCCGGTGGTGTGCCTCCGCTGAGCCTGCTTTGTAGCACTTAATTTGGGCTATCGGGGTAGCTCGAACATGCAGCTTGAAAGCCTCCCACACTGCTAGGGGGGAAGCAGTGCCCTCATTGTTTCGAAAGAACTGTCCCCACTGAGTGTCTAATGATGCCTCCTCAGGCAGCAGAGACAACCAGATCGGGTGAAGGCGCCACGCCGGGGGCGGCCTGTCATGTTGGATACTTACCGTCACCCAATAGAGGCTGTGATCGGACAGGGACCTGGGAGAGAAGCCTGCAGGCACCAACCTAGGGAGCAAGGTTCTGGACATTAAAATCAGATCGATACGGGACATTGAATGGTGTGTAGATGTAAAGCAGGAGTACACCTGCTGTTGTGGATAAATGGCCCTCCATGTGTCTGTCAAGCCCACGCTCTCCACCAGGCATGCGAACCTGGGTGAAGTGGGCGGCCGCGACAGTCAAGGACTGGTCTGCAATCTATCTAGGCTGGGGTTCAGAACAGTGTTAAAGTCTCCCAACCAAACGGCCGGGATCGCCGGATTGTGCGACATGTATGATAGGCCTTCAGTAACCAAAGACATGGTGAAAGGGGGGGCACATAGAAGGCCACTATCATCCAGGGTTCCCCAAATATCAAAGCATGTAAAAATATAAACCGGCCCTGAGAGTCGACCCAAGAGTCCAGGAGGTGAAAATGGACAGATTTAGCCACTAAGATCGCTACTCCCATGGAATGGGAGGTATATGCAGAGTGATACACCCAGCCAATCCAAGGGCGTTTGAGCGCTAGGTGCATACGGCCCTCAAGGTGGGTTTCAACTAGGACAAGGATATATGCCCGGTGCTTTTTAAGGCTGGCAAAGGCCGCAGAGCGTTTAACCTTGTCTCTGAGGCCCCGGGCGTTTCAAGTCATTAATTTTAGGGTGGCCATCTGTAAGGGAGTAAAGATGAAAGCTTGGATGTCACAAGGATCTTGGGTCTCATCTCAGCACAGGGCACACGACACATTAAAAAACAGAAGAACTGAACACATAGTATGGTACCATTTCCTGCAATGCTCAGTCTCTCGTTGGTAGTACAGTTTAGCCCAGTTGCATTTAAAAAAACAATAAGGGTGCACAGTCCAGAAAACAATATCCCCCCCCACCTCGCCCTGCACCAACCCCAACTTGTACGGGCATAAAATCCCAAAAAACCCTGAAAAAAAGTCCCTGCATCAAAAAACTGGAAAGGGGGGGGGGGGCACGCAGTTGAAGGTTGTGACTGCCCAACAGGGCTCAGTGGTAAGGTTGTCACATCGGCCCTCCCATGAAAAAAAGGGGGAAAAAATAAAAAAGTAAAGAAAAAAGGGAAAGCAAAAACATCACAGGGACCATACACCTGACCCAAGCAGGTGTCGGGGGCGAAAAATGGCTGGGCAGCACGTCATGAGTGGTACTCATCTCAGACATTGAGGTGAATCTCAGCTGGGCCTAGTCCCTCTGTCGGGCCCAATAGTGGTGTACCCCCACAGCAGGCCGGTATAATGTGGGAAGAGGAGCCAACATGAAGGATTTTTGCAGCCAGGCGGCATGCACTACTATTACCAAGTCAACAGGATTTTGGTAGACCGGGAGAAGGGAAGGAGTGGCACAGGGAAGGCACTAAAAGAAGGGAAGGGTGCTGGTGAATAGGGAATCAGCTGGGCCCACAGGCCACAGTACTCATCTGAAGGAGTATAAGCGACCTCAGCATCCACGAAGATCTCTGCAGACTAGTTAGCCACGGGCCTCAAGATGCTACAGCCATGTGATAAGGATGGATCTTCAAAGAAATGTACGCGGTCTTCTCCTTCCACGCAGAGTCGTGCGGGGTACATCATGGCGTACTTTAGATGTTTAATCCTGAGCCTGCGTTTGGCCTCAGTAAAGCTCTTATGTCTCCTCTGGACATCAGCTGAGAAATCTGGGAAAATGGCCACTCTGCTATTACCCATGGGGATATTACCCTTTTCCCGTGCCAGATGCAGGATAGTGTCTCTATCCTGGTAATTCAGGAATTTTGCAATGAATGTTCGTGGAGGCGCCCCCTGGGGCTGCGGGCGGCCCGATAGCCGGTGGGCCCTCTCCACCACGAATGTAGGAGAGAAGGACTCCCTGCCGTATGTTTGAATTAGTAGCTGCTCAAGGTAAGTAGCGGGGTCAGCCCCATCAGAGCCTTCGGGGAGACCTATAAATCACAGGTTGCAGCGGCGCAGACGATTCTCCATATCGTCTTGTTTCTGCAGGATTTGAGTTACTTGCTGCTGAAGCCTGTTAGTGGAATGCTTCGGGGGGGCAGGGAGTCCTCCACGCCACCAATCCTGCGCTCTGTCTCCGTGAACCGCTCGCGCAGCTGCTTCATATGTTGGCTAATGAGTGAAATGTCCGCCTTCACCTCGTCTATTTTGGACGTCAGGGTGGCCTGGCAGGTGGAGTTAGCCTGGAGCACCGCTGCCGTATCTGCTCCCGCTGCAGCACCTGCATCTGTGTCCGGGTCTACGCCATCTTGGATGGAGGCCTCGCCGGCCTGGCGGCGGAATTTATCCAGTTTTGCTGCAGCTTCAGAGGTCTTTTTCGGCGGTGACATGGCCGGCGGGTGTCTGCGGTATCCCGAGATGAATCAGGGTGCTTTCTGGCGCTGTGGGGGTGCAGGATGTGGATCGAAGGATGTGTTGCCGACGGAGCTCCAGCTACTCATGTCTTACTGCATGTTGCGCCAGGCCACGCCCCCAACCACGTTCCTCTTTAAATTCATCTCCAGCTGCAATGCTGCTGTGGACGAGTGCCACCTGCAGAGGAGAAAGTAGACTGCACCTGCCTACACACTGTTAGAAAACAATGTCGTGGCGGGAAGTTCTCCATCCACATCACTTGTTTTTTCGTTCAGCCCGCTAGCCGGAAAAAAAAAAACTACCCATTTATGATCAGCTTCAGTCTGTATAGTATTTCAGATAGCACAAGGATACATTTTATTAAACCTGAAGGCAACTGCAGGCTTCTTGCTATTTGAACTGTTCTTTAAAAACAGTCTTTTTCAACCAGGGTGCCTAGGCACCCTGGGGTGCCTTGAGGCTTCTTCAGGGTTGCCTTGGCAAAATGCCTAAAAATTATTAAAAAATGTCATTATGCACCATTACAACCTTCTAGACACTGGGACCCTAACAACCAATGATGTCATCAGTTGATAAGGAGGATGTCAGTTGCCTCCACAGCATCTTTGTTTGAGCCTCCTCTGCTTTTCTCCCTTAGCACTAGGGTGACATTAGCTGACTGATGGAGAGAAATCGAGGGAGAAGAGAAACATTGGAATAATAGTAGTACCAGTGTGCAAAAGTGTATTTGCTTTGGAAGAAAAAAATGACCTCTAACGTTGGGTGGTTGGGTGTCCTACATTTGTATATGTTGCTGCATTATGTAAAACTATTAGAATAGTTTTTATCATTTTAGAATGGGGTGCCTCGAGACTGTCCATAATTTTAAAGGGTGCCTCGAGATTGTATATAATTTTAAAGGGGGCCTTGACTAAAAAAAGGTTGAGAAACACTGTTTTTAAACATGCGCATCCTGGTTCCTTCCTCCCTTTTTTGTGGCCTTTTCCTGTTTCTTTGTTTTCTCTCTTTGCTTAGTTTAATCTTTAAAGTGGATGAACTTGTATCCTTTAATTTTTAAACTCTTTAACTGCATTTTTTTTCCAGCACATCTGCTGGGAAGCAATCCTCTATATTGATCACCTTTTCTGTAAAGCAAAGATACATGACAGGTTGTGGTCCAGCCGTCAATGCCTCTTGCCTGCGATCATGAAGCAATAAAGAGCTATCCAGACCCATACAGACACTGTTAGGTAAGGGCACTTTATGTGATTAGTGTCTTTTTACAGACACAGGCTGGAAACAGTCATCCTTTTTTTTCCATAGTGAAAAGATTTCAAAACACAAAATGTCCATACTTATGATTGCAGGCAAGAGGCATTGATAACAAACATTTCATCTACTTTAAACTTCTACTTTTAGTGCACAGACCTCTAGTGGACCTCCAGTGTTGTCCCCAGCATCCCTGAAAAATCACATACCCTCCAATTTCTACTCCACCAGGACCTGGCTCCATATAGCCTCTTGTTGAAAACCTTTCCACTTGCAAGCTCCATTACAATGGAAATCAGGGAATGCACTAAAAGTCAGTGGCGTAGCGTGGGTTGTCAGGGGAAAGGTAAGTAATTTGCGCCCCATACACATACCACTACACTGACACCTACACTGACCTAGCTGACCACTACAGAGACCTACCTTATTCTTACACTGACCTACCTGATTACTATACTGACACCTACACTGACCTACCTGACCACTACACAGACCTATCTGACCACTACACAGACAACTACAGAGACCTACCTTATTCCTACACTGACCTACCTGATTACTATACTGACACCTACACAAACCTACCTGACCACTACACAGACCTATCTGACCACTACACAGAAAACTACAGAGACCTACCTTATTCCTGCACTAACCAACCTGATCACTACACTGACCTACCAAAATTCTATACTGACACCTACACTGACCTACCTGACCACTACACAGACCTGCCTGACAATTACACTGACCACTACAGAGACCTACCTGATTCCTACACTAACCTACCTGATTACTATACTCACAATTACACAAAATGAAATGAATGGTCTGCCTACATGCAGAACACAGGTAGCAATGTTATAAACCTAGCCTCATATCCTTCACATCACATTCTGTCATTACATCAGTGTTCTCAGCCCCGTGCACATCACAACCCCCCCCCCCTTCACATTACTGTCCTCAGCCCACCTCAATATCCCCCCCTCACATCCTTGTCATCACCCCCCCCCCCTTTACATTCCTATCCTTATGCCCTTTTATATCATGCCCCTCCTCCTTCACATTTCTGTCCTCAGCCCCCTCTATATCACCTCCCTTCCGCCTTTACATTCCTGCGCCCCCCCCCCCCCCAGATTTTGCGCCCAGTGCGGCTGGCCCCCCCAGCACCCCCCACGCTACGCTGCTGCTAAAAGTCCACTTACACTTTATAGTGTCCCTGTCATGAGAAAACATTGAGGGTTGCCATTGCTGGGCCTCTTTTGAAAATTATAGTTGCCTGGCTGTCTGGCTTTTAACCACTGAGTTCTATATGCTGTGTTGTACATCGCATAACTAAAAGTCCCCTCCTTCCACAATTGAAAAGCAACCCACATCCACCGCTCAACATTGCTCACCCCTGCAACCCTACTCTACCACTGTTCACTCCCATCTTCCAATACAGCTTACCCATTCACCTCCTGCAACCCTATTTCAACACTTCAACCCTCTTCCAACTTTGTAGTTAATGCCTGATATAATATACAAAAAAATAAGTACCAACTTCCAGAGAAATATGAGTATAAGAATGGGATAAAGGATAAGTGGGACCTCCTTCCTGCTCCCCCTTCTGGGCCTTCACGCTTTACCGTGACCATAGGTAAGGTTTATGTCTCTCTCCATACACATCGTAAAGATTTCCCATTCTATGGTGATATACGCTTTGATTCATTTTTGTTTCATCTTGTATAAAAATTTATGTACTATATTCTCCTGAAGAAGCAGCCCAGTCCGCGAAACATGTAGAGAAGCTGTGGAGATATTTCAATCTTTCTCCACATCTTGAATCAATCTTTAGTTGACACTGGTTGTGTCAATTGTATGTAATTTTCGTCATAATTGTTGTAATGTATCAAGTATCTGTCAATTTTTTTATATTTTTAATAAAGTCTTTTTTAATAAATATATTTTCTTTCATGTAAATTGCTAAAAATCCAAAAATCCCAAAAACCCAAAAATCCAGAATTCTTCCCAATTCCCAATTCCACTCACCCCTGCAGCCCTCTTTTTGCACTGCTTACCCTTGTACCCTCTGCAACACTCTTCCAACACTACTCACGCCTGCAACCCTCTTACAACACTGTTCATCCTCTCCCTGCATTTACCACGACCCTCTTCCAACACTGCTCATCACTTCCCTGCACTCTCACCCCTGAAACCCTCCTTTAACAATGCACACCCTTGCACCCTCTTTTAATGCTGCTCACCCCTCCAACCCTCTTCCAACACTGCTTACCCCTGCAACCCTTCTTATAACACTGCTCACTCTTGGCCGGCATTCACCACAACCCTCTTCCAACACTGCTCATAACTGGCCTGCCCTCTCTCACCCCTGTAACTCTTCTTTAGCAGTGCTCACCATTGCATCCTCTGCAACACTCTTCTAATGCTGTTCAACCCTGCAACCCTTTTCCAACACTGCTCACCCTTGGCATACGCACCCCTACAACCTTCTTCCAGTCTTGCTTAAAGCTAGCCTGCACTGCATTTAACCCTCATCCAACTCTCCTCACCACTGACCTGCACCCCCATGCAACCATCTTCCAACACTGCTTACCAATGACCTGCATCCCATGTAACCCTCTACCAACACTGCTTGCAACTGTTCTGCACCCTCTGTAACCCTCTTCCAACATTGCTCACCACTGGCCTGCATCCTCTGCAAACCGCTTCCAACATTGCTTGGACTCCATGCCGCCCTCTTTTAACACTGCTCACCATTGGTCTGCTGTGTTTCCTAGTTTGTGACCCATTCTACTGTTCTGACAGTCAAATATATTGGTCTCTATTGTTCATCTGAAATAATACACTTTCATTTATTTCATGGTAAAACCTGCTTGGTCTCTGCCCATGAAAATGCCACCTAGTAAATAGACTGACATATTGTGCTTCAGATACGTACAATATTTCTGGCTTTTGTCTCCGAAATAATATGCTAAAGTTTTATGTCATCAAAAACCTGCCAGGTCTCTGTCTTTAAAACTGTGGACTAGTAAAAAGGCTGACGTAGTGTGCATGGAGTCTGTACAATATGATTTTTGTCTCAGGAATAACACACTCTAATTATTTATTTGAGAATAAAAATTGCCTCATCTTTGGAAGGCTTGTAGTTTTAAAGTGTTTTTGTGGCCACTTTTGTTATTTTATTAAACACTTAAGCTATGACACTGTTTTGTAGAAAAGATCACAAACTATACTATGAAACTGCTTTGACACTGGAGAATTGGTATGATGTTGAGGGCTTTAGCTTTATTTTGTTTTAAAGTAAACTTTCCTTTAAGTTTCAGATGTTTTGAGGCCACTACTTCCACCAGTCAATTCATGCCTATTACCACTGGATGTAGAAAAAAAGAAAAATCAGGTGTGAGTATGTGATGCCAGAATACAGAGTTGCTGACACTGTCCATGAGAATTGTACTATTCTGTAACACCACATATACAGTAACATAAAGTATAGAAATAAAAAATGTTATACCCATGTCCCCCGCAAATGTGCATAAAAAGGCAGACCCTCTGTATTTTTTTTAATTTTATTTTTTATTTTTTTTAATTGATATATGTCCCTAATAGCAGTCCCCAGCTCCTCATGCCTTTTGACCAGCCTTTGTCCATCAGCGTTAGAAATGGTCAGAATTCATTTTCAAGATTTGCCTCCATAGAAATCCATTGGGTTCAGATTACAGTTAGCAATTTTGCTGATTTCAGGATGGGTTTGACAAATGTCCTGTGAGTTGAACCCAGGACGATTGCTCATCCCTATGTAGCTAAGTGTTTAGCTAGCTAGAAGTAAGCAACACTAGAGGCACATGCTGCATCTGCTTTAAATGCTTACACAGGATTCCTATGTTGACATAGTCAGTGCCATTCTGCTTCAAACCACTAGAGAGAGTTAGTGGGACATAAAGGAGTAGAAAACTTTTGATGAAGAATGGCACTGGACTATGGGAAATGTGGTCTTAACCAAGATTTGGTTGTGGAAATGGATGGGATCACAGACTACAATCCCCAGGAGAGAGGTGTAAAAGGGAGGGAAGAAAGCAGCTTTTCCTGGCTTTGTGAGATAGAACTTCCTCTTACTACAACGGGACCCGGACTGTGCATATCTCCGCTTAGCTATGTGTAGTTGGGAGGAGGGCATCAGGTTGGGGGCCAGAGACTGCAACTTAGCTAGTCATGAGCCGGAGCCACAGAGAGGAAACTTATATACCGAGAGCAGTGCCAGAGGAGTCCTTGGATGCCAAACATCTGGACTGGAGTTGCTGAGCATGCATAGACTGGTGAATGACCACTTGTTGTGTACACACTACCTCTGGTAGCAGACAGAGGCTAACTTTCACTTAGGGACATAATACCACTGAATGCAGAAATCCTTATAAGTATGGTACCTATGTGCACCAACATAAAGATTGGGCCCCAACACACACCCAGCAGAAAATTGAGAACAAGAAGCCATTTAACCACTGACTGATGTTATGGTGATCACCCATAATTTTCCTATATGCATCAAAAGACACCTAGTATAGGATACATACAACGTACATTTGGGACAATAAAGTACTACCAGGCAGGTTGACTGTCTTAATATTGTTTTATCATTCTTGATATTTTTCATTACTGATGTTATTCACTACTTGATGTATGTTTGTCAAACACGTGTTAAGAGTTAGTCACTAAAACTTAAGCACAAAAGCTGCTATCCAGTTTAGAGCAATCATTTTTTTCCCTGTCATCCACTGACACTTTCTTGCTCAGTTACTTACTTCTAACTTGTGACAATATACTCTACTTGCAGTTAACCAGTCTGATGTCCATTACTTGGTGCCTTTTTATAGTTGTGTACAGAATGTTTATATTTGTGCATGTATGCAGGTGTTTGCAGCTATCTTCTACCCAGGCAGGTGTGTCAGAAGGGACAAAGCAGATTGCAGAGTCATGGCCCAAGAACAGAGAACCTGATACATCCAGTGGCTCCTCCAGGAGTAAGTGCTACACCTAGACTGGAATATTTTTCCATTATGGCTATTGGTATCAGTTATTGACTTAATATGCAGACACTACTTGACCATCTGATCAATGCCACAGAGCTTTAAGGGGAGGGGGACATGTAGACACACCTATTGCCCTGGCTAATCTTGGACTTTTCACAACATTACATTCATACTCCAATACAGTCACTCTTTAAAGCCCATCTCCAGCTTTCAGTCCCCTCCCCACCCCCTTAAGTGCCCACTTTCTCCCCCAGTAGGTATTTTATGTTTTTTTTTTTTTTTTTGCACTTGCAATATTTCATTTTCTACATAATATATTTTCTAAATTTGCTCTGCAGGAATTAGGTTATAATCCTCAGCGACCTCTCTTTTCTCTACTGCAGACACATATAGGTTGGTTTCTGACCCTTAGTGATTGAACAAGGGCAGAGCACTCCCACACAATGGAGTCATCCTCTCTACTCACTCCGGTCACTGACAGCATAAAGCGTTGCAGTCTGATTGGCTGATAGTTCTGTTCCTCCCTCTGCCTGGCTGAATACAGCAGAGGACTTTAAATATATAGATATTAGGATATATAAAGTAAATATAGTTAATTTTTTGCAGAATAGTTTACTAGATTAAATAGTGTTTTTTTTTTACAGTAGCTTGGAGTGCAACTTTAAAGTGGTTGTAAAGTCAAAATGTGTTTTACCTTAATGAATTCCCTACATTAGGGTAAAAAACCCTCTACCTGGTCTACCTACCCCCAACCCTAAACATTTACCTGGCTCCTGTCACGCTTCAACGCTGTCTTGGCTTCAGCACCACTCCACTCACTTTCTGGTCTCATAGGAGACACTAAGGGCAGTGGGAGACATTGGCTTACTGGCGCATGGAGGCACACAGCCCAGCCCAGGAGTGTGCATGTGGGTGCTTCTGTAGGACCCAGCTTGCTAAGAAGGCACCTGGAGGAGGAAGGAGCAGACAACGCCGGCAGAAGATTTCCAGAAGAGGAGGTAAGGGGCCTTTCTGTGCAAAATTGTTGGACAGAGCAGGTAAGTATAGCATCTTTTTTATTATAAGCAAAAAAAATATATATATATAGATAGATATATCCTTTCGTATCACTTTATGCCTAATCGGTCACCGTAGAATAATGGTCTTTGAACGTTATCTTTGCACTTGCACTGTTATTTTGCACTGCCATATTTAGCATACCTATACATTCCTTAAACTATAGGTTATATAGTGGAGGAGCCAGGCTATAAAGCTAAACCAAGCCTTCACAGCTGAAGATACAAAGTGCAGTGCCAGAAATGAATCTCTTGGGTAATCTGGCCTTAACAATGCATTTGCCAGCAAACTTCATTATGCCTCCTTGGGGGCATTTCCCTTAATAACCAATTTTGTCATCATCAAAGTGAATTATTAGCACAGACCAGATACTACGGCTCAATCACTGTACAGAGAGCTCTTTTCTGGATGTCTATGTCACATTAGCATATTAGCAGAAGGAATTCATAACACCAGGGTAATATAGAAAAATAACACTCACGGTTGCAAAGAAAATTTTTATTTCTTTATTAAACAATGGTGCATTACAATTTAGCTGCACTCTTTGTATTGTCACAATGTATCTATGAATAATACATCTTCAAATGGAACTCCTGGAATATATGAAATACAGAAAAGTTACAGAATTAAAGCATATATGGTCAAAATGTATGATCAGTGGCGTAGCGTGGGGGGTGCAGGGGGGGCCGGCAGCACCGGGCGCAACATCTGGGGGGGCGCATCCGCAGTGTCACTCTGTCTGTCTGACTCTGACATACACAGTTCACACACTGTCTGCGGCTGCCTCCATCTTTAGGCTGGGAGATGTCTAGCGTGGCCGCCCTATGGCTGAAAATGGCGGGTCGGGCGGGGCTGGACTGTGCCTCACCTGTCCATTGGTGTAGGGTGGGGTGGCGTTGCAAGCCAAGCCCCGCCTATGCCGCCTCTCCGCACTGCTCAGTCAGTTTAGCAGCGAGTGTGTCAGCAGCCTGGCGCTGTCACAGAGTGGGGTTTTTTTTTTTTTTGGAATCACCTGATTAGAGCCAGAGGCTCTAATAGGCTTCAAAAAAGGGTGGACCCGGGGTGCAGAGCAGTGCGCCCCCCGAGCCCACCCATTGTGTGACAATAGCGAATGAAAATTCGCTATTGTCACATGGATCTTCCTCCTGGCCAATCAGGAAGCGGGTCCGAGACCCGCTTCCTGATTGGCCGAAAGGCGAACGCATGCCATTGGCCAAGGAGGAGGCGGGAAGACTCAAGGAGACGCGGGGAACTGAGGAGAAGCCGCTGCTGCAGGTAAGTCTCTCTGCATTGAAGGGGGCATGCTGGTCTGTCTGCATTGATAGGGGGCAAGATGATCTCTCTGCATTGAAGGGGGGCACGTTGGTCATTCTGCAATGAAATGGGGCACGCTGGTCTCTCTGCTTTCAAAGGTGGCATGCTGGTCATTCTGCATTGAAAGGGGGCACGCTGGTCTCTCTGCATTGAAAGGGGCCACGCTGGTCATTCTGCATTGAAAGGGGGCACGGTGGTCTCTCTGCATTGAAAGGGGGCACGCTGGTCATTCTGCATTGAAAGGGGGCATGCTGGTCATTCTGCATTGAAAGGGGGCACGCTGATCACTCTGCATTGAAAGTGGGCATGCTGGCCTCTCTGCATTGAATGGGGGCACGCTGGTCTCTCTGCATTGAAAGGGAGAACGCTGGTCATTCTGCATTGAAAGGGGGCACGCTGGTCATTCTGCATTAAAAGGGGGCACGCTGGTCATTCTGCATTGAAAGGGGGCACGCTGGTCTCTCTGCATTGAAAGGGGGCACGCTGGTCTCTCTGCATTGAAAGGGGGCACGCTGGTCACTGTGCATTGAAAGGGGGCACGCTGGTCTTTCTGCATTGAAAGGGGGCACGCTGGTCTCTCTGCATTGAAAGAGGGCACGCTCGTCCCTCTGCATTGAAAGGGGGCACACTTGTCTCTCTGCATTGAAAGGGGGCATGCTGGTCACTCTGCATTGAAAGGAGGCACACTGGTCATTCTGAATTGAAAGGGGGCACGCTGGTCACTGTGCATTGAAAGGGGGCACGCTGGTCTTTCTGCATTGAAAGGGGGCACGCTGGTCTCTCTGCATTGAAAGAGGGCACGCTCGTCCCTCTGCATTGAAAGGGGGCACACTGGTCTCTCTGCATTGAAAGGGGGCATGCTGGTCACTTTGCATTGAAAGGAGGCACGCTGGTCATTGATACTTGTATTTAGATGCATTTTACTTTAATTACATCAGTATTTTCATAACAAACAATACATGTGCTTAGGGGGTAAGGTTTTTTTAACTAATCCAGTGGAAGAGACTCGAGTGCTAAAATCCCAGGGGTAGGGGGCGCAAATTACTAGCCTTGCCCCGGGTGCTGACAACCCACACTACGCCACTGTGTATGATCAATTATGATTTTAGTTATTTCTCGCCTACTCCTATTAAACTGAATGAAGTTGAAGTTTGTGAAGATCCCCACACATTTACTTCCTTGAATTCCTTGACATGTAGTCACTATGTCCCGTGAGTAGGCACTGCTGTGTCACACATTTCACAGAGCCTGCCTTCTGAACTACAGAGGTGCTGAGTGGAGGAGATTCGGGAGGCAGAGCCAGAACATTTTTCGTTGCTTGCAAGCAGCATGGTACCATGGGATATGTAGTCCTTAGAGATCTGAAGTAAACAGTAAAAGAGAAGCTGTAAAACATGCAGGGGATCCAGGAAGTTGTGAAAAGAGATAGCCAGAAGACAGGCAACACTCAGATCATGAAAGGAGATTTTTTAAGTGAGCTTATAGTTGATTGTCAAAAATAACTATTGTTTGTACTGTGGTTACAATGCTGATAATATAAAATAAAAGTGTATGCTGTGGTCATTGATCTCCTTTACAGAGAATCTATCACAGAGGTAGAAATGCTGGACATGCAGCAGTTCACTATTTGGGTAAAGTCATGTGTTTTCATTGACGTAATCAGCTCCCCTGTGTCACTGAGCGGCAGCTGCAGGGAAGAGGAGGGGAGGCCAACAATAGCTGAGACATGGGAGTCTATGGGTGATATCATGGCTCCTGGAGGTCCCTGCCATTGTCAAGTACTCCGTCCTCTCCCCTGCAGCTGCCGCTCAATGACACAGGGGATCGCCTGACCGTACCAGAACAGAATAAAAATAGGTAGCTATACAATTTTTTTTTACACAGGTTAGGTAAGATATATAGCAGGGGGTGGGAGTAAAGATTTTTTAAGCTGATTCCCAGCTTTAGTTTCAGTTTAACTAGATTGTTCAGGCCAAGCTGGCCCAAATGAACTATTTCCCTTACTAACTTGTGCAGCCACGGGATGTGCTGTATAAACTGTATGTAGCTAAAGCTACATACAGTATACAGCACTGTATTCCGGGTGTGAGACAGGACCTTCCTGTCTCTTACCCAGAACAAAATAGCGATGGTCTGAGTGGCGCTCAGCCTTTTACAGAAAGCTTAGTATATTATTCTTATTGGTTATCTAGATGGGCTTGTGTCTTTTTTTACAGCTAAAAATTCTGCGCTCAAGTGGTGTGTAATAAGGAAAATATTAGTATTCAATGGTCTTTGTTGGCATCACTTATGGTCTTGCTGCCCCCTCAGGACCAAGGGTATCCAAAAACACTAAAAAACATCAACAAGAGAGGGGCGCACCGACTTTGTGCATTACCACTAAAAAGGTTTAATAAAATCCAAAATAATATACATTATCCTCACAAACAATTATAGATAGCACACATGTAAACCTGATCGGACAAAAGATCTCCAAGGTAGCCATGGAAATTCCACGGTGCTGGATAGCGTGCTGATGTCTGCACGAATCTGCTATGGCTGACACGTTTCGAGGGTGAACCCTCTTCCTCAGAGCCAAAGGGTGCTTACTCAGGAAGAGGAAGAAGGTTTGCCCTCGAAACACGTCAGTCATAGCAGATTAGTGCGGACATCAGCATGCTATCCAGCACCGTGGAGATCTTTTGTTCGATCATGTTTACATGTGTGCTATCTACAATTGTTTGTGAGTATAATGTGTCTTTTTTTAAACTGACTATGTAACTATCAATGAATACAAAGCTTCCTCTGCCTGGCTGAGTCAGAGATTGTGACATCATCAGCCTGCCTCTCTAACTGTGCTTTGTGCAGAGCTAGGAAATCTCAGAAGTGGATAGACCGACATGCAAATGCTGTTGTGGGAAAAAAACAGCTCTTATGTATTTCATATGTGTATTTAGCTGTTTACTAAGGCTGCATTCACATGTCAGCTTATAATCGCGGGCAGAACCGCCGCGGTTCCGCCCGCGATTCGGAGATTTATTGCAAATCGCGGGACGCCTAGCGTTGCCCGTTGATTTGCAATAGCCCCCCAAACGCCGAGCGATGTTGCCGCGATTTACGCCCGCCGAATCGCGGCAACATCGCGCAAACAAAATCGCGGGACGCAATACGCTCCAAAAAAGTACAAGAGCTTCTTTGGAGCGTATTGCGTCCCGCGATTTTGTTTGCCCGATGTTGCCGCGATTCGGCGGGCGTAAATCGCGGCAACATCGCTCGGCATTTGGGGGGCTATTGCAAATCAACGGGCAACGCTAGGCGTCCCGCGATTTGCAATAAATCTCTGAATCGTGGGCGGAACCGCGGCGGTTCTGCCCGCGATTATAAGCTGACATGTGAATGCAGCCTTAGAGTTCAGCTGTAAAGTGAAACTGTGTTTGATTCACATATGGTAAACTACCCTTCGCCACCATCAAATACAAGAAAACTTGGTTTGATACAAAAGATCCAAAGCTTCCTGGGCAATTCCTACAGTGCCTGTGCATTTCCCGACTTTTGAAAGATCTCCTCTCCACCCTTTACTGTATATTGCATCTGAAATGGGAATGCCTGGGGCTTTCAATATACTTTTTGGGAGTCAGGTACCACATTGAGTTGCAGAGAGAGTTGTGTACCTGTGCTTCCAATACTGAAGTGGAAATTTGGCACAGGCACTGCTTAAAGACATTGTTAAAGCGGAGTTCCATCCACCTGTGGTAAAAATAAAAGACACAGCAGCTCCCAGGATCCAGCGGTGAGCTCACCCTAGGCGGTCTCACCCGCTGTCTTCAGTCCCGGCATCTTCACAGCTTGTGGCTTCACTGCCGGGTGCCCACTGCGCATCCGCGAGTCGTGCTGCGCATTGTGAGTGATGAATGCAGTCTTCTGGAACCTGTCCCCGAAGGCTGCAGGGGGAGGAAGGAAGGACATTTTCCGTTGCAGAGTGGCACTCAGAAAGGAAGTGGGAAGCGGGTACCTGTCAAAATCGAGTACCCACTCCTCCCCCCACTCCTCAAAAGTGCCAATTGTGCATGAGGAGCAGGGGACGAGTCCTTAAAGCAGAACTTCCCCTTTAGGGTGGAGTTCCGCTTTAAGTCACTATATCCTTTTCATACAGTAATCTGTGTTTCCTAATGCCCCATACACACGTGCAAGGGCCTGCCGGATTGCATACAAATTGAAAGTGTTTAGGTTTGACCTCATATTATATGGTTTTGGTAAGTCTGCAGACAAAAGTCTGCAGATAATCTGCACGTGTGTATGGGGCATAATGCTATGTGCCTCTATGTGTTTTTTTTTTTTTAAAAATGCTGTCTATACCTGATTTCAGTGCACCACTCGGCGCTCACATGACCGGCCGCCTCTCTCCTTTCTCAATATGACAGTGGGAGGGGCTGAAAATCCCCTGCTGATGCTAATCGGGGGGGGGGGGGGGAGAGAGTGGAGAGGCGGCCAGTTACATGAGTGGTGCTCTGAAATCAGGTATACTGTAGACAGGATTTTTTTAATAAAGCATATACCCAAGGGCACACAGCATTAGGAAAAACAGAGGATTGTATGGGTATCTAAAAGTTATTTTAGCTGCAGGAATGAAGGGGTGGACACTCTCACTAGCTGACAGGCATGGAGGGGAGCGAAAAAGGGCGAGAACAGAGAGGAGAGCTGCGGATAACAGAGGCATGTAAACTGACCACGGTGTCAGGGCTCAGCAGCAACGATAAACCGTGGTCAGTTTACAGGGGGGAGGCCAGAACCAGGCAGGATCAGGCAGGTACTTCAGGTGATACAGGGGGGCAAATTACACAGCACAAGAACTGTGCTGTATAACATGCTTTAAAGAAGTAGGATCCATTTTTTATTTTTTAGGGTAACAAACGCTTTAAAGTAAAACTAAAGGCAAAACATTTTTTTTTTTGTTTATAATCTATGCATATTAACTATATAATATTTGGAAATATACCGTATTTATCGGCGTATAACACGCACTTTTTCCTCCTAAAAATGGAGGAAAAAGTAGCTGTGCGTGTTATACGCGGATATTTAAAAAAAAAAATGTCCAGAAAGCAGCGCCGAGAGGTAGAAGGGGGCGGGCGGCGCCGAGAGGTAGAAGGGGGCCGGAGGCGCCGAGGAGAAGGAAGGACGCGCTGTCATCGGAAGTCCCGCCTCCTATGCCGACGTCAATCATAGGTGCCGGGACTTCTGATAAGAGCGCATCCTTCCTTCTCCTCTGCGCCGCCCGTCCCCTTCTACCTCTCGGCGCTGCCCTCTGGATTTTTTTAAAAGTGATGTGTATAGTGGCGCTGGCGAGGCTGCAATTATGAGCGCTGGCAAGGCTGCAATTATGGGCACTGGCGAAGGCTGCATGTATGGGCACTGGCAAAGGCTGCATGTATGGGCACTGGCAAAGGCTGCGTGTATGGGCACTGGCAAAGGCTGCATGTAGGGGACTGGCGAGGCTGCAATTAGGGGCACTGGCGAGGCTGCAATTAGGGGCACTGGCGAAGGCTGCATGTATGGACACTGGCGATGGCGAGGCTGCAATTATGGGTGCTGGTGAGGCTGCATGTATGGGCACTCCAGTGACGAGGCTGCATGTATGGGCACTGCACTGGCGAGGCTGCATTTAAGGACACTGCGCTGATGAGGCTGCATTTGTGGGCACTGGTAAGACTACATTTAATTAAAAAAAATGTTTTGAGTTTAAAGCTGTTTATTTTAAATTTCAGCTTTTTTCCAGAAAATTCTGCCCTAAAATTTAGGTGCGTGTTATACGCCGATAAATACGGTACTTGATAGGTTGTAATAAATGACTTGATCGCCTCACCTCATCTGGCCTCACCACCTTGCTGAATAAGCTTTCTTTGAATGGCACCAGTTCTGTGTTCAGAATGCACCAGGGCAGCTGTTTGGCATGGGACCCGGAAGCTAGATGAGATCTCTGGAGTAGTGGTGTCCATTGCAGTGATGCCCAGCTTCTAGAGGGATTCCACAGGTATGGTATATGCATAGTTACATTGGTTGGTACAAGTTGGACCACTGGAACTATGTAAAAATGCCATATCTGGAATTCTTCTTTAACCACTTTAGTACCACGCTACAGCCTAGCTCTCTGGTTCCGGGAGGGCACCCATGGATGCCCTCCCAGAATCCCACCACCTGCGCACTCCCGGGGTGTGCATCAGGCCCACTCTGTGACCTCTGTGTCCTTTGGACAAAGCGATCACAGATTGTGGTAAAGGGCCAATCACAGTGGCCCTTTACCATGTGATCAGCTGTGTCCAATAACAGCTCATCACATGTAAACAGACATTACGGTTATGAGCAGTCCTTTTCTCACACACTGTGTCTGTGAGGTCCTGTTCACACCTGAGCATTTTTCAGCTTGTGAAATGCTAATCTCTGAAGTCTCAAAACGCCCAACAAGCAAAACCCCATTCATTTCAATGGCCCCTGTTCACACATGAGTGCTTTGTCACCTGAAGCAAAACGGCTGAAGTACATGAGCTTCTTTTTTGGCAGATTACAAGCGTACATGTCAATGCTTGCCTCCAAACACCTGCAAAAAATGCCAGAAAAAACGCTGGAAAAACGCCCCAAAAAAATGCCTGCAAAGGATTCGCTCAGGTGTGAATGGAGCTTCAGGGAAAGACAGCCGATACCAAGCAAGGCTGTCAGCACTTTTTTTGCACTGATAATCAGGCCACTGATTATCAGTACAGCTCCATTAGTGCAGCTTACCAGTGCCCATCAGTGCAGCTTATCAGTACCAATCAATGCCCATCAGTGCCCATCAGAGCCGCCTCATAAGTGCAGTCTCATTAGTGACTCCTCATCAGTGTAGCTTATCAGTGCTTGTCAGCTGAGCCCCATCAGTGCCAGCTCATTAGTGCCCATCAGTGCAGCCTCATCAACGCATATCAGAAAAAATGTTCTGACTTTTTTCATTTGTTTAGCAATAAATAAAAAACCCAGTGGTGATTAAATACCACCAAAAGAAAGCTCTATCTGTTTAAAAAACAATCATGAAAATGTAATATGCCTACTCTGTTGTATGACCGCACAATTATCATTCAAAGTGCAACAGCACTAAAAGCTGAAAATTAGCAGGGGCAGGACGGGCGTGAAAGTGCCCAGTATTGAAGTGGTTAAATATATACGAGGCTAGCTGTGAGGGGCAGTGCCATCTTAAGAGCATTAAAGGGCCCCGGGCAATGCAGTGCACTGTGGCCCCGCCTACACAATCACCCACGAGAATAAAAATGCAAATTATCGATAAGGCCATATTTATTGGTACAGCAGTGCCAGGCTAATGACAGCTTCCAAGTTTGGCGGCTGGGTCCAGTGAACACACACACGGACGGACGGGAGTCAGGCTCGACTGTCCTGTGTGTGCCTGTTCCTGTGGAGGCAGACAGGCATTCCTGCAGTTGTGGGCTCCCCCTCCACGGCCCAAGTGGCCCAAGTGGCCTGACAGCAGCGCAGGGCCGACAGGCAGGGCTGCTGTTAGAAATTGCGGGGCCCCGTACAGACTACCTGGCAGGGCTCCCTCAAGAAAATATTAAAGATATATTTAGCTAAAATTACAACAAAATCACTATTATCAGACACAAATATAACATAACTCGCATAATTCCTGCTAAATCTAAAAAAAAAAAACTATGTTAAATAAAAAAGAAGATGAGATGAGAAAAATATACAGGTTGGGCAGTTGGAGCTCAGTGGCCGCTTACTCATTACCACCGTGGTAATGAGTAAGCGGCCGTTCGTGCCGTGAAACGCGTCTACTTTGGACATATTCTGTTCCTCACACTGTCTGTCCTGGATTATTTTGAAGAATAAAGACACCCCATTTTTGATTTCATTCATCTGTGTGCGGCTCCACATTTCTACATGAATCTTTCCGGACGGCGGATCTAGCCAGCACCAGATTGGACACACACCTGAGCGGCATTCCCAGCCCTTTCCCCCTTCATATAGTTGGAGCTCAGTGATCAGAGAGACAGAGAGAGAGAAACAAAGTTACAATTTACAAATAAACTCCTGAGCAGAGATAAGTGCTGTGAGGGGGGGCCACACAAGGGAGCGGGATTAGTGAGGGACGACTGTCTCTTTCTCAACAGATAAAAGCTGATAGCAGGGAGAGGGACAGAACAGATTCAGGTACTGGAGGAAGATTTCTGTATTTGTTGTCCGTCACTAATCCCCCTCTCATAGTTGCCAACATTTGAAAAAAATTTCCAGGGACACTTTGCAGCACAGCTATCAATTACTTACCACACCCACGTCCATGAAGCTCCGCCCATTCTGCATAATTAATCTCCGCCTACTTATCAGATTATAGAGTCTACTTCATAAAGAGAGAATTACAGGAATTTGAAAAGGGAATTGAAAACTTGAGGCCAAAGTAGCAGAGTTGGAATACTTCTCCCATTCAGATGCACTATTTCTGCCTAAAGTTTAAAATTCTCATCCCAATTCTCTGCAATTCTAAAGTGTCAGCTTGTCGGAAGGTGCTCTGCCTCCCCCTGCTGGCAGATTTCAGAAAGTGCCCCATGCTGACACCCTGCCTCCGGTGACACGTTAAATTTGCAACAGGCGGGAAGAGTGAGCAGGCACCCAGAGAGAGACAACCTGCTGCCAGAACTACAACACCTAGCTGGGGTGAGAGCGACACTGTGTGAAACAAAATAAAAAAAAAAAAAAACATTTTTGTTTTTAAATGACTTACATTGTCCCTGATTAACAGGGACAATGTAAATTACCCGGGACAAGCTCCTATTTGCCGGGATTGTCCTGGGAAAAATTGGACAGTTGGCAGGTATGCCCTCTCTGTGTGGGCCCCCCTGTGTGCTAGGCCCCCCTACATGAGGGCTGGTGGTCCCCCCCTATCAGCGGCGGGATGCACACAGGAATTGAGACTAATGCTTGGCTGGGGCTGGGGCTGGGTCGCTGGGCAGGTGGGGCCCCCGGGCAACTGCCCAGTGTGCCCATTCTGTAAGATAGCCCTGGTGAGGGTGGACATGGCACCCCTCCTCCCTCCATGGCCATTGGATAATGCAGCACGCAAGGAGATGGCTGCTTTGACAAATGGCACTTTTCTTCATCTTCAAGCACTTGCCCGGGTGGTTTTAGCTGACAAGCCCCCTCCCCTTGCATTCCTCAAAAGATGG
Source organism: Pelophylax lessonae (assembly GCF_965119305.1). NCBI lineage: Eukaryota > Metazoa > Chordata > Amphibia > Anura > Ranidae > Pelophylax > Pelophylax lessonae. The sequence continues at coordinate 177,702,384 of NC_138779.1, forward strand.
TTGTCTTGGGCAAGTGCTTCTTGGAGATGGAGAAAGTGCTGTTTGGCAAAGCAGCCATCTCCTTGTTAGCTGTGTTGTTCAATGACCATGGAGGAAGAAGAGGTACACTGTCCAACCTCATAGCTATCCTTAGACAGAACATATGAAAATGGGACAACGTACTACATTTACTTTGTCCTCTAAGAAACTGATCACAATAATTAAAATTATTAAAAGAAAAATAAGAAAAAAGTGAGACTTTCTCTGTAAGCACTTGGAAATGTTTCTCTCTCTTTCCTTGGTGGCCGAGTCATCCTGTAGATATGTGAACTCTTGAGTCAACATTTTGTTTCCCTTGGATGTCCAAACCTGTTGTACTAGTTGAGCTTTTTTGGTGACTGATTGAAAATCTGTCCATGTGCAAATAACAAAACTAGAGGATATTTTAAACAGGGATGATTATTTTGCTTGGAAAAAAAAAACTTACATTCGTAGAGAATTGAGCTGTTCTACTGCAAGCAGATGTTAACCACAGATCACCAAATCACTCTGCTGGATGAATGATCTGCGGCTATAGGGGTCCTTTAAATCCCTTACTAGCACATTTTCTTATTGCAGAGCACACAGCAGGTTCCTCAGTCATTGCTGCCATCTGGGGATAAGGACTTAACACATATCTAAAACTAAAAACAGAAATGTAATATACTGCAGCTCTCCAATCCTTACATGTGCTGGCTGCATTTGTTTTTTTTTTTTTTTTTAGTTTTGATTTTTTTTATTTTCACCTGGTGATCCTGGCAGAAATTCTTTTTTGTTTTCTTCAACTTTCTTTAACCACTTCTGGACCGGAAGGATTTGCCCCCTTAATGACCAGGCCATTTTTTGCGATTCGGCACTGTGTTATTTTAATGGACAATTGCACGGTCCTGCGACGTTGTACCCAAATAACATTGATGTCCTTTTTTACCCACAAATAGAGCTTTCTTTTGGTGGTATTTGATCACCTCTGCGATTTTTATTTTTTGGACTATAAACAAAAAAAGAGCGACAATTCTGAAAAAAAAAAACAATATTTTTCACTTTCTGCTACATAACATTCCCAAAAAAAATGTAAAAATCAACATTTTTTAGCATTTTAGGTCAATTTGTTTTCTGCTACATATTTTTGGTAAAAATAATTACAATAATTGTATTTTGATTGGTTTGCGTAAAAGTTATCACGTCTATTTTATTGTTTTTTTTTTCTACTAGTAATGCAATCTGCGATTTTTAGCAGGACTGTGACATTGCGGCGGACAGATCGGACCCCTGACTGACATTTTTGACACTTTTGGGGGCCAGTGACATTACTACAGTAATCAGTGCTAAAAATATGCACTGTTACTGTAATAATGACACTGGCAGGGAAGGGGTTAACACTGTGGGTGATCAAGGGGTTAAATGTGAGCCTAGGGGAGTGATTCTAACCCGGGAGGCGTGGCTTGTGAAATGACCATAGAGACCTGTGATCCTATATAGAAGGATCACAGGCACTCTGTGATCATTCCAAAGAGAAGAACGGTCAGCTGTGTTTACAACAGCTGACTGTTCTTGTCTCTCAGCGGGGAACGATTGTGGGTGTCAGGCGGCAATCGGAGCCACCTTAGTGTCACTAAACCCATATCATCAAAAAATCTTGTATTATATGCAGTCCATACTCAGTCACTATGAGATTAATTTTCTGTATTCTGCAAAATAAACTGGTTGATCCTACTGCTCCCTATCTCCCCCTTATGCTCATGTTCAATTCAGCTAGGGATTTTGCATCTGTTTTCAGTGAGTTTCTATACTGAGCATTTCCTCCCTATCACATCTGAGCAACCCATGTGACTTTAGAGTAACACATATGGGTGTATACACAGTGGTAAATGACAGCCCACTCAATCCCTCCCTCCTCCTCCATGCCAACTAACAAGCTAAAAACAGCGGGAGGCAGGATATTACATGTAGCTTGTACAACCCAACTTGTAAGGCCAAACTAAATAACACACCTCAGGAAATGCCGCCATGGCTAACAGAAGATAGACTTAGAACTAAACTAGAGAAACTTAACATAAATAAATCCCTGGGACCGGATGGCTTGCACCCGAGGGTTCTTAAAGAGCTCAGCTAGGTGATTGCCAGACCATTATTCTTGATCTTTAACCGGTTGCCGACCGACGCAAGTACATATACTGCGGCGGTCAGCCCCGGCCAGGCAAAGTGACGTACCGGTACGTCACTAGCCTGGGATCCAATAGCGGGCGGGCGAGCGCCGCCGGAGGCACACTCCCGCCTCGGCTCGTTCACGGACACCTCCGTGCGTGTGACCGGTGGACCCGATGTCCGCCGGTCACTCGCGATCGTCCGCTGTGAAGGGAGAAAGGCAGGCGGCTAGTGTAAACAAAGCCGCCTGTCATTCTTCCCTGTGTAAAAGCACTGATCTAACGGTCCTGCTATGTAGGACCGTTGATCTGTGCTGTTACACACACAGCCACATCCCTGCACAGTAAGAAGCACGCCCCTAGGGACATAGGCACTTCATCTCTAATAAAGTTAATCCCTTCCCTTACAGTAACAGTGCATATTTATAGCACTGATTACTGTAGTAGTGACACTGGTACCCCCAAAATGTCAGTCAAGGGTCCGATCTGTCTGCCGCAATGTCGCAGTCCCACAAAAAAATCGCAGATCGCCGCCATTACTCGTTTGAAAAAAAAACAACAAAAATGAAAAAAATCTTTCCCTTAGTTAGTAAACGCAATAACTTTTGCGCAAACCAATCAAAATACGCGTATTGTGATTTTTTTTACCAAACATAGGTAGCAAAAAACAAATTGGCCAAAAATTTTAAAAAATCATGATTTTTACATTTTTTGGGGGGGAATTTCATATAAAAAAATGTGAAAAATATTGTTATTTTTGCAAAATTGTCGTTCTTTTTTTGATTATAGCGCATGATCAAAAAAATCGCACAGGTGATCAAATACCACCAAAAGAAAGCTCTGTTTGTGGGAAAAAAAGGAAGTCAAATTAGTTTAGGTACAGCGTCGCACGACCGCGCAATTGTCCGTTAAAGTCACGCAGTGCCGAATCGCAAAATACCCCCTGGTCAGAAAGGGGGTAAAATCTTCTGGGGCTTAAGTGGTTAAGGATAGTCTACAGACGGGTATGGTGCCAGCTGATTGGAAAAAAGGCAACGTGGTACCAATATTTAAAACATGGCCGAGATATATCCCGGGAAACTATAGGCCGGTCAGCCTAACATCAGTAGTCTGCAAGATTTTGGAGGGGAAGTTAAGGGACCACATACAAGACTTTAGTAATGAAAATGGTATTATTAGTAGTAATCAGCATGGATTCATGAAAAATCGTTCTTGCCAAACCAATCTTTTAACCTTCTACGATGAAGTGAGCTGCCACCTAGATAAAGGTAAGCCTGTGGATGTGGTGTATCTGGACTTTGCAAAGGCCTTTGACACCGTTCCCCACAAACGATTACTGTTCAAACTAAGGAAGGTAGGTATGGACCATAAGGTGAGTACCTGGATAGAGAACTGGCTCCAGGGGAGAGTACAGAGGGTGGTGATTAATGGGGAGTACTCGGATTGGGCGGGTGTGGAAAGTGGGGTCCCCCAGGGTTCTGTCCTGGGACCAATCCTATTTAATTTATTCATAAATGATCTAGAGGAGGGGATATCTAGTACAATCTCAGTATTTGGGGATGATACTAAACTAAGCATGTCAATATCTTCTATGCAGGATGTGGAAACCTTACAAGCGGACCTGAACAAAATAATGGGATGGGCAACTACATGGCAGATGAGGTTTAATGTTGAAAAATGTAAAGTAATGCACTTGGGTGCCAGAAACCAGAAAGCAAGCTAATCACTAGGGGGGGAACCTCTGGGTGAGTCTAGGATGGAAAGGGACCTGGGGGTCCTAGTGGACAACAGGCTTGGCAATGGCATGCAATGCCAAGCAGCTGCAAGCAAAGCCAACAGAATACTGGGGTGTATAAAAAAGGGGATTCACTCCAGAAATAAAGAGATATTTCTGCCTCTCTACAAGACTCTGGTCCGGCCACATCTGGAGTATGCTGCCCAGTTCTGGGCACCGGTCCTCAGAAAGGATGTGCTGGAACTGGAGAGAGTCCAGAGAAGGGCAACAAAAATAATTAGGGGAATGGAGGGCATCAGCTATGAGGAAAGACTACAAGCACTGAACTTATTCTCTCTGGAGAAGAGACGATTGAGGGGGGATATGATATCAATGTACAAATACTGTACTGGCGACCCTAGCATAAGGAACAAACTATTCAGAGTAAGGGAATACAATAAGGCATGTGGCCATTCACTAAAACTAGAGGAAAGGCGGTTTAACCTTAAAATACGTAGGGGGTTCTTCAATGTAAGAGCAGTAAGGATGTGGAATTCTCTTCCACAAGCAGTCGTATCAGCAGGGAGCATCGATAGTTTCAAAAACTATTAGATGGGCACCTTAAAGACCACAACATACAGGGGTATACAATGTACGGTTAACAGCAAACACACACACACATCATAGGTTGAACTGGATGGACGGATGTCTTTTTTCAACCTCACTAACTATGTAACTATGTAGATTATTGGTAGCTTCACCTCCCTTCTATTCTAAGACAAAGGCTGGAGGGGGGTGACACAACCTGTGACTGGCAGAAAATCAGCCCATGTTATCATGTTTCATGTTATTGTAAAAAAATAATAAATATTTGATTTTAAATATATATTTGTATGACCATTGAAAATAGTTTATCGATATTATTTATTTATTTTTACTCTGTATTCCAAAGGCTGTTTATGTGGACTAGAAGCTCCTCCTGCTTATGTTTCCCTGCAGACAGGCTGGGAAAGAGCTAGGTCATGTGACAACTGCATATTGATTAGGAAAAAGTTACTTAGATGTTTGTTTTATTTATTAAAATAATTAGCCATCATCCACATACAGAAATAGAAGGGACAATGTAAATGAAACAGTGTGTGTTTAGTATCACCAGCACAGTGACTTTAGGGGTTTGTACGCATAGCGCAGCCTTGGAAAAAAATGAAATTCTGTTGCATTTGTTGCAACCCATTCAAGCGAATGAAGCCATGCTGCAACTGTGTGCAGCGCATGCCATTGTGGCGCTGGCTATTCAGGGTCAAAATAGGCAGTGAAGAAGCGACAAGAACTGCCACTAGTGTAAATGAGCCCTAAGACGGGAAGTGTGTTACTGACTGAATTACCAGGTAAAAATTAAAGGAAAACTTTTCCTAAAAAATAAAAAAAAAGCAGCCACCACATCTAAGTATTGGTAAACGGCATTATTCAGTTTTTGTTTTTGGGTTTAGACACACTTCTATCCCTTCCCGCGCAACCCTAATGTAACAGGGTCTTTACGCCCAAGGGACAGGAAGGACCAGCCACACATGTGACCACTGTGATTGGCTGTCACAGTGGTCACATGATCAGGAGCAAGTCCTGCTGGCTCCCATCTAATAGTTGAGATGCCGGACTGTTCATTGTCTCAGATCTCACACTTGGGCAAAAAGCTTAAATGTGCTGTTGGTGGTAACAGTAACCATGGCAGACCCACATCAGGCCCAATGCCTGGAAATATTGCTACACTATGTTACCAAAAGAATTGGGACGCCTGCTTTTACATGGGCATGAACTTTAGTGGCATCCCAGTCTTAGTCCGTAGGGTTCATTATTGAGTTGGCCCACCCTTTGCAGCTATAACAGCTTCAACTCTTCTGGGAAGGCTGTCCACAAGGTTTAGGAGTGTGTCTATGGCAATGTTTGACCATTCTTCCAGAAGTGTATTTGTGAGGTCAGGCAGTGATGTTGGACGAAACGGTCTGGCTCGCAGTCTCCGCTCTAATTCCTCCCAAAGGTGTTCTATCAGGTTGAGATCAGGACTCTGCAGGCCACCCCAAACTCGCTCATCCATGTCTTTATGGACCTTGCTTTGTGCATTGGTCCAAATCATTTGGTAGGCCGGAGTTCCAAAGAAGGGAACCCTTAAGGTGTCAGCATACCAAGACATTTTAGACAATTTCATGCTCCCAACTTTGTGGGAGCAGTTTAGGGATGGACCCTTCCTGTGGAATAGACTCCCTCAAGAGCTGGTTCTGGCCAGCTCAGGTAATTGCTTTAAAAAAAAAGGCCTGAGTTTTTCCTTAATGTAAATTATATAACTGGGTACCAATATTTATAGGTAAAGTTGATCCAGGGGAAACTCGATTGCCTCTGGGGATAAGAATCATGGATCATGCTTTGCTGGGGTTTTGTGCCTTCCTCTGAATCAACTGTGTGTATAGGATTGTGTATATAGGATTGTATTTTTTATTTTATGTTGGTTGAACTAGATCAGTAATGGCGAATCTTGGCATCCCAGATGTTTTAGAACTACATTTTCCATAGTCCTCAGCTACACAGCAGAGTGCATGAGCATCATGGGAAATGTAGTTTCAAAACATCTGGGGTGCCAAGGTTTGCCATTACTGAACTAGATGATCTTTTTTCAACCTGACATTGTAACTTTGTAACTTTAAAGCAGAGTTCCACCCTAAAAACTATTTTTGTACCATCCGCTAGCTTAGATGAACCCTGAAAAAGAATTGGATAATAAAAAAAAAAAAAAATTTGTTTCACTTACCTTGTTTTTAATGAAAATATACTTACCTTCCTTCCTCTTCCTCCCTCTGCGGACACGGCGCACGACGTCACTTCCTCCTTGCATTGACTCCTGGGAGATGAGCGTCATCGATCCCAGGAGTCAATGAGCCTGCACCGGCCCTGCTTGTCGGAGTGCCAGAATGCCCTGCTCGTCACTTCCGGTGCAGGCGCATCATTCCCTGCTGAACAGCTTCTGGGCATGCCCAGAAGCTGTTCAGGGATGACGTGCCTGCCCTGGAAGTGACAAGTAGGGCATTCTGGCACTCCGACGTCACCGAAGAGGACACAACGAAGAGGACACCGAAGAGGACGCTTCGGCTTCAGCTGCCCACACCTGAGATGGCAGTGCTGGACAAGACATTTTCAAGGTAAGTATTTCTTCTTACAGGTAAGTGAAACAGGGGACAGTTCAGAAGCTATTGTTGCTTAAATGCACTAGCCCTGACTGTCCCGGGGGTATTTTTAGGTAAAAAAAAATTTTCTGCCCGGAACTCCGTTTAAGAGCTTACTTATGCCAAAATAGGGCATGTACATCAAGATGACACAATGACAGAATAAAGTCACATGCCATCAGTATAATATGTACTTCCCTACCAGCCCATTAAAAGGACCCCTTTACCAGTGCATATATTGGGAGCAATTGACAGCAGATAATCCAACCTGCAAAGCAGAGATCTGGCACAGATTCATCACGCCGCCAGCATAATGATTTCGGTATCATTGCTGAACTAATGTCATAAAGTATAATTCCACTTAATAAAATCTCCATCAATTTTTTTTTATTTTGCGATATTACGTCTCCCTTAGTACCTCTCTGTCTCTCACATCAATAAGCCCATTCGGATGGTGGGAAGCTTTAAATAACAGCCCCTCTTCTCTCTCCGGCTTCTGGTGCGTTGCGGATTTCCATGGAATCAGCTGACGGAGAGTGAAGCAGAGACGACGCATGTTCCGAACAAGAGGGCTAGTTACGGGATGGGACGTGACATGACAGATGAGCACCCTGGAGGTACTGTACGTGGCTTTATGAGGCCCCATCCAGCACATCACATTACTTATGCTGCACTACAGAGGAAGCGCAGCAGCTGAAAGGGGGAGGGGGAGGGAATTTGCTGCTTGATTGCAGCTAAGACAGGCATGGGAATTTATACAATTACTTGAGCCAGTGCCTATTTTATCCCATGTTATGTTACAGCCAGACTCTGCAGCATCTCTTAGAATTAGGAAGGATGATAACAGAAACGGTTTAAAATTGAACTCCAGGCAAATATTTAATAGGCACCATTTAATCCAGTCATGTATTCATTAAAAAATCATTGAATCTATTTTTACATACAGCAGAGCTAGCATTTGAACCTAAATCTGCCTTGGCCTCAGCCCCCATTTAATCCTTTGCAGAGCATCACTTATACTGGGAGAAGACGTAATCTGGGGTCTGATGCGTCGCATGGCTCTTGTGGTTACACACATCGCAATCAGATTCTACTATCTCTGTTAAGGCCCATTCACACTTACGCATTTTAACATATGTGCATAGGTTTGCCATGATTTTCAGTGGGGATCATTCACATCTGTACGGTGCATTGATAGACATTGGCCAAAAACATCCATGTTCATTTCTTTGCTACATCAATGATAAAGGTCTACTGATGGGAATGGCAGTGCCTGTAAAAAAGCAGGACAGCGCGCTTGCCCAAAGCAATAACAAATGGTAAATAATGCAAATGCATAGGGCTGATGCCAACCTAAATCACTCAATCTGATTGTACAACCTCTTTTAGCATATGTTCCACCACATAACACATAAGTGCAGTGGCAAAGAGGGTGATCTTTAACGCCCGCACCCCGCACATTTATGTAGTTTTGGGCAGCTGAGGTTTCTGTGCTGAAAGAAAGCTACTGGTCTCCAATAATGATTGGAAGTCACTGGGTGCAGCTCCAGATCATGTGGCCACTGTAACGGCCAATCACAATGCAGAAGAAGCACATCCCAATCTCATGTAGCACTACTCCCTTTGGAGCTGCTGGTTACGGATTCCCCTGGGTTACCCGTAGCAAAAGCTTGACAATATAGCATATTCTAAGTGCTCGGCTCAGTCAGAAAACAGTCCAGGGGGTTTTGGTTTTTTGTTGTTTTATTTTAGAACTGGGATGGGAGAAGGCATGTGTGGGACACTCCAACTGAATAAACTATGCACAATTGCTGGGACTTCTGAGAATGCAGCAAGGCCGCTGCTTCACCTTGCCACTATAGTGAAGAAGAATTAGATGAACTATACTGTGAATCATTATTCAGGGTCCTACTTGGCAACCCCCTTGTCCCTACTCTTCAGGGTTCTACATGGCACCCCCTTTATTATGACACTCTGTGTGAGCTGGCCCCTTGATCCTCTGACTTCACTGGAGTGGTCCCCCTTTCTGGGCAGACCCTTTGGCAAGTCCCCTGGTACTCACGGACACTGTTTTTCCCCAGAAGACTTTGCCAGCAGCTCCACTGTCAGTTTTACTGGATCCTGTCCAGCTCAACTCCACACCTGGTTCACTAGGCCGACTACCTATGACCACTTTCCTCTTTCAGCAGGAGGAAAGACAGCCATCAGCCTCCTCCTGGGACTCTGCTTCCCAACAAAGACGCCCTGTCACATGTCCCCCTGGCTTTTTTGTGCAATCCCAGGATGCACTACAAGAGTGCCCTCCCACTGAGACTCCCACAAAAGCCAATGTGTCACTGGCTGGGTTTCCTCCACTGTCCAACAGGCTCCCCTATTGGATACAGGGGGGACACTCCCTCAGACCCAGAGAATCACACCTGGAAACATGCAACAGGCAACCTAACAGATCAGGCTCCCCTAATAAGCAGAAGGAGCATAAGATGCTTTACCTAGCACCTACCTAGGAGGGTGCTACACTCACAAAGACAAAAGCAACGTTGACAACTTTCATGCTCACAGGCACTTAGTTGCAACGTATTACTAATCGCCTGTGAGTGGTTCATGTTTGCATTGAATCAAAGGAGTTAGGAAAAAAGTTGGCTTCTAGGAGAACATAATGTTTTTAGGATTTTTTTTTACTTAAAGGTATCTAAAAATCTCAATATTTGATAGGTGGAGGTGTTGCAAAAGATAGAGAAAAGTTTTTATGTATAATTTGTACAGATTTTTAATCCTGATTTGTGGAGTTTCCCAGTTGGAGAAATCACTGTAGGTAAGATCCATAACATATTGTCATTATTTTTGATTAGGTTGACCTCTGTCACTTCCACAGCAATCCATTGAGGTATTTTCTGCATCCCATGATATCTTATCATTTGGGCTATTTGATAAGCTTCGTAAAATTTACTTACACAAGGCAACCCAAGTCTACCTTGGATAAGTATTGGATAAGTATTATTTCATATAAAAAAAAAAATATTTTAGCCTGGGTAGATACTAAAATATATATATAGGGTTCAGGATCAGAAACAACTTGGAGTCAAAGTGTCATCTTAATTGCCAGTACATGGCACAACCAGGTTATTTTAAATGTACTCTATAACATGAGATAAGTGTTTTTCAGAGGGCTAGATTGTTGGCCTTCATTAGATATACACTATATTGTCAAAAGTATTGGGACGCCTGCCTTTGCATGCACATTAAGTTTAATGGCCTCCCAGTCTTAGTACACAGGGTTCAATATTGAGTTGGTCCACCTTTTTCAGCTGTAACAGCTTCAACTCTTCAGGGAAGGCTGTCCACAAGGTTTAGGAGTGTGTCTATGGGAATGTTTGACCATTTCTCCAGATGCTCATTTGTGAAGTCAGGCACTGATGTTGGAGAGAAGGCCTGGCTCTAATACATCCCTTTATGGACCTTGCTTTGTGCACTGGTGCTCAGTCATGTTGGAACAGGAAGGGGCCATTCCCAAACTGTTCCCACAAAGTTGGGAGCATGAAATTGTCCAAAATGTCTTGGTATGCTGACGCTTATGAGTTCCCTTCACTGGAACTAAGGGGCCAAGCCCAACCCCTGAAAAACAACCCCAAACCATAATCCCCACTCCACCAAATGATTTTGGACCAGTGCACAAAGTAAGATCCATAAAGACATAAATGAGTGAGTTTGGGGTGAAGGAACTTAACTGGCCTGCACAGAGTCCTGACCTCAACACCTTTGGGATAAATTAGAGCAGAGACTGCGAGCCTGTCCTTCTCGTCCAACATCAATGCCTAACCTTACCAATATGCTTCTGGAACAATGGTCAAACATTTCCATTGACATACTCCTAAACCTTGTGGACAGCCTTCCCAGAAGAGTTGAAGCTGTTATAGCTGCAAAGGTTGGTCCAACTCAATATTGAACTCGACAGACTAAGACTGGGATGCCATTAAAGTTCATGTGCATGTAAAGGCAGGTGTACCAATACTTTTGACAATATAGTGTATATACCTATATAGATATGTAATCTATTTTTATATGTCTCACATGTAGAAAATTGAAGAAAAAATTGGAACTGTATATGTCCTTTTATGTATTTTTCTACAAAGCAATAATTATATGCATATCCAAATCAATGCCAACTTGACACAGCTTGCAGCTTTTGGATAAAAAAACAGAGTTACCGTATATACTCGAGTATAAGCCGACCCGAATATAAGCCGAAACCCCTACTTTTAGCACAAAAAAGTGGGAAAACTTATTGACTCGAGTATAAGCCTAGGGTGGGAAATGCAGCAGCTACTGGACCCAACTGGACCACCATGAGACACAAAACAGGGGCTGTGGGCATGGTGCAGGAGATGGCGCAGGTCATAGTACAGGCATTGCACAGGTCATGGTAAGGGCATGGCACAGGTCAGGGCACTGGTGATGGTACAGGCATGGCACAGGTGATGGTATAGGCATGGCACAGGTCATGGTACAGGCATGTCACAGGTCATGGAACAGGCATGTCACAGGTCATGGTACAGGAATGGCACAGGTCATGGTACAGGCATTGTATAGGCATGGCACAGGTGATGGTATAGGCATAGCACAGGTGATGGTATAGGCATGGCACAGTAAGTACAGGCATAACACAGGTGATGGCATAGGCATGGCACAGTAAGTACAGGCATGGCACAGTATGTACAGGCATGGCACAGTAGGTATAGGCATGGCACAGTAGGTATGGGCATGGCACAGTAATTACAGGCATGGCACAGTATGTACAGTCATGGCACAGGAGATGCAGTGCTGCGGGCATGGTACAGGAGAATGTCCTGTACCATGCCCGCAGCACTGCATGAGGAAATGCAGGGGCTGCGGAGGCGTCTCACTTACCTGTCGGTGAGGCGCCGTCTTCGATTTAAAAATCGCGCCACCCGGCGCCGCCATACGTCACCGCAAATGCGCCGCCGATGCTCGGGAAAAGCCGAACACGTTCGGCTATTGCCGGGCATGCGGCACATGCGCAGTGACACGTCGGCGCCGAGCGGCGCCATTTTTAAAAAGACACTCTAGTCAGTGACTCGAGTATAAGCCGAGGGGTGCATTTTCAGCATGAAAAAACATGCTGAAAAACTCGGCTTATACTCGAGTATATACGGTAAGTAGAAAGTACCAAATCGGATGAATTTCCACTGCCTGCTACTAAGCAGTAATTTCAGGAATTTAAAATGCACATATACTGTAAATGTACAAAACTAAGCTGAAAATATGATTGTATAATATACAATATGCTGTATATCTTTACAAGGGAATTCTTATGATTCTTATTCACATTTGTGTATGTAAATATTAATTCTATGGAAAGTTGCAGATTGGCTCATCTTATAGCATCCCACTCTTCAATGCAGAACCTCTCATTGCATTGTCGGATGAAGTGGAGACCGGTCAGGGCTTGACATAACAGAACTCACAAGAGGCTCCTAAACATTTTTGAAAGCAGTGCAGTAAACTTGCTTTAATAAGGACAGTCAATTTAAATGAGAACCACTGCTAAATCTAGATAGTAATAAGAAATATTATACAAATGTATCACCCTCCTGGGTAGGTGCTAGGTAAAAGCATCTATTCTGCTTTTCAGGGGAGCCAGATCTATTAGGTTGCCTGTTGCATGTTTCCAGGTGTGATTCACTGGGTCTGAGGTAGTGTCACCACTGTATCCTATAAGGGAGCTTGTTGGACAGTGGAAGAAACCCAGCCAGTGACACATTGGTTTTTGTGGGAGTCTCAGTGGGAGGGCACTCTTGCAGTGCATCCTGGGATTGCTCATAAAAGCGGGGGGGACATGTGACAGGGCGCCTTTGGCGGGAAGCAGAGTCCCAGAAGGAGGCTGATGGCTTGTCTCTCCTCCTGAAGCAATAGGAAAGTGGTCTTAGGCAGTTGGTTTAGTGAACCAGGTGTGGCGCTGAGCTACAGAGGATCCAGTGAGGCTGATGGTGGAGGTGCTGGCAGAATCTTCTGGAAAGAGTTCTGTGAGTACCAGGGAACTTGCCAAAGGGTCTGCCATGGAAGGGGGACCACTTCAGTGAAGTCAGAGGATCAAGGGGTCAGCTCAAAAAGAGTATCAGAGTAAATGGGGTTCCGTTTAGAACCCTGAAGAGTAGGGACAAAGGGGTTGCCAAGCAGGACCCTGAAGAGTGATACACAGTGTAGTACAGTTCATCTAATTCTCCTTCACTGCAGTATCAAGGTGAAGCAGCGGCCTTGCCGCACTCGGCGTTATATAGAAGTCCCAGCAATTGTGCATAGTTATACAGTTGGAGTATCCCACTTATCCCTTCTCCTATCCCAGTTCTCAAATAAATCAACAAAACCCAAAACTCCTAGACTGTTTTCTGACTAAGCCAAGTACTTTGAATACGCTACATTGTCAAGTTGTTGCTATGGGTAACCCAGGGGAACCTGTAACCAGCAGCTCCCATGGGAGTAGTGCTACACAAAATAACTACTTAACTGTATCTTCCTTTTCTTAACCACTTAGTGCTGGTTCACATTTATGTGATGCGAATATACAGTGTGTTCCCACATCACATCCGCAGCACAGGCAGTTCACACTGCCATATGCGATACGCTGGGGGTGTCAATTCAAAGTTAACGACACCCCCCAGATCAGATCGCATATCCCAGTGCGATCTGAGAGTTCGCACAGAATTGGATCGCACTAGTGTGAACCACCATGCGATCTGATTCTGCTGCGGACCAAAAAAAGGGTCCTGTGCATGTTAAGTGCGATTGCGGTGCGAATTCAGCCATACAAACTGTATGGCTGAATTTGCACCGTACAGACATCACATGTAATTTTAGGAGCAGTGTGCCCCGAATTACATGCGATCACCCTGTGATCGCATAAATGTGAACAGGTCCTTAAGGACCGGAAGGTTTTACCCCCTTAATGACAAGGCCATTTTTTGCAATTTGGCACTGCGTGACTTTAACTGGTAATTGCGCAGTCATGCAATGCTGTACCCAAATTAAATTTATGTCCTTTTTTCCCACAAATAGAGCTTTCTTTTGGTGGTATTTGATCACCTCTGCAGGTTTTATTTTTTGCGATATAAGCGAAAAAAGACCGAAAAATTTGAGAAAAAATTACATTTCAAAATTTTCTTATAAAAAATATCAAATAATCTAAATTTTTGTCATACATTTAGGCCAAAATGTATTTAGCTATATGTCTTTAATAAAAAAAAAAAATCCCACTAAGTGTATATTTATTAGTTTGCGCAAAAGTTACAGCGTCTACAAACTACGGTGTAAATACTGAAATGTATGCAGCTTTTACTTCCTGTGAAAAGAGTGGAATAAATTGCGCTCAACACTTAAAACACAACCAAAAAGTGCTTGTGTGCATAAATATGTGAATAAATGGTTATAAATAAATAAATATATACAAAATCCTAAATGTGAAAAGGTCCTTGGTAAATAAATATCAACAGACTTTAAAGTGCCCAGTGCAATACAGATCTCTCAGCAATGACTGAATATCACTCCAACTTCAAGTGAGGGACCTCCACCTTAAGAAACTTTTCTCCACCCAGTGCTCGGGGTAAATACTTCTTACCAAAGCTGATGGACCCCTTAATTACAGGGGGTCTAAAGCAGCGTAAATGGTCCACAAATGCCTCCAAGCTATCCTTCAGGTCCCTTGATATAAGACTCAGCTCGCATAAGGAACTCCAAGTATTTCAGGATATTTGTGGGGAGAAAGATAAGGAAACTCCGATAGTGTAGTATGTTCTGGTAATTAGGGTTTATTAATGAAATTGCACTTACTCAAAACATTAGATTCAAATGCCTTCATGCAGTAAAATGCAGCATGGGTTCGGTGTACGGGACGCTCCTATGCTTCTGCGTATCACCAACCCGGAACTCCACGGTCTCACGTTCCCGACGCACGTTTCGTCAGACGCGCTGACGTCATCAGGGGATCATGTGACCGTACGTTTCCATTCACAATAAATAGAGGTATCTAGCTGACAACATCCAATCGCTGGCCGGCGGTTTCAGAACCGCCCATTCCTTTCGGGATGCTAGGTTCACTCCCATACCCGGAAGTGCTCCGCGGCCATTTCTTATTTGGGCAAATCGCCAGTGGTTTACTATAACAAGCCCGAATAGACAATCGGCAGTATTATGCTAATACAAAAAAGGAGAAGAGAGGGTCCGATTGCCATACTAAAGATTGAAGGAATAATTAAATGCCAATCAATGTATAACAAATCAAGGCGATGGGATGCTGTTTACAATAAATGAATGTTGTATATAGATATAATACCCTCAATGCGATATTTAAAACCATACTACATAAACTATATTTTAATAAAATCTTAAATAAAATTTATTGGTTTAAACATATCCCTAAAAAATATTAATGTGTAGTAAAAATTCATTAAAAATTGTTAAAAAATATTTTATTCATATTAATATTAATAATGGTATGGAAAGACAGATAAAGTGCACTATATATTCCTATAATTTATGAAATTGCTCAAAGGTATGTTTTTAAAAGTATTTTATAAAGTACTTTATAAAATGTAGCTTTTACTTCCTGACTGCCGATCTCATTTCTTAAAATGCTGAAATGGCGAGGCAGTACAACCCCCCCATGACCCCTTTTCAGAAAGTAGACACCCCAAGATATTTCCTGACTGGCATGTTGAGCCCATTGAATATTTTATTTTTTTGTCACAGGTGTTTGTGTTTGAAAAAGGACAAAAAAAATTATTTTTTTTTCCCGCAAAGTTGTGATTAAAATGATATATTGCTCACGCATGCCATGGGTATATGTGGAATTACACCCCAAAATACATTCTGCTGCTTCTCCTGAGTACGGGGATAGCACATGTGTGAGACTTTTTGGCAGTCTAGCCGTGTACAGGACCCCGAAAACCAATCACTGCCTTCAGGCTTTCTAATGGCATAAATTGTTGGTTTCCCTCCTCACTACCTATCACACTTTCAGAGGCCATGAAATGCCAAGATAGCACAAACCTGACTGGAGTGCATGTAGTTTAGACACAGTGGGAGTCGGGCCGTGGGAGGAGTGGGGGTGATTGCCACTGCCCTCCCGCGATCGTCCGGGAAACCGAGCGAAGACCCGCCTGATTATATAAACAAAGCAGGCAGATCTTCTCTTAGACAGGCAGGGACAGATCAGCAGTTTCAGCCAAGCTGAAACTGCGATCTGTCTGTGCCTGTCACAGAACCCCCCCCCCCCCCCGCACACACACAGTCAGTAAGCATACAGGCATACATTTAACCCCCAGTATTAACCCCTTCCCTGTCAGTGTCATTTATATTGCATATTATTTAGCACTGATTACTGTATTAGTGTCACTGGTCCCCAAAAAAGTGTAAAAAATGTCAGTTAGGGGTCTGATCTGTCCGCTGCAGTCTGCCCCTGTCCCGGTAAAAATCGCAGATCGACACCATTACTAATATAAAAAAAAAAGAAATAAAAAGCCCAAAAATCTATTCCATAGTTTGTAAATGCTATAACTTTTGCGCAAACCAATTAAATACACTTTTTGAGATTTTTTTTACCAAAAATATGTAGCAGAATACAAATTGGCCTAAACTGATAGTAAAATTAAATTTTTAAAAAAATTTTATTGGGAATGTTTTATAGCAGAAAGTAAAAAATATGGTGTTTTTTTTTAAATTGTCGCTCTTTTTTTGTTTATAGTGCAAAATTTAAAAGCCGCAGATGTGATCAAATACCACCAAAAGAAAGCTCAATTGTATTTGGGTACAGCATTGCGCGACCACGCAATTTTCCACAAAAAATGGCCTGGTCATTAAGGGGGTAAAACCTTCCGGGACTGAAGTGTTTAACATTAACATTACAGTTTGGTTACTGTATCCCCCCAATTCTCTTGTGAAGACTGAGGAAAAGAATGTGTTCAGAAAATTTGCCTTCTCTTTGTCCTGTATAGCCAAGTTCCCTTTATCATCCTTTATGGGGCCAATATGTTCTGGCCTCACTTTCCATCACTTCCATCTTAGCCGCCCTGATTGCACTCTTACATTTCTTATTGCATTCTTTGTAATGTTGGAATGCTGCCAATAACCCCTCAGCCTTGTATTTTTTGATGGCCTTTTCTTTAGTTTTTATATGCATTTTTACATTATAGTTTAGCCACCCAGGGTTTGTTTTAGCTCTTTTAAATGTATTCCCTGTTGGAATGCACTGCCCAATACGTTTATTTAGTATGTTCCTAAAACACTCCCATTTTTCCTCAGTGTTCTTTGTTCCTAGTATTCTATCCTATTTAATATCATCTAGCAAAGAGTGCAGTTTAGGGAAGTTAGCTCTTTTGAAATTCGGTGTCTTTGTATTACCCTTGTGTTTCCCATTTCTGTGGTTTATGCAGAAACTAATTGACATGTAGTCACTGTTTCCTAAGTTGCCCCGCATTTCTACATCCTCGATTAGATCTGTATTATTTGTAATCAGTAGGTCTATTAACGCATTGATTCTCGTGGTGCGTTCACCATCTGACCCATGAAATTATCCTACAAAACATTTAGAAAAGGGCGAGCCTTAGATGAATGGGCGGTTCCTTCCCCTATGCTTCGCCATATATGCTTTTTTTAATCTGCTGTGTTGAGATGACCTCCTACAGCACTGCAATCATTAATTTACATATATGCTGAGAGCAAACGCTGTTGCTGTCAGGATAAACAAATCAGTTCTGCAGCTGATGGGCATACCTGCAAAGCAAACAATGGTTAACAATAAAGCACAGTAACAATGAAACATTCCAAAATAATAGTATACAGTGCAGTAAAACAGTAGAATGGTGTTATCTGCAAAGAAAACTATGGTAACCAATGGAAAACAGTACAAATACAGTACTAAAACAGTATAGCAGTATATTATAAAGTACAGTAAAACTGTAAGAACAGAAAATTAACTCAATATAACCAGAACTATTTTTGGCTTTTTTATTTATTTATTTTTTTTGGGGGGTTTGTTACACTTTTTTTTAACTGTGAAATCTTTCGAGACCCTGTGTGAAAGTGTGCCCTTGACTGTGCTAACACTATACTAGTGTGTGGTAGCGACGGAAACAGTCTCCGATGCAGAGCCCAAGTTGCCCAGGACAGGAGGGACAAAAAAGCAGGTGTCACACCTATATATGCATTTTCTACAGGCATGACATCATCTTTGGGGTGCTCTGTGGATAGAGGTAACAGGAAGGACATCTGGAAATTGCCTCTCATGCACCTGGCTTAATGCATCGGAATTGTGAATTTGGGCCACAGCACCTTCTGGATACAGAAGGGCTGTGATGATCTCTTCCTAGAATTCTAGGAAGGATCCACTTCTTCTTGACACTTTGTATAGCACATAAGCGTTTAGCAGAGCCAATTGGAATAAATATACAGACACTCAGACAATTTCTTGTACCAGCATAAGGCCTTACAGGCAATTAAGTATGACGCCATCATCTGGTCCTTGAAGTCCACCCCTCCTATGTTAAGGTTATATTCGTGGACACAGGGGCTTCTCAACAACACCAGTCACCATTGTAATTTGGTCGTATCTGCGTGAATGGAGGACAGAACGAAAACATTCCGTGTGTCCCTCCACTTCACTGCAAGCAATTTATTACACTTCAAGTAGGCTCTCTCCCCCTGTCTAAGTCGGGAATCTACAAGCCATTGGGGGAAGCCCAGTGATTAGGTTGCACAGTGCCACATGCGCCAAATTCCAGAATCAAAAAGGTGAGTAAAAACTGGCACGCTTGTGTAAAATTTTCCACGTATAAATGGTACCCCTTTCTGAATAAGGGTGACACCAAGTCCCAAACAATCTTGCCACTGATCCCTATGTAGTCTGGGCAGTTGAGGGGCTCCACATTGCTATCTTTTCTCTTGTAAATCTAGAAAACTACATGTTTAGCCTGTTGCCCTGTCACAGAGCTTATACATCTTGACCCCATATCTAGCGCGCTTGCTGGGGAGAAACTGTTGAAAATAAGGAGGCCAAAAAATTTAATCAGGGATTTATCAACGCAGACAGCTTGTTGGGAAGTATAAAAGGCTGCAAACTTTTGGTTAAAATGATTTATGAGGGGTCGAATTTTGTGAAGCCGGTCATATCCAGGGTCACCTCGAGGATGACAGAGTTCATTGTCATTGAAATGCATGAACCGCAAGATTTGCTTGTATCTAGTCCTGGCCATGGCAGCAGAGAACACAGGCATATGATGAATTGGATCAGTGGTCAATATGACCGCAAATCAATCTTTTTTAGTAATGCCCATGAAAAGGGAAAGTCCCAGAAAGGTTTTAAATTCACAAACTGATACGTTTCCATGCAAATTTTCTGGCAAGGGTCAAATTTGGATCAGCGGCGATAAATGAATTGGCATATAAATTGCTTTGGTCCACAATAGATCTGTACAGATCTTCCGTGAAAAACAGCTCATAAAAACCAAGGGGGGTTAAATCAGCTGTTTCCACCTGAATTCCGGGTTAGCTAGTGAATGGGAGAAGTATGGGCACTGCAGAAGTGGTGGGCTCCCAATCAGCATTGGCAAGCCCATCAGGAAGGACACTATGGGCTCTACAGGCCTGTCTTCGAATTCTTGGTGGCTGCGAGACAATACTTGTGCTAACCGGGGTCAGGTACGCCTGACCTTAGCAGTGACCACTACTCCGTCGTCAGAGCTATCTGTCAGGGTGCCACTGCTCTCTACAAGTTTGAATACTGAGCCTGGTTCTGACAGTGAGGCTTCCCCATTGCTCTCATCTGTCATGCTCAGCATCGCCTCTTCACTAGTGTACCTCAGTTTGGACATTTTGGCCAATAAATTTATAGGTACCTAGTGTGACTCACAGGTAAAAAAACACCTGGTTGTCAAGGACTGTTTAAACTGCTACCAAAAAATGTGACTGCTAGTGCTAGCAGAGATCAGGCGTGACTCTGCTAACGCTGCAGTTTGGTGTGCTGTGTATTGGAAGTAGACATATGCCGGTTTTCGGTTATGCAATATACCGCGTTATCGCATATCCGCGGTATTGATATTGCCATTTTTTTAAAATCCCGTACGTGTGTCTGTCCTGTCTGCCGGGCTGTGTCAGGCTCCCCGCTGTGTAAACTCCCTGCTGTGTTGCCGTGTCAGAACAGAGCCGCTACTTCCTCTATAGTTCCGGCTCACAGGCGGAGTAATATTGGATGCACTCCGACTGTGAGGAAGAGCCATACACAGGAAGCAACGGCTTTGCTCTATACTGCAGTCGTATGCTTCCTCCCGGGCTCAGCCAGACACAGTGCCACTGCCTAGTGAATCGTGGTGACTACTACAAAAAGTACCTCCCTGCCCCAAATATATACTGTCACTGTGTGTGTGGATATATACAGTATATATATATATATATATATATATATATATATATATATATATATAAAAGAAAGGGTGACTTTAAGACTTTAAATATAAGTTAGCAGCAACTAGGATTCCAAAACCTTTGGAATAAGTAAATAGTGAAAAAGTATAAATGTAACTAGTGCTCTCAAAAATGATACTGAAAGTGAACACCTCCAATAAATATAGTGTTTTCACCACAAAAAGCAAAAAACATAAAAAATAACTGTGCAACCCCTCAGGTGAAAGGCATAGCAGCCCATTGATTCGAATGGGCTTGGGCTGCTATGCCTGTGTTTTCGGCTGAAAAAAGGTGCATGCAGAATTTAAAAAAATGCAGTGGCCGTGAAATCCATCCTGCTTTTGCACCATGCGACTTACCTGCAGTTCCTGCACACGCAAACTGTGTTTTTAAATGCTGGGCCCACGTATATAAAAACGCAGAAAGCTTGCCAGAGCAGGAACTGCAGGTAAGTCACATGGTGCAGAAGTAGGATGGATTTCAAGGCCACTGCATTTTTTTAAATGCTGCATGTACCTTTTTTCTGCGGAAAATGAGAGCATGACATCCCATTCAAATCAATGGGCTGCTATGCCTGTGCAAATGTGGGCCGCCAACGCGCATACATGTGAACTAGGCCTAAAGCAATAGTAAAGTAATTTATAAATAAAGACACCAGTCCTACTGCAGGTTTAATCACTTCTGGACCGCAAGGATTTGCCCCCTTAATGACCAGGCCATCGGATCAGAGCTGAGCGCCAGAACCAGTCATCACCAGGTAGGCCAGACACTGCTTGATGGCTTATATTAGGCCTGGTTCACAGAGTCTGTACTGACTGACTATATAATAATGTGCAAAAGTGAACCAAAGTCCTTAAATTCAGCAATGAAATTGAAGTGAGGTAGAAATGTAATAATTTTAATTTAATGTTTCAATACCGTGATAATACCGTGGCAAAATCTTATTAGATTAATCGCAGCATGGAAATCTGATACCGTCACGTGCCTAATTGGAAGTGACAGTAATCTGCTGATACTGCACTTCTTGGGGTCTGGGCGGATGGGCTAAACGCAGGTGTCAGGGTTGATCCTGCTAACGCTGCATTTTGGGAACACTATACTATACTATTGGGGACACTAAAAGTTCTGATCTGATCAAAGATATTGATCTGTTCAGACACTATACTAGTTAAGGAGGTGTTTAGTGTGTGTGTGTGGGGGGGGGGGGGGGGCAATCAAAGGGTTAAAATGTATTACTAAATACGTGGCGGGCAATCTGACGCTGTCCTAGATTGACGCTAACTAACATTAACGCTAACTGACGGTACCTGTGACACTAATACAGTGATCAGAAAAAAGATCTGTACACTATAATAGTGACACCGTGGCAGGGTAATGAAGGGGTTAACTGGGGTCGATCAGGAGTTTAAATCTTAATAAGGGGATATGTAGCGGGTACCCTAATCCTATCTGGGACTGCCGCTAAACTACCACTAACTGCCGCTCACACTAACTGGTTTTACAAGTGACACTAATTCAGTGATCAGTAAATTATCTGTATACTGTATATAGTGACACTGTGACAGGAAGCAAAAGGGTTAACTGGGGGGTGATCAGGGGATTAAATATGTGCCAATGTTTACTGGTGTCAGTGTAGTGCTTGTGTGCTCACTGTCTGATGCTGTCTTCTCTCACGCTGGAAGCTTGAGCCCTGCAGAAACACATGGGAATAGCGTTCCTGTATTTTTTCCACAGCAGGAACACCGTTCCCGTTAGCATCGGCATCCTGCAGGACTGGCAGGGGTGGACTGTACCGGGGGACAGCCGATTTCTGCATAAGCATTCTAGTTTCTCCTAAACTCTGAGCCTGCAAAGGTTTCATCCCGGCCCACCCACATAGTAAGCTGGCTGGGCTGGGAGTCAACTACCTATTGGCTGAGGAGGTAGAAGGAGACGGGCTGCGCCGCCTTCTATTGCCTCACAGCCAATGGGTGGAAAGTGCACTGTCCATTACTTTCCATGGGCTTCCTGTGGTGTTGTGGCATGGAGCTGCTCTGCAAACTGATTGAGGTGTGGAAGGAGGTTTTATGACCCAACAGTAATTAAAAGCTGCTAAAAATGCTTTCCTTCCTTCCTCCCTGCCTTTTTTTCTTCCTCCTTTCTTCTTTCTTTCTCTCTCCCTCCATTTCTCTATCCCTCCATCCCTATTTCTCTATCTTTCTTTCTCTCCCTCTTTCCCTCTTTCTTTCTTTCTCTCTTTCTTTCTCTGTCCCTCCATCCCTCTTTCTCTCTCCATCCATTTCTCTATCCCTCCATCCCTCTTTCTCTCTCTCTTTCTTTCTCTCTCCCTCCGTCCATTTCTTTCTGTCTTTCTCTCTTTCTTTCTTTCTCTATTTCTTTCTCTCTTTCTTTCTCTGTCCCCTTATCATCCTCTCTCTCTCTCCTTCTCTCTCCCTCCCTCTCTCCCTCTCTCTCTACTTCCCTCCATCCCCCTCTCTCTCCTTCCCTCCATCCCTCTTTCTTTCTTTCTTTCTTTCTTTCTTTCTTTCTTTCTTTCTTTCTTTCTTTCTTTCTTTCTTTCTTTCTTTCTTTCTTTCTTTCTTTCTTTCTTTCTTTCTTTCTTTCTCTCTCCCTCCATCCCTCTTTCTTTCTTTCTTTCTCTCTCTCCCTCCATCCCTCTTTCTTTCTCTCTCCCTCCATCCCTCTTTTTTTATCTCTCCCTCCATACCTCTTTCTCTTTCTTGCTCTCTCCCTCCATCCCTCTTTCTTGCTCTCTCCTTCCATCCCCTCTCTCTCTCTCTCCCTCGCTCTTTCCTTCTGTCTCTCTCTCCCCCCAGCCCTCTTTTTTTCTCTTTCTCTCTCCCCACATCATTCTTTCTTTCTTTCGTCGGAAACAGGTTAATATACTTATTGGCTGATGTGTGGCAATCCACATCAAAATATCAACCTAACCAACCAACCAACCCAAATCCCAAAGGGTCGCTGAGACAATTTATTTTTTGTTTTTTTTGTCTCTGTTTGGGACAAAATAAGTCAGTGCAGAGTGTATGATCTTTGTCAATTTAAGATACACCCAAAATCAACACTAAGAAGTTAAGATATTTGTTTTTTCTTTTAGAAAATTCATTTTGATAATTGTTTTTTTTAGAAAATTGTTTTCAATGACTGCGCTGGTGTTTCTAGTGCTCATGTTTAAAACTTTTCTAAAGCTTGCAAATAATTTTCTAGTAATAAAAGCGGTATGGACTGCAGAGAGAGATATTATTTTGCCCCTGTACAAATCATTAGTAAGACCTCAACTAGGAAATGCAGTTCGGTTTTGGGCACCAATTCACAAAAAGGATATGGGAGAATTGGAGAAAGTGCAGAGAAAGCCAACCAAATTGATAAGAGGCATGAAAGAGCTCAGTTATGGGAAATGATTAGAGGAACTGAATGCATTCTCTCTTGAGAAGAGATTTAGGGGGATATGACCAACATGTATAAATACAGTATCTCACAAAAGTGAATACACCCCCCACATTTTTGTAAATATTTTATTATATCTTTTCATGTGACATCACTGAAGAAATTACACGTTGCTACCATGTAAAGTAGCACAGCATGTATAACAGTGTAATGTTGCTGTCTCCTCAAAATAACTCAACACACAGCCTTTGATGTCTAAACCACTGACAACAAAAGTGAGTACACCCCTAAGTGAAAATGTCCAAATTGGGCCCAAAGTGTCAATATTTTGTGTGGCCACCATTATTTTCCAGCATTGCCTTAACCCTCTTGGGCATGGAGTTCACCAGATCTTCACAGGTTGCCACTGGAGTCCACTTCCACACCTCCTTGACGACATCACAGAGCTGGTGGATGTTAGAGGCCTTGTGCTCCTCCACCTTCTGTTTGAGGATGACCCTCAGATGTACAATAGGGTTTAGGCCTGGAGACATGCTTGGCCAGTCCATAACTTTTACCCTCAGCTTCTTTAGCAAGGCAGTGGTCATCTTGGAGGTGTGTTTGGGGTCGTTATGTTGGAATACTGCCCTGCGGCCCAGTCTCTGAAGGGAGGGGATCATGCTCTGCTTCAGTATGTCAGAGTACATGTTGGCATTCATGGTTCCCTCAATGAACTGTAGCTCCCCAGTGCTGGCAGCACTCATGCAGCCCCAGACCATGACACTCCCACCTCCATTCTTGACTGTAGGTAAGACACACTTGCCTCACCCTGTTGCTGCCAAACACGCTTGACACCATCTGAACCAAATACGTTTATCTTGTTCTCATCAGACCACAGGACACCTCAGTAATCCATGTCCTTAGTCTGCTTGTCTTCAGCAAACTCTTTGCGGCTTTCCTGTGCATGATCTTTAGAAGAGGCTTCCTTCTGGGATGACAGCCATGCAGATCAATTTGATGCAGTGTGCGGCGTATGGTCTGCGCACTGACAGGCTGACCCCCCACCCCTTCAACCTCTGCAGCAATGCTGGCAGCACTCATATGTCTAGTTTCAAAAGACAACCTCTGGATATGATGCTGAGCACGTGCACACAACTTATTTGGTCGACCATGGTGAGGCCTGTTCTGAGTGGAACCTGTCCTGTTAAACCGCTGTATGGTCTTGGCCACTGTGCTGCAGCTCAATTTTAGGGTCTTGGCAATCTTCTTGTATCCTAGGCTATCTTTATGTAGAGCAATATTTCTTTTTTTTAGATCTTCAGAGAGTTCTTTGCCACGAGGTGCAATGTTAAACTTCCAGTGACCAGTATGAGAGAGTGAGAGCGATAACACCAAATTTAACACACCTGCTCCCCATTCACACCTGAGACCTTGTAACATTAACGAGTCACGCGACACCGGGGAAGGAAAATGGCTAATTGGGCCCAATTTGGACATTGTCACTTGGGAGTGTACTCACTTTTTTTTCCAGCAGTTTAGACATTAATGGCTGAGTGTTGCATTATTTTGAGGGGACAGCAAATTTACACTGTAAGAGCCGGTTCACACTGGGGCGACTTGTCAGGCGTAAGTAAAAGGCAAGGGTGACCAGCGCTATGGAGTATGAGGTAGAACAGTGTAGAACGGGTGTGAAGGTGTAAGCAGCCAACAACCAAACCCCGAAGGGTTAAGGATAAAGTGAAATGTGCAAAAGGGGTTGAAACGGCGCTACCTGAAAAGTGATTGAGTGCTGATATGGTGCAATAATGTGCAAATGCCTCTTAAAAAGGAAAGTGACACCGGCAAATAATAAATAACGTGAAAACTGATTATATTTCCAAAGGGTTAAAAACCACACATTTCCTTATCAGTAACCACAACCGATATGATCTATTGGTGTGTGGTGAATTTTATCTGCAAAATAATAATAATAGTGCCAACAAGTGAGCAGATATTGTAGTGGGTTTATTCCAATAGTGATACAGTGTAAATCAAACAATATATAATATATACATCCCTGGTGGTAAAGTGATGGATATAAGTGACCAAAGTGAATACTGAAGTGCTGTATTCCTTAGAAGTATAGGTGCTGTAGTACCCCTGATGACCACTAAGTGAGGTATATACGACCTGTTCACATGAAGTGGTCCCAAGAGGGGTGGATCGTGGGGTCCTCTCTTTATCCCGCAAGGCACCGGCTGGTAATCTCACGGAAATAAAAGAAAGGGGAGCCCCATCAAGTAGTATGCGAGGTTAAGCCAATGTAGAAAGTAGTAAAAACTCACGGTGAAGCTGCCTCGGATCAGTGTAGAGAGACGCCGGGAAGCTTCCGCGTTCCACGGCTCCCAAGTCCGAGACCGGAAGTGACGTAATGACGCAATGGACCCGCCCTTTTTTTTTTTTTTTTTTTTGGTCGCCTGACAAGTCGCTGTGGGTCGCCTGCCATAGAGTAGCACAGGACCCGTTCTAATAGGAGCGACACAAGTCGCTCTGACTTAGAAAAAGGGTACTGAGCTTCTTTGGGGCGACCTGGAGCGACCTGCATTGACTTCAATGATATTAAGTACATGCCGGCCGCTCCAAGGTCGCGGTGTGAGCTGCGTACCGCGACTTCACAGGTCGCCCCGGCAAGTCGGGTCGCTCATATGTGAACCGGCTCTTATACAAGCTGTACACTCACTACTTTACATTGTAGCAAAATGTCATTTCTTCGGTGTTGTCACATGAAAAGATATAATAAAATATTTACAAAAATGTGAGGGATGTACTCAATTTTGTGAGATACTGTACATAAGTGCTCGATTTAGTGAACTTAGTGTAGAGGAATTCACTTTAAGGTCATTACAAAGGACAAGGGGGCACTCTTTGCGTCTGAGGGAAAGGCATTTAACCTTCACATACGGTAAGGTTTCTTCACAGTAAAAGCTGTGAAAATGTGGAATAGACTCCTTCAGAAACTAGTTCTGGCCAGCTAGAGTATATTGTTTTAATAAAGAACATAGATTATTTCCTACATACACAAAATATATCTGTATATTAACAGTTACATGTAGATTATAATACCAGGGATTATTGATCCAGAGAATATCTGATTGCCTCCTGGGGGATTAGGAAATTATTATTTTTTTTTTTCATCTGTTGCTGCAAATTGGCCTTCCTCTAGTCTTGATTAACTGTGGTTATAGGATCGTGTTGGTTGAACTAGGTGAACTTGTGTCTTTTTTCAACCGATAGTAAAGAATCACTTGTACATATACTAATACAAAAACAGCTGACTGTTTTCTTGATGGTTTATGCCTTTAAATAAATCCATTATCTTATACATTTCTGCTTTGTTTCTTCACCTCTGACTGCTACACTGCATGTCTCAGATGGGTGCTCTTCGGCAAATTGAGGTAATTTGTTTAATGGTTATGTAGAAGTGTTTCTACGGAGAGAGTGATGTCAGACAAACACAAACTGAAGAATTGTAAAGCCAGACTAAGAAACAGGTTATAATGATATATATATGAAATTGGTGTTGCCCAAGCTCAGTAATACATCATTACATATATATAATCAAAATAATCAGAAGAAGTAATAAATAACAAATAATTAAAATAAAATCACAAAAAGTGCATATAATTGGTATAGTTCTTGGTGAAGTGCACATGTATTAAAAGTGCATAATTCTTTAAATGTAGCACAAAAACTTTTGCAATTATATATACTCCTTTGAGTGCATTGCATCCCAGCTAGACTACATAGCATGGGCTTAAGGCCCGTACACACGTACCGATCGTCGGCATACAAACGTCGGTGGACGAAGGATCTGCCGATTGTACGCGTGTTAGTATGGTGCCTCCGACAGATGTCTGCGCACAATCCGCGGACAAAAGTCTTTCTTGCAAACATGAAAATTTTTGTATGCCGACACCAGAACGGACGATTGTTCGCCTGTCAGTACAGAATTCGGCCGACAGACCGCAGATTTGCAAGACTGGGCATGCTCAGAAAATAGAAAACACAGGGAAAGTTAACCATTACATGACATCACTTCTGCAGTCGGCGGACAAAATTCTTGTGCTGTCCTTGTGCTGTCTTTGCACTTTTCAGCAGACACCGACATCCCGGGGAGAAAAGAGGAACATTTGTATGCCGACCATCGGTACGTGTGTACGGGGCTTTAAGAGCAGACCCGTTGTGCACCAGGTGTAACAGAGATAGTGGAGATCTTATACACCTCCTGTGGTGGTGTCCAAAACCACACAGGTAATACAGACCATTAACAGTGCTTACCAAATACACAGGTATTGGACGTCGGTAATACAGACCATTAACAGTGCTTACCAAATACACAGGTATTGGACGTCGGTAATACAGACCATTAACAATGCTTACCAAATACACAGGTATTGGACGTCGGTAATACAGACCATTAACAATGCTTACCAAATATACAGGTATTGGACGTCGGTAATACAGACCATTAACAGTGCTTACCAAATACACAGGTATTGGATGTAGGTAATACAGACCATTAACAGTGCTTACCAAATACACAGGTATTGGACGTCGGTAATACAGACCATTAACAGTGCTTACCAAATACACAGGTATTGGATGTAGGTAATACAGACCATTAACAGTGCTTACCAAATACACAGGTATTGGACGTCGGTAATACAGACCATTAACAGTGCTTACCAAATTTGGGTTCCGATTGATCCAAAACCGTGTCTACTCGGCATAGTGGAGGAGTTTACTCAGGATACTAATGTCAGGATGCTGGTGTCTAGAACATTGTTCCAGGCTCAGAAACACATCTTACAACACTGGACTTCACAGTCCCCTCCAACGCTGGAGATGTGGGAGATTAACATGGGAGCAACTCTAAAATGTGAACGCATGATTTACCAACATAGGGGAGTCCCACTTAGACAGTGCTGTATCTTGGCCTAGGCCAACAAGGCCCAGGCCTAGGGCAGCACCTTGCAGGGGGGCAGCAAAAAAGCTGATGGGGCTGCACTGATATGCTGATGGGGCTGCACTGATATGCTGCCTGATGGGCACTGATATTTTGCACTGATGGGCACTAATAGACTGCACTGATGGCCCCTGATGAGGCAGGACTGATAAGCGGCACTGATAAGGCAGCACTGATGGGCAATGATATGATGCACTGATAGACTGCACTGATGGGCACTAATAGATTGCACTGATGACCACTGATGAGGCTGCACTGATATGTTGCACTGATGAGGTTGCACTGATGGGCAGTAATGAGGCTGCACTGATGAGCACTGATAAGGCTGCACTTATGGGCACTGATGAAGCTGAACTTATGGGAACTGATGAGGCTGCACTGATGGGCACTGATAGACTGTCTGTGGTTTTGTCTGTGGTTTACAGATGACAGGGCGGGTCATAAACAGAAAAGGGTGTGGCCTTTACAGGAAGGGGTGGGTCCTATTTAAATTAGGGGTACCCATGTTTAGTCAGGCCTAAGGCAGCACAAAACCTAAATACACCACTGCACTTAGATATGATAGGATATGGAGTGGGTGGCTGGCGGTTGCGGGTTTGGCTCCTGCGGATTTGGTCCTGGATAGATTATTGCAGTGATCTTTATTGCATTGTTGTCTAGGCCTACATTGGGTGGAGGACGGGGATAGAAAGTATGTATTTCACGTGCTTTGAAACTATTTATAAAGTACGGGAATGTGTTTCTGTTTTGTTGTGATGACATGTAATTGTATTGGGATGTTGCTCTTCGGGAAATGTATAAACTGTACAATGTTTGCTGTTTTTCAATAAACTTTGTTTCCGATTAAAAGAAAAAAAAAAAAAAGTGCATAATAGTTTATATCCAGAGGTAATTTAGCATGTACAGTTCAACTTTATTCTATAATATCAAGTTATTTGTGACAACATAAAAAACAAATAGTGTGCTTCCACCCGTTGTGACACCTATGTGTTCCCAGTACTCAACTTTTTTGATTACACTTAAAAAATGTTTAAAAAACACCATTTGTTTTTTATGTAGTCACACAGAAGTTGATATTATAGAAGAAAGTTGAACTGTATGTGCTAAATCACCTCTGGATATAAACTATTATGCACTTTATACATGTGCACTTCACCAAGGACTATACCAATGATATGCACTTTTATTTTGACGATTTGTTATTTATTACTTCTACTGATTATTTTGATTATATATATATATGTGTATTGATTTACTACTGAGCTTGGCAACACTAGTTTCATATATACATCATTATTACTTGTGGGAACACCGTGGGTGTCTGCGGCAACTTGACCCATAGAATTTTAATTATTCACATGCATATTAAGCACATTCATTTTAGGACACTGGTTTTTTTTGCACTGTGGTAGTGCAGAAGTATAATTTCATTACCAAGAAACAAGTTATGCTACTGAGATCTCAGTAAATAATTGAGATTCTTTTTGTGTGTGTGTTAGTCTTTTTTTTGCCTATGGATTTGTGTGGTGTCTCTTTTAGCTGTGTACTCAGGATCAGGCAAGAAAGGTAAAGGCGCGGGATGCAGAGTTGTATAAAGTACTCGAAACCCATACTTGAGTAAAAGTACAAGTGCTCGATCAAAAAGTGACTTGAGTAGAAGTGGAAGTGCTCAATCAAAAAGTGACTTGAGTAGAAGTACTAAAGTATTCAACATTTTTTGTACATAAGTATTGCAAGTAGTTTTTTAAAAAAATTGCTTCTCAAGTACTGAAAGTAAAAGTACCAGTAGTTCTGAAAAAAAATTGCTACTCAAGTACTGAAAGTAAAAGTACAAGTACTGTGTTATGTAGTTATTAAAGAAAGAAGTCAAAAGTTTGAACATAATATTGTTTTTTATTATTTCAAATGCAGCTTTTATTTATACATACAGTAGCATTTATTTTCGTATGTGCTGATAATACACATGTTTTGAGCTTCATGAAACCTGCCATCTACTGTCCTGGCAGTGGTAATTTTTATAATTGTAACGAGTAACTATGCAGCACAAAAAAAAAATATCGGAGTAGAAGTATTGAAATCATCGAAAAAATGTAGTGAAGTAAAAGTGGAAGTAGGAGAAAAAAATTCTACTCTAGGAAAGTACAGATACCGCCTTTCAGTACTTAAGTACAGTAGTGAAGTAGTTCTACTTAGTTACTATACATCTTTGGCGGGATGACATATAAGAAGCAAAGAGAGAAATTAAAAGTTCCTATGTAAAACATGGTATTTGAGCTCTAAAAATATTGTGAACAAATGGTTCCTGACTTTTCCTTCTGCATAGTGAGTCAGGTCCCACATTGCTTATTAGCTGTTCTCTCACTCAAGGAAGGGTTCATTGAACACATTTAGAGATTTTATCAAGTTCACACTTTAACAATATCCTTTTTTCCATTAGACTGGAATTCTTAATACTGAACTCAGGGCAAATATAAAACATAGGGTACTCTGGTAGCAGTCAAGGAGGTGCTCTCCACTGAGGATGTGTGCTATTAGGCTACTGGCTGGTTGATTGCACGCCGGTTGCAGGGCCGGTGCTTCCACTAGGCAAACTAGGCAGCCGCCTAGGGCGCATTGCCACCTAGGGGAGCAGCCACGAGTCGGCACTCTCTTTTAATAATGATCCCTGTGAGCTGAGGGGAGGGGCAGCAGTGGGGGAGGAAGAAGGGACAAAGGAAGATGCTAGGTGACTGGGGCAGTGGCGGAACTACCAAGCCTTGGCTTTCCACCAATGTTGGGGGGGCCCCAAGAGGCAGGAAGGGAGCCCACCGGAGTGCTGCCTGCATGATGATCCTCTTCGGCTGGAGCTGTGGTGAGCACTGTGGTCCAGGAGAGGAGTGTCCTAGGAAAAGGAATCACAGTGAAGGAGGATCACTCTCTTCATACCGCTCAGTGAGCGTCCCCAGAACAGGGGATCGGGGTCCCTGGGTAAGACAAGGAGGATCCCTGGTGTGAAAGGGAATTGAGGTCACCAGGTGTGTCATGGGGAATCGGAGTCACCAGGTGTGACATGGGGGATAGGGGTCACTGGGTGTAACAGGGATTCGGGGTCACCAGGTCTGCCATGAGGAATTGGGGTTCCTGGGTGTGCCATCGGGGATTGAGGTCTCTAGGTGTGACATGGAGGAACATCAGTGTCCCCACGTGTGACATGGAAAAACATCAGGGTCTCTCCGGCTATGACATGGAGGGACATCAGGGACCCCTGGTGTGACATATAGGAACATTGGGGTCACTGGGTATGACAGCATGACATGGAGGAACACGGGGTTCCCTGGGTGTGATATGGAGGAACATCGGGGTCAGTGGGTATGACAGCAAGACATGAAGGAATATTGGGGTCCCAGAATGTGACATGGAAAAACATCAGGGTCCCTGGGTGTGACATAGAATGACATCAGGGTCCCCAGGTGTGACATGGAGGAATATGGGGGTCACTGGGTACGACAGCATAACATGGAGGAACCATCAGATCAGGGTCACTGGGTATGACATAGAGAAGTTTTTAACCCATACCCTTTTTATTTATTTTTTTTTGGGGGGGGCGCAAGTAGCTGGTCTTGCCAAGGGCGTAAAATAGTCTAGCACCGGCCCTGGCCGGTTGTCACGATCAAAGGGTAAGGCTCGAAGACCAGTTGCTATAGCAGTAGGAAACTAACATAGAAACCAGCAGGAAAGAAACACAGGCAGGTCAGCCTGGCTCACCTGAGATACAGAGTCTAAGTACTAACCTGTGTTTACCAGAGCTCCTGCTGGTGAAGATGGATTTTGCTGCATGTTAGCACCAGGACACCGTCCCCAGGATTGCCCCACCAGGAGATGAGCAAGCTGAGGTCCCGTAGCGGATTAAGCAGGTAGGGATCAAACAGAAGCATAGTCAGTAAATGAGCCAAAAGGTCAGTAACGAGTAGTTGCAGGTTGGGATCAGGCAGAAACATAGTTGAGGAACAAGCCACGGGTCAATAACGAGTGGTAGCAAAATATAGGACAGCACCAAAGAAGACAAGAGCGAGATATTGGCTAAAGGAGCACAACAGTCTGGCAAACAGGAAGTGCAGATACATGGTTTAAATCAGGAAGTTCATGGGAGGAGCAAAGAGTTCAGGATTCAAGACAAACAAGGTTCAAGACAAGATTATTCAAGGAATTGTCGACAGGTATAGTCCACAGAACTGCCCAGCATTCCAGGTGGCTCAGCAAGAAGAGACATTGCCTGACACAGCAGAGGTTCCAGGTTCAAATCTAGGCCCTGACACCAGTTCTGACAGTGAAGGGCCTCTAACCTGGCTGAAAAATTTCTTGCCAAGCTACTGCTACCTTATTAGGTGTAGTGTGGTCTCTCTGAGCTGCAGAAGGAGAGAAGCTGAGGAATTCATATTCACATGATGTCTCCAGGAACCCAGGGAGTTGTAGGAAATGGAGGTAAAGTGTCTGCATGTACATCCCAACATCTGATAAGCATTGTAAGTACATTTACTACAGCTTTTCGCAATGCCTATGACTCAGCTGAGAACAAACTATCTGGCTGATATATTATCTTTGTTGTTTCAGAGGAACTTCACCCACTCCTATTAAATTCATTCACAGTATGCCACTTAACTTTTAAGGTCATTTATCCAGGAAGGATATACACAAACTCAGCCAATAAAGTGAGAGAAAAAAAAGAAAAGAATTTTAAAAAATACTACACTTTTTTTATCTTGTGGAGGTGGTAGGATTGGGATGGTGGAAAGTGCAATTCTTGATTGACGGTCCACTTTCAGCAGCATGATAAATAAGCCAAATACAGTGTTCCCTCTAGTGGCTAATCTACACATTTTTATATTCAATGCAATAACAATAATATAGAACAGGAAACATGAAAAATCACAATAAAAATGATAATTAAAAGACTGCGCTTAATCATTAAAATTCCACATAAAATTTTCCATGTTAATGCTATTTCAAAAGTAATTTTGATTATTCCAAATCTGCAGCTTTTAATAAGAATAATACCTGATGAACCTGCCCTAAAGGAGTTGTAAAGTCAGAAAGTTTTTTATCTTAATGGATTATATCCATTAAGATAAAAAACCTTCTGTGTGTAGCAGCCTCCCCAGCACCCCCTAATACTCCCCCGAACCCCATCCCTGTCCAGCGATGTCCACAAGTCCCTCGGGACTCTCCCTCCTGATTGGTTGAGACATAGCAGTGGCGCCATTGGCTCCCGCGACTGTCAATCAAAGTCAGTCAGCCAATTGGGAGAGAGAGGGGACGGGCTGAACAGCAGCTCCATGTCTGAATGGACAGACGGAGCTGCAGCTCCGGCTTGCCCCCATAACAAGCTGCTTGCTGTGGGGGACTCGATAGGAGGGAGGGGCTAGGAGCAGCAACAAGGGACCCGAGAAGAGGAGGCTCTGGGCTGCTCTGTGCAAATCCACTGCAACAGAGCAGGTAAGTATAACATGTTTGTTATTTAACCACTTTACCACCGGAGGATTTTGCTGTCTTACATCTGGGCCACTTTTTGCGATTCGGCACTGTGCGAATTTAACTGACAATTGCGCAGTCATGCAACGCCGTACCCAAACGAAATTTACGTCCCTTTTTTTCCCACAAACAGAGCTTTCTTTTGGTGGTATTTGATCACCTGTGCGATTTTTACTTTTGCGCTATAAACAAAAAAAGAGCGACAATTTTGAAAAAATAACAATATTTTTTTTACATTTCTTTATATGAAATTCCCCCCCAAAAAAATGTAAAAATCAAAAATTTTTATCATTGTAGGCCAATTTGTTTTCTGCTACATATTTTTGGTAAAAAAATTTGCAATTTTGATTGGTTTGCGCAAAATTGCGTTTACTAACTAAGGGATCGATTTCTGTCATTTTTGGAGTTTTTTTTTTTAACGAGTAATGGCGGCGATCTGCGATTTTTTTGCGGGACTGCGACATTGCGGCAGACAGATCGGACCCTTGACTGACATTTTTGACACTTTTGGGGGTACCAGTGACATTACTACAGTAATTAGTGCTATACATATGCACTGTTACTGTAAAAATGACACTGGCAGGGAAGGGGTTAACTTTTATTGGTGATCAAGGGGTTAATGTATGCCTGGTGCTTACTAACGTGTGTGGGGGGAGGTGACTGAGTGACACAGGGACAGATCGCAGGTTCAGCTATGCTGAACCCTGCAATCTGTCACTGTCTGTCACTTAGAAGATCCGCCCGCTTGTGTTTATACAAGCGGGCATATCTCCACACTCGATTCCCCGACGATCGGGGAAGAGCGGCGGTGATCACCGCCGCCCCTCCCCTGGCCCGACTCCCGCTGTGACTGAATACAGTGGGAGTGAGCCTCCGGCGGTGCGCTCCCGCCGCCGAGAGAGGGGAATGTCTGGCGACCTAGGTCTACGTCGTCAGACGTTATCGAGCCACTTTGCCGCAGTAGCAGCTCAGTGAGCAGCGGTAAAGTGGTTAAAAAAATAAATAAATAGACTTTACAATCACTTTAAGTGTTTTTGTTCAGGCAATTCCTGGTATAGACCAAATTGTGGCCATATACGCTTTGATAAATGATTGATTTATTTTCTGATTGATCTCTCCAATGGTATAACCCATTCATATGATAGGCCACAAACGGGGAATTGGATTTTGATCAATAGTTAGGATACGATTGTAACTTACAGTCGATAACTATTGATCGCAGCTTTGCTCCCACTATTCAATCTCATAATCTGATCGATAGAAATACAAACATGTTCATGAACAAAGTATCTAAGTGCTGCCGATTGAAGCAACATGATTGATCATTTTCCACCCTGGCCAATCGACTCAAATCCGATCTAAACCGAGTCTAAATTGATTGAAATAGAAGTTATGACTTTTGGCTACCATAGGGGCTCATGCACATGGGCTCTTCTGAACGTCTTTCACCTGGCAGGAGAAAAGCAGCATAAACAACGAGCCCAAAGCCTTATTTTGCAAACGTTTTTAGGCACGTCAAACGTTTTGGTGTTCATTCATTCCATTGTGCAGAATATGAATTTATTCTGCCCATTGAAATGAATGAACACTCAAGCATTTTAGGAATCGTCACATTGAGGCGCATTAGATGTTTTCTCTACAGAAACGCTCAAGTGACCTTTTTTTCGTGACTCTAAACTCCTGTAATTGCCTGTGTGCACGTGGACACGTAGGTTAACATTTAGAGACTGAAAAGAACCCTCAAACACCCTTAAAAGCATCATTTTTGACACCCATTGTGCATGAGATCTTACAAGGCAGCCAAAGGGGATCATGCACATGCTGCTGCTGTGATGCCTTGCTTTGAGGCCACAGCAAATTTAACTCGGTATGTCATGTTTGATAGTTGGCAATGCACATTGAAATGAATGGGACTGCACCGCAACCATGGGCCAAATGTATGGCTCACAATTGCAGTGCGATAGTCCAATGTGAAATTCCTGTTCAGCAAAAGACAAAAAAAAAAAAAAATGATTGCCTCCTGAACGCCTGGAATCTTCTGTTCTGAAATCTTCTGAAAAACAATCAAACCCATATCGCTTTTCAGAGACTGCCGCCGTGTGAACCTAGCCATAAGGTGAGACCACTCTGTCACTCTCTCTCAACCTTGCTTCGGTGATGTCACACCCTGTAACATGGCAAACGATGGAAGTTGCAAGTGGCTACTCCAACACACATGGCGCAGGCATAGACCAACAGGAAACCATGGGCATCCGCAGAACTTTTTTCAGGGTGGGGCATCATTTTAAGGTCACCCATGCTCGGCCCCTTTTCAACAATGTCATGAAGGGAAGGGCTTAGTCATTATACTTATTTTGAGTATTTATTTTTAAAGCGCAAATGGCAGCATTTATTTTTAAAGCATTTGTTAACCTAAAAAAAAAAAAATGATCATGTTCCCTTAAAGCATGTTATACAGCACAGTGCTTTGCTGTGTAATTTGGCCCCCGTATCACCTAAAATACCTGGCTGATCCTGCCTGGCTATGTCCTCCACCCTGTAAACTGACCACGGTATACCATAGCTGCTGAGCCCTGACACTGTGGTCAGTTTACGTGCCTCAGTCATCCGCAGCCCTCCTGTCCTCCGCTGTCCTCTCTCCCCCCTCCCCTCCTGCTGCTGTAGTTTCATTTAAAGTTTCATATCCTGTCTACAGTCTGTTTAATAATCCTGTGTGCCCCAGTGTCTTTATAAAAGTAAGCCATTCTTTACCAGTTTTCAGAGCGCCACTCATCGCTTACGTGACCTTCCATCTCTCTCCTCCTCTCCCCCCTCCCCTCCTTCTCCCCTCCTGCTGCTGTAGTTTAATTTAAAGTTTCATATCCTGTCTATAGTCTGTTTAATAATCCTGTGTGCCCCTGTGTCTGTGCTTTATAAAAATAAGCCATTCTTTACAAGTTTTCAGAGCGCCACTCATCGCTCACGTGACCCGCCGCATCTCTCCTCCTCTCCCCCTCCCCTCCTCCTCCCCCCAACTGACATCAGTGAGGAATACTCGGCCCCGCCCGCTGCAGGCAGCTGTCAGATGGGGAGAGGAGGGAGCCGACGGGTCACGTGAGCGTTGCTCGGCCCTCTGAAAACTGGTAAAGAATGGCTTATTTTTTTAAAAAACAGACACAGGGGCACACAGGATTATTAAACAGACCAGACAGGATGGTATAAAATAGCTTAAAGCGGAGTTCCACCCTGGGACATTTTTTTTAAATAAAAATACCCCCGGGACAGTCAGGGCTAGTGCATTCCACAATGGCTAGCCTCTGATCTGTCCCGGGTCGCACTTACCTGCAAGAAGAAATACTTACCTTGAAAAAGTATTGTCCAGCGCTGCTATCTCAGATGTGGGCAGCTTGAAGCCAGCGCGATCCTCTTCTGTGTCCTCTTCCGTCTTCTTCTGTCCCACGATGCACTGCACCGGCCCCGTCGTCACTTCTGGTGCCGCAGCGTCATCCCTGCACAGCTTCTAGGCATGCCCAGAAGCTGTTTAGCAAGGTATGACGGCGCCCGCAACGGAACTGACGTCGGGGCCGGTGCAGGCACATTGATTCCTGGGAGCGATGACGTTCAGCTCCCAGGAATCATTGCAAAGCCAGGAAGTGACGAATCGCCGTGGCTGCCGAGGGGAGATAGAGGAAGTAAGGTAAGTATATTTTCTTCTAAACCAGGTAAGTAAAAAAAAAAAAAAAAAATTGCGATTATCCATTTGTTTTTCAGGTGACCCGGAGCGAGAAGATGGAGGTAAGTTTAATTTTAGGGTGGAACTCCGCTTTAACAACCCCTTGAAGGGGAAGTTGAGATTCCGGGGGGGGGGGGGAATTTGCCCCACCTTGCCCCTACCTGCGAACGCCCATGCAGGAAACCTGCCCTGAGGAATGTCATGCATGTACAGTATGCAGGAAGATATGAAGTGTATGCAAAGAGGCTCCAGGAAAACAAGTACTGTATTTGATTTAAAATTATGAAAATTGTTTGATACATAGGGGTTGATTTGCTAAAACTAGAGCATGCAAAATCCGCTGCAGCCCTGCACAGAAATCAATCAGCTTCCAGGTTTTATTGTCAAAGCTTAACTGAACAAGCTGAAGTTTGAAGCTGATTGGCTATCATGCAGTTCTGCACCAGATTCTGAGTGCACCAGTGCCAGTAAATCTCCCCCATAGTGCTTTAGCAAACAAAATCTCATTCAGTTAGGGTTAAGTATTAGCATCATTTTTATAAATGGACCAGTTTCTGCACATGTGCACATAAATGTAGGCTGGCTGCCTATTTCTGTGTGATTACAGAGTAGTACGCTGTAAATCTGTTCCTTGTATTCTCTATTACTTTAGCATAGAAGAAAAAAAAAAAAAAGCTGAAGAATGCAATCCACTCAGCACTGTAGCCCTCCTCCTCCACCGCCTTGTTGCGCTGATGAACAGTACACAGTAGTAAAAGGAGTATTGATGTAACAGCGCACCCATTATTTGCTGCAGTGCCGTTCATTGATATTCATCTCATGCCTTCAGGTGAAGCACTATTCCTGGCTGTCTCTAAGTGTAGCATTTGTACGATACATCCGTCCACATTTACCACACATCACTAAGAAGTGGTAAGGCGAGGAAGCATAGCCGTATCTGCGTCCGCTGATATAACCGTCGGATAGTATGGCACAGAGCAATGTGCACTGTGGGGTTGCCCGTTATCAGATCTGCCACCAGGAATCCAAAAATACGCAATATCAGTAATCTTAAATAATAGCCACTTTAAGACCGGAAGGATTTTCCCCCTTAATGACCAGGCAATATTTTGCGATTCGGCACTGTGTTACTTTAACGGACAATTGCGCGGTCGTGCGACACTGTACCCAAATAAAATTGATGTCCTTTTTTTCCCCACAAATAGAGCTTTCTTTTGGTGGTATTTGATCACCTGTGCGATTTTTATTTTTTGCTCTATAAACAAAAAAAGAGCCACAATTCTGAAAAAAAAACAATATTTTTCATATTCTGCTATATTTAATAATCAAAATTTTCTAAAATTTTAGGCTACATATTTTTGGTAAAAAAAAATTG
Source organism: Pelophylax lessonae (assembly GCF_965119305.1). NCBI lineage: Eukaryota > Metazoa > Chordata > Amphibia > Anura > Ranidae > Pelophylax > Pelophylax lessonae. The sequence continues at coordinate 177,741,905 of NC_138779.1, forward strand.
CAATAAGCGTTTTTTGATTGGTTTGCGCAAATGTTATTGCGTCTACTAACTACGGGAAAGATTTATATCATTTTTATTGTTTTTTTTTTGTTTGTTTTTTTTACTAGTAATGGCAGCGATCTGCGATTTTTTGCAGAACTACAACATTGCGGCTGACAAATCGGACCCCTAAGTGACATTTTTTACACTTTTGGGCATACCAGTGACATTACTACAGTAATCAGTGCTAAAAATATGCACTGTTACTGTAATAATGCCATAGGCAGGTAAAGGGTTACCCTGTGGGTGATAAAGGGGTTAAATGTGAGCCTAGGGGAGTGATTCTAACTGTGGGGGGGCGTGGCTTCTGAAATGACCATAGAGACATGTGATCCTATATAGAAGGATCACAGGGGCTCTATGATCATTTCAGGGAGAAGAACGGTCAGCTGTGTTTACAACAGCTGACCGTTCTTCTCTCTCAGCGGGGAACGATCGCAAGTGTCAGGTGGCAATCGGAGCCACCTGCCCCGCGCTCGCCCCCTAGCCTCCTGCTCGCGACCGACGTATAGTTACGTTGGTTTGCCAAGGAGCGGCTGCCTGTCGCAGTATAACTGCGGCGGGCGGTCATAAAGCGGTTAAGGAGCATATAAATGCAAACAATGTATTAGGCTACATTCAAACGGGAGCATGGGGGCTACAAGGGATGGCTGCCGGCTAGCAAAAATAGGGCCTTACCAGCGGCACTAAGCCCCCGTTTATATTGAGTCGATTTGACATGCAATTTGCCGACAATGGCACCATCCAAATACCCAAAAGTAGCTTCTGTACTACTTTTGGCGACTTCGGGGGCGATTTCAATAGACATCTGTGCAGGAACCCACACAGATGTCTGTCAAATCGCCCCCGAACTCGCGCCGACATTCTGAACTTGCACAATTTCAAACCCGCCATCAGTGTGAAGGAGGGCTAAATGCTGCCTGCACATGCTGTATATGAACAGCAGCTGTCAGCGGCAGCTCTCAGATTTGTACTTTGTACAAATCAATGGCTGGTGTCGCTGCTGTTTGCATGTAATTGCTACATGCGAAAAGAGCCTCTGACCAACCTTGGATGCAGACTGTTAACGTCAAGGGTCTGCATTTCTACTGCGTTTTGGCTGCACAAAGATTTGGATGCAGCTAATCAGCCAATTAGAGAGTATTATTGCAACCAGTTGAGTAGCCTCAAATGTAGCATTGCACTCAAGTGCTTTCAAGCGAGCAAATTAATGAAAATTTGCTCTACCTGCTTAGGTTCTTCTAGAGAGTATACAATTGCATACCAAAAAAAGCTTTCTTTTTATTTTTTTCTGAAATTTATCCTGCAAGATAAACAAAAAGCATTTTACTGATTCCTCCATCCACAGTATACAGCCCGTATGAAGGAAGCCCCCTGCTGGGCTATTGTATAATGGCAGCTGCTGGCATCTGGATGAATGCAGCCACTGTTTAGATGCAAATTTTCACCCAGCTCCTGTGATTTTTCAATCTAAAAATGACAGTTAGGAGGGGGCCGTTGTTCGAAATAGACTTCTCAGCTGTCACGATATTTCAGGAAAGTTGTTGATTTTCTTAACCGCTTGCCAACCGCCGCACGACTATTTACGTCGGCAGTCAGCCCCTCAAAGGCAAAGCAACGTAGGGCTACGTCGCTAGCCTGTGAGGCTCTAGGGAGCGAGCGCGCGCCACCGGAGGCGCGCTCCTGCTCCCGCGCGGTCACAGACCCCCCGCGCGTGTGCCCGGCGGACCCGATGTCCGCTGGGCACTCGCGATCTTCCATTACACCGGAAGAAAGGCAGGCGGCTAATGTAAACAAAGCCGCCGGTCATTCTTCCCTGTGTAAGAATGGAGATCACACGGTTCTACTATGTAGGACCGTTGATCTCTGTTCTTACACTAGTAGCCACAGCCAATCACAGTTAGAAACACGCCCCTAGGGACATACTTAACCCCTCCCTCTCCAATAAAGTTAACTCCTTCACTGCCAGTGTCATTTTTACAGTAACAGTGCATATGTATAGCACTGATTACTGTACTAATGTCACTGGTAACCCCAAAAGTGTCAAAAATGTCAGTCAAGGGTCCGATCGGTCCGCCGCAATGTCGCAGTCCCGCAAAAAAATCGCAGATCGCCGCCATTACGCGTTAAAAAAACAACAACAAAAATGACAAAAATCTTTCCCTTTGTTAGTAAACGCAATAACTTTTGCGCAAACCAATCAAAATACGCTTTTTGCGATTTTTTTTTACCAAACATATGGTAAAAAAAAAAATTGGCCCAAAATGTTAAAAAATTTAGATTTTTACATTTTTAGGGGGGGGGGGGGATTTCATATAAAAAAATGTGAAAAATATTGTTATTTTTGCAAAATTTATGCTTTTTTTTGTTTATAGCACATGATCAAAAAATCGCACAGGTGATCAAATACCACCAAAAGAAAGCTCTGTTTGTAGGGAAAAAAGGGCGTCAAATTCGTTTAGGTACAGCGTCGCATGACCGCGCAATTGTCCGTTTAAGTCACGCAGTGCCGAATCGCAAAATAGGCCCTGGTCAGGAAGGGGGTAAAATCTTCCGGGGCTTAAGTGGTTAAAGTAAAGCAAAACATACGAAACAGAACAAAACAGAAAGGTTTCACGCGTCAAAAGGAGAGAGAGAGAGAAAGAGAGGTGCTACGTGTCTTCAGAGTGTAGGGTGCTCTTTGCTCATCTCTGCTTGATCTGTAGATATAGTTGTCTTTTATACTATATGTAAAGACGATGTCAGCAAGAAGTGTGTCCCAAGAAGGTAGTAATTCTAAATATAAAAGTAATACCCACTCTTGCATATATGGTTTGAGTTTATAGTAAGACACATAACTTCACCCAACATAATAACATAAAAACTCAGAATAGAAATACATACATAGCAAAATGGCTTCTCTGTCCTTCACAAAGACATATTGAAATAACCTTCAAAACTAACATATTACATTATAACATTCAAATGTATTTCAGAGACTTTTATCATTTAAAATAATATTAAACTCTAAATCTTTAACAGCCATCAGCAGTGTTAATGTAATTGATAAAAATATTTTCATCAACCAAATTAACACTATTTTAGTCGCCTAAAATACAACTAAAGCTAAAACAATTCAAATGACTAAAATACGACTAAAACTAAAATAGCATTTTAGTCAAAAGACTATGACTAAAATGAAATATGACATCAAAATTAACACTGTGCTATCACATAAGAATAAGTAATAGGTATTTACTAAGCTGCTGAAAGAAAAAAAAATTAAGAAAGGCTTTTTTTTATTATTTTTCCTAATATTTACTGTTGGTGAGTAGACCCCTCACATTTTTGTAAATTTATTATATCTTTTTATGTGACAACACTGAAGAAATGAAACTTTGCTACAATGTAAAGTAGTGAGTGTACAGCTTGTATAACAGTGTAAATTTGCTGTCCCCTCAAAATAACTCAACACACAGCCATTAATGTATAAACTGCTGGCAACAAAAGTGAGTACACTCCTAAGTAAGAATTTAAAAATTGGGCCCAAAGTGTCAATATTTTGTGTGGCCACCATTATTTCCAGCACTACCTTAACCCTCTTGGGAATGGAGTTCACCAGAGCTTTTAAGGGTTGCCATTGGAGTCCTCTTCCACTCCTCCCTGATGACATCATGGAGCTGGTGGATGTTAGAGACCTTGAGCTCCTCCACCTTCCATTTGAGGACGCCCCACAGATGCTCAATAGGGTTTAGGTCTGGAGACATGCTTGGCCAGTCCATCATCTTTACCCTCAGCTTCTTTAGCAAGGCAGTGGTCATCTTGGAGATGTGTTTGGGCTCATTTTCATGTTGGAATACTGCCCTACAGCCCAGTCTCTGAAGGCAGTGGATCATGCTCTGCTTCAATATGTTACAGTATATGTTGGCATTCAATGAACTGTAGCTCCCCAGTATCGGCAGCACTCATGCCGCCCCCAGACCATGACACTCCCACCACCATGCTTGACTGTAGGCAAGACACACTTGTCTTTGTACTCCTCACCTGGATGCCACCACACACGCTTGACACCTTCTGAAACAAATACGTTTATCATGCCAGTTCACGTACCAGTAATCCATGCCCTTAGTCTGCTTGTCTTCAGCAAACTGTTTGCGGGCTTTCTTGTGCATCATCTTTAGAAGAGATTTCCTTCTGGGACGACAGCCATGCAGATGAATTTGATTCAGTATGAGGTGTATGGTCTGAGCACTGACAGGCTGACCCCCAACTCCTTCAACCTCTGCAGCAATGCTGGGAACACTCATACGTCTATTTCCCAAAGACAACCTCTTGATATGACCATGAGCACATGCACTTAACTTCTTTGGTCGACCATAGTGAGGCCTGTTCTGAGTGTATGTGTATGAAAAAAAAGGTGCGCTGGTCTGTGATTAAGCTGCTACCAGAAAAAATTAGCAAGGAGGTGTGCCATCACAGTGTGCCATCAATCCGCGCTGCAGCCGGACACGAGCATCATAGAATTTCCTCACTGCTCTATATTATTGTTTCAAGCGAGATCATACCATTTACATGTAAGTGCATTTTTTTCTTTAATAAATGCTTTGAAAAGGGTAATGCACTATTGGCCATTATTGCTTTGCATGTACATGTTGGAGAGGATGATATAAGCCCTGATGAACCTTAGGAATCTGCCGCATCTATTCGTATGGAGAGAAGCAGCTTGATAATCCCCATGATTTCACAGAGTGCCATTTAAATACCGTTCTGGTAAGAGGCCATATTGGTTTTTGCACGTACGGTGAAGAGCACTTTTCTTTTGTGTGGTCACAAGAAGTGGTTGTTTGGAGCATTATATATTTTGCACTTACTTAATATCCGCCCAGTAAGGAGGAATTTCACCAGGTGGAGGGATTTCAACATTATTATTTGAAGCATCACCTTCATTCACACCTGTTTTTGTGTCACCATATTTTATAATCAGAGGAGTTTCATTACTTTGGACTTTGGGACTTTATGATTATATCTGCTTTGGTCACATTCATTAGTTCACGTTTATTGGATTTAGCGCACCATCCATATTCACACTGTTCTGAGTGTAACCTGTCCTGTTAAACCGCTGTATGGTCTTGGCCACCGTGCTACAGCTCAGTTTCAGGGTCTTGGCGATCCTCTTATAGCCTAGGCCATCTTTATGTAGAGCAACAATTCTTTTTTTCAGAACCTCAGAGAGTTCTTTGCCATGAGGTACCATGTTGAACTTCCAGTGACCAGTATGAGAGAGCGATAACACCAAATTTACGCACCTGCTCCCCATTCACACCTGAGACCTTTTCACACTATTGAGTCACATGACACCAGGGAAGGAAAATGGCTAATTGGGCATAATCTGGACATTTTCACTTAGGGGTGTACTCACTTTTGTTTAGACATTAATGGCTGTGTGTTAAGTTATTTTAAGGGGACAGAAAATTTACACTGTTATACAAGCTGCACACTCACTACTTTACATTGTAGCAAAGTTTAATTTCTTCAGTGTTGTCCCATAAAACGATATAAAAAATATTTACAAACATGTGAGGGGTGTACTCACTTTTGTGAGATACTGTGTATTCAGGTAATATTTGCAATGGCATTACAGCCATAGAGTTTACAGTTTTTTATTTTATTTTTTTAATATTTTAAAGTTGCACTTAAACTTCTGTTTGTCAAAAAGCAATATTTGTGTTTGTTTATGAAATTTGGTTTTATGTATAAAGATGTTTTATATCACAAGGGTAAATCTGTGTCTGTAGCGTAGGTACAAACCCTAATACCATAAATAATAATATGTTATTTTTTACTCCTGGAGTATATAATGAGTTTGGCAACTCTAGAAAAATGCATTTCAATTTGACCAAACTCATTGGATTTTAGTTGACTAAAATGTACTGGAGATTTTGTAGACTAAAATACGACTAAAACTAAAACAATTCAGATGACTAAAATACAACTGGCATGTTAGGCAAAAGACTATGACTAAAACTAAATCCAAATTTGACATCAAAAAGAACACAGGCCGTCAGGACCACCTACAAAGCAAATTGCATCCAGTTTGGATGAAAGTGTATGGCCAACTTTAACCACTTACCGCAAAGTGACATAGGACTACGTCGGCAAACTTAGCGGGGTTATGCCGGGATGATGCCTCTAGCTAGAGACATTATCCCGGTACCGTGGTTTACAGCCGACGGTCGGCTTTTCGTCAGTAACGACTGATGCGGCTCGGGAGCCGCTCGATCGTTACCCGGGTGAGCGGGAGGGGACGTCCCCCCCCTCCCGCCGCCTTCCGTGACTTTCAACGGGCCTCCCATCCCACCGGGAGACCCGAGCACCCAGCCGGCACGTCCGCCGGCTGTATGGAGTCCCGATCAAAGCCGGAAATGGCTTTGATCGGGTCTCCGATGATGTAACCCGGAGGCGCCGCCCATGACGTCACTTCCGGGTTACTGTGCTGCAAAAGGTGGCAAATTTAAAAAACGGCTGTATGCAAAAATGCCGTTTTCGGCGTTTTGCATACATGGAAGTGTAGTGGAGGGGTCTAGGGTCTTTTAGACCCTCGATCCCTCCATAAAGAGTACCTGTCACTGCATATTGGTGTCACAAGGGATGTTTACATTGCTTGTGACAGCAATAAAAGTGACCAGATTTTTTTTTTTTTTTAAAAAAACCTGTAATAAAGTTAAAAAACAAATAAATAAATAGGGAAAAAAAAAACTTTTTAGCCGCTCCCGTCACCGTTAGCTCGCGCACAAAAAAAAACGTATACGGAAGTCGAGCCGCGAATGAAATCGCTGTTCAAACCACACATGTGAGGTATCACCGCGATCGCCAGAGCGTGAGCAATAATCAAAAAAAAAAGAGCTACACTCTAACTCTAAACTGGTAACCGTTAAAAAAATTTAAAGCGTCGCCTATTGAGATCTCTATTGAACGTAGTTTGTCGCCATCCCACGGGGGGGCGCAATTTTAAACCGTAACATGTTGGGTATCTATTTACTCGGCGTGACATCATCTTTCACAATATACAAAAAAATGGGCTAACTTTACTGTTTAGTATTTTTTAAATGCAGTGAAATGTGATTTTTCAAAATTTTTCAAAAAAAAATGGCGTTTTAAAGACCGCTGCGCAAATACTGCGTGACAAAAAATATTGCAATGACCGACATTTTATTCTCCAGAGTCTTTGCTAAAAAAATATATATAATGTTTGGGGGTTCTAAGTAGTTTTCTAGGAAAAAATACTGGTTTTAACTTGTAAACAAAAAGTGTCCGAAATAGGGCTGGGGCTTAAAGCGGAGTTCCGGGCACAGAAACCATTTTTCAACAAACATACCCCCGGGACAGTCAAGGCTAGTACATTCCACAATGGATAGCCTCTGATCTGTCCCAGTTCGCACTTACCTTTTAGAAGAAATACTCACTTTTAAAACTTCTTCTCCAGCGTTGCCATCTCTGTTGTGGGCAGCTGAAGCCAGCGCGATCCTCTTCGGCGTCCTCTTCCGCGTCTTCTTGTCCCAGAATGCGCCTGCACCGGCCCCTTTCGTCACTTCCGGTGCGGCGCCGCATTCCTCCACAGCTTCTGGGCATGCCCAGAAGCTGTTTAGCGGAGAATGCGGCATCGCCCTGGAAGTGACGAGCGGGGCCGGTGCCGTCGCATTGATTCCTGGGAGCGATGACGTTCAGCTCCCAGGAATCATCGCAAGACAGGAAGTGACGTAGGAGCCGCGGCACCGAGGGAGGAAGTAGAGAATAGGTGAGTATATTCAATCTCCAATTACAAGGTGAGTGAAAAAAAAAAAAAAAAAAATGTCTAACTATCCAATTCCTTTTCAGGTGAGGGAGACCAAGCGGATGGGCACAAAAAAAAAAGTTTGTTTTTGTGCCCGGAACTCCGCTTTAAGTGGTTAAGGCTAAGTTCACCTTTAGGAAATAAAATAATCAATGGACATATGTTGCAGGAAAAAAATTAGCATTTATTATTTTTTCCCCCCGGAGTCAGCAAAAGCAAAGCAATGTTAGGCTTCTGAAGACACATCCTCCATCTTTCTGCCTGTACCTCTCTGGGCGCTCTGTTAGAAAAGTGGAGGACATGTGATTGGACTGTGAGTGCACTGATCAGGGTGCATGTATTCCATTGAGAGCTACAAACTGTCTGCCGCGATGGAGGATGGGACTTGTAGTTTCTTCATTTAGCGATCTTCATGAATGAATATCGGGGCTTCATCTGCACAACCATGGTGATTTTAAATGTGACAGAGGACCCCCTGCCTTCTGTCACAGGGTGCGAGAAAGGTGTGAACCTATTCTTTAGGGAGATAGAATGCATGTGTGTCAGAAGAACACAGCTGTAGGAGGACAGCTAGTGTATCTTACATGCGCAGTGTCAGTAGTCCGATCTCTATGATTAGGGAACTGACACAATTTCAGCACCATGGGGAGCAATTGTCTGCAGAAGGTATTTTTTTATATATATATTTAAAAAAAAAATAGACAGTGTGGCCCACCCCCATGCAGAGATAACCAGCCTATCATGGTAGGCACACAGGCTAGTATCCCCATGCTTCATGCCTGCAGCCACTCTGCTATTATATCAGCCTGCATTGAGGGGTACATTAAGAGGGGGTCCCCCTCCTAAAGAACTGGTGCCTCCCGTGCAGCTCCCCAGTCCCATTTCTACTTGATCTGTTAATCCCCTCCTCCTCCCCCCCCTTTTTTTCCTTCTCCTTTTCACCAAGTAGTTCTTTATACACCCTATTTATATCTCTGGTGCCCAACCTGTGGTCTGAGGGCCATTTGCGGCCCTTTAATATATGATGTGCAGCCCTCAGGCCTCAGAGGTGCAAACATTGATTACGGGTAATTGGACTGATCTTTACTAGCCTCTCCCATTTTCTTATTGTCTTCTGCAGCATTTCATCTATTAGGTCTGCAGTCTGGCAGTCCTCTCAAGCATTACATATATTATTATTACATATCATTATGTGCTGTTGGAGATGTCAGGGGATGCCGTTGAGGCCCCCTATAGCTCATCAATTGCCAACCACTGCTCTATATCTTTCCCTTCCCTATGTACACCTGCCCCTTTTTCCCATTCCCTGCTCTCCTTTGCCATCACGGTATCCCGTCTAGCTCTAGACCAGTGATGGCGAACCTTGGCACCCCAGATGTTTTGGAACTATATTTCCCATGATGCTCACCTACACTGCAGAGTGCATGAGCATCATAGGAAATGTAGTTCCAAAACATCTGGGGTGCCAAGGTTCGCCATCACTGCTCTAGACTGATAGATCTGAGTTATGGAGCGCCCCCTAGTCACAACACAAGGGTATGCTCCTCATCTAGCATGCTATGACAGCAAATAGGCTGACCTGCCCTCTCCTATCTTTGTCATCCTGTGGTCCAGTTGGATCATTCAGGGGTGCACAAAGGATGGGATAGCTGAGCCTGCTACATGACCCCTATTATAGCTCAGAAAGGGTACTATTGGCAGTGGAAACGCAAGGTGTACCGTTCCGAACCGTACCGTACTGAACCGAACCATACCGTACCACTCAGTGGAAACGAGGCATAATATTTAAATTTCCATATTCCAATGTCCAAAATAGCCCCAAAATATCCATTCAGCATCAACAGATCAGAGGAAGAAGAAACAGCATTCCAATATACAAGTCCAAATATGGGTAATGTCGTCACAGGGATCTCCATGCATAGAGTTTCCTAGTCACATTTCAGGTACTGGAAATATGTCATTTCTCAAACGGGTGTTTAACCAATGTGGAAGGGGGACCTTAAGCCCCGTACACACGAGAAGAAATTTGGCCGGGAATTTTCGTCCGACGACCGATCTGCCGATTTTCGGCTTGTTAGTATGGTGCTTCCGACAACCGACTCCGACTTTTCGGCCGAAAAAATCCTGGTGTGCAGGCTATATAATTTTTGTCGACCATCAAAACAACGTCCGATTTTCATCTCATTAGTACAGATTTCGATGGGGAAAAATCTTATGAGCAAGACTAGGCATGCTCAGAGATGAAAGAACACATACAAAGCAATCCAACACATGACATCACTTCTGAAGTAGAATTCTGTCGTGCGGGAAAATTTGTGTGCAGTCTAGAGCACATTCCAACCAACAGACACCACTCTGGACAAAAGACGGACGACCGGTTGGCGGAAATTCGTTGCGTGTGTACGAGGCTTAGCTCCTCCTTCCGCTCACCTGCCAACTTTGGATGGATGTCGCAGGTATTTACAGCAGATGTCATCTTAGGCAAAATACATTTGAATTGACACTAGTTTGGTTTAATACAAAGGGCAAATGCTTACCGCTGAATTTTTGGGTGAACCTTGGCTGACTCTTAGGGCCCTTTCACACTGCAGCGCATTAGTGACCCCATGAAGAAAAACAGAGAAAGAAGTCCCTTAGGTTTTTTTGGGGGGCTATTTAACCTTTTTAAAGTGGCCTTCTAAAAATGCCAGATGCTGTTTCTGGCTTCAACAGGTCACAAACCCAGAACAAGCATGAAAGTGTCTCAAAGTTTTAAAGCCAAACCACCTTCACAGCCAGGCAACTAGCATTTTAGAATGAAAACATCAGCAATGGTAGCCCTTATATTTCTTAGAGGCGTACTTTAAGGCTAGGTTCACACTAGGCAATGCTCTGAAAAGTGATTTTTGTTGGATCACATTTCAGAGTCCTGTGAGGCGTTCAGGAGGCAATTCTGTCACCTTCTGAGTGGCATTTTTTGCAGAATGGTCATTTATAATGGAGCTTATGTGCTGAAAGTCAAAGGCTTGGCAGCGCAGCCCCATTGACTTGAATGACCAGGTGCGGTCTGTCAACTCAGCATGCCGCATTAAAATGGCTATGGCCACAACACAAAACATGTGGGCTGCAGCATGTGAGCAGCATCCTCTGACTGTATTTTAGATTTCAGGTGGGCATTCAGGTGGTGGTAAAAATGGTGCATAACCACCTGTTTTTACTGCTCCCTGGCTGCCCATGTGAAAGAGGCCTGAAGCAGCCATCAGTGGCAGCTGGTGCTCAACATTTTTGGGGCGGGGCGCAAGCAGAAAAATGTAATAGGCATTGCTTTGCGGCAAAAAAAAGCTGTAAAAAATTGCGTGACTTTGAGGTCGCAAAAGTGTGAAAGGGACCTTTAGTAATTAAGGCATAGTGTGCCCCCTTTCAATGCAGAGAGACCAGTGTGCCCCCTTTCAATGCACAGTGACCAGCGTACATGCCCCCTTCAATGCAGAGATCAGCGTGTTTGCCCCCTTCAATGCAGTGACCAGCATACATTCCCCCAATGCAGTGACCAGCATACATTCCCCCAATGCAGAGATCAGCGTGCGTGTCCCCTTCAATGCAGTGACCAGCATACATTCCTCCAATGCAAAGATCAGCGTTCGTGCCCCCTTACTTACCTGGAGCAGCAGCGGCGGCGGGTGGTTTCTCCTCAGTCCCGGGTCAGCGGCGCGTCTCCTCCAGTCCTCCCGCTCCAGCCTCCTCCTCGGCCAATGGCATGGGGTTTGCCTTGCGGCCAATCAGGAAGCGTGTATCGGACGCGCTTCCTGATTGGCCAGGAGGATCGGTGTGACAATAGCAAATTTTCATTCGCTATTGTCACACAATGGGTGGACTCGGGACGCACTGCTCCCCGGCTCCACCCTTTGCATCACCCGATTAGAGCCTCTGGCTCTAATCGGGTGATTTAAAAAAAAAAAAAAAACATTAAGCTCCATGCGTCTGGCGCCCCTGCATGCAGATTAGGGGGCCGGACGCATGGATGGGGGGGCGGTGCCCCTGCGCCCTCAATACGCTGGCCGCCACTGGCAGCCATATATGCAGATAGTAACCCCATGCAAAGTTAATATTTTTGCTAAACGGGTCAAAGTAACAGAAGGGCCGAAATACCTTTCCTGGAGAAAATGCTGCTTAAGGTTCCCTCCAGTGCTTTTCACATAACCAAAAGCTAGTGCATTTGACTGTGTGATCTCTATTGACAGGGAACATCAGAGTTCAGTTTGGTTGATGTTCCTCAGCAGGATCATGTGACCAGATTCCTCAGTGTTAGATTGTTAAAAGCTGTTAGCACTACTTTCTCTTTGAGGCTGCATTCACATCTGTGTGTTTCCTAGACGCACAACAAAACATACAAAAATGTGCATTTTGCAGAAACACTTTGCAGTTGCAGGTCACGCTTGCGGTGCCAATTATTTTTGGAGAATAAGGATATTGTTTAATGTCACTTTAAATTATTTTAAAGGCATACACAGCTGCATTTTTTTAAAATGTGCCTGAAAGTTGACTTTACATATACTTTTCAGTATAGGTCTGCTATAAATGTTACTGCTATTTTTAACACATCGTGAGGAGGTTTGCTCTATGCTTTACAATAAATTGTACCAGGGGTCATGCAGGTCATTTGATGTGGATGGTTAAGCACCACTATTCTTCATTTACACATGGGGAATAATAAACCTTTATAGCACACATACACACGCACATGCACTCAGTGCTGAAAAAGACTTCCATTGTAAGCTTAGCATTGATTGGCATTGGTGGCTGTCTGTCTACCTAAAAAAAAAAAAAAAAGTATTTTTTTGTGCAACAAGCAGGATTGAGGTTCAAGTTTTCCACTTGGTTGGGTTTACTGCAAATCCAGTCATTTTCATGTGTATTGTAGTTTGAATTTAAAGTGAAATTCACCAGACCAAATTCTAAAGGACACATAATGCCCTGCCTGACCTTTTTGAGTGTGGTCCACAGGGTTACAATGGGCAGTAATGGGGGCTTTGTTATGTGCCAGTCCCACTCTATAAAAGGGTGCGCTCCCAGTAGCCATATGCCAGTGTGTGTAGGAGTAGTTTAGGGGAAACTAACAGTCTGTGACACATTGTTCACAGTTCAGAGGCTTAACAATCCATTTTAGGATTACTATATCATGTGCCTCAGCAACAACTGTAGTTTCTGTCTAGCCGCTGTTGTTTTATTGGGTGTTTTCTTTTATTTCATATTTATTCATTTTGTTTTTTTCTCTGTTAGGTTAAAAAAATAGATATGTTATATTTATGTTATATTTTTATTATGGGTATTTTTTTTATGTTATATAATGGGTATTTTTAAATTATATTATGGGTTTTTGTATATATCTATATATATATCTCTATATATATAAATATATATATATATATATATATATATATATATATATATATATATATATATATATATATATATATATATATATATATATATATATAGAGAGAGATATATATATATCTATATATATCTATATATCTATATATATATATATTGATATATATTGATATATACTGTATGTATATATTTTATTTATTTATTTTTCTGTTTTCTGCCCATTGTTTTCAGGATGCTACCGCATACTTGTGCAGTAAGTATTGTGCACCAAAGCTCCACATATTTATCCCCAATATTTCCATAGCTGCCATTAAATGTAAGCAGTCCCTATTTTTTTAAAAAATGTCAGACAGGCGTAAAGTGAGAGGCAGAGGTTCTGCAGTACAGGGCAAGCAAGTTCCGCACCATTAAATGGGGATCGGGCCGCACCATCTAGAGGAAGAGTGCATCTGCCTTTTGTATCTCAAAGTAATAGCGCCATAGAGCCACATCATATGGAGGAGGAAATGGAGTGACTAATAAAGCCTGCTTCTTCCTCCTACTAGGTACAGAGCAACCAGTTTTCTGCAAATGCTGTTAAAGCGGAGTTCCACCCTGGATTTTTTTTTTTTAATACCCCCGGGACAGTCAGGGCTAGTGCATTCCACAATGGCTAGCCTCTGATCTGTCCCGGGTTGCACTTACCTGTTAGGACAAATACTTACCTTGCAAACGTCTTGTCCAGCGCTGCCATCTCAGATGTGGGCAGCTTGAAGCCAGCGCGTCCTCTTCGGCGTCTTCTTCCGCCTTCTTTGGTCCCACGATGCTCTGCGCCGGCCCCGACGTCACTTCGGGGCCGGTGCAGGCGCAATGATTCCTGGGAGCTATGACGTCCAGCTCCCAGGAATCATTGCAGAGCCAGGAAGTGACGACGGGCCGCGGCCGAGGAAAGAGGAAGAAGGAAGTAAGGTAAGTATATTTTCTTCGCTACGAGGTAAGTAAAAAAAAAAAAAATATGCGATTATCCATTTTTTTTTCAGGTGACCCGGAGCGAGAAGATGGAGGTAAGTATAAAAATAGGGTGGAACTCCACTTTAATGTGTCCTCCGCCCTTCTCTTCTGCTAAACCCACTATGGCCCCCCTCCCCGCTAGCTATGAGAAGTTACATAGTTACATAGTTTGTGAGGTTGAAAAAATACATCAGTCCATCCAGTTCAACCTATGATGTGTGTGTGTGTTTGCTGTTAACCGTACATTGTATACCCCTGTATGTTGTGGTCTTTAAGGTGCCCATCTAATAGTTTTTTGAAAATATCGATGCTCCCTAATGATATCACTGCTTGTGGAAGAGAATTCCACATCCTTACTGCTCTGACAGTGAAGAACCCCTTACGTATTTTAACCACCTAAGCGGTAATCCCGAGTGTGACTCAGGGTGGATTATTCATTTCAGGAGCGGTAACCCCGAGTCACGCTCGGGGTGGATTGCAGAGAGCGCAGCGGTGTTCTCTTACCTTATCCTGGCGATCCAGCGATGATCTCTCATTGCTGAGATCGCCAGCCGAGAGTCCCGCCGCTCCTCCGTCCACCGTCGGTCTGATCACTTCCTAGTTCCGTTCCCTGCAGCAGCAATGCTGCATGGGAGCGGAACTAGGGAGGGAAATTAAAAAAAAAAAAAAAAAACGTTGCACAAAACACAAAACACATTTTATATTATATATATATATATATGCATATATATATATGTAACGGACCGTTTCAGCAGACAAGGGGTTAAAATCCGTTTAGGCGATATGCCCCTTTCTGAGAGACAGGCACAGCTACTTGCAGGACACCAAACTCCCGAACCGGATACAAAATAGCACTCCAACCTGGAACCTCACGAATAGCTGCTAGCAGACGAACAGGAAAAGCATACATCCGCTTACACTCCTAGCAATCAGTCTCCAACAGCATACAGTGAATCCCCCCAAGAACGAGACAAGGCTCCGTGTGAGGTTCAAGCAGTGGTCTGACTTAGAACTGTTTATTAAATCCACACAAACACATTATATACACTATCAGGTAATGTGAGTCTCATGCATTAGCATATGCAGATAGATTTGTAAACAGGCACAAAATAACACTAAACTAATTATCTAGCCACCTGGCCAGAACAATGCAAGGTCATTAGCATGTAAGAATGGAACAGGAATACTTAGCACACCCGACAATAGGTGAATGCAAAGCCACCTCAGGCCAAAAGCAACATTTTCATAACTTCTAAAATATGCATCACATTCAAATGAAACTTACATTTTCAGAATCAGCATACTTCAAATGCAAACATAACCAAAAATCATAGAAATCCCTCCAGGGGTTAAAAAGTTAGACGGAAGTCCTTTTCTGACTGACCGCAGGCACGTTTTCATGCCCAAATACAGTCTTAAAGGGGTAAAAGCCCCTAGGTCCATAGTCATATTGCAGGAGGCAAGCAACCAGGCTTCTCCAACGCCCAGTGGCGAGATTGGTCTCGTCACATTTCTCCCCCTTTCCAAAAAGACTAACAGGGTACCTGACCTCCGGCCGGTCAGTGCCCTTGTTAGTCCAGCAGCCCACCCATAAAGCAGAAAAAACAGTACAGCCCACCCACAATAAATGGTTACTACACCTGGGTAGAGGAGAAGCTTGTCCATGTCCAGGTGCCTCACCACGGCTGTGTAGGGGACTGGTAGGCTGCCTTGGTGGGTTGCTGAGTGGGCAGAGACCAGCGGTACTCTGTCCTGGTGCCAGCACTACCACCGGAGTAGTCTGGTTGGAGCCTGGTGGCTGGAGACTGACTGTCTCCCCCTTGGATACACAGCTCTGTCGTGGGGGGGGGGGTAGGACCGACCATCCCTACCCCCTGTGTGGTAAGTGCAGAGACCACGGTCCCATCTGCACCGGTGGGGGGCTTACAGTCTCCCCCTGGTACATTAAGCTGCTGCTGTGGGATGGAGACTGGGCTCCCAATTCCCAACAAATCAAACTGTCCATGGGGAGAGGGGGTAACAAGCTTCTCTCCCAAATATACTTCCAGCCCCTGGGGAGGGAGACCGACTGTCTCTGCTCCCAATACAGTGTCCTGTTGCTGGGGAAAGGAGACTAGGCTCTCTGTTTCCTGCAGGACACTCTGCTGCTGTGGGATGGAGACTGGGCTCCCAATTCCCAACAAATCACGCTGTCGCTGGGGAGGGAGGACACTGCTCTCCTCTCCCTGCACTTCACACTGCCTTCCTGGCATATCGCTCTGCTGCTGGGGGGCAGGAACAACTACCTCTGCCCCCTGTAACTTAGCCAGCCGCTGGGGAGGGAGGACGCTGCTCTCCTCTCCCTGCACTTTACACTGCCGCTGGGGAATGGAGACTGGGCTCCCAATTCCCTGCAGGACCGGTGGAGAGACCTCGGTCCCATCTCTACCAGCCACCTGGGGTTCTTCCCAGTAAAACTTTACCATCTCGTCCCCTCTGAATGGGTCTGGCTCTGGGTCTGTCCTGCTGCTCTCCTGCTGAGCCTTCTCATAGTATTGGAACAGCTGCTGGTAGCCCTGTTCTAGCTCCATCTCCCGGGTCACCAGGTGGACCAGGTCTTGCTCAATTTCGTGAGCGTCGTCCCAGTCATACCTGCTCTCCCTCCACTCCAAGAGATCATTGAACCGGGCTTGTGTAGGGCTCCCAAATTCCAGCTCTGAAAAAGACTCCCATAACAAGCCAGGACCATCAAACTCCTCTCCCTCTGGCTTGTCATGCTCGGCTGTCCAGGGCAGGTACTGTGCAACACACCACCACAGCGCCTGGTAGGCATCCTCCAGCCACATCTCCTGCCATACCCGGAGCTCCAATTCTTTTACCCATTTCTCCTGGGGCTGCTCCCCCAGGAAGGGCATCCGCAGGGCTAGTCGCTTCTGCAGTCGCTGGTCTTCCTTGGGGAGTCTATCGCCCCACTGGTATTCCACCATACCCAGTGCCTGGTACCAGATGCCTTTGCGGACTGCATCTCGGTCATCCATGGCACCCTCCTCGAACTACACTGCTAGTTCCATGCTGGTGCTGTCAGGGTCGCTGTACTGGGACATGCGTTGCCCTCAATTGTAAAATCCAGAGCAATGGTGTCTCCTGTAGCTGTCCTTCTGGCTGTAGGAACGATCCCGCCGCTTGCCACCAATTGTAATGGACCGTTTCAGCAGACAAGGGGTTAAAATCCGTTTAGGCGATATGCCCCTTTCTGAGAGACAGGCACAGCTACTTGCAGGACACCAAACTCCCGAACCGGATACAAAATAGCACTCCAACCTGGAACCTCACGAATAGCTGCTAGCAGACGAACAGGAAAAGCATACATCAGCTTACACTCCTAGCAATCAGTCTCCAACAGCATACAGTGAATCCCCCCAAGAACGAGACAAGGCTCCGTGTGAGGTTCAAGCAGTGGTCTGACTTAGAACTGTTTATTAAATCCACACAAACACATTATATACACTATCAGGTAATGTGAGTCTCATTGCATTAGCATATGCAGATAGATTTGTACACAGGCACAAAATAACACTAAACTAATTATCTAGCCACCTGGCCAGAACAATGCAAGGTCATTAGCATGTAAGAATGGAACAGGAATACTTAGCACACCCGACAATAGGTGAATGCAAAGCCACCTCAGGCCAAAAGCAACATTTTCATAACTTCTAAAATATGCATCACATTCAAATGAAACTTACATTTTCAGAATCAGCATACTTCAAATGCAAACATAACCAAAAATCATAGAAATCCCTCCAGGGGTTAAAAAGTTAGACGGAAGTCCTTTTCTGACCAACCGCAGGCACGTTTTCATGCCCAAATACAGTCTTAAAGGGGTAAAAGCCCCTAGGTCCATAGTCATATTGCAGGAGGCAAGCAACCAGGCTTCTCCAATGCCCAGTGGCGAGATTGGTCTCGTCACAATATATATATATATATATATATATATATATATATGCATGCATATATAAGTTTTAAATGGATAATTTTTAGCAACTGAAGATGTTATGCATGCTGCGAAAAAGGTTTCAGTTTTTTAATGCATTCACATCGCAATCCGATTGGTGTCACCATTAGGGAAAGTGCTTAGAAGTCACTTCCGGTGTCACCACTGGTATTGCGGACATTAGTTGAATTTTTATCTTTAACATTTTAAATAAAGGTTTTTATTTATGTAAATAGTATTAATTTTACATAGGAGAATTATCCCCTGAGATGTACATTATATATGCATATCCAGTTTATCTTTCAAGAACTGATGGCCGATGGGGAGGAGCCGATACTAGTAAAGGCAAGAGTATTATATACCGCCAGATACCCAATGCCAGAAACATGGTGGTTTAGTTTTAACTAAATACAGGAGACCACCCCGATATCGGACCATTAATACTTGAAGTTGTACTAGGAAACTGAAACCAAGGGTCCCGCAATTAACTTCCGGCGCCTCCTTTGTTGACACCGGAAGTGACGCGGTCCCTTTCAGAATAAATAGGACGGAAGTGACGGCGCGCGAGAACCTCCTTTCTCCGAAGACAGCCAATTAGGCGGAAACGCGTCAGACAGGAGGCGTGCCGTCACCACGTCGCTGGGGATCTGGGCTGCAGCCGGACCCTAGTCATACAGGAATTCCTTACGCTTTTCTACCGCATATTTCATGTAAGTGCAATTTTATTTTGAATAAAGTTTACATTAAGGATAATGCACTATAGCAGTCATTCCTTTTTACATGTCATGCTGGAACGATACGATCCTTCCCACCGCTTACTGTAAGCGGCTATCAGTGTCACCGGAATATAGGACCTATCTGCCTGTGAGCAGCGCAACAGTATTCGGTGTCCATATCCACCAGAGGCTGATAAGGACCAATTGGATACAGAGACAGACCTGTCCAAGGGGGATGCAATTACGCATGTTATCTATATCCATCTGGTAAGAAGCCCAGCAGGCCATTTTTTATGCACGGTGGGGAGCACCTTTTGATTTTGGAGCACCAGGGATTGTTTGTTTCCTTTAAGGAGAGCACTTATTTCATTCCGTCCGGTAAGGAGGAATTCTAACAGGTGGAGGGAATTCAAGTCACGTATTACTTTTGAACACCATCCATCACCAACCACATCACCGAAAATAGTTTCAATATAGACACACTAGTGTCTTGGGACTTCTTCTCATGTATATTTATATGTTACAGTTTTGCACCTAATTGTATATATTTGAGGTTGCACATTATTCGTTTGCATTTTTGCACATATTTCAGATATAGCGCACCATCAATTACACGCATTTATTTATTTTTATCTGGGAGCAGCATATCACGGATCAGCGCACTTTTTCTTTTTCACATATACATACACACTATTCAAGTAGCGGCAGATCCACATGGATATTTTTGAATATTACAGTACACGTAAACTTTTAGTAGAGGATATTTTCACTACAACCACCCATGAGACCACAGACTTGAGAGGCATCTTCATGAGATTAAAAAACATA
Source organism: Pelophylax lessonae (assembly GCF_965119305.1). Lineage (NCBI taxonomy): Eukaryota > Metazoa > Chordata > Amphibia > Anura > Ranidae > Pelophylax > Pelophylax lessonae. The sequence goes on from NC_138779.1 coordinate 177,761,634, forward strand.
ATGGTGTCTGAATTACATGCCTCCTGGGACATAGCGTTTCTTGAGAAATATGTCCAGGAGAAAATGGTCCCTAGAAGTCTACGGTGGAGTTTATACCCAGACCAGGGAGATCCAGATCTCAAGGAATGGTTCCATTTTTTTAATGGAGCAGGCATGGGCTTATTAAATTTCCTCATTGATAGGAAGAGAAAGAAAGTCTTAAAATGAAATAAAGAAATATTAGAGATCAAGGAGAAATTAAAACCGTCTATGCAGGAGGAAGCATATAAGGTATACAACCAAGAACTAAGAGAAATACTAGCTATGGAAGATGAAGAACAAAAAGCTAAGAAAAGAAAGAAATACCTGAGGGACCTGGAAGATTACCAGGCCTCAAAGGTATTCAAATGGCAGTTAAACCTCATAGTGGAAGAGGGAACTGAGATGGAAACTCAAAATCCACTAGGAGAAGGGACGTCCCAGAAAAGTCTGGAAACGTTTGGTTTCAGAGAACCGAAGGATGTACCCAAAAAAGAGGTGAAAATCTGGGAACCTCCTAAAAGAGATGCTGAACAACAAGGGCAAAGAGGAGTTGATAAATTTAAACCCTTGAGAGATAACGGCTCTATTCAGAACATGAGACAGCAAAATGGGGGTAACATTAATAATAACAACAAGAGGGATAAAGTGAGACCTCCCAGACATGATTCCTATAGGAGTAAACAGGAGTATCGAACCAACTCGAGGGAGAGACAGCCCAGGAGATCGAGATCCCGGTCACCTAGAAGAGTCTCAATGGACTATATGGGTAATTATAATGACTCTCCGCACACACCTCGGGTTTATTCCCAATACACCCAAAATAGATACGAACCCTTACAGCATAATGGATATGAAGAAAGGGAAGAGGTGTTTGAACCTCCACAGACCAGAACACCTATAAAGAACAATAAGAAGAGTTTTTTAGGACAGGGCCCAAAGAAGGGCAAAAAAAGAAGAAAATAATGAGAGGATGTAGAGGAGGTTCAAAGAAAAGAATTAAGAATCATGAAATTCAAGGAATCTTCAACCTTAGTAAGGTAGATCTTTCTGACTCTGAAAAACACACACTGAGCAAAGGGTTGAAATATGCCCCAAAAAAACCCTTAAATAAGTTTGAGACATTCGTGGACATCCACAAATATGTGAGGAAACTTAACGTGAAAAGACATTTTTTGTCAAAAGCCGGTGAAAGGAACTATGTCTCCTACCAAACCTCAACAATTATTCCTTCAGGTTTGAAGAATGCCTCACTTTTTAACCCTCCAGGAGTCCCAAGTCATCACGTTACTGTATTCAGGGACCTTGTGCTTAAAGAGTTGGAAGAGAAAGAGTTGGAATTTAAACCCCAAGGGGATCTACAAAAGGGTATTAAATCCCTTTGTGAGAAGAAGAATCTTGTGATTAGGCCAGCAGATAAAGGTGGGGGGATCGTGCTACTGAATAAGGATGACTACATCCAAGAAATGGATCGATTAGTAGCAGACACAACCACATATGAAATCTTGAAAAGTGATCCTACATTCATGTACAAAAAGAAGCTGGAAAAACTAATACACAAAGGTTTCGACATGGGAATTTTAAATGAGAAAGAAAAGGAATACCTTGTCCCAGTCTCACCAAGAATTCCGACTATCTACTACCTCCCAAAGGTTCATAAAAGCCTAGATAACCCACCTGGGAGGCCCATAGTGAGTGGGATTGAATCCATTTCTTCGAGGATAGGAAAGTATGTTGATTACTTCTTGCAGCCATTAGTACAAGAGACACCTGCCTTCCTTAAAGACACGTCTCAATGTATCAAAGATATTACCGAAGTAGAGGTTCAAGGGGATGTACTGCTGGTCACGGCTGACGTGACATCACTATACACCATCATACCACATGAAATGGGCTATGAGGCCGTTTGTACTTTTCTCGATGCCAATCAAGAAATCCCGTTCAAACAAAAACAGTTTATCTTGGATCTCCTAACTTTTGGGATGGACCATAACTATTTCTACTATAACCAGAATTTCTATCGCCAAAGAACAGGGGTGGCCATGGGGGCAAAGTTTGCCCCCAGCTTGGCCAACCTGTTCATGGCCCTCTGGGAAGACCGAAATATCTTTACTAATCGTGTCAAAGAACTGGTCATTTGGAGGAGGTACATAGACGACACGTTGCTTGTGTGGCGAGGGGACGCAACATCTTTGAAAATTTTCATGGATAACCTGAATTGTAATAATTGGGGCATCAGGTTCACCTACCAATACAGCAATACCTCCATCAACTTCCTAGATTTGGTGATTTATCGAAAGAATTCGGGCTTTGCAACCCGATCTTTCTTTAAACCGACCGACAGAAATGGCTTTATAGCCATAGATAGTTGTCATCACCCCAAATGGCTCAGTTCGGTCCCTAGAAGTCAATTTAGGAGAATCAGAAGGAACTGTACCACGAAGGAGGACTTCCAACAACAAGTAGGAACCCTAAAACAGAGGTTTGTTGAAAAAGGGTATGACATCTCCGAATTAGACAGAGAGATTGAAAATGTCACCCCTTTGGAACAAAAGAACCTAGTGGAACCAAAAAGCATGACCAAACTTACCTCTCCACAGTTTGAATATGCATTTACCACAAAATTTTCCAGCAACTATAAATGGCTCAACTATGTTTTCAGAAAATACTGGGGTGTCCTTCAAGAGGACAAAGTCTTGGGACCTGCTTTACCGATCCAACCTAAGCTAATTTTCAGAAAGGCGACAAATCTGAAAGACTTAATAGCCAGAAACCCAGTGGAAAGGCCATTAAAAATGGAGATATTTCCAAACATGAAAGGCTTCTACCCTTGTAAAAGGTGTCGTATATGTACAGAAGCCATCACAGTGAGAACTAACAAATTCACCTCCTCAACAACAGGGAAGGAATATCCCATTAAAGAGTTCATCACATGTGATACTAAAGGAGTCATTTATTTGCTGCAATGCGAGTGTAACCTGCAATACGTAGGGAGAACTATTAGGACAGCAGGCATTCGCGTTGGAGAACATCTAACAAATATTCATAATGGATTCCCAGGACATAGTGTTTCTCAACACTATGCCACCTGTCATAATAAAGAATCCAAGAAATTAAAAATCACAGTGATTGAGAAACACGTCCCCCACTGGAGAGGCAGTAATTTACAGAGGTCTATTTCGAGACGTGAGACTTTTTGGATTTATAAGCTTAAGTGTTATAGACCGAAAGGCCACAATATAGACTGGGACATCAATTCTCATATTAATAACAGTTGATATACATATAGCTAGTATTTACTCTTTCTTTCATTTCATTTATGGGCATGGAACATCTCAATACACATATTATTATACCTATATATCATACGGCTTTAACTGTTGTAAAAATCTTTTACTGTTTTTATTATAAAACATATATAAGTTTTAAATGGATAATTTTTAGCAACTGAAGATGTTATGCATGCTGCGAAAAAGGTTTCAGTTTTTTAATGCATTCACATCGCAATCCGATTGGTGTCACCATTAGGGAAAGTGCTTAGAAGTCACTTCCGGTGTCACCACTGGTATTGCGGACATTAGTTGAATTTTTATCTTTAACATTTTAAATAAAGGTTTTTATTTATGTAAATAGTATTAATTTTACATAGGAGAATTATCCCCTGAGATGTACATTATATATGCATATCCAGTTTATCTTTCAAGAACTGATGGCCGATGGGGAGGAGCCGATACTAGTAAAGGCAAGAGTATTATATACCGCCAGATACCCAATGCCAGAAACATGGTGGTTTAGTTTTAACTAAATACAGGAGACCACCCCGATATCGGACCATTAATACTTGAAGTTGTACTAGGAAACTGAAACCAAGGGTCCCGCAATTAACTTCCGGCGCCTCCTTTGTTGACACCGGAAGTGACGCGGTCCCTTTCAGAATAAATAGGACGGAAGTGACGGCGCGCGAGAACCTCCTTTCTCCGAAGACAGCCAATTAGGCGGAAACGCGTCAGACAGGAGGCGTGCCGTCACCACGTCGCTGGGGATCTGGGCTGCAGCCGGACCCTAGTCATACAGGAATTCCTTACGCTTTTCTACCGCATATTTCATGTAAGTGCAATTTTATTTTGAATAAAGTTTACATTAAGGATAATGCACTATAGCAGTCATTCCTTTTTACATGTCATGCTGGAACGATACGATCCTTCCCACCGCTTACTGTAAGCGGCTATCAGTGTCACCGGAATATAGGACCTATCTGCCTGTGAGCAGCGCAACAGTATTCGGTGTCCATATCCACCAGAGGCTGATAAGGACCAATTGGATACAGAGACAGACCTGTCCAAGGGGGATGCAATTACGCATGTTATCTATATCCATCTGGTAAGAAGCCCAGCAGGCCATTTTTTATGCACGGTGGGGAGCACCTTTTGATTTTGGAGCACCAGGGATTGTTTGTTTCCTTTAAGGAGAGCACTTATTTCATTCCGTCCGGTAAGGAGGAATTCTAACAGGTGGAGGGAATTCAAGTCACGTATTACTTTTGAACACCATCCATCACCAACCACATCACCGAAAATAGTTTCAATATAGACACACTAGTGTCTTGGGACTTCTTCTCATGTATATTTATATGTTACAGTTTTGCACCTAATTGTATATATTTGAGGTTGCACATTATTCGTTTGCATTTTTGCACATATTTCAGATATAGCGCACCATCAATTACACGCATGCATATATATATGCATATATATATATATATATATATATATATATATATATATGCGCATATATATATATATATATATATATATATATACATACCGGTATATATATATATGTGTATATATATATATGAACACACACACACATATATATATAAAATTATATTATTGATTCAATTATAATTCATGCGTTATATATTATATATATGTGTGTGTGTATATATATATATACCGTATTTTCCGGCATATAAGACCTACATGATCTACTGGTAATACTTGTACTTAGGTTACCTGGGAGATATTATACTCGGCGTATAAGACGACCTCCCATTTTTGGGGGATTTTTTTGAGGTTCAAAAGTAGTCTTATACGCCAGAAAATACAGTATATATATATATATATATATATATATATATATATATATATATATATACACATACACACACACACATATATCTATATATAATATATAATGCATGAATTATAATCTAATCAATAATATAATTTTATTATATATATTATATATTAAATAATAAAATAATATTATTGATTCGATTATAATTCACGAGTTTGTGTTTCAAATTTATCACATCTGGGATGTCTACTAGAGTCTTGTTTTGGTCAGGTTTAAGTCAGTAATTACTAAGAATTGTAGGCCTATAATACATAACGCCAAATTTCCATGAAAACAATTGTACCGCTTTTGGTATGTAATTCCTGACATAATCATACCGCCAGGGAGGTTAAGGTTAAACCATTTTTCCTCTAGTTTTAGTGAGTGGCCACGTGTCTTATTGTATTCCCTTTCTCTAAAAAGTTTGTTCCTTATGCTAGGGTCACCAGTACAGTATTTGTACATTGATATCATATCCCCCCTCAATCGTCTCTTCTCCAGAGAGAATAGGTTCAGTGCTTGTAGTCTTTCCTCATAGCCGATGCCCTCCATTTCCCTAATTATTTTTGTTGCCCTTCTCTGGACTCTCTCCAGTTCCAGCACATCCTTCCTGAGGACCGGTGCCCAGAACTGGACAGAATACTCCAGATGTTGCCGGACCAGAGTCTTGTAGAGTGGTAGAATCATTTCTTTATTTATGGAGTTAATCCCCTTTTTTATACATCCCAGTATTCTGTTGGCTTTGCTTGCAGCGGCTTGGCATTGTCAAGTTGGTGGAACTATTTGATCCCGCAATCACTAACTTGCTGCAGATCGATAATCTTGGTCTTCTGCAAGCATTTCTTATTTCAGATATTGAGGATGATGAAGAAAACATCATCACCATAGGAGAAAAGGAGGGTTCAGCAGTCAGGGTACATTAGGCAGGGAGCAGGCAGTGATGTTCCAGCAGTTAGAGTTTACTGCAAAGTGGGTTCCAGTGAGGAGAAGGGGGTGGTTGATGGGTACCACTGATTAGGTAGGGGGGAAGTTCTAAGGCAGCCAATACATGGGTTGGTTTCTTGGTTCAACCAGTGGGCTAAAGAAAAAAAAAATTACTCAACCCGCCCCATTAAGTTATAGTATTCTGACGGGGGGGAGACTTCCCTGCTGTCAGAATACACTGATCAGTGTTGCACACTCCAGCCTGCAGCGCTGATCATGTGAGGAGTTTCCAACAGGTTGGTTTTACAGAAGTTGGTTGGTAGATCAATTTTTGTACAACCTCAGTAGCCATATATGGATCTGAATTCGGCCAGCCCCTGCTGAACCGGCCAAATTTCGATCCGTGTATGCTCAAATGAGAGGCTAAACACCACACTCCTCTGCTCTGGTCTGTGACCCGATAGAAAGCTCCGCCCTACGCGTTACTTCAAAGATTGACTTCTTCAAAGGGGCCCCATCCTACTCTGTGTACTGTCAAGCCTTTTTGTATTTTAACCAACGTGGGTGCAGCTTGAACTTAACCACTTACCCACCAGGCCTATTTCGGACACTTTTTGTTTACAATCTAAAATCAGTATTTTTTCCTAGAAAACTACTTAGAACCCCCAAACATTATATATATTTTTTTTAGCAAAGACTCTGGAGAATAAAATGGTGGTCATTGCAATATTTTTTGTCACGCAGTATTTGCGCAGCGGTCTTTAAAACTGCATTTTTTTGGAAAAATTTTGAAAAATCACATTTCACTGCATTTAAAAAATACTAAACAGTAAAGTTAGCCCATTTTTTTTGTATATTGTGAAAGATGATGTCACGCAGAGTAAATAGATACCCAACATGTTACGGTTTAAAATTGCGCCCCCCCCCCGTGGGATGGCGACAAACTACGGTCAATAGAGATCTCAATAAGCGACGCTTTAAATTTATTTAACGGTTACCAGTTTAGAGTTAGAGTGTAGCTCTTTTTTTTTTAATTATTGCTCACGCTCTGGCGATCGCGGCGATACCTCACATGTGTGGTTTGAACAGCGATTTAATTTGCGGCTCAACTTCCGTATACGTTTTTTTTGTGCGCGAGCTAACGGTGACGGGGGGCGGCTACATTTTTTTTTTCCCATTTATTTTTTTCACTTTATTACAGTTTTTTTTAAAAAAAAAAATCTGATCACTTTTATTGCTGTCACAAGCAATGTAAACATCCCTTTTGACAGCAATATGCAGTGACAGGTACTCTTTATGGAGGGATCGAGGGTCTAAAAGACCCTAGACCCCTCCACTACACTTCTCTGTATGCAAAACGCCGAAAACGGCGTTTTTGCTTACAGCCGTTTTTCAAATTTGCTGCCTTTTTGCAGCACACTAACCCGGAAGTGACGTCATGGACGCCGCCTCCGGGTTACGTCATCGGAGACCCGATCGAAGCCGTTTCCGGCATTGATCGGGACTCCATCCAGCCAGCGGACGCGCCGGCTGGGTGCTCGGGGCTCCCGGTGGGACGGGAGCCCCGGTAAAAGCCACGGAAGGCGGCGGGAGGGGGGGGACGTCCCCATCCCGCCCCCCCGGGTAACGATCGAGCGGCTCCCAAGCCGCATCGGTCGGTACCGACGGAAAGCCAACCGTCGGCTCTAAACCACGGTACCGGGATGATGCTAGCTAGAGGCATCATCCCGGCATACCCCCGCAAAGTTTACGGACGTCATATGACGTCCACCCAGGGGGAAGTGGTTAAATAACGTAAATAACCTAAACGTAAATAAATAGTGTTTGATTCCATAAAAAGCTCCCAAAAAAGCATTGCTGGGAGCTGAAGATAGGTGGAAGGTCTGTTAATTAAATCTTTTATTGTTGTGACAGGTTCACAGATTTACAGATTTTTTTTTTTTTCAATTAATATCAGTATTAATGGGCAAAGTGAAGGTTTTTCATTTGACTTGAATTCTTCTTTAAAATGAGATTCTGCAATGCTTGATCAGTTCTCCTTTGACGCAAATACTAATTTAGTCCGTTGTTATTTCGATCAGATCTTAGCCTTGTCAGAGGTGAGGTCCCCAGAGATGTGGGCGTATCGAGTTCAGAAGAAGGCTTGCTGACACCTAAACCCAATACTTGCACTTGTCATGCTGGTATATTGGGGACAGAGTGACAAACAATAAAACTCTGCTTAGGATCCATAGCACCGAGTGATTAATTTACAGCCTCAGAAACAAAAGCCTAGGCAGGGGATGGCCCAAAGTCCCCAGAAAGACAGAGATAGATACCTTTTTTCAGTAAAGTAGTGAAAAAAAAAAAAAATAACTGCAGTGGAAAGGATAACTCTCAATCTTCTTTAATTCATTAGTATAGGTACAGGGGCAGTGTTCTAAATGTAGTAACCCACTGCAACCAGAGACACTTACGCAAGCTTATAGCATGATCTCCATAGAAAGAGAAGGAGTGAAAAACAGCAAACTCATGCCAAAGCCCTGCATGTTACTTGGGTAGGGAGTATGAAATAATCAATAAAAAAGGATGTTTTTTGGGAACGCAGTGCCTTGTAATTCTTAATGTAGCACTACTCAGCAGGGGCTGCTGGTAACTGGCTCCCCTATTCCTGCAGAGCCAGGCAATACACATTTTCTAATGGCATCCGGCCACAAGAAATCAGTCCCTGGGCTTGTTTTTGTTGTTTTATTAGGGATAACAACTTGGATGGGGTAGAGGGGTTATGGGATGGCCAACTTGACTTGAAATAACAGATGAGGACAAACTTCCTTCCTATGTACAGAGAAAAGATCCTGGACTGCTCTCCCTGCTTGAAATCCTCAGTCTGTTTGGATCAGTGGCAAAGTCCCATACAGATCAGGATCTCTTAGCCCCCTTTGGAAAATAGCACAACATGTTGTAAAACTGCATGCAGAAGTATCTCTTTTCCTCTTGTAGAACTGCTCCCAGCTCCACTGCCTGCAGGTACAACCAGCCTACCTGGCTGTATATCTACCAGCCCACCCGGCTGCTCCAAAGTTCTTCCAGGATAAGGAATAAAGGGTTAAGCACAGCGCTGTCCTTTGAAAGCTTGCAACATGTGGTAGTCTCTCTCCTTGTGAATGCCTGGTGTCGTGGAAATTAATAGGGCTTGGAGCATAGAAACCTGCTTAATGCGGAAGATGAATACGCACGTAACGCACCAAACATTATTAATAGCTTGTACTGAAAAGTACAATTGTACCACTCTTTTGCATAAGGATTTTGCAAGCGCTCTGCGACAAAAAAAGGAACAGACAAGCTGGGTCATTTCGATGCCATCTGCCAGGTCTCTCTCTGGATATGTATGTGTGTGCATGTGTGTGTCTGCGTGGGTAAGAGCAAGTGTTTGTGGGTAAGAGTTTCTGTGTGTCTGCATGGATGAAATGGCGTGAGCGCATGTGTGTGTGTGAGCTTCCTGTGTCTTCTGTGCGTCTCAGGGCAGGGCTTGGTTTATTTGCAGCAAGTGAACAAAAGGGAGTTACAGGGAGTGGCTTCAAGACCACCAATCGCAGACACGTATACATTCAAAAAGCACAATAGAGACTGTGGAGTACATACCCAAGAATGGACACGAGCTAACAAAGGGCTCAACTGCCACAAGGTGCACATGGCTTTTATTGTTCATTCATGTCAATCCATAAACATGAATCCATTACCTGTTAGTGGGTCTTCATCAAACATGATTCATATAAAGCCTTTTTGATAGTGACCATTCTCTTTGTTCCAGTTGATGAGGTTTTATCTGCATAAGATAATAGCAGCAGCCCCTCAGTCACACCGATCGAACGTGACTAAAAGGAGCCATCTATTAATCTTGGTAAATGCTAAGAATTTCCATATCACAAACATATCTCTGCAGTACATGGCCCCGAACTGCAGACATAGATCTGTGCGATAGACTCTCTCTGCTACTAGTATTGTGCCATCTCATCCAATGGAAGGTTTTCACCAACAAGTCTTTCCTGCAATGACAGTTAAAGCGATAATCACTGTAAATGGCGATTATCGGTAAAACTGACACTGGGAGACATTATGACTATTTAACTAAAGAAATGTCTATCAAAATTTCCACAACACTGGGTATGCTGATGTGCTCACTCTGTCCTCCTTGCTCCCTGCTGCTCTTAGGAAAGATTCTTTCTCAAATTGGATGCTAAAAGGATTCTTCCAAGCCACTCTGAGCCCTAGCCTGGAAGCAGAGCCCTCCTTAGACCTGGAGGAACCCTCCTACACCACTGACAGCCTCCTCACACTCCATCTTCTACCTCACTCTCCTGCTGGATAGGCTCTTCCATATTTAAGGGCTGATCTATCCACCCTGCCAGGACATTTTGCCTAGGGATTGGTCAGACTACCCAAAGTATGCAGATCAGGACCTCCTGGCCTTCGTCCACTAACTTCCAGAAGCTTCACCAAGCCTCTAGATCCAGCGGGAGGTAGAAGAGACCTGCACTGTAGAGCCATCGAGCCTGACATGCAGTAACCCAACCCAATTTCAGGCTCACATAACTTACCATGAGTCATAAACTTAAATGTACCTACATTAACACTAGTAGCACACTAGAGGGTTCTACATTAAAGAGGGTGTTTTGGCATCCAAAATAAATGTAAAAAAAAAGCACCCTCCCACACCCACTGACTTTTGACCATAGCCTGACCCTTAAAGTGATATTAAAGTCTTGTTTTTTTTTAAAACAGCAAACATGTTATACTTACTTGCTCTGCGCAGTGGGATTGCACAAAGCAGTCCAGAGCCTCCTCTTCTGGGGGCCCTCTCTGGTGTTCCTGGCCCCTCCATCCTGCCCCCACAGCATGCAGCTTACTATGGGAGCACCTGAGCCGAGCTGCTGCTCCGTGTGTCTATTCAGACACAGAGCCATGGCTCTGCCCTGCCCCCTCTCTCTCCTCATTGGCTCACTGACTTTGATTGACAGCAGCGGGAGCCAACGGTGCCTGTTGCTGTGTCTCAGCCAATCAGGAGGGAGAGTCCTGGACAGTGGAGCCTCTTGTGCAACATCGCTGGATCGAGATGGGGCTCAGGGGGGCTGCTGCACACAGAAAGTTTTTATCTTAATGCATAGGATGCATTAAGATAAAAAACCTTTTGTCTTTAGAACCACTTTAAAGCAGAACTAAACTCACTCCAACAACCTCAACAACAACCTCAATTTATCCCTCCCCCTCCGTCTTACACAAAAGCTAAATTCTTTTTTCTAAATTTCAGTCTTTCTATTTCTTTTTGTGCTGCAAAATAGCACTTCTAGACCGAGCTTCACTGCCTCCAGAGATAGCTCCACCACAGCTATTCCAGGAGGCAGTGTGGTACTAAGTCATAATTGTGTGACGTGTGCACACGCACATATGCACCATTGGTCTCTACCAGGATACCTGGAACACATGTACGTATGTATGAGTGTACGAGTCTGGAATTTGTAATGTACAACATAGCACATATAGAGGGTGGTAGTCAGGACTATGTAACATAAAACACAATGTATGGAGGTCAGAGATCAAGAGCATGTAACGCAGGGGCCAATAGTATGAAATGTACTTCCTCTTACACTGGTATTTTAGTGGGAGGTAAGATGCCCCCTTACACTGGTGGTCATTTGTAAAGTGCCTCCCTTACTTTAGTGGTTAGAGGTGAAGTACCCACTAACATTTGTGGTCAAAAGCAGGTAGCATGACATTTTTTATTTACAGGACAATAGGAGGAAAACTCCCTCTTACACGGTGGTCATTGGTTAAGTGCCCCCTCACATTAGGGGTTACTGATTTATTTATATTTTTTATGTAGGTATTTATATAGCGCCAACAATTTACACGGTGCTTTACACATATACAGGTGTGTAGCAAGGTTTCCAGGCCTATGGCCTGATGTGGGTCTGCCATTAGTACCGGTAATCTCTCTAGCCCATGTAAGCTGGACCCTGGGTGTGACAACTGAAGCAGCGACAACTCCGGCATCTTTGTTTGTGGTTTTTATTGGAATAAAGGGGATGGGAGAAGGGAATGAGTGGGATACTCCTTGAGGCTTGAACTAATTACAATTGGGACTTTACTTCTGAAATGCCCATTGGAGCTTCCTTGACGCCAGCCGGCTCCAGCCAACGCTCACTGACACTGAAAACACTCTGTAGAACAGAAGGAGTGCTAAATCCTCGACTTATAGTCCAGAAGATCCAAGACTGAGAACTGTAGAACTCCTGACACTGTTGTACTGTGAAAGTCACTGAATACTTTCCCCCGCCTGGCACAGCTAGAAGTAGTATATAGTAAAACTCCGTATAGCTGTCACTTTAACAGGCACGCCCTGTGCAATTCAGGGCCCAAACTGCAGGTGCCCCCTTTAAACTTCAGGGTCCTCAACCTAGGTACCCCCTTTACAGCTAGCTGGCACTGGATCCCAGAACCTCTTCCGGAGTGGTCCCCTCTAACTTCAGGCCCCAGGGACAATCTTCAGTACTCACGACCTGTGTAGGCTTTCCTAGGACTGGACCCCTCTCTCTCTCCGCAGGCTCACGGCACACCGGATCCCCTCAGCTCAACTCAGCACTTTCTGGAAACTCAGGCGACACCCGGAGATATAGGAGGAGAGACAGCCGCACTCTGCTTCCTGGGACTCTTCTCCCGCCAAAGACATTGTGTCATGTGCCACCGCCAAACTTATACCCACTCCCAAAGTCCTTTGCAGCATAATCTGCCTTCTGGGGTAGTTACAAGCTGGGATGTGTCCCCTGATTGGGCTTCCCACACTTCCTTATGAGAAACCTCTCACAGGAGCCAGTGGGGATACTTCTCCCCTCAGCAGGCACATCTGGAAGCCCTGACACCCTATCTAAACAGATCCCAGCCCTGCTGTTAGGCAGACAAGGCCCACTATACATTTACCTAGCACCAACCTGTAGGGTGCTACAGGTGCATCTCATAAAATTAGAAAATCAACAAAAAGTTCATTTATGTCAGAAATTAAATTCAAAAAGTGAAACTCATATATTATTGCTTATAGCTAGCCTAAATTTTGTATGTCAGAAAATTAGAATATTACATAAGACCAATAGAAAAAAAAGATTTTTAATATAGAAATGTTGGCTTAGTGAAAGTATGTCCATGTACAGTGTAGTATGCACTGAATACTAAGTCGGGGCTTCTTTTGCATGAATTACTGCATCAATGTGGTGTGGCATGGAGGCGATCAGCCTGTGGCACTGCTCAGGCGTTAGAGAAGCCCAGGTTGCTTTGATAGCGGCTTTCAGGTCGTCAGCATTGTTGGGTCTGATGTCGCTCATCTTCCTCTTGACAATACCCCACAGATTCTGTATGGGGTTTAGGTCAGGCGAGTTTGCTGGCCAATCAAGCACAGTGATACCATGATCATTATTCCAGATATTGGTACTTTTGGCAGTGTGGGCAGGTGCCAAGTCCTGCTGGAAAAATGAAATCAGTATCTCCATAAAGCTGGTCAGCAGAGGGAAGCATGAAGTGCTCTAGAATTTCCTGGTAGAGGGCTCTGCCAACTTTGGACTTGATAAAATACAGCGGAACAACACCAGATGACATGACTCTCCAAATCATCAAGGACTGAATTGAATTACTGAAATAAATTAACTTTTTGATGATATTCAAATTTTTTGAGATGCACCTGTATATTTTACATTGACATCAGTTTTCGCCCTCAAAGATCTTACAATCTAAGGTCCCTAACTCAAATTCGTACATACACATACTAGGGCCAATTTATACAGGAGTCATTTAACCTACCAGCATGTAGGAAACCAGAGTACCCAAGGGAAACTCACTGATCATCAATGTAAGAAAACACTTTACCATTGACCACTAATACATAGGGACATTTTTTTTTGTTTGACCAAAAATGTAATAAGGCAATGGATGCGTGCCTCCTTACACTGTTGGCCAGTAAAAGCATTGCCCCTTACAATGACATCTGCAAAAGAAGGCGTGCCACGGCGCTGGTGTCAGGATACCCACTTGATGTGCAGCTTTAGCTGCCAAGTGATGTTGGAACCAAAACTATGCAGATACCACCGGGCCGAGGGTCATTCCACTCCAGAATCAAACACAAGAAAGAGGAAAAAACGCTCAGGTGAAGAGATGTCCCAACGATCAAAACCGGGTACTGGTAAGGTCTACAATCCTCACAGCTATACTTGAGTAGAGAAAGGCAACCGCACTCCAGTTTGAAAGTATAAAAAAATAAAATCAATTTATTGAAAATCCAAACGATATAAAACAATCCAAAGTGACAATCAGATACAGGGGATGAAGACACAGTTGACGCGTTTCACGAAATTACATTCGCTTAGTCATAACCAACTTGGTTATGACTAAGCGAATGTAATTTAGTGAAACGCGTCAACTATGTCTTTATCCCCTGTCTCTGATTATCACTTTGGATTGTTTTTTATCGTTTGGATTTTCAATAAATGGATTTTATTACTTTATACTTTCAAACTGGAGTGCGGTTGCCTTTCTCTACTCATTCCACTCCAGGATGGCCTGCAAGTCAGTTTGTATTGCAAGTCTGAGAAGTTGTTTGATCTAAAGGTGACAGTACAATCCGATTGTAACATAAATGATCATAGTAAGACAGTGAAAAGCGCTCTTTTGCTGATATATTACTTTTGTGTGGAATTGGCTCTTTAAGATCATTATTATTATTATATAGTATTTATATAGCGCCGACAGTTTACGCAGCGCTTTACAACTTGAGGGCAGACAGTACAAATACAATACACTTCAATACAGTAGGAATCAGAGGACCCTGCTCGTTAGAGCTTACAATCTAAGATCATGAGCCTACATTGTCTTGCTGCCATGCTGGGACTTGTGGTGACCATCCTGGAGGGATTGCCCATACCTAATAACATGGATCTAAATGTGGCATATTGCAGTGCCTGCAGCTCCAAGCACTTCTTATCCCCATTCTCCACTTCTCCTGTCTCTGGTGGTTTCACGCCGCACATTTCCTCTATATGTTTCTTTCTTATGTTTCTATCTCTCCCCGTCTGTCCCAATCTATTCCAGTCTATGTCGCTCCCTGCTTGACACACTGGAAGTGCAGTCTCAGCACACTAAGGTGGCAGAGTATTACATCTGCAGTAACTCCCCAGCTTGATCCACTGCAGTGTGCTTACAGCAGCCTGGAGATAGCCTTGAAAATCAGCATTCCAATATACAGGCGTTTTAGAACCATCAGCATTCATAATGAATAGCAAGTCAATAGAGTTTAATAATAACTGCCAAGGCATATTTCACAACAATCACTTTCTTGGATCCTAATTCCTTTGCTTTGCTTTCATCCACAACTATCCCTTTCTTATGTTCGATGTGCAGATCTGTATACATTTTCTATGGATCTCAGCTTGCATGTTCTTCTTGTGCTTACGTGGGTCTCCTCCAGGTGCTCCGATTTCCTCAAAACATATAATGGGAGGTTAATTGGCTCCTGTCCAAACTGGCCAGTATGTGTGTATGTATGCATGTGAAATGAGGCCCTTAGACTGTAAGCTCCTGGAGGACTGATGTACAGTGTGTACAGTGCTGAGTAAATTGTCAGTGCTATATAAATGCCAGTAATAATAATTTCATTACAAGAATTGTTTTATTGTTTTTAACCACTTGCCAACTGGGCACTTATACCCCCTTCGCAGGGCTGGCCCAAGACATTGTGCTGCATGAGTCCAAGAATGAAATGCTGCCCACAAAAAAATATATATATATATATATATCACGCCCACCAAAAGGCCCCACATCCATTATTTTATATCATAAAATTACATTTATCAGGAAGTCAGATTTACATGCAACAGCACTTTGTCTATATGCAAAGGTATTTGACATACCATTATGTACAAATCAAAGAGGGGGGCTAGGGCAATATAAGGGCGGGCTAGGGTAGTATAGGGGCCGGGTAGGGCAGTATAGGGATGGGCTAGGGCAGTATATGGATAGGCTAGGGCAGTATAGGGGCAGGCTAGGGTAGTATATGGACAGGCTAGGGTAGTATATAGACAGGCTAGGGTAGTATATGGACAGGCTAGGGCAGTATAGGGGCAGGCTAGGGTAGTATATAGACAGGCTAGGGAAGTATATAGACAGGCTAGGGCAGTATAGGGGCAGGCTAGGGCAGTATAGGGGCAGGCTAGGGTAGTATATGGACAGGCTAGGGTAGTATATAGACAGGCTAGGGTAGTATATGGACAGGCTAGGGCAGTATAGGGACAGGCTAGGGCAGTGATCTCCTCCTGTCTGTCACTGAGAAGACCCGCCTGCTTATGTAAACAAAGCAGATGGGTCTTCTCACCGTTTCCCAGACGATCGGGGAAGGGAAGCGGCAATCACCGCCTCTCCTCCTCCGGCCCGAATCCCGCTGTGTCTAAACAATGACTCACTAGAAGTCCAGCGACATAGGTCTACTTCGCTGGACCCAGGGGAGCCTCACTGCCGCAATAGGATTACTGTCTGCAGTCGGCAAGTGGTTAATGCTAGGCACATCAAGTGCCTGACAAGAGGAAAGGCATTTAGGAGAGGTTAGCTAACACCCTGTGTGCCAACTCCAGGTTTACTATGATCTTAAATAATTAATTTGGGCTAAACTGGCCCAAACACACTATTTCCTTTACTACCAGATGCCCCCCCACCCGGGAGCACTGTATGAACTTTAAGCAGTTCACTCTGCATACTGTGTTCCTGCAGCACAACGGGCACTGCCCATTACAGACTAAACAAAAACTAGTCAAACTGAGAGATCATGATGTTGAGTGGAGATTGTGACATCATCTGTGATGTCATCCACCTGCCTCTCCGCCTGCTAGAGCACACCCTAATCACTAAGTGAGGTGCTGACTCCCCCTACTGCCCAGGCTTTCTCCCGTGTTGACCCCCCACTGCCCTGCAGTGCTGCTGGCTTCCCTCCTCTCTGCTGCCCCCGGCTGCTGCGGGGGGGATGTTTCAGGAAAGAAAGTAGGGAAAAGGGGCTAGTAAATATGTCATTTATCTGTGCCTTCCTTTTCTAAATGAACACAGTGAACACACTCACTGTGTCCATTCATAACAGAACCATAGTAAACTATGTTTACTATGCTCCAATTTGTAAATGAACAAGAAGCTGCTCAGCACAGAGCACTCCCTATTCATTCCCTGTCCTGTAAAGCTGAGGCTGCAGAGAAAGGCATGTGTGTTTGAGCTTTGAGGTGCACACCCTAATGCAATAGGCTGCACGCACCTATGCTTTAATTCATTTATAAAATAGAAAGCTTCCTATGAAAGACTGAGTGCTAATCCCAAATCATTTTGGACTGATAATAGGACAGAAAGTCCTCATCCCACTGCTGGAACACAGCGCTGTATACTGTATGAACCTCATGCTACATACAGTAACGTTTATTCAGTGCTCCAAGTGGGTGCATCTGTTAGTAAAGGAAATAGTTATTTGGAGCCAGCTTGGCTCAAACAAACTATTTAAAGTCATAGTAAACCTGGAGTTAGGCTTTAAGGGGATTATGATGTTTTTTTTTCTCCATTGGAGCAAATTGGATCATGCTGTATAGTTTTTTTTTGCCTTCCTTTTGCTCAACTGAAGGTAAAGGGTTCTGAGTATGTAGTGTAGCAAGGTTTCTAGGCCTATGGCCTGATGTTGGTCTGCCATTTGTACCGGTACTCTTCCCAGCCCATGTGAGCTGCGGCCCTGGGTGTGACAACTGAATCAACGACAACTCCGGCATCTTTGTGGTTTTTATTGTATTTGTAGGGGATGAGAGAAGGGAATGAGTGGAATACTTCTTTAGGCTTTAACTAATTACACTTGGGAGTTTGCTCTTCAAAAATGCCCGTTGGCACTTCCCTGACGCCAGCTGGCGCCAGCCAACGCTCACTGACACTGAGAACACTCTGTAGAACAAATAAGTGGTGAATCCTCGACTTGCAGTCCAGAAGATACAGGACTGAGAACTGTAGAATTCCTAACTTGGTTACACTGCAAAAGTTACTGAATACTCTCTCCGCCTTGCTTGGCCTGAGGTAGTACAAGGTAGAACTCTGACTGTAACTCCAAGGTGACACAATCTGTACAATTCAGGGCCCAACCGCAGGCACCCCTTTATAGCTTGAACTCTTCAGGGCCCACTAACTAGGTACCCCCTCTGCAACTTCAGGGTCCTCAACCTAAGTACCCCCTTTATCGCTAGCTTGCACTGGATCCCAGAACCTCTTCCGGAGTGGTCCCCTCTTACTCTAGGCAGACCCCCAAGGGCAATCCTCAGTACTCACGACCTGTGTAGGCTTTCCTGTGACTGGACCCCACTTTCTCTCCACAGACTCTCGGCACACCGGATCCCCTCAGCTCAGCACACTCAGGACACTCAGGTGACACCCCGAGACATCCATCTTCCTCAGACAGGAGGAGAGACAGCCGCACTCTCTCTCCTGGGACTCTGCTTAAAGACATTGTGTCATGCACCACCCACAAACTTATACACACTCCCAGAATCCTTTGCGCATAATCTGCCTTCTGGGGTAGTTACAAGTCTGGATGTGTCCCCTGATTGGGTTTCCTCCACTGCCCTATGAGAAGCCTCTCATAAGAGCCAGTGGGGAGACTCCCCCTTCAGCAGGCACACCTGGAGACCATGACACCCTAACTAAATAAATCACAGCCCTGCTGTTAGGCAGCCAAGGCACACTACACATTTACCTAGCACCTACCTGTAGGGTGCTACAGTAGGTTTGCTTAACATATTTCTTCTAATGGTTGAACCGGGTTGACTTTGTGTCTTTTCTCAACCTGACTAACTATGTAAAAAAGGTTCAACTTTGATACTTTGGTAAAACATAGTGGTGACTATTTCATTGAATTGTAACCTACTTTGTTTTTTGTGGAGTCAAGCATGATAAGCTGCAGCTTCTTCTAAACCTAGGTCCATCATTTGCTGACATCTACCTGTGATAAAGTATTAGAAGCCCTAGGAGTTTTTATTGTACAGATTTACAGCCATCACTCACCTTTGGCCAGTCAGCTAATCACAGAAATCCAATCTCGATCATTGCTGTGTCAACATATTTATGCAAGCAATACAGAATAAAAAATACTGCATTATCTAACTGCGAAGCAAAGCAGACATTCCATTACAAACCTATTATAGTTACTCATTTTTATTGCTCCACTCTCATTTCCTCTCTTCCCAAATCCTCAATGCTCCTGCTGTCCAACTTGTCATCTCTCTACGTTAAAAAAGCAACAATACAGATTATCTACAAACCCTTTTAAAGACATCCAGATTCAGCCAAATGCGCTCTACACTGCTGTGGTCTTCACCTATAGCAGGACTGTACCCGGCTGCCCCCAGATTATTATACAGCAGATTATGGAATGTGCATAAAATTACCATTCTTCACCAAGGTGACCATACGGTCAACTTTGGTAAATCTAAAGTTGACCGTATGGTCAGGTTGTAACCTGTATGGTGGTCCTAAAGTACTTTTCCAGATTTGTGGACATACTACATACCTTATAGTTACATAGTTACTAACGCTTCTCGGCCTTATGGCTAAGATCAAGTGTAGTATCTGTTCTTATCAGTTGGTATGGACCTTGATGGTTAGTATCGGCAGGGGCTGAAATGAACCGTGGCGCCCTGGGCGTAACTGGGGGACCGGGAAGTAGGCACTGTCAGAGAAAGCCGGATGGGTCCGCCGCCTTCTGATTTGAATGGGTCCGCCCCTATCAGTTTGAAGGGAGCGAGAAAGCCGGCTTTGTCCACCGGTTAGTACTGCTCCTGGATGTAATTGGTGAGGAATGCGGATGGCGGTGGGAGGGCCTTTTTCTCCTGGGTGAATCAGGCTTGCAAGGGGGGCCTTTTTCCCTAGTTGAAGGCAGGCTCTCTCTAAGCTGTCTACCTTCCAAACCTCCTGGTAAGAAAGGGCTACACTGGGTCTGGCCGGGGGCCGAGACTGAAAAAGCCTGTGGTGTATGTGCCCCTGGGGGTGGCAGCCCAGGAGTTCCTCAATTCTCACCAGTGAGGGGCAGCTTACCTGAGTTTTTTGGCACCTTGGTCACTGCACCATCACACTTTTTCTGCACCTGCCTCTTGGGACGGGCCTTTTGGCCAGCACCAGAGGAATTTTTTATTCCTGGCCGGGGGGCCTGTCAAGGTCTTGCACTTTGACACTACCCAGCACTTCTCCACTTCCCTTTTCCCCACTCCGTTTTTCTTTGTTGTGTGTTCACGTTTGTCCCTTTTTGGTTGTACTGTCACTGGCACGACAAGTATGGCGTAGGTCCTCGGGCCTGCCCTGAACGTCTTGGGAGGGGGTGGATATGGCCTTCTGGCTTAGTTCACCCCCTCTCATGGGGTCTCCCTTTGGGGGAGCCCCACCAAGTACTTGGGGTGCGCTGTTTCGGCAGTCCCCCTGGAAAATGGGGTCTGCCTGGCTTCGGCTGGGCGGGCCATAGTGAGTACCTCAGTCCCCGTCAGGAGCTTCGCGCCCCGGGGGATCAGGGTCAGGGCCCTTCCTCTTCGGAGGAGGGCTATGTGTACGCCTTGTGCACTTTTTGTGTGTCTCATGTTTGCATGTGTGCACTTTTTTATGCACCGGGTGTAAGTCTTTTGAGTGTGTTTCACACACCACGGGCTTTAAAAAAAAAAACACTGAGTAGTTTGAGGGCCCACCTTTTCTATCCAATCATATTGTATTCAATCAGCAGACCCTTGTGTTACATGTCAGTAGAGAAGAGATTGTACAATCAGATTGTAACATGCATGGTGGGCCTATGAGAGGTGGTGGCAAGGGATAAGTCATAGGACCAAGCCAAGTTTTAAAAGCAGTAGAAAAGGGCTAAAAAGATTCTAAAGGCTCAATTTTTTTGTCTTTAAAAAAATAAACATGTTATACCTACCTCTTCTGTGCAGTGGTTTTGCACAGAGCAGCCCTGATCCCCCCCCCCCCGCTCCGAATACCCCATAGCATAGCAAACTGCTTTTTATGGGGCCACTCGTGCATGCTCCGTCCCCGCCACCAGCTCCCTCCTCATTGGCTGTGATTGACAGCAACAAGAGTCTTTTGCATTCGCTGCTGTGTCTGAGCCAAAGAAGAAGGAGACAGCCGAGAGAGCCTGTGTTCTTGTGCACATCACTGGATTGGGATAAAGCTCAGGTAAGTATAAGGTAGGGCTGGGGGAAAGGAGCGGGGGTAAGAAGGTAAAAACCTTCTGCCTTTAGAACCACTTTAAGCAAAACTTTATTCAAGGTCAAGAAAACAGTATCAGGAGATTCCCAAGCCAAGCATAAGAACAGAAACTATGGACAGAAGACAGAGTCATGGGACAACAAGAAGGTCATAACAGGTAGATTTCACCTACTTGATAAAGAATAATTCCAGGTATGGCTATATTATACATAGTTACACTGCTCCAGCTTGGACCAATTATAACTGTAGCGCTACCCCCGTAGGAGCCTCTTGAGTATTACACTGTCCTCACTTCTTCACTGGCAGCCAGTGCCACTGCAGCTAGACACACATACACATAGGCTTGATGTAGTCAAAGACCAGTCTAGGGGTGTTGTTTGTGGTAGTTTTATTTTGTAGGATAGGGTAGGAGATTTTGGTGGAAAACTCCAGAACAAAACTATGCACAACTTGAGGACTCTAGCTGACCTAGAATTGAGTAGTAGGTGAAGCCCCTTGCTGGGAGCAGATGACAGACGTCTCCTGTATAGCAGTGTAGAAATAAATAGAATGAGCAAAGACTTTTGTAGTGTCGGACAGGCAGACAGAGCTCTTCAGGTACAAGCCAGTTACGGCAAACTGTTTGATAGTCCAAAAGCAGTGGAACTGAGCAAAGTCCCATGCAGTAACAACCATTGGACAAGCTCCTCAGATCATTAGCCAGCGATCCCCTATAGTTGGACCCTTGGCTGACTGTACTAGCGCACAGGGGTAGCCAAAACTAACAGGCTCCTAGATCATTAGTTTGTACTCACTGGAGTTGCAGACAGATACTCTTAGGCAAAGCTCCCCCTCAGTCAGCTCTTCAGAAGCACCAGAGTCACTCCTTTACTTTAGCTTTAGGCCCTCAGGTCGACCACCTAAGGCTACATGGCAGCAAGTACCAGGGATGGCAAGCCTGCCTCACTGCCGGCTAGTGCACTCCACCATCTGGGAAGGCTGCTTTGGAACCCTCCTTTGAAAGCTGCCACAAAATGTAAGTTACTTACCTGAAAACACGAGAAAGTAAAAGCACTTTCTAAGACATACAAAGTAACAGCTTTGGTTCCATCTTTAGACACATCGATCTCAGTATACATATATACTTATATATATTTTCTCTTAGCATCTACCAACCGGATCAAATACCTTGGATCTTGGAAAAATTTTAATTTTTAGGAATACTCTTGACTTACGATCTAAGCCAGTGAGTAAATATTTTTGAAAATGCAAAATAAACACAATCTTCTACAAACTACATCTGGTAACTCTTATATTAATCATAGGAACAGCGACTCCAGTTCCTGTTGCAGAAATAGGACAGGAGGAAAAAAGGTCTCCATGCTTGGAAAGGCAATTTTGAAAATGTAAGTTTAAAATGTAAACACCACCCCAAATGGAAAATACTTCCCCTTGGCTGTGTAGGTGTACTAAAAAATTTATTCTGTCACAAATACAGATACAGTGAAATCCTTGAGAAAGGCTGCAAGGGCGAAACGCGTAGGATACCGCAGATGTTCTTTCTCTGACCCAGAAAACTTGGAACAAGTTCAGAGAACAGAGAAAAACATCTATATGCTCACCAAAGTCACAAATTTTTCTCTGCAACTTTATACTTCTTCACCTCTTCACAAGATAGGGCCTATAGCCCTACACACACATGTGTATTGTCTTCTATTATTGTTCAAAATAAATTTGTTTTATTTTATATACAAATATCTTAAATCTTTTGCCCAAAAAGTCCCATTCACTACTGGCTTAAGGCACCAGAAACCCCCTGCATCCATCTGGGAAGGGAAGGACCCAGAGCTCACATGTTTCCTGAATATATAGGCCAATCACAGAATGCTAAGGGGCACCTCCCCTGTAATTTGTCAAGGCTGCTACATACTCATGCTGCCTATTTGCCTAACTCCCACCCAAGCTCCAGAAAGCTCTACTAGTTTCTATAAGGCAGAAGGAGTCCAAGCAAACTCAACAGCACCAGAACACAGGAGCAGCCCTAACTAATACATTGCAGCATTCTGTTAAGCAGACCTGCTGAAGATAGATTTGCCTCTAGCCCTACTGTTAGGCGGAAGAGCAAATTACACCAATCTAACTATTTATTTTCTAGCACCTAAACTAGGCGGGTGCTGTATAACTACACTATATTGTCAAAAGTATTGGGACGCCTGCCTTTACATGCACATAAACGTAATTGTCATCCCAGTCTTAGTAGGGTTCAATATTGAGTTGGGCCACCCTTTGCAGCTATAACAGCTTCAACTCTTCTGGGAAGGCTGTCCACAAGGTTTAGGAGTGTGTCTATGGGAATTTTTGACCATTCTTCCAGAAGTGCATTTTTGAGGTCAGGCACTGATGTTGAACAAGAAGGCCTGGCTCGCAGTTTCCGCACTAATTCATCCCAAAGGTGTTCTATCGGGTTGAAGTCATGACTCTGTGCAAGCTAGTCAAGTTCCTCCACCCCAAACTTGCTCATCTATGTCTTTATGGACCTTGCTTTGTGCACTGGTCCAAATCATTATGGCGTGGGGTTATTTTTCAGGGGTTGAGCTTGGCCCCTTAGTTCCAGCGTCAGCATACCAAGACATTTTTGGACATTTTTGGACATCATGCTCCTAACTTGGTGGGAACAGTTTGGGGATTGGCCCTTCTTGATCCAAAATTACTGTGCACCAGTGCACAAAGCAAGGTCCATAAAGACATGGATGAGCGAGTTTGGGGTGGAGGAACTTGACTGGCCTGCACAAAGTCCTGACCTCAACCCAATAGAACACCTTTGGGATAACAGGCCCTTTCCTGTTCCAACATGACTGTGCACCAATGCACAAAGCAAGCCATTGTTTATTTTATTTTTTTTTTCAATAAATTTTATTGAAAACCAATCAACGATACATAGTAAAGCAGGAAAGTGATGAACAACAATTTTCCAATAACTGTAAAATAGGGACAAGAGCATCATGAGGTTGCATGCAGGAATAAATAACGACATTACAGGGTCGGTGCATCATTGCAAATATACTAGAATCCTAGTTGGATGGATCATAGCAAACCCCTAGAAATTGTAACCCACTAGTGGGAGGAGGGGGGGGGGGGGAAACATGGAACCAAGGAGTAAGACAATGGGGGGGGGGGCTAGAGACTAGACATTAATCCAATCCTGCCTACTGCTCCTAGTCCTATTCATTGTTTATTAAAATGCAGTTTCACAAATATGATACAGATGAAGAAAGAGCATTTCAGAGGCAGCCACCTCCTTTGTCAGCTACAGTAAAGGCTCTAACACACAATATTTTTTATTGTTACTCACTTTTAGGCAAATTTTCAACTTCTCAATACACTGATGTTGAAGGGTGGCAATGGATGCAGAGACTTCTTTATTTTTGTTTTACTCTGGTTGAAATTATGTAAAGAGAAGAGGAAACCACTCAAGAATGAGGATATTTAGTGTTGCTTCATCTCAATGCCTGTTGGTACCGTGTGAGCCCCAATGTGTGTTTTTACTTAGAGAGGGTTGTCCCTAAAAACAGAATAATTGAAACATATTCCAGGGCAAAATGAAAAGGAAATACTGGAGCTGCACCACATTCAAGGGATCAACCTTAATGTGTTCTGGTCCTGCCTTGTTTGACCTTTGGACGAAGGTCAGAGAAATTCCAAAAATGTCATCATTCAAGATGTCTTCTTCCTGCTACTCCATCCCCCCACACCCATTCCTGCTAAAACCTGCAGGAAATCCATCCTTCTTTACCTCCTGAACTTTGCCAAAACCTGTCTCCCACTGAGATGAAGAGATCCCTCATGTTACATATGGCCTCATAGGATAAAAGATATCAGGCATATGAAGGACTTCATTCTTTTCACCTAAAACAGGCAAGACTTATAATGATCTACATGGTTTTACTGAATCAACTTCATATTTTCGAAGGGGGTTCCTGCATAGAGAACCATGATCTACTATCCTTTACCTTGGCACCCACGTGGGAACTACCAAACTCATTATCCCCCCATTTTCTCCCAGACCTTTCTTTTCCTCTATACTATTTTCCTCTATACTATTCCCTCAGCTCCCGTGGGAGACCTCTGGCCCTATGTCTTGCCTCTTATGTTAATAGGCATATCAATTGTCACGTAAGTTTTTGACATACTGTAAGATTAATTTCTCCCTCCTTCTTCTTTAGTCCAGTCTTCATTTATTCTATAGCTTTTGTTGCTTTATATATATTTATACACATACATATTTATTTTGTAGATACGAAACCAACATCTACTCCTGAAGAAGTGGCATTAAAAGTCCACGAAACGCGTCAAGTTTATTGATGTTTCGATCACACTTTACTATTTTTACATCGTTGCAACATTGTCTTAATTCGCTGTGGTTTTATCCAACTACTTTATCATTCCCGTTTTAACATCTGTACATTATTTCAATGAACACTGGATATGAGCAATTTCTATTAGTTCATATTATACCCATGAGTTTTATATTTTTATCTATTGTATCATTTATGATTGTGTGTACATCTGCTGACATCAATATAAGTATTTGTTATCCTGACAGATGTTTATGTCTCTTAGGCTCCGTTCACATGTTAGCGTATGGATCACGGGCAGAACCGCAGCGGTCCCGCCCGCGATCCGGAGATTATTGCAAATCGCGGGTCGCCTGTGCGTTGCCGTTGATTTGCAATAGACCCCCAAATGCTGAGCGATGTTGCCGCGATTTCCGCCTGCCGAATCGCGTAACATCGCGCAAAAAAAAATCGCGGGACGCAATACGCTCCAAAGAAGCTCTTGTACTTTTTTGGTCGTAATGCGTCCCGCGATTTTTTTTGCGCAATGTTACCGCGATTCGGCAGGCGGAAATCGCGGCAACATCGCTCAGCGTTTGGGGGTCTATTGCAAATCAACGGGCAACGCACAGGCGTCCCGCGATTTGCAATAATCTCCGGATCGTGGGCGGAACCGCGGCGGTTCTGCCCGTGATCCATACGCTAACATGTGAACGGAGCCTTAGTCCCGACCTCCCTTGTTTTGTTCTATTCCTCTATACTACAACTCATGTTCCTCCCCCTACCTTCCCTTCTCTTCCTCTCCCCACCTATCCAAACCTCCCACATCTGTCATCTCCTCCTCCCATCACCCAACCCAACTCTCCATAATTTTCTTCTTTAACCCACAAACCCCCACACTCTCCCGTCTTTTACACCACCCACCTTTAATCCTCCCTCCACCCAATAAAAAATTAAAAACAAGTCCCATGACTCTGATGGTTTTTTTGATGGACACAAAGTGACACCCCAACTTCCTCTGAATGAAAGGCAAGACTCCAAATTAGATCATGCTCAATTTTACTACAGTTTTTGTCAAATATACCAAGTAGTACCTTTTGTTATCTTCTACATCCGTGAATGGTTTTACACTGCCTCCCAAGTTACTGTGTTTGCTTTGAGTCATACCTAACCCTCTTGTATCTTATTGTATTGTAACTGTACTGACTACCTTTTAGTGGGGTACACACTAGTAGAAAATCTGCTGAAAATTCCCGTCCGAGGTAAAATCGTACGATTTTCGGCTAGTATGTACACAACTTTCAGCAGCCGATGCCGACATTTTAAACGAAAAAAAATGGAGGGACAAACACCAAAATTTTTATCGTCCGTCCCCAGACGACCAATTTTCGTTTAATGTGTATGCAGCACGTCCGCAAAAAATCGGATACGAAAGACCGCGCATGATCTGAAGTTGCTGACAACCCGGAAGTCTAGGAACAAATGTCCCAAAAAAAAAAAATCGGACGAGAAATTTCGTGAACATTTATGCACTGTCAACTAAAAACGGTAATGAACGCTGAGCAAGAGAGAGAAAAATCGAAGGATATTTCGTCCGATTTCCGTCAAGTGTGTACGGGCCTTTAGATTGCAATGTGCTGTGTATTAGATCAATTAATCAAAACAATTCCCCCATCCACGCTAAATAGCTTGAATGAAGGAATCTACATTGCTAGCCATTGTATTCAGTCATCTGCAGCACCCATGTCTGTCTGAATACCACAAAAGTGATAGGATGCAGTCATGGTTCAGCTGATAATTTTCCACCTTATAAAAGTCGTCGATGGTGCCGACAGGGCTACTCGCATCTCGATGATTCAGCGGGAATTGGATTAAATTTCACTTGTGTATGACCAGCTCTACATTTTTGGACTATACCATAAAAAGGAAGGCAGAGCCATTGGAAACAGCTGAGGTAAGCAAAACAACAGATGAATATGATATTTCTCTCACCTTCCAGGAAATTCAACAAAGTGTACAGCTATAAAGCTTTCCACTTCACCGATCTGCGTCTGTGCACTGGATACACAATTCCCTCTCATTCAGCTCTTACTGACGCTAGGAAATTTCTGTGAAGCAGCAAGCAGCTTTGTGAACCAAAAAACATTATTTATTTATGTTGTGCTGACGAATTCCACACCATTTCACAGAGAGCAAAGAGCCATTCACAGCATTACCTGTCTCAAAAGAAGCTTGCAATCTAAAACAGCAATACAGATAGTAAGATCGCATATATTGCCTTTATTTATAACTCTTCAAGGTATTTCATGACAATCTACAATGGGGAATTCATAAAGAACGTCTACAACACTCTAGAATTCTGTCATGCCTCCTTAAGACAAATGGTGGTGGCTGTGACAAATTAATTTACCTGTTGGGAACTGGTGTTTGACATTATAAGTGGTATGGTGGGGGGGTGCCCCTGAGGTTGGAGCATCCATACCATTGACCTACCTATTATCAGTGCATGTCCAGCCCCAGTAGTACAGGGTCATTGGTTGCTAAGACGCCACCTGCTAGCATAGCAACCAATGATGCATCACTGGCCCTATGCTACACCCAGCTTAGAGATTCCTGTCATTGCTCAAAAATGGCCATTCCATTCCCTGCCTCTTTGTTTACATTCAGATGTTGGCTGGAAAATCTCCACTGGATAGCCGCCAGAGTCCTAGCAAACATAAATTCTATGTGGAAAGCTGTTGTGTTCATGAGAGCATCCCCGCACAAAAAGTACTGGCATCTCTGTGCATGCCAGCTCAGAGTTAATCTTAATTACTGTCAGTTTGCTTACAGTGCCTAGATTTATTTTATTGGGATTTTGTGTGATAGACCAACACAAAGTGGCACATACAGTGCCTTTAAAAGGTTCCACATTTTGTCATGGTAAAACCAAAAACATAAATGTATTTTATTAAGATTTTATGTGATAGACTAACTCTATTGGACACTAACTGGAAGGAAATTGAGAAATGTTATTTTACAAATAAATATCTGAAAAGTGTGGAGTGTGTGTGTGTTCAGCCCCCTTTACTCTGATACCCCTAACTTAAATCTAGTGGAATCAATTGCCTTCAGAAGTCACCTAATTACTAAATAGAGTCCACCTGTGTGCAATTTAAACTCAGTATAAATAAAGCTGTTCTGTGAAGCCCTCAGAGGTTTGTTAGAGAACCTTAGTGAACAAATGGCGCTTTTCCACTGCATGGAACCGAACGGTTCGGCTCGCTTTTGTGCTTTTCCACTGCTGGTACCGCATGGTACGGTGTAGGAACGGTTCGGTACGGTACGGTACGGTGGCGCTTTTCCACTGCATGGAACCGAACGGTACGGCTCTCAAAAACAATACCACCTCGATTGTGGTTCCAAGAGGTACTATACCCGGTACCATATCCCACAATCCTTTGCATGCAGTCACTACTAGCCACTGATTGGTCAGAGAATCCCACCCACCCCGTTGTTATCCCACCCACTTAACTTTAGTACTACTTTAGTGGAAAAGCAAACCATACCGTACCGTACCGAACCGTTCCAACACCGTACCATACAGTACCAGCAGTGGAAAAGCAAACCGGGCCAAGCAGGGCCGAGTAGAGCCGAGCCAGTACTTGCAGTGGAAAAGTGCCAAAACAGCACCATGAAGGCCAAGAAACATACCAGACAAGTCAGGGATAAAGTTGTTGAGAAGTTTGAAGCAGGGTTAGGTTATAAAGAAAAATATCCCACGCTTTGAAAACCTCACAAAACAATGTTCAATCCATCATCCAAAAATGGAAAGAGTGTAGCACAACTACAAACCTATCAAGACATGGCTATACACCTAAACTGACACGCCTGGCAAGAAAAGCAATAATCAGAGAAGCAGCCAAGATGCCCATGGTAACTCTGGAGGAGCTGCAGAGATCCACAGCGCAGGGGGGAGAATCTGTCCACAGGACAACTATTAGTCGCACACTCCACAAATCTGGCCTTTATGGAAGAGTGGCAAGAAGAAATCCATTGTTACAAGAAAACCATAAGAAGTCCCTTTTACAATTTGCAAGAAGCCATGTGGGGGTGGCACAGCAAACATGTGGAAGAAGGTGCTCTGGTCAGATGAGACCAAAATTAAAGTTTTTGGCCTAAAAGCAAAACGCTTTGTGATGGAAAACTAACACTGTACATCACCCTGAACACAAAATCCCCACCGTGAAACATGGTGGTGGCAGTATCATGTTGTGGGGATGCTTTTCTAAATTAGGGACAGGGAAGCTGGTCAGAATTGATGGGAAGCCATGGATAAAGCCAAATTCAGGGCAATTTTAGAAGGAAACCTGTTCGAGTCTGCAAAAGACTTAAAACTGGAGTGGAGATTCACCTTCCAGAAGGACAACAACCCTAAACAGAGCCAGAGCTGCAATAGAATGGTTTAGATCAAAGCATATAGATATGTTAGAATGACCCAGTCAAAGTCCAGACCTAAATCCAATTGAGAATCTGTGGCAAGACTTGAAAATTGCTGTTCAAGGACGCTCTCCATCCATTCTGACAGAGCTTGAGCTATTTTGCAAAAAAGAATGGGCAAAAATTTTACTCTCTAGCTGTGCAAAGCTGGTAAAGACATCCCTAAAAAAACTTGCAACTGTAATCGCAGTGAAAGTTGGTTCTACAAAGTACTGAGGGGGGCTGAATACATGCATGCCACACTTTCCAGATATTTATTTGTAAAAATGTTTGAAAACCATTTATCATTTTCCTTTCATCTCATAATTATGTGCCACTTTGTGCTGGTATTTCACATAAAATCCCAATAAAATACATTTACGCTTTTGGTTGTACCATGACAAAATGTGGAACATTTCAAGAGGTATGAATACTTTTTCAAAGCACTGTAATAAACAGTAAGGGCCCATGCACACTGGGCTTAAAAACCACCAGTTTCTTTGGCAGAAAAAAAAGGTTGTATATAGAGTTTTTGTACACACTTTAAGGAGCACTTAGCTTTTCTGCCAAAAAACAAATGTGCAAACCAGAAGAGTTTTTTTTCTGCTTCTAAATGCTAAGCTTAACCACTTGCCGTCTGCTCACTAGAGCACTACTGCGGCAAAGTGGCTCGATAACGTCTGGCGACGTAGACCTACGTCACCAGACATTCCCCTTTCTCGGCGGCGTGCGCTACTCTTTCACAGCGGGAGTCGGGCCAGGGGAGGAGCGGTGGCGATCACTGCTGCTCTTCCCTGATCGTCGGGGAATCGAGTGTGGAGATCCGCCCACTTGTGTAAACAGAGCAGGCGGATCTCCTAAGTGACAGGCAGGGTCAGATTGCAGGGTTCAGCATAGCTGAACCTGCGATCTGTCCCTGTGTCACTCAGTCCCCTCCCCCCACACACGTCAGTAAGCACCAGGCATACATTAACCCCTCCCTCTCCAATAAAATGAACCCCTTCCCTGCCAGTGTCATTTTTACAGTAACAGTGCATATGTATAGCACTGATTACTGTAGTAATGTCACTGGTACCCCCAAAAGTGTCATAAATGTTAGTCAAGGGTCCGATCTGTCCGCCGCAATGTCGCAGTCCAACAAAAAAAATCGCAGATCGCCGCCATTACTCGTTAAAAAAAAAATACCAAAAATGACAAAAATCTTTCCCTTTTGCGCAAACCAATCAAAATACGCTTATTGTGATTTTTTTTTTACCAAACATAGGTAGCAGAAAACAAATTGGCCAAAAATTTTAAAAAAATGAGATTTTTACATTTTTTTTTGGGGGGGGGGGGAATTTCATATAAAAAAATGTGAAAAATATTGTTACTTTTTCAAAATTTACGCTCTTTTTTTGTTTATAGCGCAAAAAGTAAAAATCGCACAGGTGATCAAATACCACCAAAAGAAAGCTCTGTTTGTGGAAAAAAAGGATGTAAATTTTGTTTGGATACGGCGTGGCACTACCGCGCAATTGTCAGTTAAAGTCGCACAGTGCCAAATCGCAAAAAGTGGCCCAGACGTAAGACAGCAAAATCCTCCGGTGGTAAAGTGGTTAAAATATGCCTCTAAACATCCTAATGTGCATGGACACATAGGATAACACTGAGCTGCTTCTACAGGCAAAACAGAAAACTCATATAGAAGCAGTGTTTTGTAAGCTCTGTGAGCATGGACCATAAAAGGAACTAACTGCACAGTGCAATAACCAATAGCAACCAATCTAAATCCAGTCTCTAAAAGTTGCACCAGTGCAAGACTGATTGGATGCCATACACATGACTGTACTTTGCACCTAGTGGTTTGCTTCTTTGAAATCTTTTGGTGAATAAGCCTGATGGTCTGCAAAAGAATGCAATTACAAAGATTTAGGCCCTGTGATGGGGTCATTAGCAATTGCATGCTACTGGGTCTCCTATATGTAATTGCTAACTGCCCCATTTGCAAGTGTGAGAGGGTCCTTATTAACCAAGCTGCCGATGTTGTATGGTGGGGAATTGGTTGGACTTGAAGCCCTATGAGATGCACTAGACAGTCTTTGGTGCAGTAAAAGATAAATCTTCCAATTGCAACATTTGTTTTTGTGATAACTGCCCATAAGGTGATTTTACTCCTTCTCAAAAAAAAAAAAAAGACAAGTCAGTCCCAATGGTAAAAGATCTTTGAGCTGCCACTAAAGGAGGTGTGAGGACATTGTGCTCTGGCCAGTAATACAATAGCAGGTTAGAGCTAAATTAACAAAGCTTCTGATCAGCTTGCCTTGCAAAACCCAGCTCATAGATTCAAGGTTGAAGAGTGATTAAAGTGGTTGTGAAGGTTGAGGGTTTATACCTTCTATGTGCTGCTCCTCCCACAGCCCCCCCCCCCCCCCAATACTCACCTAAGCTCCCTCTGGATCTAGCCATGTGCACATGGGAGCCTCATCTGTCCCAGGTCTCTCTCTCCTCATTGGCTGATAAGCAGAAGCAGGAGTCCTTGGTTCCCGCTGCTGTCATTTACAGCCAGTGAGCCAATGAAGAGAGAGCGGAGGGCGGGGCCAAACCACAGCTGTATGTGTCTTATGGACACATAGAGCGGGGCTCAGGAGCAAGCATGCACCAGTGCCCCCCATAGCAAGAGGCTTACTATTTGAGGCACTGGTCAAGGGGGAGGAGCCAGGTTCTCCAGTGGGGGACCTGAGAAGAAGAAGGTCAGAGTTGCTCTGCAAAACCATTGCACAGAGCAGGTAAGTATAATATACTGTGCTTATTTACAGTTTTATATGGTATGATTATTAACCAAGCTTAATAAATTATAGATTTTATATTTGAGTTGTGTTCCCCTAAAGTTCTGTAGCACCTTCCTAGATAGGTGCAAGGCAAAGCATATATGTGACCCTGTTCTGCTTATTAGGAGGGTCTGATCTGTTAGTTAGCCTGTCACATGCTTCCAGGTGTGACCTGTTGAGTCTGGGGAGTCTCCCCACTGTATCCAATGAGGGACCTTGTTGGACAGTGGAGGAAACCTAGCGAATAGCACACCAGGGCTTATGACTGTCCCAGTGGGTGGGCATTGCTGCAATGCATCCTGGGATTGAGAATAAATCCAGAGGGAGCCTGTGACAGGGTGTCTTTGGGCGGGAAGCCAGGTCCCAGGAGGAGGGTGACAGCTGTCTCTCCTCCTGTTGCTGAGGAAGGTGGTCCAGGCAGTTAGCCTAGGGACCGGGGGTTGAGTTGTGCTGCAGAAGGATCCAGTGGAGCTGCTGGGCAGAATACTTCTGGAAAAACAGTTTAGTGAGTACTCAAGCATCTGCCCAGGGGTCTGCCTAAGAGAGGGGACCACTCCAGAGGGGTCAAGGGGATCCAGAAGTCAGCTAACCCAGAGTGATACAGTAAAAGGGGGTGCTAAGTTGTTAAACCCTGAAGATTAGAGGGTAAAGGGGGCACCAGGAAGGGCCCTGAAGTTGCTCAGCAGTGCAGTCTACTATAAAGGACAGCTACCTCAGGAAAGGAATGCCTTAGGAAGCTAAAAGGACTCTTTCACAGTCAAAAGCAAAGTAAAGTAAGCGGCCTAGCCGCGACTAGCTCAAACAGCGTTAACCAGCGTCAGTCAGCGTTAACCAGCGTCAATCAGCATTTTCTATATCATCCCAGCCTATTGTGCATAGTTCAGTTTAATTTGAGTATTCCAGTCATCCCTTCTCCTATCAAAGTTCCCAATAAAACATAAAAAACAAAGAAACTGGACTGGTCCTTGTCTGAGGTAAAAACACTTGGAAACATGCCAGAATGTTCTACTGTTGCTAATGGTAACCCAAGGGAACCCACACACAGCAGCTCCCATGGGAGTAGTGCTACAGTTCTAATTATTACATATTTTTGTTATTTATCCTTATCTACAAATCTCTACATTTGACACATGTATACCCTGACTCTGCCAGTTAAATCGTACCATTGAAGTCCCCGAGAGAAATAAGAAGCCAGGCGGTGGCTTAACCCACCAGCAATATCACAACTACAATCCAAGTTATGAAAGGCTAAAGGTTTATCTGAGGACTGCAATGAGAAAATTAATTATCTGGAATACCCACCTTGCAAGTCTTGCAATTGGCATCAGACATTGGCAAAGAATATAAAACCTCAAATATAAGAGTTCACCCATAGATGTCAAACCTTAGCTATAGGTATTTTGACCCCTGTCTTAATTATTGAAGAGATTGTGAAAAAAGAAGCACTTAGCTATTTCTCAGGGGCTTGGCTCCAAATCATCAAGCTGCTCAATATTCATTGACTAGAGAACAATTGCAAACATATTCAGCACTTCTGTCAACTTTCCCTTTGTGCCTTACTTTTTCATTTAGTTCCTTTGTGAATTGGCTTTTTTTTTTTTTTTCTTATGTCAAATTTGAGGAAAAGCAGAAAACTTAGGCAGCCATTGAGTTGTAAAAATGAGATCACTAAAAGCCTAATGGTCTTATTGGTCATTAGTAGGAAAAATGCCCTGACTTCGGAGGTCAGCGGGTGTCAATTGGGTATAAAAAAATAGCCGTGAGGAAAAGAAAAAAGAAAAAAAGCATTAATATCAGAGTATGGGGACTAAAAGTAACTGGTGGCAGTGGGTGGGGGGGGGGGGGGGGTACCATGGGTGTCAATGGTGGGTGATGTACAGAGACCAAGCTCGTGGTACAGCGACCCAGTGTGCCTGAGTAGGTTGGACGCCATGACTTCCCTAAACGGCTGGAGGTGTGGTGTGGCCAGAGTTGTATAAAGTACTCAAAACCCATACTTGAGTAAAAGTACAAGTGCTCGATCAAAAAGTGACTTGAGTAGAAGTGGAAGTGCTCGATCAAAAAGTGACTTGAGTAGAAGTGGAAGTGCTCGATCAAAAAGTGACTTGAGTAGAAGTACTAAAGTATTCAACATTTTTTTTGTACTTAAGTATTGCAAGTTGTTTTTTTAAAAATTTTGCTACTCAAGTACTGAAAATAAAAGTACCAGTAGTTTTGAAAAAAAATTGCTACTCAAGTACTGAAAGTAAAAGTACAAGTACTGTGTTATGTAGTTATTAAAGAAAGAAGTCAAAAGTTTGAACATCATATTGTTTTTTATTATTTCAAATGCAGCTTTTATTTATACATACAGTAGCATACATCTCTGGGTGTGGCCTAGGGCAACCTTCCACATTCGGTGGCAGTGCTCACTAATTAAACCTTATTGCATATAATTTGCAAAGTTAATGATAATGAAAATCAGAAAAAAGTCATTGGTGCCAGTAGGGGAAGGCAACATTGATGGTAATGGTGGGTGATGTACAGAAATCCAGTTTGGTGATACAGATACCCAGTATGCCTAAGTAGGTGGGACACCAAGACTTCTCTAATGTGCTGAACGAGTGTTCTGGCCCAGGGCACCCTTCCACTCTTGATGGCAGTGCTTACAAATAAAATCTTTTTGGAAAGAACCTAAAAATAGCCACAATCTCAATTATAACCCTCCAGCAGGACCCACTGGTCCTCTTATTCCACAACATTCCTCTCTCAGAGCCTAGGTTTAGAATGTCTTTGCTACCACATCTCTTAACCACTTAAGCCCCGGAAGATTTTACCCCCCTCCTGACCAGGGCCTATTTTGTGATTCGGCACTGCGTGACTTTAACGGACAATTGCGCGGTCGTGCGATGCTGTACCTAAACTAATTTGGCGTCCTTTTTTTTCCAGAAACAGAGCTTTCTTTTGGTGGTATTTGATCACCTGTGCGATTTTTTGATCATGCGCTATAAACAAAAAAAGAGCGTCAATTTTGCAAAAATAACAATATTTTTCACATTTTTTTTTATATGAAACCCCCCCCCCCCCCCAAAAAAAAATGTAAAAATCAAAATTTTTTAACATTTTAGGCCATTTTATTTAAACCACTTGCCGACCAGGCTTTTTCTGGCACTTCATCAGTATTTTTTGCTTGAAAATTACTTATAACCCCCAAACATAACATCTTTTAAGCAGAGACCCTAGGGAATAAAATGGTGATTGTAGCAATTTTTTATGTCAAACAGTACTTGTGCGTCGGCAAGTGGTTAAGCATTTCTCTAGGATTGCCAAACACATTGTACACTCCTGGAGTAAAAATCTGATAACATATTCACAGACTCGGCGGAATGTCATAGATTACTAAACATACAAAATGATACCAGTTAATGTGAGCTTGATCTTTGGGAATGAAGGTGAAAGAGGGAAAAGGTATTGGATTTGAAAAGGGGAAAGTAGAGTAAGATTCTTCCCTTTTCCTGGCTCTGCGTATCTCTCCTTACCACTTCATAAATGTAGATCCAAAGCCACTGCTTCACCCATGCTAAAACCATCTACTACCCATAACCCCTCAACTGGAAGGGTTCCAAGCGCTACTAGTGAGACCCCTGCATCCCCCTCCTCCATCTTAACTGCCCCATAACATCCCCCCTTCCCCCACCCAGCCTTCACAATGACATGACCTAACTGGCTGCAACTAACGCATATTTCCACAGGTTGATGCATTGTTTTGTTGGACTCTTTCTCAAGTTGAGTTACAGTGCAACATTTTATGTAATTCACAGCAGTGGTGGTCCGTCCATTGGGGGCACAGGGGCACTGCCCCCCCTCCATCCATGTGTCCAACCCCTAATCTACATGCAGGGTGCCGGACACATCGATTCCAATAGGGGATTTATTTTTTTTGAAGCACATGATTAGAACCAGAGGCTCTAATAGGCTTCAAAAAAAGGGTGGGCTCGGGGCGCAGAGCACTGCACCCTGAGCCCACCCAGTTGTATGACAATAGCGAATGAATATTCGCTATTATCACACTGATTTTCCTCCCAGCCAATCAGGAAGCAAGTCGTGACACCCCTTTCCTGATTGGCTGAAAAGAGAAGCGATTTTACTGACCATTGGCCAGGAAGAGGGAGGAGTTGTACTGCCGGAGGAGACTCACAGCCACTCGGGGAAGGAGAAGGTAAGGATGCAGCCAGCCGTCCATCCCGGGAGGGGGTGGTAGATTTGATTGCCGCCCCGCCGGGGGGGGGGTGTTGGTTTTGACGCCCACCCCCCCCCCCCCCCCAAATTTTCATTCACCAGCCGCCACTGATTCACAGACACCCAATAATGAGATTTTTTTTGTCTCCGTTACTTCGTATGCTTTATACTCTGTCTTTATCTATAATGGCCGAGGTGGTCTTCGGATCCCTGGCATTTGCTGCTGTAATATTCATTGTTGCTATGTCCTGCCTTTGTGATTGTAATTCCTTAAAACTCAAAACCTTTTTGGAAAAAAAAAATCGAATACGTTTTTATTTATGGTATTAAGGTTTTAACATGCACTAGAGATATAGATTTAGCCATTGTAATATGTAACCAGTGTTAATTTTAACGTAAAATTTCGATTTAGTTTTAGTCATAATCTTTTGACTAATATGCCATTTTAGTTATAGTCGTATTTTAGTCATCTGAACTGTTTTAGTTTTAGTCGTATCGTAATCAACTAAAATAGCGTTAATTTTGTTGATAAAAATATTTTAGTCAATGAAATGAACACATTGCTGGAAGCAAACTTTGACGGAAGGTTTTTTTATTATTTAATTCAAAGAAGTCCATACCTACATACAGGGCTGTCCCTTGGCTCCACCCCTACTCCCCTCCAAGCACCATCCCTTGGCTCCACCCCCTACTCACCTCCAAGCACCATCCCTTGGCTCCATCCCCTACTCACCTCCGAGCACCATCCCTTGGTCCCCCCCCCCCACCCCACCCACCTCTGAGCTCCGTCCCTTGGTTCCACCCTCTACCCACCTTCCAATACCACCCCTTTTAGAGAATACAGAACCAAGTAGTTTGTATGTAATTTGATACTGATAACAGGAAAAGCAATAAAATAGATCTTCTGCAGCCAACAACAATATAAATAAGAAGCGGCGCTAAATCCTAATAGTGCAATCATGAATAGTCATATGGTAAATAATGTGGCATGAAGACAACTAAACATGCAGTGAATAAATTATGAGCAAAATATATCTTTGAAAGAAAATCAATCATATGAAAGTGATATAATGAAATAAGTGCAAAATCCAGTGTTAGGTGAACATAAAAAAGTCCTTTCAATGCAAAACTCCTTTTCAATATTAAACAAGAGTGTCCATAAAGTGCAGAAAAGTGTATAAGTAATGTTGATTGATGAAATCCACCACCGAGCACCAACACTTAGCATACGCTTCTTACCAGATAGCATAGACCATAAATTATAAAGGTCATAAAAGCAAAAATTCGCCATCCGAGATAGGCAGTGGCTGCTCAGCAGCAGCTCCAAATGGATTCGGAATTTTAAAAAATGAACAAGCATAGTGAAGCCTGCCAACATTTAGGTCTTTTTATTTCAAATATAAAAAAAAGTACCTACAATGAGTTGTAAACAGGCACAAACGAGTAAAAACCAGATCTTGAGAAAGGAACGCTGTGAGTGACGACTAAGCAAGCGTGGTGTCTTCAGTAACAGGCCTGCACCTAGGATTTTACAGCTGGTATAAGAGTTGTTTATGTGGCTGCTTACCTTTTCCTTCGTTTTGCTTGCCCTAGAGCGGATTTTTTCCTGTTTTATATTAGCCAACAACTAGTGATCGACCAATATCGTTTTTTTAATGCCGATACCAATATTTTGGTCATCGGATATCGGTATCGGCCGCTATCGGCCAATATTTTCGGACGTGTAAAAAATGTTTTATTTATTTTTTTCACAGGTACTCCTTGTGGAGGGATCTGGGGGTCTAAAAGACCCAAAACCCCTCCTCGGCACTGAAAGCATTCAAAACGCCAAGTTTGGCTGTTTTGAATGCTGTCAGTTTTTTTAATTTGGCGCCGAGTACCCGGATGTGATGTCATGACATCACTTCTGGGTTTTTTTACATGGAGACCCGATCAAAGCCACATTCGGCGGCCGTGCAGGTAGGATGCCCGGGTCTCCTGGTGGGACGGGGGGGGGACGTCCCCTCCCGCTCCTTGTAATGACAGCCGAGCGGCTTCTCAGCTGCATCGGTTGTCATTACAAGACAGCCGACCGTCGGCTATGAACGCCGGCACCGGAGTGATGCCTCTATCTGCAGGCATCACTCTGGTACATGAACTTTCCCGAAATATCGGCAATATCGGTAACCTCAGGAACCGATTCCAATATATTGGGGAAAGTGAATATCGGCCCCCAAAATATCCGTGGTGCCGATAATCGGTCGATCCCTACCAACAACAATAGACTCCCCCCATCAATAATAGACTCCAAGCAACAATAGATCTGTCCAACAGCAATAGAGTTACGTAGTTAGTCAGGTTGAAAAAAAGACACAAATCCATCAGGCTCAAGCAAAAAAAACAAAAAACAGTATTGAAAACCCAACCATACAATCCCATATACACAATCCTATACCCGCTGTTGATCCAGAGGAAGGCGAGAATAAACCCCAGCAAAGCATGATCCAATTTGCTAAAGCAGGGGAAAAGAAAAATCCCTCCTGATGCCCCAAGAGGCAATCGGATATTCCCTGGATCAACTTTACCTAAAAAAAAAATGTAATACCCATTTATATTATGTACACCTAGGAAAGAATCCAGAGCTTTTTAAAGCAATCTAGTGGCCTAGCCAGAACCACGTCTGGAGGGAGTCTATTCCACATTTTCACAGCTCTTACGTCGAAAAAACCTTTCCGTATTTGGAGACGAAATCTGTTTTACTCTAGACGTAAAGAGTGCCCCCTTGTCCTCTGTGTTGACCTTAAAGGGAACAACTCATCACAAAGTTCACTATATGGACCCCTTATGTATTTATACATGTTGATCATATCCCCCCTTAATCTCCTCTTCTCAAGAGAGAATAAATTCAGTTCCTCTAATCTTTTCTCATAGCTGAGGTCCTTCATGCCCCTTATCAGTTTGGTTGCCCTTCTCTGCACTTTCTCCAGTTCCCCGATATCCTTTTTTAAGAACTGGTGCCCAAAACTGAACTGCATATTCCAGATGAGGTCTTACTAATGATTTGTACAGGGGCAAAATGATCTCTCTCTCTCTCTGGAGTCCATGCCTCTGTTAATACAAGAAAGGACTTTGCTTGCTTTGGAAACAACAGCTTGGCATTGCATGCTATTATTAAGCTTATGATCTACCAGAACACCCAGATCCTTCTCCGCTATGGATTCCCCCAGTTCTACTCCACCTAGTATGTATGATGCATGCATATTCTTAGCCCCCAAGTGCATAACTTTACATTTATCAACATTAAACCTCATTTGCCACATAGTTGCTAAAGGTCAGCTTGTAAGTTGGAGACATCCTGTAAGGAAGTTATTCCACTGCAAAGCTTGGTGTCATCTGCAAAGACTGAAATGGTACTTTTAATCCCAGATCCTATATCATTTATAAAGATATTAAAAAGTAAGGGTCCCAACACTGACCTTGGGGTACACCACTGATTACCTTAGACCATTCAGAGTAAGAATCATTAACCACTACTCTCTGAATTCTATATTTTAGCCAATTTTCTATCCATTTACAAACTGATCTTTCCAAGCTAGTAGATTTTACCTTACAAATTAGCCATGTGTGGGGAACTGTGTCAAACGCTTTTGCAAAATCCAAGTATACTACATCCACAGCCACCCCTCTGTCCAAGGTTTTACTTACCCCCTCA
Source organism: Pelophylax lessonae (assembly GCF_965119305.1). Lineage (NCBI taxonomy): Eukaryota > Metazoa > Chordata > Amphibia > Anura > Ranidae > Pelophylax > Pelophylax lessonae. Next base: position 177,802,448 of record NC_138779.1, read on the forward strand.
TAAAAATAAATCAGGTTGCCACAAAAAAAAAACCTCCACCCCAACAACAATAGACCCCCACTAGAAGCAATAGTTTTCCCAACAGCCAGCAACAATAGACTCCTCCCTCAACAGTAGATCCCTCCCAGCAACAATTAACCCTCCTCCAGCAACAATAGATCCTCCACCAGCAACAATATGCTTCCTCAGCAACACTAGACCCCCCACAATAAAAGTTCCCCCAGCAACCATAAATCCCCAGCAGCCAGTATTACCAGACACTCTAGTAACTCTTGCCATTATATACATTGCTGGAGGTGCCAGCACTGCATTCCCCCCATGCTGAAAAAAGCCCTGCCTACATAGTATGTAAAGTCTGCCTCCTTGAAAATTTGCCTTTTTCCTTTTCCTGGCCAGTCCCCGAACAACTGACCCCCCACCACCTGTTTGGGGGTATCTCCACTAGTTGGCTGCAAGACACTGGTGCTCTTGTGTTCCCTGCTCCACCTTCTCAGCTCCTAACAAACAGTCATTCCCCTGCCCTCAACTCTTCTCTACAAGTCAGAAGTGTATTGAACAGTGGAGATTGTCAAGGGACCCAGTTGCATAGACAAAGGAAAGTAGGTACACTGAATACAGTCTCCAAGCTTTATTGTTGGTAATGCTATCCAAGACTGAAAAATGGTGCCAAAGGCTGGGATGTGCAGTCCCTCAATACTTTTAACGTTGTTAGCTATAAGCCAGGAACTTGTGGACTCAAACAAATCTAACGCATTTCGGCCACTGTGGCCTTACTCGTAGCATGTGTATGCAACAGGCTAAGGCCACAGCGATCGAAACGTTTGAGTCCACTGAGTTGCCAGCTTATATCTATCAATGTTAAAGGGACAGTAGGTGAGTGTGTAGGGTAAACCAGATTCCTAGCACCAGAAAAACAGTGCGGGTGTATACTCATATTCGTGTGCATATGTATTGCTCACATGCTAATACTTCTAAGCAAAGAGGCAATAGATGCAGGGCTCGAGTCCAGCAGGAACGCATTGGGAATGATGTTCCCACACTATTTCCACAGCAGGAACGCCATTCCCATTGCTCCAGTCCTCCAGCAGGACCAGGACAGCCAGAAGACAGACATACAACAGAGCAGGCAGCGTCTCGCCGCTCGCGGCACCTCTACAAACAGGCCGGCGGAGGGGGGCATGCACAGCGGCATGACGTCACGCCAGCAGAGGGAGAGTGCGCAGCAAGCACCGCCAGCCCATCCCAGGCCTAGAGCGTGCGCGGAATGGACAGGCGTGGGCGTGGCCTGACTGGAATGGAGTGAGTCGGTCGGTGAGGCAGCGAGGCAAGGTGAAGGCAGGCAGCATATGCCAGAAGAAAACTGCAACAGTCAGAGGAGCAGGCCGGTTTTAGAAGTGGCACTATGGCAGCCTGCCTGGGAGGTGAGTCACTGGAGCAGTGAGTCCACAGTCCACTCACTGCACATTTGCCTCTCATACCACCCTCACACTGTAAAATTCTGTCAGCATGTCAGCCACATTGTCATTTTCAGGGCTGTGTGACTCACACAGCCCTGAAAATGACAATGTGGCTGACATGCTGAAAGAATTTTACAGCTGAACTGCTCCACTTACCTTACCTGCCACTTCTAAAATCGAGGCCCCCGGGCCTGCTTCTTGTGTGCTGGCTGTGTCTGGTTCCTTTACCGTGTGCTGCTGCCTCGCCTTACCGGTGACTCCACTGATGCTGTCTGCACACACTCTGGGCCTTCAAATGCATAAACATGAAATATTTGTGACTGATGCCCTTTGTCAGGAATATTTCATGTTTATGTGTTTATTTGGCCAATTTGTCACAAATGTTTCATGTTTATGCATTTGAAGGCCCACAGTGTGTGGACATCATCAGTGGAGTCACCGGTAAGGCGAGGCAGCAGCACGCAGCAGAGGAGCCAGACACAGCCAGCACACAAGGAGCAGGCCCGGGGACATCGATTTTAGAGATGCCAGGTAAGTGGAGCAGTGAGTCCACTGCACATTTGCATTCTCGTGCCACCCTCACACCCCTGAAAGTGACAATGTGGACTGACACGCTGACAGAATGTTACAGTTGAACATGGCAAACATGTATAATACATGTCAGTAAGTTTGCTATGTCCAGCTGTAACATCCTGTCAGCGTATCAGTCCACATTGTCATCCATTGTTTCTTGACAATGGGAATCAAATGCATAAACATGAAATATTCCAGACAATTGGCATCAGTCATGAATATTTTATGTTTATGCCTTTAATAATTGGCCAATTTGTCACGTTGCATTGTATTTTCTGTGAAATATATGAGCGCAAATTTTTTTATGGGGGGGGTGGATCTTGGGTGAGTTCCCACACTTTTTTCCCCAGGACTTGACCCCTGAATAGATGTACTATTCCAGTTCATCTTGCTTGCATTCATGCATATGAATTAGCGTGTGTACTTGGCGCCCAGTGGCCTATTTTAGCTGGCCTGTCACCATGAGCAGTTGCTGAATGTTCTTCAGTTTGTACCTGTATTCCTGTGACCTGATCCATTGAACCTGCTTACCTGTGTATGAACCGGCTTTCTCCTGGACCTTGCCTTTGCTTCTGCTTTAACCTTGTTCACCTGATCTCTCTGACCTCGGCTTGTTTACTGGACTTGTCATTGCCCGCTGATTCTGTACTGCGCTGCCTAACTGTCATTGACCTCGGCCTGCTTCCTGGACTTGCTCTACCTGCTGCCTTGGTCCCTTGTTGTTGCCTCTGGTTACTGCCTGCTCTGTGTTTACTATGCTTCAAGTAATTGTAATTTTTTTATTTTTTTAAATATCAAACATGGTATACTTACCTGCTCTATGCAGTTTGGTTTTGCACAAAGCAGTCCTGATCCTCCTCTTCTCAGCTCCCTCTTTGCTGCTCCTAGCCCCTCCCTTTAAGAGGAAGTAAACTCTTCAAAAAAATGTTTCATTTTTTTTTCCCCTGCAAAGTAAATGCACAATGTGCTAGTATGCGTCGCATACTAGCATATTATGTGACACTTACCTGCAACGAAGCCCGCGTTGTCCCTGCTGCCAGCCGCATCCATCCTCACCTATCTTCCTTCCTGGTCTGCGGACTCCGGCTGTGCTACTGGCCGGAGCCGCTTGAACTCACTCCTGCGCATGCGCGCGGGAGCCGGCAGTCACGGCACAGGGCTCAGGCGGCCGTTTCTTCAGAGCGCATGCACCAATGACATCATCGGCTGCATGCAATGTAAATATCTCCTAAACGGTGCAAATTTAGGAGATATTTACAGCACCTATAGGTAAGCCTTATTTTAGGCTTACCTATAGGTAAAAGTCATCAAAGTGGGTTTACAACCACTTTCAGTTGAATGCCCCCACAGCAAGCAGCTTGCTATGGGGGCGCTCGAGTTGAGCTGCAGCTCTGTGAGTCCATTCAGACAAGGAGCTGCTGTTCGCCCCACCCCCTCTCTCTCCTGATTGGCTAACTGACTTTGATTGACAGCCACAGGAGCCAATGGTGCGGCAGCTGTGTCTCGGCCAATAGAAGGGAGAGTCCACGACGGCGGAGACATTCCTGGACAGAGAGGGGGCTCAGGTAAGTATTGGGGGGTGCTGGGGAGGTTGCTGCACACAGAGGGCTTTTTATCTTAGTGCATAGAATGCATTAAGATAAAAAACCTTCTGACTTTACAGCCCTTTTCAGTTTGTGAATGAACAGGAAGCCACTCAGCAAAGAGCACTTCCCATTCATTCACTGCCCCATGCAGCTGAGGCTGCAGAGAAAAGCATGAGTGTTTGAATTTTGGAGTGCACACCCTAATGCAATAGGCTGTGCACCGCTATGCCCTTACTCACCACCTGTTTTAACGTCCTAAACCCAGCACCAGCGTATTGCGACCGACATTGCAGGGTGGCTGTGGGGTGGAAAAATGAACCTTACTGTTGCATTCAGCGGGTAGCATGAATACTTTTCGCCATATGCACGCCCCCCCTCCTCTGCCTTTGTAGCTTAAGCAGAATTGGTAAAAACATAGCTCAGTTGTATGTTTTTACCACCCCCAACCAAAAATGTTATTGAAGCCTAAGGATATGTATTTAAAGAATATGTAAATCCAACATTTTATATTCCTGATATGTGCCTGCTGTACCATGTACTTGTATGAGAAAGTCTCCTGTTCTCTTTTTTCTTCCTTTGTGTGAAATCCCGGGTGTTCCTGCCATTCCCTTTACTTTCTTATTAAGAAAAGACCACACTAAGCAAGAAAGCACACTGTGGTCAGTTCTCTAGTTATGCTGGCAACTCAGTGTGCTCTCCAATGATCAGACCTGTCCTGACATCCCCCCACCTTGCACAGCCATTCACTGGGAAGACTAGTGTCCTGCTGTTTCTTTTCCCCCAGCTCTCATGCAGCTGAGAACAGAGGGTAGGTGATCACCTATATAAAATGGTAAAACAAGGTATTTATAATTGTATTTTATATCTATTCACAAATGTTTTGCTTTTCATTTCTATTTTAAACAGAATGGGTTGTTTTACAAGGGGGGGGGGGGGGGGGGTTGCAATCACTTACATATCTTCTCCACTGTGTTGGTGTCAGTTTTTTCGTTTTACTAAAATTTTAAAATGACTCTTTAAAGTTTATTATGACCGGTAGAGAAACTGTCAAATGTGCTCCTGGGGGTTAACGTACCAGTCCTTGAGAAACTCCGCTATAAACAATCTTTTCAGCTGGCTTCATTCTGCAAAATCAGCATGCTCCCTCTAGCGGAGATCACATATAATTCCAGCAGCTTTACAGAGCTGTGTGAAGGTTTGGAAGGAATGGGTTCTTAAAACCAGACTGTATTGCAGCACAAAAAGCCAAGTGCACTAGTAGACTAAGAGCAGCTTAGGGGCTTATTACATACAATAGCCAACTGAGTATACTCCTGTTAGCTGCTGTAGCTGGAAGACTGCAGGAGTTTTCCTACTCAGTTGATGGAAACCCCTTTTAATAATTTTGTGGTAGGATTATATTAATGCTGAATTTATTTTATTTCTATCCTGCATCAAAGTAATATTAAACCCTCAGAACTTTTAGCAGCTGATTGAATCACTTACAGAGTGTGCAGCTTCTTCATCTTTTAGCCCTCGTTCACACTGAATGCGAATGTGAAATCACTTGAAGTAGCACCATTTCAAAGCCGCAAGTCAGTGCGATTTCAGATTTGAACAGTTCCATTGCCGACAATAGGGTGTGATTTGTCACATCGCATGACGGGGGCTCAATCCTTGCCTTTGTTTAACTTAAAGCGGAGTTCCGGCCTCAAAATCGAAAAAAAATCGATTTTGGGCCATCCGCTTGTTAAGTGCAACCTGAAAAAGAAACGAATCGATTTTTTTTTTTAGGTCACTTACCTTATCATAGAAGAAAATATACTCACCTTCCTTCCACTTCCTCCCTCTGCATCCGCGGCCCGCACCGTCTCTTCCAGTTTGCGATGACTCCTGGGAGCTGAACGTCATTGCTCCCAGGAGTCAATGCGCCTGCACCGGCCCCGCTCGTCACTTCCGGGTGCAGGCACGGCATTCACTGCTAAACAGCTTCTGAGCATGCCCAGAAGCTGTGCAGGGATGCCGCGCCTGCACCGGAAGTGACGAGCGGGGCCGGTGCAGTGCATTGTGGGACTCACGTCACGGAAGAGGACACGAAAAGGGACGCTGCGGCTTCAGCTGCCCACACCTGAGATGGCAGCGCTGGAGAAGAAATTTTCAAGGAAGTATTTCTTCTTACAGGTAAGTGCGACCCAGGACAGTTCAGAGGCTATCCATTATGGAATGCACTAGCCCTGACTGTCTCGGGGGTATTTTTAGCTAAAATTTACCCCCGAGGCCGGAACTCCGCTTTAAGCTGATACTACGATCACTGCCCCAAGTTTCCTGTTTCAGGGTGGCTCCTTTCTCTTGCAGTGTCCTGTGGAGCCACCCTTACATGCAGAGACTAGAGCAGGGGTGTCAAACTCAATTTAATTGTGGGCCACATCAGCATTATGGTTGCCCTCAAAGGGCCAGTTATATCTGTAAGATTAGATGTCCAGAGCACCCCACACCGCCTAACACCCTTACATGAGATGTCAAGAGCCCCCCCACCATCAGAAGTCAAGAGTCACCGACCCTTCCTTACATCACAATTCACCCCCTTATCTTGTGCTGCTGCCAGGAAGAATTTGCAGGTGGATCTGGGAAGAAAAAAGTACAGGGTCTGAAGGAGGACCAGAGGAGGACTGGAGTCAGCTTCCAGAGTCTGCTGAAGACCAGGGGAGGCAGAGACAAGGTAGTGTTGCGGATGCACAGAGAGGTGCAGGTTCTGTAGGAGGAGTTCTGCCCTCCTCTCTGCTGTGGACTGCTGAGAAGGGGGGGAGGGGGTGGGCAAAGATGAGCCTTTCTGCAGCTGCACAGAGAAGCGCTGGATCTGGCAAAGGAGTTCTGTCCCCTCTGCTGCCGACTACTGAGACAAGGTGGGGCAGAGACAAGGGGGGTGCTGCAGCTGCAGGAGAGGTGCGAGGGCCACATGAAATGGCCTGGGGGGCCGCATTCAGCCCGCGGGCTTTGTGTTTGGCACCTGTGGACTAGAGTCTTCCTACACAGTGTACATCATAGAAACACACAACCCCAAACCCCTGTATTCCCCTGCTCCTCCCCTCTGCATTCCTTAAGCTAACAGACTGGCTGAAGACTACACTGTTTAGGGGTAACGACTTCCTGTAAAGACCAGAAGTTCAGGGAAGCACAACTAAGAGAGCAGGAGCCACAGCAGCATTGAAAGTTGTAAACATTCAATGTTAACGTTTAGCCACCTCCTGCCCGCCATATAGACAAATGACGTCAGCGGGGTGGCTCTTTGGTACTGGGAGGATGTCACATGACGTCGTCCCACTCTCACCAGGCTTGCGCGCCTTTTACATGGCACATCCTTGATCTAGGTAAAATGCCCATGTCAAGGCTCTTTACCCATGTGACAGCTGTGTCCAATCACAGATGATCACATGTAAACAAGGAGATGCCGTTTATCGGCTTTCCTCTCCTCACACTGACAGAGTTTGTGGCGAGGAGAGCATGTTAGCAGCATTTTCTTACACAGGAGACTTGCACAGACAATCAGGGCACTGATCATCGGTGCCCTAATTATCATTGCAGCCCCAACAGTGCCCATCAGTGCCATCCATCAGTACCCATCAGTGCTGCCTATCCATGTTGCCTCTCAGTGCCCATCAGTGCCACCTATCAGTGTCCATCAATGCCGCCCATCAATGCCCCCCTTCAGTATTCATCAGTGCCACCTATCAGTGCCCATCAATTCCACCTAACTGTGCTCTTCAGTGCTGCATATCAGTGCCGCCTATCAGTGCCCATCAGTGCTGCATATTAGTGCCCCTCAGCGCACATCAGTGAAGGAGATTGTCTGTCTTTTTTCATTATTTTTTTAGCAAAAAATAAAAAACTCAGCGGTGATTAAATACCACCAAAAGAAAGCTCTATCTATCTAAAAAAAATGTAAAAAGTTTAATTTGGGTACAACATTGCATAAAAAGCCCATTGTTATTCAAAGTGTAATATCGCTTAAAGCTGAAAATTGGCCTTGGCAGGAAGAGGGTGACAGTGCCATGTACTGAAGTTGTTAAATACCCCTCTGTGTCAGAAGACATGCCCAGCCTTGTTTCAGGTAGCTCAGGAAATCCTGGCTGAGATTCTTCGAGCCTTGAAACAGTCACAAACACAATGCCTCCTGGGCTTGGAAACGTAACCTCTTCAGATAGGTATGCTTTTATCTCCATCTTGCTTTAATGCATATAACCACTGTCTTGCTGCCCTCAAAGACTTGAGGAAGTCTAAAACAATGAAACCATACAAAAACACACAGAGGGCACACTGACCTAGCGCATTATCCTGAGACAAATAATTTATTGAATTAAAAACGTGGTGGACTTCCGGTTCCGGCGCCCATGTAGGAGGCAGCGCGGGACATCGGCTTCAGGACAAACCGGCCACATAGCCCGCATATTTGCCCATCTGAACCCGCTTTTGCTGCCATCTGCCAGCCAGTGACCCGGGACCCCGATCGCTATGGATCGATTCCTCCACCACGGCGGCGCCCCGCCGGCGGCCCAAATCAAGCCCGCGGCTTCAAACGCGGCCTACTCTGAGGAAGACATGGCGGACGCTGCCCCCCCTCAGGCGCCACTAACACAGCCACTCCAGACCACCACATCCATCCCCGAGGCTCAGATATCCTCCCTGGCACAGGCTGTGGCCACCCTGCTGTCCCCCACGATCCAGGACGCTGTGGACAAAGCCATCTCTGAGGGCATTGCCCAGATAAAGAAGGAGATAGGAGAACATGCACATCGGCTAACAGAAATAGAGCACAGAATGTCTGACCTGGAAGACGAGCTACAGGGATCCTTTGCGATGGACCAGCAGGCCAGGCAGACTCAGAGGTATCTCCTAGATAAAGTGGGCGATCTGGAGAACAGATCTAGGAGAAATAACCTCCGGATCATAGGACTACCAGAGACCTATGGAGCAGAAACTTTGTGTGAAATAGCCTCTGCGCGCCTTCCTGCGGCTCTGGGGATCCAGACGCCATGCTCTGTGGAACGCGCTCATTGCCTGGGGGCCCCTTCCAATGACAGACGCACCCCGCGATCGATCATCGTGCGGTACCTGAATTATATGGACCGGCAGAATATTCTAAAATCCTTCCGCAACTCCAAGGCCCTGCAAGTCGACGGCCATAAGCTGCTGATATTTGCAGATTACTCCCAGGAGGTTTCACACCGCAGGAAGGCCTTTCAACCGATTTGTCAGGCCCTGTTCCACAAATCCATAAAGTTTACACTGGCGTACCCAGCCATACTTCGCCTAGCGGACCTCTCCGGAGAACAGAAATCCTTCTCTGTACCTGACGAGGCCTACCACTTTCTGCAACGCCACTACAACCTCGCCCTGGACCCCCCGTCTACACCATCACCTCAACGCCCCCAGGGGGCTAGGGGACAGCAGAGCCCCAGAAAAGATCCAGCAAAGAAGCAACGGGTTTCTTACCGCCACAGACCACGCTGATGACCTACCTGATGCCGGACTGATAACTATCAACTATGCCTCAACGAACTCGTTCTGTGCATATCCTGTGCTTCCCTACGTCAGTACCCCAGACTGGTACTTGGTAACTATACGTGACTAATATGGTTACACACAACTGTCATTTTCTTTGTTCTTTTCCCAGTTACGTTAGGATGATTCATTGCCAACGCAGTATGCCTGTTATGGCTGTTTGACCCCTTACAGGTCTCTTTATTACATATATGTTCTTAGATGCCATTTTAGTACATCGGCCCGACCCGCCTGCGCGGGATCTACCGTGCACGCGGGTCGCTGCCATTCTGTAGCTTTCCCTCTCCAGTGCTGTGTGACCCTGTTACAACGTCGGGGACCTCCCGCGTTTGTTCTAAGCAGCATCCCTCAATTACTGCATACTGATCATCAGTGGCGGGGGCATACCACACTGGACCTGGTAACGCTGTCCGATGCGTGAGCGCATTTACATGAGGAAAAAAGTGAAGTTCTACATGTATATCTCATGTTCCTTACTGGTTTACCCTCTGGCCCACGTTGGGGCTACCCCTCTACCTTTACCTATTCCCTTGGCATCTACCTTCACCTATTGTCCGTTGTCCACCTTATTTGGCCAGTTAGGCAACCCACCACGAGGCATAACACTTGGGGCACTCCCACCAATAATCCCTAATCATCACGAGTTATCATTCCCGTGGGACCCTCCATGAGTGTCATATCTTGGAATGTTAAGGGACTTAGATCACCTAACAAAAGGATGGCAGTTCTCAGACACTTGAAGCGTTTGAAAGCTGACATTGCGATTTTACAGGAAACGCACTTGGAAGCAAAGGACTTCCATCGTATGCGCAAGTTGTGGGTGGGACAGGTTTTTGGCTCTCCGGCAGTGAAGGGCAAAGCAGGGGTCCTAATACTCGTTCACAAGAATTTACAGGCTACCATCAAACACACGGTATCTGACGCGGAGGGACGCATAGTGATACTACACTTAGACACGGCGCAACGGGAATGGGCAATAGCGGGTGTCTACGCTCCGAATACGCCCTCACCGTCGTTCTTTCAGTCATTGACCCAGACATTGGCTCCCTTCCTTCATCTACCGCTTTTAGTAGCGGGAGACTTCAACCAACTTATGGACCCGGCGGAGGACAGATCCCTCGCTGCGAGGGCCCTCCAGAACCCAAATTCACGTCACTCCTCGTTGCTGCGGGGATTTGCGGATAGCATACACCTCTCCGATGTGTGGCGATTACACAACCCTGAAGGCAGAGAATACTCCTTTTATTCTCACCCCCACCAGACGCTCTCCAGAATCGATTACATTTTTGCGAATCCTAATATACTTGCTTATGTGACATCTCCCCTCATACATGACATAGCGATATCTGATCACGCCCCAGTCTCAGTTGGCATTACCCTATATAACTCCACTCCTGCTGCGGAATGTTGGCTATTTCCCTCATATCTCGCTAAGGACCCGGGGGTCTCCTCCCTCATCAAAGCGGCCTGGACAGAATTTGTCGCACAAAACGAATCTCCCTCGATATCCCCCACCCTTCTTTGGGAGACAGGAAAAGCAGTCCTAAGAGGTCGTCTTATATCTTATGCCGCGGCATATAAGAAGACACTCTCCAAAACTTTTGAGACGGCCAGCTCTTCACTGAGAGCGGCCCAGGCTGCGCTTCACAGCCGCAACTCCCCTGAAAACATAGACCGCTGGCGGTCTGCTAAGGCAGTCTTTGATGAGTGGGCCGAGAAGAGGGAACAGCTATATAGATCCCACCAGGAATGGAAGTTCCACTGTTATGGAAACAAACCGGGAAAGCTCTTGGCCTCTCTGTGCCAAGGTCCCTTTACCCCTACTCAGGTGTCTGCTCTCAGAGACACTGACGGCCAACTAGTAAACGACCCAAAAGACATCAATAGGGTTTTTGCTCAATTCTATCAAAACTTATACAGCCATGAACCTATGGACGAGAGGATGGCCTCAGAATGGCTCTCCAGGGTCGGCCTCCCAACTCTAACTCCGGGCCAACTATCGCAGCTCAATGCCCCATTGACTTTGGAAGAATTGACCAAAACCATCAAATCACTAACACCGGGGAAATCACCGGGCCCCGACGGGTACACGCCAGACTTTTACAAGCTAGTGTAACGCTCTGGGGTTTGATTTTGTGAACTGGATTTGCAGCTGCAGAATTTCCACTCAGTAGTCGTGTAGAGATGTGTTGAATCACCTTATCCAACTCTCTTGACTCATCATGGTGGTTCAGCCTGCTTCAGTATGCACACACACAAACACTCAGAGATGATGTTGTTGGAGTGATAGAGGTCTATGCAATAGTAGTGAGGTGATATACTGAAGGGATAGGCTTGAGTAGTGATAGCAAATAATAATAAGCATTCAGGTAGTAATGTTGCAGGAGTGATAGCAGATGGTGATAGATAGTATGCAGGAGAGATAGCAATCATGTACAGGTAATAGGTGATAGGTGATAACAGATGAAGTGTACAGGATATGCTAAGCAAACACAAGGATATAGGTTACAGGTGGTAGTAGGTTCAAGAGCTAACACTCTAGGTAGCGATGCAGGTGATAGATGGTGAGAGCATGTATCTTAGAGCTTAGTAACAGTTCTTATAATGCAGAAAGATATAGCAAGTGGTTTGGTAGGAAGGGATCCCCTGCGGGGTACTTATCACAGGCTGGTGAGCGAGGGTAAGGATAAGGTAGCGAGGTAAAGGATCAGGTAGCGAGGTAAGGATCAAGTAGCGAGGCTCCGGTCAGTCCAGGTATAGGGAAGATAGCTGGAGGATACGGCAGCGTCAGTCAGGCTTGTATTATGAGCGGCGCCTAGTGATGACGTCATCAGTTGTTAAAGAGACATGCAGCTATATGCGTTCCATCTACCTGAATGGTGGAACGCAACCCGGAAGTAAGAGGCTAGAAGGTACTGAAAGTACCAGGATCTTACAGTACCCCCCCCCCCTAAGGCCGGCTCCAGAAGGCCTATAGCACTGGTCTCTCAGGGTATTTGGAGATAAATCTTCGTATAAGCCTGGATGCGTGAACGTCAGAAGCATCCAACCAGGTGTCGTCTTGGGGTCCATAGTTTTTCCATCTAATGAGATATTGGAGTTTTCCTCTGTGGATACGAGAATCCAAAATCTCCCTAATCTCAAATTCTTCTCCACCTTCAACTTGTACTGGAGGTGGAGGTAAGATGGTAGGTCTAATCCCTTGGTTGGGTATATGTGGCTTTAATAGTGATACGTGAAAAATGGGGTGTATTTTAAGATCCACCGGTAATGTGAGTCGAACCGCAGACGTTCCTATGAGTTTCTCGATTGGGAAAGGTCCCAAAAACAGAGGTCCAAGCTTTTTACTGGGGATTTTCAACCTCAAGTTTTTTGTAGATAGCCAGACAAGATCCCCAATAGTGTATTGAGGGGAAGATCTTCTACGAAGGTCGTAGTACCTTTTTTGTTGGCTATGAGCATGTGATATGGTGGTGTTAAGTAAATCCAGAGAGTCTTTTATTTGGGTGAGATAGTCAGAGGCTACTGGATTACTTGATGGGAGGATGCGTGGTGGAAGAAGTGTGGGATGAAACCCATAGTTTAGGTAGAACGGACTTTGCTTAGTAGTACTGTGGGTTGCATTATTAAAGCAAATTCTGACAAAGGGAGGAGGTCCACCCAATCATCCTGTAGGTATGAGGTGTAGCAACGTAAATATTGTTCAATACACTGGTTGACTCTTTCAGTTTGCCCATTAGTCTGTGGGTGATAAGGGGAAGTAAGCTTCCGCTCAATACGCAATATGCGACATAGAGCTTGCCAAAACTTAGAGATGAACTGTGATCCCCGGTCAGATAGGAGAGTCTTTGGAATTCCATGTAGTTTGAACACATGTTTCACCAGTAATTCCGCTGTTTCCTTAGATGAAGGTAGTCTGCGAATAGGAATGAAATGTGCCATCTTTGTCAGATGGTCCACTGACACTAAGATGGTAGTAAATCCTTTGGAAGGTGGTAACTCTACTATGAAGTCTAGAGACACAACTTCCCATGGAACTTTGGGTATTGGTAGACTGCAAAGTAGACCAAATGGTTTTGTAGTGTCAATTTTGGACCTTGCACAGATGTCACATGAGGAAACAAATTTCTGTACAGACGTCTTCATTCCAGGCCACCAAAATTGCCTGGTGAGTAAATTAAATGTCTTAGTCATACCCATATGTCCTGCCATAGGTACGTCATGTGATAGTTCTAAAATTTTAGTACGCATACCAGGAGGTATGTAGAGTTTGTTGTCAAAATAGAGGAAGCCTTCTGCATCAGCACTTAGTTGTGGTGGTGGTGAATCCAGTCCTAGGCTGTGCAGAATCTCTTCCTTTAAGGAACGAACAACACCAATAATACGATCATGGGGTATTATAGGAAGTGAAGGGATTTCAGCACAGTTATCTTCGGTTAACCGTGATAACGCATCCGCCTTCTTGTTTTTATCTGCAGGAGTGTAGGTCACTAAGAAATTGAATCTTAGGAAGAATAATGACCACCGTACCTGCCGATGGGAAAGGGTCTTGTTGATCTGAAGGTATTGGAGATTCTTATGATCTGTATATATGAGTATTGGCAACCGGGTACCTTCGAGTAAATGTCGCCAATTTTCAAGTGCCAGTTTCATGGCAAGCAGCTCCTTTTCACCCACTGGGTAGTTCACCTCTGGGCTACTTAGTGATTTAGAGAAAAAAGCAACTGGGTGAAGTGGAGAAGCGTTTGTTGGTCGTTGGGAAAGAACTGCTCCTACAGCCATATTTGACGCATCCACCTCTAGGATGTATTGGAGGGATGGGTCTGGATGGCGTAGTATGGGAGCAGAAGTGAAGCTTGATTTTAACAAGCGGAAAGCTTTATTTGCTTCTTCAGACCATTTGTATGTTTTTTACACACTTGTGAGTTGTGTGAGCGGTCTTACGATAGAAGAGAAGTTCTTGATGAACTTCCTATAGAAGTTTGAGAATCCGAGGAATCGTTGTAATGCCTTACGAGTTGTTGGTACAGGCCAATCCAGAATACACGATATCTTGCTCATATCCATCTTAATGCCATTCTTTGATATGATGTATCCTAGGAATAATACTTCTTCCTTATGGAATAGGCATTTCTTCAGCTTTACATATAAATTGTGTGCGAGTAATCTGGACAACACAAGTCGTACATGTCTTACATGTTCAGACAAGGATTGAGAGTAAATGAGTATATCATCCAGATATACCACAACACAAACATCGAGTAGGTCTCTGAAGATGTCATTTATGAAGCGTTGGAATGCTGCGGGAGCATTACACAATCCAAAGGGCATCACTAGATATTCAAATAGTCCGTATCTAGTTCTAAATGCCGTCTTCCACTCATCCCCATAACGGATGCGGATGAGATTGTAAGCCCCTTTTAGGTCCAACTTTGAAAAGTAAGTGGCTCCACGCACTTGTTCAATGAGTTCCGGAATGAGAGGTAGAGGATAGCGATCCTTTATAGTAATAGTATTTAACTGCCTATAGTCAATGATAGGCCTAAGACTTAGATCCTTATTGCGGACAAAGAAAAGTCCTGCAGCTGTGGAAGAAGTAGAGGGTCTAATAAACCCTTTCGCTAAATTCTCATCTAAGTATTCCTTAAGATGAGAAAGTTCATCCTGAGATAGAGGATAAACATGTCCGAAAGGTAGTTTACTGTTAGGGAGTAGATCGATACAACAATCATAGTCCCTATGGGGAGGCAATACTTGAGCATTTTTCTCAAGGAAGACTTCAGACAAGTCCTGATAGCATGGTGGTGGTGTGAATTCATCCGACACCATGGACAGGATTTTTTTATAAGATTGGAGGTTACACGTGGTCTCGCAATAGTGAGAGGGGAAAGTTAGGGTCCGTGTTTTCCAATCAATGTTTGGTTGATGTATATGCAACCAGAGAAGCCCAAAAATAATGGGAAAATGTGGTGAAGGTAATACATCAAAGGTGGTGGTCTCAACGTGAGACTTGTTAGTAGTAACAAGAAGTGCTTGTGTTTGATTGGTAATTGGACCAGAAGATAACGAAATACCGTTAATTAAACTGACAGAGACAGGGATACGTTTTGAAATAATAGGTATCTTATTCAAAGCAACAAAACTAGTGTCAATGTAGTTCCCACAAGATCCTGTGTCGATCATAGCCTTAGTAGTGATTCTATTTTGGTCCCACTGTAAGATCAAATGAATGAAAAGATAGGGATTAGAAAAAGAAGTCGGTTATCCCCCCAGTAATACATGTGAACACTTACCCTCTTTTTTGAGGACAAGGGGACAGACGCTTATCAGATGATTAGCGGATGCACAATACATGCAGAGATTTTGAGATTTTCTCCTGGCTCGTTCAACAGACGACAATGGTGGACGTATAATTCCTACCTCCATATGAGTAGGGTCGGAGGACGAAAATCGAGAAGGATTGGTTAATGGTACTCCCATTTTCTCAGCCTTCCTTTCTCGTAACCGTCTGTTGATATTGATGCTGAGTTGTATTAAGGCATCCAAAGTGCCAGGTAAATCCGCTCGGGCGAGCTCGTCTTTTACGGCTTCGGATAACCCGAGCCTGAACTGGGTTTGTAGAGATGCGTCATTCCACCCTGAATCTAGGGTCCATCTCTTGAACTCTGCTACGAAGTCTTCAACAGGTCTCCTTCCCTGTTTTAAAGCCCTCAATTGGGTGTCAGCAGTACTCTGCCTGTTTGGGTCTTCATACAGGCTAGAAAGTTCTGCTAAGAACGCATGATAGGAGTTGAGAAGAGGGTCGTTTTTCTCAAAGAAGGAGTCTGCCCAGGCCCGTGGATCACCTGACATATATGATATAGTGGTACAGACTTTAATTTGGTCTGTATTGTAAGTACAAGGTTTTAAATTAAAAAGCAATTGACATGCGTTTTTAAATTCACAAAATTTTTTCCGATCACCTGTAAACACTTGTGGAGGGTTTATTTTGGGCTCACGGGGTTGAGCAGCAGTGAGCTGTTATACACGGGCTACCTGCTGTCTCAAAGTCTGATTTTCTTTTTGCACTTCGGTAAGAGAAACAATTAATGCATCTACCTTTTGTGTTAGGTGCATCACATGAATGGCTAAATCTGCTGAATCCATTTTTTCTGGTTCGTGCAATCTGTAACGCTCTGGGGTTTGATTTTGTGAACTGGATTTGCAGCTGCAGAATTTCCACTCAGTAGTCGTGTAGAGATGTGTTGAATCACCTTATCCAACTCTCTTGACTCATCATGGTGGTTCAGCCTGCTTCAGTATGCACACACACAAACACTCAGAGATGATGTTGTTGGAGTGATAGAGGTCTATGCAATAGTAGTGAGGTGATATACTGAAGGGATAGGCTTGAGTAGTGATAGCAAATAATAATAAGCACTCAGGTAGTAATGTTGCAGGAGTGATAGCAGATGGTGATAGATAGTATGCAGGAGAGATAGCAATCATGTACAGGTAATAGGTGATAGGTGATAACAGATGAAGTGTACAGGATATGCTAAGCAAACACAAGGATATAGGTTACAGGTGGTAGTAGGTTCAAGAGCTAACACTCTAGGTAGCGATGCAGGTGATAGATGGTGAGAGCATGTATCTTAGAGCTTAGTAACAGTTCTTATTATGCAGAAAGATATAGCAAGTGGTTTGGTAGGAAGGGATCCCCTGCGGGGTACTTATCACAGGCTGGTGAGCGAGGGTAAGGATCAGGTAGCGAGGTAAAGGATCAGGTAGCGAGGTAAGGATCAAGTAGCGAGGCTCCGGTCAGTCCAGGTATAGGGAAGATAGCTGGAGGATACGGCAGCGTCAGTCAGGCTTGTATTATGAGCGGTTGCACAAACACCTTGTGAGTGCAGACCGTCGGTTGAAATAGCCGCTCAGAGCGGCGCCTAGTGATGACGTCATCAGTTGTTAAAGAGACATGCAGCTATATGCGTTTCATCTACCTGAATGGTGGAACGCAACCCGGAAGTAAGAGGCTAGAAGGTACTGAAAGTACCAGGATCTTACAGCTAGCAATGGACTCGGTAGCACCGACACTGCTGTCTGTCTTTAACCACATACTAGATGGACATCCCTACCACCCTACGGGCAGCCAAGCCCACATCAAATTGATATACAAAAAAGGTAAGGACCCACTAGACCCGGGCTCTTATAGGCCAATCTCACTACTTAATGTAGATTCCAAATTGTTATCCAAATTGATGGCGGACAGATTGGCATCCATAATGCCTACTCTCGTTCACCCCTCACAGGCGGGGTTCACGAAGGGTAGATCAGCGACCTCTAACATTAGGAAAGTACTTCTTGCATTGGAAAGGGCTAAATCAGACCCGGGCGCAGACACAGCGATCATAACTCTCGATGCCGAAAAGGCATTTGATAATGTAAATATCCAATGGTTGGATCGTGTGCTTCTCCAATTGGGCTTCTCCGGTAAATTTCTCCACCTGATCCGCACGATGTACACGTCCCCAGCAGCACAAGTGGTGATGGCGGGACATATGTCCCCATCCTTTCGCCTATTCAAAGGGACGAGGCAGGGGTGCCCGCTTTCCCCACTTTTGTTCAACTTGGCACTGGAACCGCTGTCCAGGGCCCTTCTGGCACACCCAGACTTGCATGGTATTGGGGTGGGCACCGAAGAGCTTCGCATTGCAATGTTTGCTGATGACGTCCTTATATTCACATTGGCACTGGGCCAAGATATACCCACAATACAATCTATATTTGTTGACTACCGTCTGTGCTCGGGCCTGCGCATTAATTTTACCAAGAGCGAAATCCTACCCCTCAACACAACACGCACCCCGTCGTGGGCAAACTCCTCGACTCTCCGTATAGCAACATCACACATAACTTACCTTGGGGTCAAAATAGGCCGTTTCCCCTCATCAATTTACCACCTAAATTTTACGCCGGTCCTCAATAAAATGATAGCTGAAATGAAAACATGGGCCAACTTACCGCTGTCCTTCTTCGGAAGATGTCATCTTTACAAAATGACCACCTTCCTGAAATTATTGTATCCGCTGCAAACCATTCCCTTGCTTTTAAAACACACTGATGTCACTAGACTACACAAAGCGCTTTCCACCTTCCTATGGAAGGGGAAGAGACCTCGCATCTCACTCATCAAACTACACCTACCGAAAAGAGAAGGGGGAGTGGATCTACCTAACACGAGATTGTACAACATAGTATGCCTCTTGAGGGGATGTCTAGATTGGCTCAGCCAGGATTCGCGATACACCAACTGGTCGCTGGAGACGCAGATGGTGGCCCCATGTGACCTCATAGCGCTGCTGCACTGTGGGACGGGGGATATCCCGCAACCCCTTCGCAATAATATCTTGATAAGAGACACAGTGGCGGCATGGCGAGAAGTGCGGAAGAAGCTGGGGACCCCCCAGCGGCTGTCAAGGTATCTACCCGTACACCGCTACCCTGGGTTCCCACAGGCGCAGCAGCACTCAATTTATGAAATGTGGTCATCTAAGGGGATCAAGCGGTTCCACCAACTATTTGATGTGCACACGGGCAGACCGTTGGCTTTCGCCAGCTTTGCGGAAACCTACGGCCTTCCTCCAGGTCATTACCTCTATTTTAGGCAATGTATAAGTTATGTATCAGACCTGTGTCATGCCCCCTCACAACGTTTTTGCTCAATCCTTTTGGACGCATGGATACAACAGGGTAAGCACAGGATATCACAGCTATACAAGCCTCTAAATCAGGAACTCTTGAAGGGGACTTCGGCTTCCATAGCCAAACCTTGGAACAAAGCACTTAACTCCCCTGACGCACATCGGAAGATCCTACAAGGCTACTCCACCACCCGTATGTATGTCTCCAATGAATTCTGGAGGGAACAACAATTTAAAATTTTACATGGAGCATACCTCCCGCACATTCGGTGGTCTACTGACGTCGCCCACCACTTTTGTACTTTATGCAAAGAACGTTTCCCTTCCCTTCTACACAAGTTATGGTCATGTACCCACATATCATCCTTCTGGGATAAAGTGATTAGATATGTTGCTAAACTGACGGGGGTACTACTCCCCCAGGATATATACCCTCTACTTTTCAACTGCTTGAACAAAAACTCTACCTCTTTGTCTCAGTCCAATTGGAAGCTTTTGTCCTCACACAAATCTTGGATAGTGACCTGTCTGATGTCGGCCCGCAGGCTGATACTTCGTCATTGGCTTTCGGACTCTGCCCCCACAATCTCAGAATTGTCCACTGCCATGTCCGCACTGAGAACCACGAAATCTGTGGGCCTCTCCATCGGCCCACGTCTGTCTCACGCAAAATTTGACAACAAATGGAACTGTCTATCCTCCACCTGCCCCATGAGAGCTGCAGGATACTCAGCTCCCGTCTCTGTTTGATCTAAGATCCCACCACTACTGACTCAGTGGCCTACAACGCACCGGTGACATGCACTCACCCCAACTGAGATCCCCCTATTTAGTATGAATAAGCCTTAGCCTCTTTCTACTGCCTCACTGTATGTATAAGTCTGTTTCGGTGACAACGGGCTCTTCTGAGCTTTCATGACTGGGCGGCTCGACTACGGTGGGCAGCCCAGTCCCAAACGACTAGCAACGGCAGATACGATATCCTACCAATACTTAATGTGATGCCTATCACCTACCCTCCCCTCCCTCTCCCTTGCCTCCCTCCCCTATGTCATTCCTTGACACCAGGCTGTACATTGTACGATCTTCTGTAAAGCCCTTAGGCTTTGCAGAAAATTGATCCTGCGATTCCACCCAAGAAATTCTTTGTGACCTGCATTGACACCTGGCAGAGCGCGTTGTCACCAGTATTATGCCGTTTGAAGTACTTTTGCTCCACTGCTCACAGTTTTGTTACTTGTAATGCTTTGAATTTCAATAAAATATTGTTTAAAAAAAAAAACGTGGTAAGTATTATACTCACAACGTTGCTATTGTTAAAAGCGCATCACAAATTCCAGCACAGTTCCATCCAAATTTCATCAACACGTACAATAGAAATTGAGCCGTGTGGATCTGAAGAAGAGGTAATCCTCGAAACGCGTCAGCCCATGGGGTCTTCAATTTCTATTGTACGTGTTGATGAAATTTGGATGGAACTATGCTGAAATTTGTGATGCACTTTTAACAATAGCAACTTTGTGTGTATAATACTTACCACATTTTTAATTAAATTCATGACAACAGAAATTGAGTTACGTGGCTCTGAGGAAGAGGTAATCCTCGAAACACGTCAGACCATAAGGTCTTCAATTTCTGTTGTACCGTGTTGATGAAATTTGGATGGAACTGTGCTGGAATTTGTAATGCACTTTTAACAATAGCAACTTTGTGAGTATAATACTTACCACATTTTTAATTCAATAAATGATATGTCTCAGGATAATGTACTAGGTTGGTGCGCCCTCTGTGTGTTTTTGTATGGTTTCTGGGATTCTTCGAGCATCATTGGAAGTACTGGCAGAGATTCTGCAAGTGCCATTAGAAGTACTGGAAAGTAGGGATGCACCGATACTAGTATCAGTATCAATACCATGTATTTTCCCAAGTACTTGTACTCGTGAAAATGCTCCCATTACTGAAGTCGATAATTTGCGGTGCGATTTGCATCAATACAAAAAATGGGAGCAAATTGCACTGCAAAGAACCGCATGCAATTTGAACAGGAATGCAGTGCGATCTCCTCCAGCCCTATGAGCACCTCCAGCGGCCGTGATTTTCTATCATCCTCGGGCTCAGGACACATTTGCAGATTTTGAATTTGAACAAATATGTACCTAATGTGAGTTCTAACATTTTTAATGAACAGCCCACTAGATTTTTAATGAACAGCCCTTTCTACACACACACACACACACACACGAACAGTGGAGGGAATCGCACCTCATTCCTTTTCAAATCGCATGCAATTCTTTGCAGTAGGATTTGCGCCATTGTGTATTGACACAAATTGCACCACAAAGTATCGGTACTCGGTAATGGCAAATACTTGACCGAAAGTATCAGTACTCGTCGGTGGCGGCTGCTGCATGATAATTTGGGGGCGGTGGGGCGGGAAATCCACCACCCCCCCCCCCCCCCAGCGGGACGGATGGACGGTCAGCCGGCATTCTTACCTCCTCTGGTCATGCATCTCCTCCCTCTTCCTAGCCAATGGCCAGTAAAATCACTTCTCTTTTTCAGCCAATCAGGAAAGGGGTCTCACGCCCCACTTCCTGATTGGCTGGGAGGAGAATCAGTGTGATAATAGTGAATATTAATTCGCTATTGTCATACAACTGGGTGGGCTCAGGGCGCAGTGCACTGCGCCCCGAGCCCACCCTTTTTTTAAGCCTATTAGAGCCTCTGGCTCTAATCAGGTGCTTAAAAAAAAAAAAAAAAACCCATTGGAATTCATGCATCCGGTGCCCTGCATGTAGATTAGGGGGCCGGATGCATGGATGGGGGGGGTGGCGCCCCTAATGGATGTGCCACCACTGGTACTCTTCCTCGCTGATAAAAAAAAGGTATTGGTGCAATCATACTGGAGAGGATACTAGAAGTCCTGGCAGGGATTCTGGAAGTCCTCTCAGGGCTTCTGCAAACAGTACTGGAAGTACTGGCAGAGATTTTGCGAGTGCTATTGGAAGTACTGACAAGGACACTGGAAGTCCTTGTAGGGATTCTACAAGCAGCATTGCAAATACTGGTAGGAATTCTGGAAGTCCTGGCAAAAATCCTTATGGACCTGAAAGTCCCAGGGTTCTGAAAGTCCTTTCAGGGATTCTGAAAACAGTACTGGAAGTACTGGCAGAGATTCTGCAAGTGCCATTGGAGGTACTGGAAAGAATACTGGAAGTCCTGGTAGGGATTCTACAAGCAACATTGCAAGTACTGGCAGGAATTCTGGAAGTCCTGGCAAAAATCCTTATGGACATGAAAGTCCCAGGGTTCTGGAAGTCCTTTCAGGGATTCTGCAAACAGTACTGGAAGTACTGGCACAGATTCTGCAAGTGCCATTTGAAGTACTGGAAAGGATACTGGAAGTCCTGGTAGGGATTCTACAAGCAGCATTGCAAATACTGGCAGGAATTCTGGAAGTCCTGCCAAAAATCCTTATGGACCTGAAAGTCGCAGGGTTCTAGAAATGCAGAGATTGGAGGTGCAGGAACGCATCCACGAATCGCAGACATAAGCGGTAAAACATGCTCCTTAGCTGCTTAGAGGAGTCACAAGACCCTTTGTACATTAAATACCCTGCAGCTATCTCCTTTTGTAAATGTGTAGGCCATAATAGCTCCTAACATAAAACGCAATGCTTCAAATAGCATCATTTTGGCTTTTAGGAGAATTTAACCTTTTTCTGATTTTTTTTTTTTTTTAGATAAACCTGTAAAAGAGTTTAGGCTTGCAGTCATTTGCAGGCTTTAGGACTCGGGCCAGTTGCTCTGCTGACGTCAGCATTACATTTCTGTTGAACAGGTACTGCTTCAATGCTTCCATTTTGTTTCTGCGGTGCATTAAGTACATGGAGTTCCCAAGATTCCATCCCAGCAGCTGCCCATTCCTTCGTTCAGAAGCTGTGCAAATATATAGGACACATCTTGAGGAGTCAGCTGCTGGAAAGAGACATCTGACCTAGTTTTCAGCTTTATTATACTAAATCCTCTTTCAGGAAACATTCCAGCTGTGAGATGAACAAAATCCTTAATATGGGAGCTGGATGGTGGTAAGTAAAGAACACATGGAGAATTAAGAATGTTGGCGAGAGTTTAAAGGTGGTGAACATTCTGAGCCCTGTGCATGATTATTAAAGGGCACCTGAGCATTTAAACAGCAGAGCACATACGTATCTGGTTATGTAACCCACTCACCCACTCCCCGCTAAGGTAAATCTAAGGACACAGAACCACAGAGCTCAGTGTTGCCTGGAGATGTAGCAAGAATCACAGAAACTGGTGTACAAATAAAATCTTAGTGCTTTATTTCAGCAAAGGTGACACATAAATGTAAAATGACATTCCGACTCTCAATAGCCCTTGAAGGGAAAATTAACTCTGGAAGTTGTTCATAAAAAGGCAGGCAGAGAGCAAAGTATTAGTCACCAGTATTGCCGGTGACGTCTCTGCCATTGAGGTTTTGCCCATTACTGACATTCCATGCATTACTCTGCCCTGTTTATGGGGGAGCTATGTTGGCAGAGACAGGGTTTTGCTTCCTCAGAGCCTTCAGCAAGGAGAACTGTGGGCTGAGCAATAGTAATTAAGTGTAGCACCCTCCTAGGTAGGTGCTAGTATGTAGGTAAACTATAGAATAAAAAGGCGAAAGGTTGATAAAAGCGCTACCTATGAATATATTTAACAAGGTGCTTAACCACTTGCCGTCTGCTCACTAGAGCTGTACTGCGGCAAAGTGGCTCTTGTAGGTCTGACGACGTAGACCTACGTCGGCAGACCCTCCCCCTTCTAGGCGGCGCGCGCGCGCCGCCGGAGGCTCGCTCCCGCTGCATTCAGTCACAGCGGGAGTCAGGCCAGGGGAGGAGCAGTGGCGATCGCCGCTGCTCTTCCCCGATCGTCGGGGAATCGAGTGTGGAGATCCGCCCGCTTGTGTAAACACAAGCGGGCGGATCTCCTAAGTGACAGGCAGGGTCAGATTGCAGGGTTCAGCATAGCTGAACCTGTGATCTGTCCCTGTGTTACTCAGTCACCTCCCCCCCCCCACACATGTCAGTAAGCACCAGGCATACATTAACCCCTCCCTCTCCAATAAAATTAACCCCTTCCCTGCCAGTGTCATTTTTACAGTAACAGTGCATATTTATAGCACTGATTACTGCAGTAATGTCACTGGTACCCCCAAAAGTGTCAAAAATGTCAGTCAGGGGTCAGATCTGTCCGCCGCAATGTCGCAGTCCCGCAAAAAAAATCGCAGATTGCCGCCATTACTCGTTAAAAAAAAAAACACCAAAAATGACATAAATCTTTCCCTTAGTTAGTAAACGCAATAACTTTTGCGCAAACCAATCAAAATACGCTTATTGCGATTTTTTTTTACGAAACATAGGTATCAGAAAACAAATTGGCCAAAAATTTAAGAAAATTTTGATTTTTACATTTTTTTGGGGGGGAATTTCATATAAAAAAATGTGAAAAATATTATTTTTTCAAAATTTACGCTTTTTTTTGTTTATAGCGCAAAAAGTAAAAATCGCACAGGTGATCAAATACCACCAAAAGAAAGCTCTATTTGTGGGAAAAAAAGGACGTCAATTTCATTTGGGTACGGCGTCGCACGACCGTGCAATTGTCAGTTAAATTCGCACAGTGCCGAATCACAAAAAGTGGCCCAGACGTAAGACAGCAAAATCCTCCGGTGGTAAAGTGGTTAATATAGATGGTATACCAAACAAATAGTGAAACTGAAATTAATATAAAGTGCACAGGTGCTAGTTTACCCCAATAATCTGGGGGTAAAACTCACAAATTCCCAATAACTGCTCTATATCAAACAGTGTACCATGAACAGAATGAGGTGCATTATGCAATAAATTAGGCAGGAAGTGAAAAAGTAGTGATACATTTATTATGAATAAAAAACAAACTATATGGTGCAAGTGTTCAAATTCCAATAAGATTATAGTGCACAAGTAAAAAATGCAAGAAAGTAAAGTTCATATCAATATTTATGTTTGCTTAAAACATTGAATAGTGACAAAATGAATAAAATTAAGAAAGGGTAAAAAGAATTCTTCCTAAAAGTGCTGTGTGCAATATTAGTGAAGAAATTCCAGTGAATATGTAAAAGAAGGGTGCATCCACCTGTGTAACCACCAGGTGTCGCACTTCTCATACAACCTGTTGCTGCGTAATGTAATGGTATAGAACAGGCTAGTTTACCGCGGTCCCCTCCAATCTGGATGAGCAAAGTTCAAACAATCTGTGTGCTCAAATAGAAGGGAAGTCCCATGGTGTAATATGCAAGGCAATCCGGCAACAGACAAAAATATCGACTCACGGTGTAGGCTGGTCAAGATCAGTGTGATAGCCAGGAAGCTTCCACAGCTCAGGCTCCGAGACCGGAAGTGGCGTTTGACGTTAGACTCCACCCTACGCGATTCGTCATAGGACGTCTGCTGGAGTGGCGTCAACTCTGCGTACTTCCGGCTATTAAATAGCCAGCCCGTGTCCTAGAAACCGCATGGCTTCACCCGCCACCATATTGGTGCTCAAACAGAGCCGGTCAGAGGCCATATTACTCCTCTCTGCAATGCCAACTCATATACGGACATGAAAGGGCGTCCAAAACAATAGTTTGCTCCATCTGCTTATCAGGGGAGCTTGATCAGTAGTTAGGCCTGTTACATGTGTCCATGTGTGATTCACTTGGTCTGAGGGAGTGTCCCCACTGTGTCCAATAGGGGAGCCTGTTGGACAGTGGAGGAAACCCAGCCAGTGACACACAGGCTTTGTGCACAACAGAAGAGAAGATCAGCACTAGCCACAGTAGTTAATGTAAACATTAGAACAGCAGCCCATGTAAACCAATGTAATTTATTGAGAAACTAAGTTAAAAGTTAGAATCCAAACCGGTATTTAGTTGCAATGAAGCCGCTGGTCGGTGAGGGGTAAACAGCACATGTCGCCTCTGGATGAGGTCCGCACTGTGGTGAGGGATGCCTTGGATGGTGAGGTGCTCAACCACCACACAGAAGGGGGAGGGAGGGGGGCACACCGAACCAGCAGGGAGGCACTGGAAGCTGCCTCCTGCTTCCCCATGCGATGCAGAGCCCAGCGGAGCGGAGCAGATGCATCCCACCGAAAGGACATCACTACCCGAAGTGACGTAACGGAGACCAGAGCCGGCTTGACACGCAAACAGTGCCCAGTTGCCATGACGACATGTTTCGCGGAAGTACAGCACACAACAGCTGACCATCCTTCTCCCTCAACTGGGGGCGATCGCAGGTGCCCGGCGGCCAGCACGGTCGCCGGCCCCATGCATCGGCATCCCCGCTGCCTAGGGCTACGTTGGTTTGCGCAGAAGAGGCTGCCTGCCACAGTAAATCTGTGGCGGGCAGTCTTAATGCGATTAAGGCAAACATACTCTGGTCTCAGTATTTTCCTAAATGTAGCCACAAGGATCTGGCTGTCCCTATTGTTAACTCCTGACACAGTTTTATATTTTCTTATTAAACCGCATAGCGCGAGCCATCTGTAAGATGCCGGGAATGGAGACAGCTGCTAGGAACTACTTTACCCCTGTGCGCATTCGTAAGAGTTACATCATCAGCAACCATCCCATGACCGAAGAGTAGAATCTGTATTAGGGAACAGCGGCTGTGGGGGACAGAGCAGTGAATGGAATCTGAGCCCATCATTGCTGGAAGTAGGTATTGTCTGAGGTAAGTACTTACTTGCACATTATGGTAACAGCCCACCCTGAAAATAGTTGCTGCTAAATGCAAACTCTACAAAGAAACAAGGTCTTTAATACACTAAAACTACTTAAAATAGTAAACAGTCAGGTATCTATATTTTATTTATATAGATGTAGCCGGGACCGGACTACCATATATATGCATATGTTTAGGTTTACCATTATTGTTGATGTTGTTAGAGTGCCCCTTTAAGACTACTTACAGAAGAGGATTGGCTTTCACAGGAAATGGACGAGCTGGATTGTGGGAGATATAGTTCAAGACTGGATGCAGACTGTTGTTTAGGTGGCTGAAGGAACTATACTCCCAGGGAGCCTTGGGAGAGTGAAGGGTTATGGGAAAGCCTATAAACCTATCTGCTACACAGTGTGTGCTCTCTCTTGCTTCCGGGACTCAGCGAGGACAGACCAGCCGGAGAGATGTGCCGGGACACTGTCAGTGATTGAGGCCTAGTACATGTGGCCTAGTGAGAGCGGAGCCCATCCTCAGCGGTGCAGATGCTGGTAACTGCCCAGCGGTAACAGATCCAGTGGAGCTGAACGGAGAGCGGGCAGACGCTGAGCTGACTGACCTGGACAGCCAAGCATCGATCACTCCCAGACGCAGAAGTGTGGGAGGGCGCATCCCCTGTGTCACAGGATCGTCACATGTGGACACTAACAAGTGGAAGAGTGCCTGGTGAAATCCTAATCGCAAGTATAATTCTCCTTCACACTGACTGCAGACAGCATTACACACATTACTACTCCCGGGAAGAGGATTGGCTTTCACAGGAAATGGACGAGCTGGATTGTGGGAGATATAGTTCAAGACTGGATGCAGACTTTTGTTTAGGTGGCTGAAGGAACTATACTCCCAGGGAGCCTTGGGAGAGTGAAGGATTATGGGAAAGCCTATAAACCTATCTGCTACACAGTGTGTGCTCTCTCTTGCTTCCGGGACTCAGCGAGGACAGACCAGCCGGAGAGATGTGCCGGGACACTGTCGGTGATTGAGACCTAGTACATGTGGCCTAGTGAGAGCGGAGCCCATCCTCAGCGGTGCGGATGCTGGTAACTGCCCAGCGGTAGCAGATCCAGTGGAGCTGAACGGAGAGCGGGCAGACGCTGAGCTGACTGACCTGGACAGCCAAGCATCGATCACTCCCAGACGCAGAAGTGTGGGAGGGCGCATCCCCTGTGTCACAGGATCGTCACATGTGGACACTAACAAGTGGAAGAGTGCCTGGTGAAATCCTAATCGCAAGTATAATTCTCCTTCACACTGACTGCAGACAGCATTACACACATTACTACTCCCGGGATTACAAATATCACATTGGACAGTGATAAGAGCTCCAACTGCCGGCGAAGACATAGCAAGGCATTGCTAGGAGAGGGGATTCAACACTTGTTTGCCTTAAATGGGACCAGTTACCTTAATTTGAATCACTACCAGTTAGAACCAATTATAGCTGGGATTGATCTCAGAGGCCTTTTTATTTAAGCTATGGTTATTTTATATTGCAATAGTACTGTAAGGCATTGCTGATATTTGGTTTCATTATCAACACTGTTTGCTATTTCTTGCTGATCATTCATATCCATATTTTGTCAGTCCGTTGAACCTCACTGAGTTTGGTGGGGTTTGGCTGACTGATATATTCTTTTAATATCAAGATTATAACTGTTCCAGTGAGTTATATTTGTTTATCCGCTCAAGTAAAATAACAAAACAGTACTCCCATTGTGTCAGTGTGTCTGGAGAATATATTTGCCATGTCAGAACCTAAAGTGTCCAGTGGGTTGGAAGGTTCTCAGGGTCAGATGAGTGCAGAGGAACACCCACTAACCAGCAGCCCTCATGGGGGCAGTGTTACATATATATATATATACATATATATATTTTATTATAGTCAGGTCTAAAACAAAACACATGAAAAAAAAAAAAAAATCTTTTTATTCAAGTACAAATAAAATACTACAAATTAAAGTGTAAGTTCAGGCACAAACTAACTCTAAACCTACTCTCTGCCACATTCTAAACCTAATCTATTAAACCCTAAAAAGCAAAAAACGTACCTATTCTGTAGCCAATCCAATGCGGTTTCCAGCGGTGGAAGCTGTGTGCAGGAGAGGACCGACAACGACTGTGAAATGCCTGGAAAGTGACGTCACCCATAGACTTACTATGGGGCTTCTGTTTTCGGTTGCCTCTCCTGCATCTGCCTCCACACTGAAGCCACCGCTGACAGCTGATGCTGGGACCTGACTGGACTGGATCGACTGCAGAATAGGTAAGTATAGCGATTTTTGCTTTACAGGGTTAGATAGATTTGGTTTAGAATGTGCCAGAGGGCAGGTTTAGCGTTTGTTAGGTTTCGCCTGAACTTCCATTTTAATATTCTCTATTTTTTTTTTCAGCCTGCATGTAGAGCTCTCACACTTTCACATGTGTTATTGGCGGTATCTGTTTTGCGCAAAAACACTTGTTTACATAACTCAATAGCTCAAGCTACAATTTACACATACATCTAAATGAGAGCAGGGACTCCTTCCTTCGTATTATGCTGCTTTCCTATAGCTGCTGCAACCCACATTTTAGAGAGAGTGGTATTCTGAATGTAAGAATGCTTCACTGTAATTTTTCTTTAGAAAACCCACATTTTTCTATTACATCAATGTCTTTTGTCCACCCTGTTTTAAATGTTTATTTGAAAAACTAAGACCCGTAAAATGTAAGTTTACCAAATTATTAACCTAAAACTATTATAGTTTCCCTTTAAGTTCTCTTTCACATGTATTTCCAATAAATAAACAAAAATAATATTTAAAAGGCTACTGTTCCTGTTAGTCTTTGTTGCGATTAAGGACTACTGACAGCCTAAGGCGCATAAGCAGTTTGTGCTTCCTGTGCTAGGAAAATGTGCTAGCATTGCAGGGGGTGAGTTGTCTCCATCACTTGCCTGCATGGAGGTCTGATTTTCAGTGACAGCCTCTGGTTCTGAAAGTTTTGCTATTAAATCCCTCTGCCCCTCCCAGTTGGATTAAACAGGTTTCAAACAGAAAATGCAAAATATGTTTTGGAGAAAAACTATAATGATTTGAGTTTTTTTTATTTTAGGTTTATAGGTTTTAACCTCTTCTGGACTGCAATATGTATATTACACTCATAAATGATCTACCTTTGACAGCTAGTACAGCAACCAATAACCACTTTGTTGTTCCCTACTAAGGATTGGGAACCAACCAGAGTGGCAGGGCTGATCCGCACTCTGTGTGTCAACAGACACATAGCACAGCTCAAAAGCGAGCATGCATGAGTTCCCCCATAGTAGGAGGCTAGCTTAGTGGGCACTCAGCAAGGAGGAAAAGCCAGGAGCACTGGTGAGAGACCCGAAATAGAAGGATCAGGGCTGGTCTTTGCAATACCATTGCACAGAGCAGGTAAGTATGAAATGTTTTATTATTAAAAAATATGAGTTCAATTCAATCACTTGAAGCCTTCATTGAGAAAAAAGTCTCAGCTTAAAAGGCCACTGTAATGTGTGGATGGTAGTGTGCGTCTGTTTAATACTGTAATTGTCCAATACAATCAGAGTATAAAAATGAATTCATTTTTTTTAAAACATACAAAAAAAATCAAACCCAGGTTTCCCATATACCTGTACACAAATGTTCTGTTTTTTTTTTGTTTTTTTCAGAATCCAAATCTTCTGTCCTGGGTCTTAAAGCTTTGTGTGGGATAAAGCTTCTATTTGTAAGCTGCTCTGTAGATTTTATGTGGAACACAGGACAGTGACCCAGCAATGGAATTATAATGAACAGTCTCTTGTCTACAATATGGGGCAAAATGTGCTCCTTCCCACAGGTCTGTGCAGAGGGTGAGGGTATATGAGGCACTGGCTGCAGGATTATGGATGGTGTGTATGTGTCTCCTAGGTTTCTCAAATAGACATGGTGAGGGGCACCAGGGTTTATGGCTGATATGGAGAAAACAAAAAACGCTTAATAAACAAGCAAAAAGTTGGGGGAGCAAACCCTGAACATGTATTTCTAAAGCTGGTGCAGCTATGAACCAAGTGACATGCATATTAAAAAAGAATAGCGCACACATGCAAAAGAAATGACTATCAAATATGAAGACAATCCATAAATAAACCCCCCCCCCCACACACACACACACCTGTACTCTATCAGTGTCCACTATCAAGTAGATATAGGAGGAGTCCCTTGTAGTGCATTAGCACATCTCTCCCAGCAAGGAGTGTTGTCTCCAAGGGTTAGAGAGGCTGGATTCATCCTTTTTTATGGATAGTGTAGGACCCACTGACAATGGGGTACTTTGACGTAGTGGTGGGCTTGAGCACGATATGGCCATATGGTGGGACCAAATCCCCATTTTTATTTATGGATTGTCTTCATATTTGATAGTCATTTCTTTTGCATGTGTGCGGTATTCTTAAACGCTTGCCTATGGGGGTCAATTTTGACATTTTTCACATACATGGTAAAATCTGCTTTTTTTTGTACCTAAAATTGTCTATAGGTAAAAGCCTTTACAAGTTATCAGTTTAGAGATTAACTTGACCTCTGGTGCTGGAAATATTGCTCTGACCCAAATATAACATTCCAGCTCCACATGTGTGTCTGCATTTGGTGCGAGCATGGAGGGGGGGGGGGGTGCTTTTACCTTTGCTTTTACCTTTTCTTTTATTATTTATATTTATTTATTCATTGAATATTATTGCTATCACAAGGGGTGAATAAGCTTTGGACTCTAGTATGGTCCCTCAGACTGCCTCATAGCACCCTATGCTTACATGCAATCTCTTCACTTCCACAGGTCTTTCTGCACACACTCCTTATACTCAGGTCCTCAGACTGGGGGCCTTTGTCTGCTCCCTCACAGACTACACCTGTTTTGTGCCAACCTGCACCTTCCTGACTTCCCCTTGGAGCCTCATGGACTCCTCATGAGGGTGGAACACCAAACTACTGTCAGGTCCTATATTACCGATGTGTAAACACCTCCCCATGCAGTCTGCTGGTCTACAGCAAGACCTGGACACTGGGGTGGAGGCTTCCTACCTCCGGAAGCTCTTCAAAGCCTTTAGACCTCAGACCCTAATGTTGGAATTACGAAATGTGAAGTAAGATGAAAAAACAACTTTCTTCACTCAGAATTAACATTCTGGAGCCCCTCTCTCTGCAACCATGGGAACCCTGGGTAACTTTTGCCTATTTTTCCACAGAATGTGTGCTCGGGCAAAGCTGCACTCTAGAGTCGCCGCTCCTGCTTTAGAAGGTGACCACCAAACCTATTAATATTCAAGCGTGCATCAGATGAGCACTGTGACTGGCTGATATTCAAGTGTAGGAAACAAATCAACTCTTTTTATGGACATTTCTTTTTTCCGAAGCTTTAGGGCCCATTCACACCACTGCATTGCAGTATCAAATCAACCTAAATGACACTCCAACACACCGAGGCAGCACAGTGCACGCACTTGCGGTTTAGCGCACCGCAATGTTCAGATGTAAATCATCTGTGTGTTGTGTTGCTGTCCATTTAAAATGAACAGGCTTCTTTTACACAAGTTAACATGCCAAATACTGCACAGTGGTAAAGCAATTTGTCTGAATGGTACTTAAAGGTATTCTGAACCAGTCTGCATTTTTTTCAATCCATCGTTAACTGTTCTACTGACAATCCAGCATTATACTGAGTGACGGGTATGCTCCAGTAGCAAACAAATAATGAGGTATGGCTCATCTATGAAAAAAATTCAGTTTAGCTGGGGATGAGCCTGGGAAGGATCTTCTGGAGACCTGGCACTGACAGAGTTAACCATGTCTGCAGGACGTCTTTAAAGCCTGCTACTGCAATGCACAGCACACTGATATTAGCCTATAATAGTACTGCATTGCTTGCTTCACAAGCTGCCTTCTGTAGCATCACTGCAGTCTTCTGCCTTACACCAACTTAGGCTGATGATGTTACCGCACTTTAATAAAGCTCAACATATACACGGTCATTTATAATGCATGTACAGCTGTAACCTTTCAGTACGGAGATGTCAGGTGATCCATTGGTTTACCTATAATATTTTGCAACTGTATTACCATCATGTATTTACATCTGTGTTTTCTTCATAATACATCCATGCAAGTGTTTCTTTGGATTTGGAATTCTGTTCATTAATCTATTCACAAATCTCTCTGCCTTCTTACACATAGAGGCATAATGTTTAATGCCAACACTTTCTAGGCAAGGCACATCTTTGTAACTAATTTATTTATTATAAGTATTTACTGTTTACAGCATTGTCAATTTACACAACACTTTACATTCTGCCCAATCACATCAGTCCCTGCCCTCAGGGAGCTTACAATCTACGGTTCCTACCACACATTGAAAAAGTATTCACACCCCTTGTAATTTTCCACATTTATTCATGTTCTTGGTGTTGAGTTGTTCACTTTAAGGTCAACACAGAGGACAAGGGGGCACTCTTTACATCTAGAGGAAAACAGATTTCGTCTCTAAATATGGAAAGGTTTCCTCACCGTAAGAGCTGTGAAAATGTGAAATAGACTCCCTCCAGAGGTGGTTCTGGCTAGCTCACTAGATTGCTTTAAAAAGGCCTGTACTTAAAGTGGAGTTCCGGCCTATTTTGCAACTTTAGTGATTCTTGGAGTGCTCGCTATGCTGATCAACAATTGGGCATTTTCAATTTTTTTCAGGGGTCCCTTACCTTATTTTCAGGGCATTTTTGATTGTACTTCCTCCTTCTCCCCCCTCTGTAGCCGCGGCCACCGACATCACTTCCACCTTTGCATTGCATCCTGGGAGCTGTTTGTCATCACTCCCAGGAGGCTGGAATCAGGAAGAACTCCCAGAACACTCCCTGGAATCAGGAAGAAGGACACAGCAGATTACACTGCGGTTTCAGATGCCCACATCCAAGATGGCCGCGCTCAGACAGCGTTTTTAAAAGTAAGATTTTGACTAAAATCCAATACTATACACTTTGTAAGTATGAGAATAGCGGTTCTGTAAAGGGCGATGGATTAGTATTATAGGGGTATTTTTAGTTAAAAAAGGTATTTGAGGCCAGAACTCTGCTTTAATATAAGTGGGTACTAATAATTTATAGGTAAAGTTGATCCAGGGAATATCTGATTGCCTCTCAGGGGATCAGGAAGGAATATTTATTTTCCCCTGCTGTAGAAAATTGGATCATGCTTTGCTGGGGTTTTTTCACCTTCCTCTGGATCAACTGTGGGTATCGGATTGTGTATATGGGATTGTATGGTTGGGTTTTCATTACTGTTTTTTTTTTTTAATTGGTTGAGCCAGATGGACTTTTTTCAACCTGACTAACTATGTAACTATGTTACTGTCACGTACCTGATCCAAAGCCAGAGTGTAGAGAGGGCTCCCCTTGCGGCTAGGTGCAGAACACCCCTGGAGGTAAGACAGGGAGTGCTGTGCCCGAAGTAGCACGGGTTGCCGGCTGGGATGACCAGATGGTGGCTGCGGCCAATGGGTAATAGGTCCAAGGCGGATCTGGAACACTTGACAAGCCAGACAGGTGTGCTGCAGGAACAAGGTAAGCTGGATAGCCCACAGGAGACTGGTAATGCGGAGTCAATAGCCAAGCCGGGTCAGACACTGGAGAAAACAGAGGAGAGTCCAGGGACAAGCCAAAAGGTCAGGAGCCAGAGGTATCAAGAGAAGTCGGTGGTCAAGCAATCCGGGTCGGCAACAGGAAATCCAAGATAAACAGGCAAAACAAGGCACAAGGGACACGGGGAGCTGAAGATCATCCAGCAACTAGTGGCTGTCATTGCTGAGTTTAAATAGGCCGCTTGGCGCCAAGCGCCGTCACGTCCTGCGTGCGCGTGTGCGCATTGGCGCACGCACGTTCCTAGTTGATCTTGCCCGGAGTTGGCCGCGCATGCGTATTCGCGCCAATGCGCGAATGCGCTGATTAGCCAAACTGTTGGAGTTTACCTGACAGTTACAACCAAAAACGTAAATGTATTTTATTGGGATTTTATGTGATAGACCAGTGATGGCGAACCTTTTTGAGCCTGAGTGCCCAAACTTCATCACAAAACCAACTTATTTTTTTCAAAGTGCCAACACGGCAATAAAACTGCAAACACCCAGGTGAGGATCACACACTCCAAGAGGGATTGTAGTGAATTAAGCACTCACCCAGCTCCGGCGTTCAGTGTCGGTATGCCTGGCAGCAGCTTCTCCTTTTGCTGGTGCCTTTGATCACCCTCCTCACTCTTGATGGTGTCCTCTCAGCACCATCCTCTTGCTCCTCTCTGGCTGGTTCAACTCCAGGGGTTGTTGTGGCTTGGGTTCTCTCTCCCTCCTGCACCACCTCAGCCTCCTCTCACTCTTGTCTCCACATTCCTCTCACCCTTGCTCTCCCTTCTCTCTCAGCCCTTTTTTTTTTTCCCGGGCTCCAGGCTGTCCCTCCTCTTATTTTCTCAGGGCATGCTGGGGCTGTAGTTTTTCTTTAATTGATTAAAAAGGAGCCATAGTCTTCCGGGACTACATGTTTCATGGTGCATTTGTCCTGGCTCCTCATTGGTCCCTTGCTTCAGCCAATGGGGAGGCAGGAGGAATCAGAGTGGGCGGTAATCCCTGCAAGCACCACTTTGTCCCCATTCCACGCTGCTTGACAGAAGAAGGGGACGAGCGGGGAAAATACACTGACAGCCCAAGCTTGCGTCTCCCCTTGTCACAGTGCAGGCAGTGGCGATGGCTCTCGCTTGCCCACAGATAGAGCTCTGCATGCCAGCTGTGGCACGCGTGCCATAGGTTTCGCCATCACTGTGATAGACCAACACAAAATGTGGCACATAATTGTGAAGTAGAAGGGAAATGATAAATGGTTTTGAAAATCTTTTATAAATATATATCTGAAAAGTGTGGCAAGCATTTGTATTTAACCCCCAGATAATACTTAGTAGGACCACCTTTCACTGCAATTACAGCTGCAAGTCCTTTTGGGGATGTCTCTACCAGCTTTGCACACCTAGAGAGTGAAATTTTTGCCCATTCTAGTTTGCAAAATACCTCAAGCTCTCTCAGAATGGATGGAGAGCATCTGTGAACAACTATTTTTAAGTATTGCCACAGGTTGTCAATTACATTTAGGTCTGGATTTTGACTGGACCTTTCTAACACATGAATATGCTTTGATCTAAACAATTTTAGCTCTGGCTGTATGTGTAAGGTCGTTGTCCTGCTGGAAAGTGAACCTCCGCCCGGTTTGTTGTAACATGACAAAATTTGAAAAATTTCAAGGAGTATGAATACTTTTCAAGGTACTGTACATGCACATACATACTAGGGTCAATTTGGACTGGAGCTAATTAGCCTACCATCATGACTTTGGAGTGTGGGAGGAAACCAAGTACCCAGAGGAAACCCACGCAAGCCCAGGGAGAACACGCAACTTCATATTGTCCTGACTGGGATTTCAACCAGGTAACCCAGTGTTGCAAGGCTGAAATGCTAGTCACGAAGCATACTAACATATTAGCTAACATACTAACATAATTTAAAGTTGAATTCCACGTATGGCAATTTTTACATAGTTACATTGTTCCAACTTGGACCAATGTGAGTATGTATTTGTCATACTGTACCTGGGAGATTCCCTTGAAATCTGGAATTCACTGTAGTAAGCAACACTACTCCAGGGATCTCCACTAGCTTCTGTTTTTGTGCCAAGCGGCTGCTCTGCTGCATTGTGAACATAGGAGGTGGCTTGATCAGCATGGTCACCATGCAGGGAACACTATGCATTTTCTTGATGAATGCAAAGCCTTTACTGATTGGATGAGGTGGAAAAGGGGGGCGGCAATGCCACTAGCTCTACCTCATTCAACCAGAGAATACTTTGTGTCCAATTAAATTAGTAGTTAGACGCTCTTGCAGGTTTATCCTTGACTCTGATGTCATATCGCACAAAATAATCTCACTGAATAATGGTAAGTGTTTGAATGGGCAGAACAGGGAGATTCTTGAGATATATAAGTATTTGAGATATATAAGAAGCCAGGGGCTTG
The DNA here is from genome assembly GCF_965119305.1 of Pelophylax lessonae. Lineage (NCBI taxonomy): Eukaryota > Metazoa > Chordata > Amphibia > Anura > Ranidae > Pelophylax > Pelophylax lessonae. Next base: position 177,839,159 of record NC_138779.1, read on the forward strand.
TAGGCTGGAGGGAGGCCAGGTGGTAGCACCCCCAGGGGAAGAAACGACACACATAGTGGTTGGAGTATCGTCAAGAACGTTCCAACATACAGTAACATGGTCTGTGCAGCGATAGACAGCACCTGGCACAGGAGGCGCCTGGTAGGCAGTAAGCAGCGAAGGACTAGTAGCAGGAAGGGTTCCCACAGCAGCACTAGCGAGCAGTCCCTATGCTGTCCCTCTTCCTCTGGATCCTCTCTCTACACTAGGCACACTCTCCCTGCCCAGCAGGTTCCTGTCCCTGGCCTAGCCCCGCACAGAATGCATGCTAGCTGAGTGAGAGAGTGCATTGCTCTCACTAAAGATGGCCGCTCGACCAACAACAGCATGCAGAAGCCTAAGTGGAATGTGCATTCCTCCTGTCCTCCACTCTCCCTGCCAGGTTACGACAGCGCCACCTGTGTTTATGGAGGTCAACCTACACCTGCCTATAGGCTGACTCAGTTAACAAAATATAAGCTCCTCTTATAACCTGTTGTCGGCACCATAGAGACCACACACCCCAACTCTGATTATTTAACACAGCCACACGTGGGTGGGTTTAGAATCTACTCCTTCACGTTGTATGCTAAAACAGACATGTCTCAATCTCCTGTTTCACTCAGTCCGGCCCAAAGTACACACATTAGTTTTAACCTACTCCGTGTTGCCAAACAACCCCGAAAGTACAATTAAATCCTCCCCTATACAAACCTTTGCGACTTCTATCTATTCCTAAATGTAACAACAGCTATTCGGATCCCGGTTTACCGTCCAATCACAGAATGTACAAATGTCTCTACCGAAAACCCAAATTCCAGCTCAGAAAGTAATATCTCCACAAATAAACCGCAAATTAGCACAAAACTAAAATGATTCTACCTGAAAAACTGAATCTGGTGCAAAAAAAAAAAAACAGATTAGTTACACTCAACACTGAATTCCACCGTCAAAAACAAATGAGTTATATAAAACAAACAAAAAACTGAAAACGCTATACAAAAACAAAAATATCTACACCAGACAAACAAAAATTAAACACAAAAACAGATAGGTTTCACTAAACACTGAAATTCAATTCAATTTCTGATCTTTTTTTTGGAAGAAGATCAAGATTCACAGAGGGACACATAGGAACATATGATGAAGAGGAGGGACTGTTATGGAAATTTTAATAGGGCTACTGTGGACATTTTTCAGGATGTGTTTCATTTAGATTGTTAATATGGCTCCTGTTGTCGGTATGGGAAAACCGGCATTGAGGAAAGACTACTGGCAGTGAAAACCTTCCCTTAGATGTGTAGACGCATTTGCTCTACATAGACATCCCTGCCGGCAAACACTCCATGCGCGGGTCTGTTTGCCGGTAGAGATCTATGTGTATTGTGATGTGGAGTCAATATCGTTTTAAACTCTATCTGCCTTTATGAAGGGATGCACGCTTATGTCTTTCTACTATGCCTGATCACCATAGTGGAAAAAGTATGGCTCTTTCCCTGCAGATAGCCGCATATCTATGGGAACAGTAGTATAATACTATTAGGCATTGCCCTCTGAGCTTTTCTGAATGAGATTCACGACAGTAGTAGTGGCGGGAATACATGCACGAGTTTGAGCAGAGCAGCATTCACGGTTCTACACGCTGGTTTCATTGTGTAGTGTTAGGCATGAAGCCATGCAATCTGTTCTGCTCATTCACAATCATGTACTCCCCCCTTCTATTGTATTTTTGAATTTATACAAGTGTTTCATCGGCTGATTCTATGTGAGTAACTTGTATCATGTGACTGTACATTTGGAACTGATTGGCTGATGTTGTATAGCCATCACTTCCTGTTGAATGTCCCTTTTGCTCTCATAAATAAACGGAGCTCCCTGCCTTAGGCAGGACATTCTTGTGAGCATCTAACATGATAGTAGCCTTTGTGTCTGTATTACTGGGTACTGCTGAGCGCCCTCAATTACCTTATACAAAAGAGCTGAGAACTGTGCTTTTTAGCACAACGGGATTGATTGCACTTGACGTATATTAATATCCAAAAGTGCACTTATTAGCGTAACAGAGTTATTTGTGCATTAAGCGTACGTTAATTTCCAAGACACTGAGAGTAGGAGTGGCCAGGGTTCGGTCCAAACCTAGAAGTTAGCTGTCATTGCTTGGCCAATGAACTTGTGGAGGGAGATTACCCTCTTTGCAGCTGCATGTATACAAAGGGGTAGGGTTGCTCATTGGCATGTGGCCATATTAGTTTAATGACATTGATAAAATATGGCCATGTGCCCATACGAGGCCAATGATGTCACAAGCCTCCCTGCCCCTTTGAGTATGTCAGCTGCGGAGAGGGGAATCTCCCTCCCGAACTTATTGGCCCAGCAATGATGGCTAACTTCCAAGATCAGATGAACTTGGGGTCACACCAAATAGGAAAATACATATTCTACGCTATGGACCACTAGGTGGAATAAATGAAAAATAAGCTGCTGCCCCCACCAAGACTACTGCAAGCAAAGTCAGGAATGTGAAAAGTTATGTGGAAGTGGGTGTGGCACTGCTTGTTAGTTAATTAGGGTCAGTGTAATGATTAAAATTGCAAAAATTTTGCAAAAGCGCAGCCTATTATGTGCCTACTCCATACATAGTGTATGTGTGCAAAAAGTATAATAAAGTGACATGTGCCATGTTAAATAAAGTGACACATTATAAAGTGACAGAATATAATGTAACAGTATAGATATATATAGTGGCTGTATACATATATCCAGGGCTCTTCTCCCTTTTGCTCCTTTGCTTTACTCCTCTAAGACTCTCACATGTGGAGATAATAACAGCAGGCATGCCCCAAAGTGTGATATCGCTTTAAAACTTTGTTTTTTTTTTTAAACTCATATATTACACTTACATTTTGAGAAAAAACTTTCAGCATTTAAAATCAGGAAGTCCGGGAGAGTGTCTGCGCTCCACGATTTCCACGACTTCGAACCGGAAGTTATACAATGATGCTGAGGCTCCTCCCTACGCGTTTCATCACTCTGACATCATCGGGAGTGCCTCCATCTTGCCACACTCCCAGGATATTAAACATAGCGGTATCCTAGAAACCCGAGGACATGTGACTGGCGGCCATATTTACTAGATTTCCAACCGTATATTCCTGTAACTAGGTAACTGAAATCACATGGTATTCAGATCACATGACTGGTGGTCATGTTTTAGTAATGCTCCGATGTTATTATACCAGAACCCTAGACAAATACCTACAGCCATTGGTTCCAGAGGAAAGATCATATCTGAAAGATAGCAAACAGTTTATATTGAAACTAAGAAATATACAGGAAATAGAAAATGAATTTCTGGTCACTATAGATGTGAACTCATTGTACACAAATATAGTACAGAAGGATGGCATGAATAGTGTGGAATGGGCTTTACAAGAACATACGGATTTGAAACTAAAACAACTGAAGTTCCTACTGGAGGGACTGCAGATGGAAAAGGATAGCAATTACTTTTGGTATAAAGAACAGTATTATGTCCAAACTAAAGAGGTAGCCATTGGAGAAAAATTTGCCCCGAGCGGAGCCAACATATTTATGAATAAGTGGGAAGAGAAACAAATATATAGTGTGGAAAGACCTAATGTGAAATATTACCAAAGGTATATCGACAATATGATAATGATATGGAAATTCACAGAAGAAGGGTCACAAGAATTTTTTGAGGAGATCAACTGAAATGCTTATGGAATCTCCTTCACAGGTAGTTGGAATTCTTATAGCATAGATTACCTTGATTTGTACATTTACAAAGAGAACTGCAAACTGGAAATGAGAACATTCTTCAAACACACAAAACAAAAATGGCTATATCCCCACAGTAAGCTGCCACCATCCGAAATGGACTAAGAATGTACCAAAAGGGCAACTAATGAGGATACGTAGGAATTGCAGTGATGAAAAGGACTTTGAGTTTCAATCGGGTGTCTTAATAGAAAGATTCATAGAGAAAGGATTTAAGAGGAAAGAACTAAACCATTTGAAAAAAAAGATAAAGGACATAAATAGAGATGCCCTCCTTGGAAACAGAAAGAGGGACACCTATACAAGGGATATGGAAATGGCTTTCCTTACAGGGTTCAATAGACAATACAAAAAAATAGAAAAAAATGTGAAAAAACACTGACCCATTCTAAAGTGGAACAAAAACGGGAAAATACTACCACAAAGACCAAGGTTCATATTCAGGAGAGCCCCAGCACTCAGAAACCGATTTGTACAAAATTTTCTGAACCCTACCAAAACCATCAGCCTCTTTCCTAATCATAAAGGTTTCTTCAGATGTCAAAGATGTCTTCCAGAGGGTTAGCAAAAAACAAAATTAGAAAAAAAGAATATTTAAATCAATGGCAACAGGCAGAGAATATAAAATTAATGAGATGATTACATGTCATTATCATTGAGTGCAAATGTCAGCTCCAATATGTGGGCAGAACAACTTGGCTGGTATATGTCAGAATTAATGATGAGCTGGAAGTTCGCCCGCTGATGAGCGCCCCATAATGCACTGTGCGATTGCAGTGCATTAAGTGCTTGTGGTTGTCCAAGACATGCCCATGACCTGTATGCTTCGGCCAATCACAGTACAATGTCCTTTCAGAGCCATGATTGGCCAAAAGCAGGGTGTGACTGTGGCCACTTCGGGCAGTCGTACAATGCCAGTGCTCGGCTGGCTGACATTCAATGGGAATTCAACCTGCCCATCAACCGCTTCATTTGTGACATGCCCACCAGGTGGAACTCAACATTGGCAATGCTGCAGCGGCTGCACAGACAGCAGAGTGCCATCAATGAGTACCTGTGTGAGTATGGCACAAGGACAGGCTCAGGGGAGCTTGGCTTATTTTCGCCATGTCATTAGCTGCTGATAAAGAATGCATGCACTCTCCTGTCACCATTTGAGGAGACCACAAGGATGATGAGTCGCAACGATGCATGCATCAGTGACACAGTCCATCTAGTCTTCCTGCTGGAGCACACGCTTCATGGAATTATGGACAGGGCATTTGAGGAAGAACAGTGGGAGGAAGAGAAGGACTTCCTTTTCTCACAAGGCCCCCTTTATGCAGATAACATTCCTGCTGGGCAACAAAACACATAGGAGGAAGAGGAGGAGGAGGATTGTGGCAGCATGAATGTAGAGGATAACATACAGCAGTCTTCAAGGGATTGTTTTCATTCCCCAGAAACCCCAAGAGTTGAAACTGGCTGGGAGAGGTTTTAATCTTATCCTTAGTGATCAGGGGACTCAGAATCTCATGCCTCCTCAAACTTACGCTGCATGGGCTCCCTGATGCTGCAAAGCCTGCGAAAGGACCCAAGGATTTGTGATATCAAGGAGAGGGATCATTACTGGTTGGCAACCCTTCTTGATCTACGTTACAAGGTTAAGGTTGCCAAGCTCATCAACAAAATGTTTCTGAGGCTTCACTCGGTCAAAGGAGGAGCTGTGTAGAAGACGGCCGACTAACTGATGCCTTTAAACAATTCTTTAGTCCTCAGCGCCCAGGGATGTTAGATTTAAGCTACTATCAACAGCGTCTGCAGCATATGGTGCACGATTATCTATGGGGCAAGAGCAGACTTGGAGACCTTTCCAACTGAGCATCCCCTGGGTTACCTGGCCTTAAAGATGGACCACGGCACAGAACTTGCTCAATATGCAATCAAGCTACTGGCCTGCTCTGCTTCCAGCGTGCTTTCTGAATGGACATTCCGTGCTGCTGGAGGTTTTGTGGCGGACAAAAGAGTGCGTCTGTCCACAGACTCTGTTGATCGGCTGACATTTATCAAAATGAATCAGTCCTGGATCAACAGCAGCTATCAAGCCCCTGATGTTGATGTAACTGCTTGAATTTGCTAGTGATCTTGGATCCTTTGAAGACTGCCTATGCTGCCTATCTGTCAGGAACGCTCCCTGTGCACACTAAAGTGCTGTCATGAATCTGCCACCTAAGGGTTAACCTAGCTCAGACTAATTTCATTAATTGGCAATAGGCTGCCTTATTTAAGCACCTCAGAAGCACAGTGTCTTTGCTGTCTGATCTGAAGCTTCTCCTGTGTTCCTGAACCTGAAACCTTTTGTATCCAGTTTGATTCCTGTTTGACCTCCTGGCTTGTCCCTCACCTCGCTTGTCTGCTGCCCGCCCTGACCTCGGCTTGTTTGTGACCACTCTTTTGTCTTATCCTTGTCTGTTTATCTGCCACCAGATCCGGACCTGTTCACCTCCTGGCAGGGCAACCCCGAGGACCGCGACCTGGTGCTATACACGCAGCAAAATCCAACCTCACCATCTGAGGCTCTGGTGAAGACCGGTTGGCACTTAGATTCCGCACCTCGGGTTAGCCTGCGTCTACTGCCTGGGTGACTCGTCTGTGCTCCATCCCTCGGTGAGCTAGAGGCTACCCTCTGCACGTCAGGCTCGCCTCCAGAGTCCTGACAGTATCAGACAGCCATGTCGCAGCCTGCAAGAGGGGCCTCACCATTGGATGAGATCTGCCAGCATCTCACAACTTTATCTCAAGCCGTAAAGACACTTCAGGAGGGCTACATGCATCTGGAGGAACGGATGCGTTCTGCACCTGGGAACCCACCTGTGATGACAGATTCTTCTTCCTCGGTACCAGCAGAACCTACTCCAGGTCCCACAGTAGTGATGTTGCCACCTGAACCCCGGGTCCCTACACCCGAAAAGTTCTCAGGGGACAGAGGCAAGTTCAGGGCGTTTCGCAACGCATGTGAATTATATTTTTCTCTGCAACCTCAGACTTTTTCCTTGGAGGCTACCAAAGTGGGCTTTGTCATCTCCCTGCTCCTGGATGAACCACAGTCTTGGGCTCATCGGCTTATTGAAGAGCGCAGTCCTCATCTAAAGTACTTATTGTCTTTCTTCAGTGCCATGGCTCAGCTGTATGACGACCCCCAGCGAACCTCCACCGCTGAAGCTGCTCTGCATGCGCTTCAGCAGGGTCAAAGAGATGTGGAAGACTATGTAACAGACTTTAGGCGTTGGAGTTCCGACACCCAGTGGAATGACGCTGCATTACGGTATCAGTTTCGTTTAGGTCTCTCTGAAGGGCTGAAGGATGAGCTAGCCCGGGTTGGGGTTCCTGACACCCTAGAGACTCTAATAAATCTGGCTATCCAGATAGACCGCCGGCTCAGGGAACGCCGTGCAGAACGTTCCACCCAGCAGCCTCGTCCAGCCTGGATGATGCCGCGGTTCGCGGCCCCGGTAAACGTCCCTTCCTTTAATCCGATTCCTACCAGCTCTGCTTCTGCAAACCTTGCTACGGATGTCCCGGAACCCATGCAGCTTGGGGTTAAGAGACCTGCCCTGTCTACTGAAGAAAGGCATCGCCGGCGACAGAACAATCTCTGCCTGTACTGTGGAGAAGCCGGTCACTACGTGCGCTCCTGCCCTGCGAAGCTACGTAAGTGCCTTTCCATCTCCCCATCCAGTGGTCCAGCATCCGCTTCCAGTGCTTCTCACCTAGCCTTTCCTGTCTTGTTTCAGCTTCCAGGAGGTAGCATATCAGTAACCGCGATTATTGACTCCGGAGCATGTAGTTGCTTTATCGACCTGTCATTCGCTGTTCAACGGGGTATTCCACTTCAACCCAAGACCCAAGGACTTACCATCTTCCTGGCTGATGGTTCCCACATCAGTTCCGGACCTGTAACCCAGGAGACTCCTCCTCTCCTCATGATCTCCTCTTGTGACCATAAGGAACTAATAAGCCTAGACGCAATTGCGTCCCCCTTGTTTCCAGTCATCTTGGGGCTACCTTGGTTGAAGGCACACAACCCCCAAATCGACTGGACCTCTGGAGTCCTCAAGTTCCCGTCTACCTACTGCTTGAATTCCTGCCTGCCTGACTCTCTCAGCTCCTCCAGAACCTTGCTGTGCCTAGAATCTGATCCAGATTTATGCTCTGTTGTGCCTGAGGCTTATCATAATTTTCTGGACGTTTTCAGCAAACGTGGGGCTGAGACCCTTCCCCCTCATCGTCCTTATGACTGCCCTATAGAGCTGCTTCCAGGGGCCGAGATTCCGTTTGGTCGTATCTACCCACTATCCGAACGGGAGTTGGAGGTTCTTAAGGAATACGTGGACGAAAGCTTAAAGAAGGGTTTCATCCGTCAATCTACTTCACCAGCAGGAGCAGGAATCTTTTTTGTAGAAAAAAAGGATCACTCTCTCCGTCCTTGTGTGGATTACCGAGAGTTGAATAAAGTCACGGTTAAAAACCGATATCCTCTCCCCTTGGTTCCAGAACTCTTTCAGAGATTAAGGTCTGCTGTCTTGTTTACCAAATTAGACTTACGTGGGGCCTACAATTTGGTTCGTATCCGCGAAGGGGACGAGTGGAAAACGGCGTTCCGTACCAGGTTTGGGCATTTCGAGTACCTGGTGATGCCCTTCGGTCTCTGCAACGCCCCGGCTACATTCCAGCATTTTGTAAATGACATCTTCAGAGACTGGCTTGACACCTTCGTAATTGTCTATTTAGACGATATTTTAATCTTTTCTGCATCTCTGGACCAGCATCGGGAGCACGTCAGGAACGTTCTCGGCCGCCTCCGCCAACATGGACTCTATGCTAAGGCTGAGAAATGTGAATTTGAACAGCAAAGCATCCAGTTTTTGGGCCTGATCATATCCACCGAAGGAGTTAGGATGGATCCTCAAAAAGTTTCAGCTATCCTGGATTGGCCGGCTCCATCTGACAAAAAGGGGGTGCAGCGCTTTGTTGGATTTGCAAATTTTTACAGGAGATTCATTAAGGGGTTCTCTACCATCATCTTCCCTATCACACAGCTTACCAAGCAGAACATTCGCTTCCATTGGTCCCCTGAAGCCCAGACCGCCTTCTCAGTCCTGAAAAAGCTGTTTACTACTGCTCCCATCCTGAGACACCCTGATCCCACCTTACCTTACCTCCTTGAGGTAGATGCCTCAGAAGTGGCTGTAGGGGCTGTTATCTCCCAAAGACAGGGAGTTAAAGACTTGGTACACCCTGTAGCCTTCTTTTCCCGCAAACTCTCCCCAGCGGAGAGAAACTATGATGTGGGCGATCGTGAACTTTTGGCCATCAAGGTGGCACTCGAGGAGTGGCGATATTTACTCGAAGGGGCAGCACATCCCATCCTTATCTTCACCGACCACAAGAACCTTGAATATTTGAGATCTGCTAAACGGCTGAGACCACGCCAGGCACGGTGGGCTCTGTTCTTTTCAAGGTTCGCGTTTCATATTACTTACCGACCTGGTTCCAAGAACGTCAAACCGGACGCACTCTCCCGCATGTTCGATGACCCGAAGGAAATTCCTGTACCTGACACCATCCTGTCTGAAGGTAACTTTCTTCTTCCATTAACTAATCTGATGGCTCATATTAAACAGGCTTCTGTGAGTATTCCTTGTCTTCCTGAAATTTCTCTGGTGCCTAAGGATGGTTTGCTATGGTTTGGGGACAAGATCTTCGTTCCAGAAGATGTCCGAATGTCGGTTCTGGGTTCTTGTCATGACCATCCCTTGGCAGGTCACTTTGGAGTCCGTAAGACCCTTGACTTGCTGCAGCGTACATTCTGGTGGCCTGACCTGGAAAAAAGTTGTAGGGACTACGTGTCTTCCTGTGCTGTGTGTTCCCGAAGCAAGCCCGCGAGAAGTAAGTCATGGGGTCTCCTTAGACCACTTCCAGTTCCTGATAGACCGTGGAGGATGATCGCCATGGATTTTATTGTGGAACTTCCTCCTTCTAAGGGATGCTCTGCCATTTTTGTTGTTGTGGATCGATTGTCTAAAATGGCCCATTTTTTGCCCCTCAGGGGTACTCCCTCTGCCAAGGAAACCGCAGAAGTCTTCATAAAAGAGATTGTTAGGCTTCACGGGGTACCTGCAAATATTGTCTCTGACAGAGGGGTGCAGTTCACCTCACGCTTCTGGAAAGCATTATGCAGTCTGTTGAAAATTGAATTATCCTTGTCTTCTGCTTACCACCCACAGACTAATGGGCAGACCGAGAGGACCAACCAGACCTTGGAACAGTACATTCGGTGTTTTACCACCTTTGTTCAAGACGATTGGGTGGCCTTGCTGCCATTTGCAGAGTTTGCCTATAATAATGCTAAACATTCTGTTACTGGACAATCTCCATTCTTCTCAAACTACGGCTTCCACCCATCCTTCTTGCCCGATATTCCGTCTGACTCTGGAGTCCCTGCAGTACAGGACACTATTAATTTCTTTGCTCGCAACAGCAAATTACTGCAAGAAGCCATACTTAAGGCACAAACGGCATCTAAGAAGATCTTTGATAGAAGAAGAAGGGGAGAATTAATTCTTCAACCAGGTGACCAGGTTTGGTTGTCCACAACTAACCTCCGTTTAGCCTGTCCATCTAAAAAATTGGCTCCCAGGTTTATTGGACCCTTTCCGGTCAAGAGGAAACTTAATGAAGTTTCCTATGAGTTATCTTTACCCAATTCACTCCGCATTCACCCAGTATTTCACGTCTCCTTGTTAAAGCCTGCAGTTCCCAATACCTTCCCTGGTAGGAGTTCAGAGCCACCCGAACCTGTAATCGTTGATGGAGATGTGGAATATGAAGTAGAAGCTATTGTGGACTGCCGGAAGAGAGGAAACCTGTTACAGTACCTTGTCAAGTGGAAGGGTTATGGTCCAGAAGAAAACTCTTGGGAGCCTGAACGAAACATCCACGCTATGGAACTCATCCAGGCTTTCTTTCGCAGTCACCCACAAAAGAGAAACCTATTGGGCACCCGGAGGTTGCCCTTAAGGGGGGGGCAATGTCAGGAACGCTCCCTGTGCACACTAAAGTGCTGTCATGAATCTGCCACCTAAGGGTTAACCTAGCTCAGACTAATTTCATTAATTGGCAATAGGCTGCCTTATTTAAGCACCTCAGAAGCACAGTGTCTTTGCTGTCTGATCTGAAGCTTCTCCTGTGTTCCTGAACCTGAAACCTTTTGTATCCAGTTTGATTCCTGTTTGACCTCCTGGCTTGTCCCTCACCTCGCTTGTCTGCTGCCCGCCCTGACCTCGGCTTGTTTGTGACCACTCTTTTGTCTTATCCTTGTCTGTTTATCTGCCACCAGATCCGGACCTGTTCACCTCCTGGCAGGGCAACCCCGAGGACCGCGACCTGGTGCTATACACGCAGCAAAATCCAACCTCACCATCTGAGGCTCTGGTGAAGACCGGTTGGCACTTAGATTCCGCACCTCGGGTTAGCCTGCGTCTACTGCCTGGGTGACTCGTCTGTGCTCCATCCCTCGGTGAGCTAGAGGCTACCCTCTGCACGTCAGGCTCGCCTCCAGAGTCCTGACACTATCCTATTCCTGAGTCTTGATAATGCTAGCTTCCAACAATGTTTGGTTTACGGCACCACCAACACCCAAGGCCCAATTTTTCTGCACCTGTATGACAAGTGCATGTAATTTCAATTTTTGTTTCTAATTTTTAACAGCAGGGCCTGTTCCTGCACCCAGAAAGAGTAACTGTGAGGAGTTACAGTGTTCAGGAACCACTAGGGATGGGTGAATGGTTTGGGTCGAGCATAAGTTTGGCCTAAACATCGCCCATTCAGGTACTCACCTAACACCTGAACTTTCTCGGCACTTAGCAGGATGTTCACCCGCTCAGCACACAGTCAATAGGTTGTTAAGGCTTCCCTGCCGAGAGCTGAATTAAAAAAAATAATTGTAAAAAGAAATGGTAAATTTTTTAAAAATGGGGTAAAAACAGCTTGGAGGACCCTTTTTAAAAAAAAAAATGTTGTCATGGGGGGGACTCTACGCCATTTTTAAATTTTTTTTATCTTTATTGCCGGGAACCGACAATTCATTACAGCCATGAGCAAGTTTAAATTAAATTTTTTCTTTTAGAAATGTCAGTATTGCTGCAGCAAGATCTATACATCGTACGTATGTGCCACTTTACAGGCAGACTAAGGGGACCCCACAGGCATGATATTTAAAGGAATTTTGCATTTTCATTGTTTCACTTTAGGCATCATTAAAATCACTGCTCCTGAAAAAACTACCGTTTTAAAAAAGATTTTTGCTTTGATGCACGTCTCCCAGTGCAGTACCGGGGTCCCCATACACTTTATATGACAATAAATTGCATATAAGCCTTAAAAATTAGGACTTTTAACTTTTTTATGTTTTTCTCCCATAGACTTTAATAGGTTTTGAATGTTCGCTAGAACTTTTCCCCTGTTTGAGATGTTCTGGTGCAAACTGAACAGGGGGGTGTTCGGCCCATCACTAGTCAGAATCATAATAAAAACATTAGGAAAGGCATCCCTAAATATAGTCTGTCAAGACACTTTAAGGAGGTGCACCAAAAAGACCCCTCACTCATAACTTTTTATGGTATAGATAAAATAAAGGGACATTGGAGAGGGGATAATAAGAAAATCAAAATAGCTCATAATGAAACAAAATTGATTTATTTATTAAATACTCTCCAGTCCGAAGGTCTCAACATAAACATAGACCTTTAGGCTCGGTTCACACTAGGGCGACCTGTGAGGCGACCTGGTCGCCTCACAGGTCGCCGCAGATCGCCTCCCATAGGGAAGCTGCGGACCCGTTCTAATAGGAGCGACACAAGTCGCTCCGACCTAGAAAAAGGGTCCGGAGCTTCTTTGGGGCGACCAGGAGGCGACCGCCATAGACTTCAATGTTATGAAGTCCGTGGCGGCCGCTCCGAGGTCGCGGCACGCTGCTCGCACCGCGACCTCGGAGGTCGCCACCCGAAGTAGCGTCGCGGTAATGTGAACCGGCGCTAACTGGTTTCATTTCTAATGATTAGATCATCCCACTTCCAGTATTTAACCACTTAAGTCCCGGAGGATTTTCCTGCTCGAAGACCAGGGCCTATTTTGTGATTCGGCACTGCGTGACTTTAACGGACAACTGCACGGTCGTGCGACGCTGTGCCCAAATGAAATTTACGTCTTTTTTTTCCCACAAACAGAGCTTTCTTTTGGTGGCATTTGATCACCTGTGCGATTTTTATTTTTTGTGTTATAAACAAAAAAATATCGTCAATTTGGAAAAAAATAACAATATTTTTCACATTTTTTTATATGAAATCCCCCCCCCCCCAAAAAATGTAAAAAATCTAATTTTTTTAACATTTTAGGCCAATTTGTTTTTTGCTACATATTTTTGGTAAAAAAAAATTGCAATAAGTGTATTTTGATTGGTTTGCGCAAAATTTATTGCGTTTACTAACTAAGGAAAAGATTTATGTCATTTTTATTGTTTTTTTTTTTAACTAGTAATGGCGACGATCTGCGTTTTTTTTTGCGGGACTGTGACATTGCGGCAGACAGATCGGACCCCTGACTAACATTTTTGACACTTTTGGGGGTACCAGTGACATTACTACAGTAATCAGTGCTATACATATACACTGTTACTGTAAAAATTACACCGGCAGGGAAGAGGTTAACTTTATTAGTGATCAAGGGGTTAAGTGTGTCCCTAGGGGCGTGATTCTAACTGTAAAGGGGCGTGGCTTGTGATGTAACCACAGAGACATACGATCCTACATAGCAGGATCGTATGATCTCTGTTCTTACATCAGGGAGAATGACAGGTGGCTTTGTTTACATCAGCCGCCTGCCTTTCTCCCTCTCCAGAGGGAGATCGTGAGTGGCCGGCGGACATCGGAGCCACCGGTCACTCGCGCGGGGATGCCCGTGAACAAGCGGGGGCGGGAGTGCGCCTCCGGCGGTGCGTGCTCGCCCCCTGCAGGCTCCTAGTACTATGTCACTTTGCCCAGGAGGGGCTGACTGCCGCAGTAAATATACTGTGGGCGGGCGGCAAGCGGTTAAATTACATTTTTCCTCCCTAATACACACTTTTATTTTTTTACATTTTATTTTTGACATAATATAAATATTTTTATTTTTTCTAAAGATTAGACAATCTTATTTCCAGCACTTAAATTATATTTTCCTCCCTAATACATTTTCATAATTAATGCTTCTTCCTTGATATAATATTTTTCTAGCCCAAAATGTCCCCCATGTGTACTCAAGGGTCAAATATATGTTTGTGTGCATATATCCATATGTATGTAAGTACATGTGTCCATATGTATATATACGTGTAATGTGCAGAATATGTATATGTCCATATACTGTATAAGTGTAATAATTCTTCATACATATTAATCGTTTTTTTATGTTATTTTTTAACCACGGCATCATAACAACCCGGTGGTAGCAGTTAATGGTCTAGGAATATGGAGTAACAGGGAACAACCACGGGGGGTTCTGGTATAATAACATCAGAGCATTATAAAAACATGGCTGCCGGTCATGTGATCTGAAAACTATGCAATTTCAGTTAACTATTTATGGGAATATACTGTTGGAAATCTAGTAAAAATGGCCACCAGTCACATGTCCTCGGGTTTCTAGGATACCGCTGTGTTTAAAATACCAGAAGATACGCCCCTCCCGATTACGTCAGTGTGATGAAACGCATAGGGAGGAGCTTCAGCGTCATTGTATCACTTCTGGTTTGAAGCCTTGGAATGCAAACACGCTCCCGAACTTCCTGATTTTAAATGCTGAATGTTTTCTTCTCAAAATGTAAGTGCAATATATGAGTTTTAAATAAAAACCTTTTAAAGCGATATCATACTATGGGGCATGCCCGCTGTTTTTATCTCCACATGTGATAGTCTCAGAGGAGTAAAGCAAAGGACCAAAAGGGAGGAGAGCCCTGAATATATGTACACAGCCACTATAGTGCTGTGAACGTGCATACACCCCTAAAGGGGAAAGACTGCTGGTATTTTAGGTCAACACGGGGGGAGCACGTGTGAAGACCACCGGTACATTGCGAGAGCTGTATATAAGTTTATGTACTCACTAATATCGGTTCTAGCACATGTCACTTTATCTTGGAATTCATTTTTGGATCTATACTGTTACATTATATTCTGTCTAGTTTGTCACTTCATTTAACATGGCACATGTCACTTTATTATACTTTTTGTACACATCAGGGGCGTAACTACAGGGGTTGCAATTGCAACCGGGCCCCATGCTCCAAGGGGCCTGTGCGGCTCCCCTGTACACCTGGATAGGAGGTGCGGTGGGGGCAGCATATAGAGAAATCACATTTTCCTCCTGTAGCTTCAGGTGGTAAATGGATGCTGCCCCTGCCACTTCTCTTGTCCAGTTCACTTGTGTTCTGCAGTCTCTGGGCCCCTGTGTGCTCCCCTGTTTCCCTCCCGCCATACTGTCCTGCCCCCCCCCCCCCCCCACACACACTGTGCTTCCTTCCCTCTCCTGCCGACTGCTGCAGGGGATGTGTCACAATAGAGAACCAGGAATGGGTGGGTAAACATGTAATTTACCAGCTCCTTCCTTTTCTGAATGGACAGAGTCATAGTCAGTGACATTGTAAATAAATAAAATAAAATGATAAAAAATAATACAATTAAAATACCAAAAAATAAAAACTACTGACACCAGTGGGTGAACTTCCAGGATCGCAAAGGTCACACTTGCGACCGGGCCCTGGCATTCCACCACAGTGGGGAGGCCCCAAGATGAGAGGACGGGGGCCCACTGCAGAACTTGTGAAAGGGTCCCGCTGACTGACCATAATAAAGGGCCTCGCAATTAAAGTAAAGGGCCCCAGGATCAGTGGGAAGAGCCCCAGGCTTGAAAGGAAGGGCCCCGGCCAGGGGTCTGGGGGGCCCTTCATGGTTTCTTGCACCAGGGCCCTGAAGATTCTAGTTACGCCTCTGGTACACATACACTATGTGTGGAGTAAGCACATAATAGGTCGTGCTTTTGTAAAATATTTGGGTTCAGACCAACCCAAGCCTGAACCTAAACTCATCACTACTCCTGAGCAGTGGCGGCCTGTCTATAGGGGGCGCAGGGACGCAGGGGCGCTGCCCCCCCCCCAATCTGTGGCCAGAAAAAAAAATTGAAAAAAAATTAAATTTTCAGCCCACTAGGGGCACCGGACCTAGTGGTGGGTATGGGGGGGCCTTTTGGGGGTCATCGGGGCGCAGAGCAATGCACCCCGACACTCCCCACTTTTGTGATGTCCTGGCTGTAATTGGTCCAGACTCCAGCCTGGACCAATCACACTGGAGGACATCCCGGGACCTGGTGACGTGACGCGTGGGGGCGGTGCGTGCGCCAGTCACTCACCGTCCCGGCGTCACGTGATCACCTTCCCATCCGCCGGCGCCGTCAGATAGCAGAGAGGAGAGCCACCGCCGCGCGTGAGGATTCGGAATCGGAAGTCAGAAGAAGAGAGTCAGTGAGTTCAGTTCGTCTCCAGTGAGTGACCACCGCACCACCAGTCTCCACTTCTTTGCACGCAGAGTCCGCATCCGCACTTCCGCAGACAGTGTAGTCCCGCCGCCGCCCCGGGCACGCCATGCAGGTCACCGTCCGTGACTAGTGAGGTAAGTGTTTAAGTGATGCCTCAGGGGGGGGGACCTATTTTTTGGTATGGTGTCTGGTCATGAACACATGAGTGAGGATGGACTCACTACATTGGGGGCACGCATGCTGATCTCTGCATTGGGGGGCATGTATGCTGGTCACTGCATTGGGGGCATGTATGCTGGTCACTACATTGGGGGCACGCACGCTGATCTCTGCATTGGGGGCATGTATGCTGGTCACTACATTGGGGGCACGCACGCTGATCTCTGCATTGGGGGCATGTATGCTGGTCACTGCATTGGGGGCATGTACACTGGTCACTACAATGGGGGCATGTATGCTAGTCACTGCATTGGGGGCATGTATGCTGGTCACTGCATTGGGGGCATGTACGCTGGTCACTGCATTGGGGGCATGTATGCTGGTCACTGCATTGGGGACACACGCTGATCTCTGCATTGGGGGAATGGTATGCTGGTCACTGCATTGAAGGGGGCATGTATGCTGGCTGATCTCTGCATTGAAGGGAGCATGTACGCTGGTCACTGCATTGAAGGGGGCATGTACACTGGTCACTGCATTGAAAGGGGGCACGCTGGTCACTGTGCATTGAAATGGGGTACGCTGGTCACTGTGCATTGAAATGGGGCACACTGGTCACTGTGCATTGAAAGGGGGCACGCTGGTCTCTCTGCATTGAAAGGGGGCACACTATACCTTAATTACTGAAGGCCCCTTTCACACTTTTGCGACCTCAAAGTCACGCAATTTTTTACAGCGTTTTTTGACGCAAAGCAATGCCTATTACATTTTTCTGTTTGCGCCCCCCCCCCCCCCCCAAAAAAAAAAATATTTTGAGCACCAGCTGCCACTGCTCCTGAGTGTTTCACAATAGGCACTTAGCCAGGCAAAGATCTTGGGCATGTTTACAGGAATGGAGCTGAGACACACATAGAAATAACTGCAGGTACAGACTATGGAAGTTTCATTTTTTTGGTTATAAAATAGCTACAGGATGTGGCAAGGGACCCTGAATGAACTAAGAACTGGAACACACAGACTTCTACAGAGAGGTAGTAAATTATAATTGTAGTGGGGCAGTGGTTATCCCCATTCATGACTTCATGACAACATACATCATACAGATTCTAGGAAGGGGGTTTGAATGGCTGTAGAAATGTGATGACTACTACTCCAATCTGCAGTCTGCAAATGGTCAATTACCTTGCTGTCATTTCCAAGTGTCTCGGCATGTAACTCCTATTAAAAGCTACAGGGGAAGCTTGTGTGCTTAGCGAGTACATGACTTCACTCTCTGTCCTGTGTTAATATCCTGACATCTATACAGTGTGGATTCTGTTACTTATAGTATGTAAGGTTTGCTGCCTCCCATTATCCCGCTACAGCTTTCCATTCCATTAGCCCCTAATGACAAATCTCTCTGTACAGATACAATAATATATAGCACATCTGTCTAGCAAATGACAATGCTGTCACTGTCAAGTTTAACCCTTTATAGTGTTATTCCTTCTGGGGTGATCTTTCCCACTGCTTATGTGCAAAAATGTTTGATTGTGCTGCCCTAAATAGCCAATGAGTTGCCACTTTGCATATTTTAACCTGCATAGGCGTGATCGCTTTTTTGCTTTGCAAAATACTCTCACTTTTCTTTCCCCATTATTTAAAAAAAGAGTTCCTGATCTGGATATTTATATTATATTGGTCCTGCTCTGGCCAATGTAACTATGCATATACCAAACCTGGCCGATCCCCCTGGGGGCCGGAAATCATTGTAGTAGACGCCGCTACTCCAGTAACCTCAACTAATTACCGGGTCCTGTGCCAAATGGCTACCCTGCTGCTTACTGGACACCTAGGTTTGCCTGCTCGGCACGGCGCCATTTAGATAATGCTTTGCATTTTCCCAATGAATGCAAAGCATTCTCTGATCGGACGAGGTGGAGAGTATGATGTCGCTGCCCTGCCTCTCCACCTCCACCTTTACCACGTGAAATGATGAATGTTTTTTATTCATTAAGAAAATGCAAAAGCATTCTCTGAATAGCACCAGAGCCAAGGTGGCTCTGAGGAAGAGGTAAATCCTCGAAACGTGTTAGCCTGCAGTACTGCTGGACATTCTATCTATTATGCGTAATGTCTCATCATGGACGGAAAGCCGCTCTTTGTATGTTAAGCTGTGATACATGCGTACTTTTGTGAGTATATCACTTATTCTTTTACTTATTAAAGATTTTTTTTGAGGATAATGCACTAGTCCTGTGCGTCCTCTGTTCAATTTTTTTGTGATTCCAAGTAGGCACCCTCCTGTGTTCATAATGCAGCAGGGCAGCTGATTTGCACAGGAGGAAGCAAGTGGAGATGACTGGAGTAGTGAGGTCTGCTACAGTCAGAGATGTATAGTAACTAAGTAGAACTACTTCACTACTGTACTTAAGTACTGAAAGGCGGTATCTGTACTTTCCTAGAGTAGAATTTTTTTCTCCTACTTCCACTTTTACTTCACTACATTTTTTTAATGATTTCAATACTTCTACTCCAATATTTTTTTTTTTGTGCTGCATAGTTACTCGTTACAATTATAAAAATTACCACTGCCAGAACAGTAGATGGCAGATTTCATGAAGCTCAAAACATGTGTATTATCAGCGCATACGAAAATAAAAGCTACTGTATGTATAAATAAAAGCTGCATTTAAAATAATAAAAAACAATATGATGTTCAAACTTTTGACTTCTTTCTTTAATAACTACATAACACAGTACTTGTACTTTTACTTTCAGTACTTGAGTAGCAATTTTTTTTTCAAAACTACTGGTACTTTTACTTTCAGTACTTGAGTAGCAACATTTTTAAAAAAAACTACTTGCAATATTTAAGTACAAAAAATGTTGAATACTTTAGTACTTCTACTCAAGTCACTTTTTGATCGAGCACTTCCACTTCTACTCAAGTCACTTTTTGATCGAGCACTTGTACTTTTACTCAAGTATGGGTTTCGAGTACTTTATACGACTCTGGCTACAGTGATTTCCAGCATCTAGAGCCAAGGTCACCAAACTGGTGCGTCAAATTTGGCCCTTTGCTTGCCTTTATTCGGTACTTGGGGCACTATTTTTCCCACTGACACCAACAATAGGGTACTATTTCTCCCACTGTTACCACAAATGAGAAATAAATTCTCCAACTGACACCAATGATGGAGGACTATTCCTCCCACTGACACAATTATGTACATTTTTTACTCCCACTGACCACCAAGCCTATGGCATTGTTTACTCCCACCAATGCTGGGGCATCTACTTCCCTGGCCTCAGTCTGGCCCCACTAAATTTTCAAAAGCAGTAAACTGGCCCTTTGTTTTAAAAGTTTGGAGACCTCTGAACTAGAGGGATCCCACAGGTATGGTATATACATTGCTACATTCTACATTGCTACATTGCTACATGTAAGCTGGAGCAATGTACAGTAACTTTGTAAAAATATACTATACCTGGAATCCGTCTTTAACCACTTTACCACCGCCCACAGTAATATTACTGCGGCAGAGTGGCTCGTTATCGTCTGACGATGTAGTACTACGTCGTCAGACACTCCCCCTTCTGGGCGGCGCTTGCGCGCCGCCGGAGGCTCGCTCCCGCTGTTTTCGGTCACAGCGGGAGTCGGGCCAGGGGAGGAGCAGCGGCGATCGCCGCAGCTCTTCCCCGATCGTCGGGGATCTAGTGTGGAGATCCGCCCGCCTGTGTAAACACAAGCGGGCGGATCTCCCAAGTGACAGGGAGTGACAGATCGGAGTGTTCAGCATAGCTGGACATCCGATCTGTCCCTGTCTCACACAGTCACCTCCCCCCCCACACGTCAGTAAGCACCAGGCATACATTAACCCCTCCCTCTCCAATAAAATTAACCCCTTCCCTCCCAGTGTCATTTTTACAGTAACAGTGCATATTTATAGCACTGATTACTGCAGTAATGTCACTGGTACCCCCAAAAGTGTCAAAAATGTCAGTCAAGGGTCCGATCTGTCCGCCGCAATGTCGCAGTACCGCAAAAAAAATCGCAGATCGCCGCCATTACGCGTTAAAAAAAAAACACCAAAAATGACAGAAATCTTTCCCTTTGTTAGTAAACGCAATAACTTTTGCGCAAACCATTCAAAATACGCTTATTGTGATTTTTTTTACCAAACATAGGTAGCAGAAAACAAATTGGCCATAAATTTTAAAAAAAAATTGGTTTTTACATCTTTTTTGGGGGGAATTTCATATAAAAAAATGTTAAAAATATTGTTATTTTTTCAAAATTGTCGCTCTTTTTTTGTTTATAGCGCAAAAAGTAAAAATCGCACAGGTGATCAAATACCACCAAAAGAAAGCTCTGTTTGTGGGAAAAAAAGGATGTAAATTTCGTTTGGGTACGGCATCCCACGACCGCGCAATTGTCAGTTAAAGTCGCACAGCGCCGAATCGCAAAAAGTGGCCTGGACGTAAGACAGCAAAATCCTCCGGTGGTAAAGTGGTTAAATATATTAACAATACAGGTGTGGGCATTTTGGCTGTAAAGCCCACGCTCCTGTACAAGGCTTCAACGTGGATAAGGGGGCTCATCCTGAGTATGGATAGGGTTGAATCTGGCATTCACAGGCCTCCACTGTAGAGAGGCCATATTACAAAACTCATATTTTCTATTTACTTTATCCAAATAATGCAACAGGGTGGTAATAAAGTGGACCTATCATAAAAAATACACACATACACACACTTCACATTATTAATTGAAAAGGTACCTCTTTGTTACACAAACAGAAAAAACATGCTATTTACAGCTTAGGCGGCCTCGATCACATGGTCTTTGGCTACCAGGCAGTCATGACTGCAGATGGTCTGTTAAATTAAAATAAGTAAATCGGCGCTATGTTCAAAATAAATACAACCTCATCAATATATCATGAAATGATGATGTGAGCAAAATGATGCAAATACATATAAGCAAAGTGCTGTGCATAAATAAATCGTGTAATAAAATTATTAATCAAATAAATGCCAAATGATCCATATAAAGTGCTGAGTATGAAGATATAAGTGAATAAATATATAATAGATCCAAATTCCGTAAAACGTGCTGTTGATGAAAATGAATAAGGGGCTCATATACAAATCATGTGCAAAAGTATAAATGAATCAATACAAATAAAATAATATGACAATAATAAATCAAAAATATAAAATTCCATATATAGTGCTGGTGGTGAAAATATATATAATATACAGTATATAAGAGTTCATATATAAAGGTTCATGTGCAAATTTGCAAGAATAACGCAGATATTGGTGGTTGTACATGTGAAGTGCTTCTCCAATCCGACTATGTCACCGGTGTGCACTAAATCCCACAGTGTAAGTAATGGCCGCTCACCTCCAGGCAGGTTACAATAAGCGTGGTTTAGAGAAATCATTTCTCCTTTATGGCTCCAAGCGAAGGTAACCGGACAGCTGGTAGATGGTGACTTCTCATAACGAAGGGGTCCGCTTAGCTCTCTCTCTCACATAGGGCACAATAAAAGAGGGGCCTCATGGTGTAATATGTTAAAACATTTATTTAAATAAAAAATAGATCACACACTGTTTAAAATAGGTAGATAGTCCTCTGCAAGCTCGCGGTATACACAGAAATGTGAACTTCCGGTCACGGCTGTAGACCAGAGGTGACATCACCCGGCTCCTCCCTACGTGTTGCGTCACTAATCACGTAACTTTCTCAAGGGTATCTGATGTTTCCAATCAGCAGAACTCCCTACCACCACCCTCAAATACATTATGTTTAATTAGATTACATATAATATAATACATATAATACATTAGCCCATAGGTTTACAATATAATGACTTTGCCACTCGAGGCAAGGGGGACAAACTGCTGTAGGTATTAAGAACAGAACCCAAGAGATGTCTGCATTTACCTGCAGCAGCCTCTCAAACCTTCCTGCTCCGACCATATCTATGGCTACTTTGACAAGTAAGCTTTTTTCATCCTGAATGAAAAGTGTTCACCTATTTATGTGGCCAAGTGAACACATATGAAGCACCTTCCTTATTAGGCTGCAAGGCAGATTTCGTTTTTTGGCTCCTGCTGTAGCCAGAGGAGCAATAATTGTTTATTACTGTCTGATCGCGGCTGCTCTGGCTGGGAGTTTTATCGCTTCTCCCTGCCTCTAGAAGTTTCTAGAATTTAGGGAGGGAGATTTAAAATGACCAAACTGAATCTTGAAGTAGAATTATAGGCAAACTGTTTTTTTCTTATTTTGGACAGAGTAAAAGAGGGTCATAACCACTGTTAGTTTATTTTCTGCCATCTGTGTCCCATTTGGGGGTCTTCCTGCCAAAACAGGAAGTGAGAGGAAATCCCTGCAAATTAAGGGAACAATTGGGGACTCCCGGGTCACCAGAGCTAATGTCCCTCTTGGAAGATTTCCCCTCTATTACCTTTGTGGGGACAACCCTAAATTGGGATTTTCCTTTACTTTCACTTTTAATGATAATGGGAAACAGGAAAATTTGGGTAAATCTCCTTAGCAGACAGCAATAAAAACTGACAGGGATTCTAATCCATCTCCACTCTATCCAAAGCTAAAAAAAAAAAAAAAGTTTTTCCTTTAGTTGTACATTAAGCAGGGCCCACCAATCCCTGGGGAGGTGTGCCCAGTTGGTGGCTGTTAAATAATTTGGTGCCCCAACGAGATTTTCTCTTTTTCCCTTGAGGAAAAATAGTTTGGAACCCTGAGGGGATGAATCAGTGAGCTGAAGGGGAGAGGGGTTGCTTGCCCTTGGCACCCTGGGACTGCAAGCTGGATTACTGTACAAGAGGCTGCATCCGTGGACTGATCCTGTTCCAGCATCCTGTGAGTAGAGCCTCCTTTCTGTGCTGCACCTTAAAGCTACTTCATGGTCTTCAGCTGTGAGCCGGACTACCTGGATTTGTGCTATAGCCACTTCATGGTCTTCAGCTGTGAGCCGGACTACCTGGATTTGTGCTATAGCTACTTCATGGTCTTCAGCTGTGAGCCAGACTACCTGTATTTGTGCTATAGCTACTTCATGGTCTTCAGCTGTGACCCGGACTACCTGGATTTGTGCTATAGCTACTTCATGGTCTTCAGCTGTGAGCCGGACTACCTGGATTTGTGCTATAGCTACTTCATGGTCTTCAGCTGTGAGCCGGACTACCTGTATTTGTGCTATAGTTACTTCATGGTCTTCAGCTGTGACCCGGACTACCTGGATTTGTGCTATAGCTACTTCATGGTCTTCAGCTGTGAGCCGGACTACCTGTATTTGTGCTATAGTTACTTCATGGTCTTCAGCTGTGAGCCGGACTACCTGGATTTGTGCTATAGCCACTTCATGGTCTTCAGCTGTGAGCCGGACTACCTGGATTTGTGCTATAGCTACTTCATGGTCTTCAGCTGTGAGCGAGACTACCTGGATTTGTGCTATAGCTACTTCATGGTCTTCAGCAGTGAACCTGACTAGCTTTAACTATTCTCCAACATACTGTATCCCATGGTCTCCAGCTGTGTGTGAAAGACAGTGGTGCTGCTGTTTAGAGTTGGGTGACCAGACGTCCCTGGTTCTGTCCCCAGATTCAGGAGCGGCGCCCATACCTATTGCTGAGAGCCTAGCAGGACTGTCATGGTCTTACCTTCTTGCTGTTCTCCTTCGTTTGACATGTGCTGGCGGCCATCTTGGTTTCTGGGTTTCTTGTAGCTTCCCACCCTGCGGCTTCTCCTTCCCACTGGGAGGAGCTGGATACCTAGCTCATATATATAGGAGGTCTGTGGCTTCAGTTCCCTGCTTGGTCCTCCTGTGTTCACATGCTACTAAGACTGCTGCTACTTCTGGTTCCTGTTCCTGGCTTCGTCTGACTACCCTGCTGGTTCCTGTTCCTGGCTTCGTCTGACTACCCTGCTGGTTCCTGATCCCTGGCTTCGCAAAGACTCTGCATCGGTTTCGCCATCCGTTTGGACTTTTGCTTTATGCTTGTTTTTCAATAAAGCTTTCTTATTTTCACTTATCTGTTGTTGTACGTCTGGTTCATGGTTCCGTGACATTAGGACCAAGCCATGAATTCTGACGGTACAGGGCCATCCTCGCTACCCACGCTGGTTGCCAGACTTGATCAGCAGGATCACCTGTTGGGTCGGTTCGCCGTGGTGTTGCAAACCCTGCTTGAACGCACGGTACCCCAGGCCACGAATTCTGACGGTGCAGGGCCATCCTCACTACCCACGCTGGTTGCCAGACTTGATCAGCAGGATCACCTGTTGGGTCAGTTCGCCGTGGCGTTGCAAACCCTGCTTGAACGCACGGTTCATTTCGCTCCCGTTGCCGATGGGTCGGTTGTCGCTCCTGGGTCCGCTCCTACTGCCGCTCCGGTTGTTGCGCCAGAGTCTACCCCGACACCTGTTGTTGCGCCTGCGGTGTTTCGGGGTATGTCCGGTTCTGCCCCCCTTCCACAGCGCTTTGGGGGAGAGCCAACTCAGTGCCGAGGTTTCCTTAACCAGGTGGGCATTTATTTCGAGTTGCTGCCACATGCCTTTCCTACTGAGAGATCAAAGGTGGGCTTCTTAATCTCGCTGCTCTCGGACAAGGCCTTGGCCTGGGCCAGCCCTTTATGGGAGAACAACAATCCGGTGGTTGCCGAGTTTTCCGGTTTTGTTGCTTCTCTTCGGAAGGTATTCGATGTGCCGGCTCGTGCTGCCTCTGCTGCGAAGCTCCTTATGTCCATCGGACAGGGTTCACGATCCGTAGCTGAATACGCCATTGAGTTTCGTACCCTGGCAGCAGAGGTGGGCTGGAATAATGAGGCTCTGGTCGCTGCTTTCTCTCATGGTCTCTCGGATGCCTTGAAGGATGAGGTTGCAGCTAAGGACCTACCAGTGGAGCTCGAGTCTCTTATTTCTTTCCTGATTTTGATTGACACCAGACTCAGGGAGAGACCTTCCTTTAAGGAGAGTCTGCGGAGGCCTCCTAACAGATTGGCGCCTACCTTTGTTGTCCCACCCGTGCCTCCCTCTCCTCCCACGCCTCCTAGGGATGACTTGTCTGGGGGTGAACCCATGCAGCTGGGGTTTGCTCGCCTGTCCGAGGGGGAGAGGGTACTCCGGAGACGCGAGGGCCGATGCATGTACTGTGGTCTCGGTGGGCATTTTCGGTTGGCATGTCCGAACCGTCCAGGGAAACGCTCGCACCTGAGATCCTGTCGGGGGCAGATCTTGGGTGGAGTCTCCTCGTCCCCGGTTTCCCGTGTTGACAAACCACTGATCACTGTTGTCCTTTCCTGGGTCGGGGGCTCGGTGACGACCCAGGCGTTGGTGGACTCTGGTGCTGGTGGTTTGTTCATTGATAGTGTGTTCGCTGCCGCCAATTCCATTCCTCTGCAGGCTCGAGGTTCTCCTCTGGCTCTTGAGGCGATAGACGGCAGACCCCTTCTGCCGCCACACGTGACTCATGAGACCCTTCCAGTGGGGTTAGCCATTGGTGCCGTCCACAGAGAGTCGGTCTGCTTCCAGGTTATTTCGTCTCCACACTACTCGGTGGTCTTGGGGTACCCCTGGCTCCAGAAGCATAATCCGATTTTCGATTGGAGATCGGCCGAGATCCTCTCGTGGTCACCGCAGTGTGGGGCTAGTTGCATCCATGGGCCTGTCAAGTTGCTGTGTACTTCCTCGGACTCTCTGTTGCCCCCTGAATACGAGGAGTACCGGGATGTATTCGATAAGGTGCGCGCGGTTGCCCTACCTCCGCACCGCCCATACGATTGTGCCATCGAGTTACAATCTGGTGCCGTTCCTCCTCGTGGCAAAGTCTATCCACTGTCGGTAGCGGAGAATGAGGCCATGGAGGAGTACGTGAAGGAGGCGCTTTCACGTGGACACATTCGCAAATCCTCGTCCCCGGCAGGGGCTGGATTTTTCTTTGTGAAAAAGAAGGGCGGTGAGTTGAGGCCTTGCATCGATTACAGGGGTCTCAATCGCATCACGATCAAGAACGCTTAGCCGATACCCTTGATTTCCGAGCTGTTCGATCGCCTTAAAGGGGCCACGGTCTTTACCAAACTCGACCTGAGGGCGGCATATAACCTCGTAAGGATCAAGGCGGGCGATGAGTGGAAGACCGCGTTTAACACCAGGACCGGTCATTATGAATCCTTGGTTATGCCCTTTGGGCTGTGCAATGCGCCCGCAGTCTTTCAGGAATTCATCAACGATGTTTTCCGTGACCTGTTGCAGCAGTGTGTGGTGGTCTACCTGGATGACATCTTGGTATATTCTGAGTCCATGGAGACCCACATTCTGGATGTCAAACGAGTGTTGCAACGGTTACGAGAGAACAAGCTGTTCGGTAAGCTTGAGAAATGCGAATTTCACCGATCCCAGGTAACCTTCTTAGGTTACATCATTTCCGCTGAGGGGTTCTCCATGGATCCTGAGAAGGTTTCGGCTGTCTTACAGTGGCCCCAGCCCAGTGGTCTTCGCTCCCTGCAGCGCTTTTTGGGCTTCGCCAATTATTATCGGAAGTTCATCAGGGACTTTTCCATGCTAGCCAAGCCTCTCACGGATCTGACCAGGAAGGGCAGTAATTCCCAGGTCTGGCCGCCCGAGGCCATCCGAGCTTTTGAGGCTCTAAAGTCCGCCTTTGTGTCGGCTCCGATTCTGTCGCATCCCAACCCTGGGTTGCCCTTTGTCCTCGAGGTGGACGCGTCTGAGACGGGAGTAGGCGCCCTTCTGTCTCAGCGTAGAACACCAGAGGGTCCTCTGCTTCCTTGTGGGTTTTACTCCCGGAAACTGTCTTCCGCGGAGTGCAACTACCAGATTGGTGA
Source organism: Pelophylax lessonae (assembly GCF_965119305.1). Lineage (NCBI taxonomy): Eukaryota > Metazoa > Chordata > Amphibia > Anura > Ranidae > Pelophylax > Pelophylax lessonae. Next base: position 177,866,594 of record NC_138779.1, read on the forward strand.
CAGGGAGTTATTGGCCATCGTGCAGGCGCTTAAAGAATGGAGGCACTTGCTCGAGGGTTCGGTGGTTCCGGTCCTCATCCTGACGGACCACAAGAATCTGACCTACCTCTCTGAGGCCAAGAGATTGACACCACGTCAGGCCAGATGGGCTCTGTTCTTGTCACGTTTTAATTACGTGGTCTCCTACCTACCCGGTTCCAAGAACATCAGGGCTGATGCCTTATCACGGCAGTACTCCGACCTGTCCAGGGAGGAGTCGATTCCGACTTCGGTCATACCTCCGAATCAGATCCTGGCTGCCATTCGCACCAGCCTGACCTCTCCCCTGGGTGAGCAGATTTTGGCGGCTCAATCTGGTGCTCCCTCTGGGAGACCCAACGGCAGATGTTTTGTGCCTGAGGAGTTGCGCACTCGGTTGTTGCGAACCTACCATAACTCCAAGACCGCGGGGCATCCTGGAAAGAATCAGCTGTCCTGGGCTGTTTCACGTCTGTTCTGGTGGCCTTCCCTACGTTCCGACATCGCCGCATATGTAGCGGCATGCTCCGTTTGTGCCCAGAGTAAGTCCCCTCGGCACCTTCCGTTGGGCCTTCTGCAACCCTTAGCCACCGGGGAGCGCCCATGGTCACACCTGGGGATGGATTTCATTGTGGACCTCCCTGCATCCCGAGGCCATACGGTCATTCTCATGATTGTGGATCGGTTTTCCAAAATGTGTCACTGTGTTCCTCTCAAGAAGTTACCCTCTGCACAGGAGTTGGCCACGATTTTTGCCAGGGAGGTCTTCCGGTTGCACGGTTTGCCCAAGGAGATTGTGTCGGATCGGGGGAGTCAGTTTGTGTCCAGGTTCTGGCGCGCCTTTTGCTCCCAGTTGGGGATTCATCTCTCCTTCTCCTCGGCCTACCACCCTCAGTCCAATGGGGCCGCAGAACGTTCCAATCAGGCCTTGGAGCAATTCCTTCGTTGCTATGTCTCCGATCACCAAGACAATTGGGTTGACCTCCTGCCTTGGGCTGAGTTTGCCAGGAACACGGCGGTGAACTCTTCCTCTGGGACGTCTCCCTTCATGGCCAACTATGGGTTCCAACCTGCCGTGTTACCGGAGGTATTCTCTCCCCAGGATATTCCGGCTGTGGAGGATCACCTTTCCGTCCTACGTGCTTCTTGGGTACAGATCCAGAAGTCCCTTGAGGTCTCTGCGCAGCGCCAGAGACTCCAGGCTGATCGCAGACGAGCGCCTGCTCCTTCCTACCAGGCCGGAGACCGTGTATGGTTGTCCACCCGCAACCTCAACCTTCGAGTGCCCACTCCCAAGCTGGCGCCTCGCTTTGTTGGTCCCTTCCGAGTGCTTCGCAGGGTAAACCCGGTAGCCTATGCCCTTGCGCTTCCTCCTGGCATGCGGATCTCCAACGTGTTTCATGTCTCCCTGTTGAAGCCTCTGGTGTGTAATCGTTTCACTTCCTCGGTTCCTCGGCCTCGTCCGGTCCGAGTGGGCAATCGTGAGGAGTATGAGGTGAGCAATATCCTGGACTCACGCCTGGTCCGCGGTCGGGTGCAGTTTTTGGTTCATTGGCGTGGTTATGGTCCAGAGGAGCGTTCCTGGGTTCTCTCCGCAGATGTCCATGCTCCTGCCTTGCTCCGAGCCTTCCACGCACGCTTCCCTCAGAAACCGTTCTTTACTCCGCGGAGGAGGGGCCCTTGAGGGGGAGGTACTGTCATGGTCTTACCTTCTTGCTGTTCTCCTTCGTTTGACATGTGCTGGCGGCCATCTTGGTTTCTGGGTTTCTTGTAGCCTCCCACCCTGCGGCTTCTCCTTCCCACTGGGAGGAGCTGGATACCTAGCTCATATATATAGGAGGTCTGTGGCTTCAGTTCCCTGCTTGGTCCTCCTGTGTTCACATGCTACTAAGACTGCTGCTACTTCTGGTTCCTGTTCCTGGCTTCGTCTGACTACCCTGCTGGTTCCTGATCCTGGCTTCGTCTGACTACCCTGCTGGTTCCTGTTCCTGGCTTCGTCTGACTACCCTGCTGGTTCCTGATCCCTGGCTTCGCAAAGACTCTGCATCGGTTTCGCCATCCGTTTGGACTTTTGCTTTATGCTTGTTTTTCAAAAAAGCTTTCTTATTTTCACTTATCTGTTGTTGTACGTCTGGTTCATGGTTCCGTGACAAGGACCTGCAGGGTGAACATCCACAGCTGCATTGACAGTGGGAGTGAGTGGAGCAGAGTTGTCAAATGAAAGCTCTGATGTCAGGGATGGGTGGGCCCATAAGCTGAGCTCCTCTCCCCTTCCATCCACAGCCAGTCAGCAGGCAGTAAAACCCTCCTCCCACTGCCTCTCTCCAACCCGCCACATTTTACTGTAAATAGGTGCTGGAGCGGAGCTGAATGGGGGCGCAGGGAGAGGGATATAAGAAGGTATGACCACTACAGCAATACTGATCCTGCAGCACACACAACTCTAGCTGATTGGAAACAACAGGCTCTCCGGGAGCCCGGTCACATGTAATGCTGGCCGGCTGCAGTGTCTTCCAGATATCTATGTGTTCAGGCAGTGTGCAGGTTACTGATCAGCCTCCTCTCCCTCTTGTACTTTTTTTTTATCTACCTAAGGACCTGCACATTGCCTGATACACTGATAAGAAGACGCTGCAGCGGCATTCTATCAGACCAGGGAAACATGGCTGTTAACCATTTCAACTTCTATTTAGCTATTTAGCCAGAGCTCTGTGTGTGCTGCATGTAGGGTTGCCACCTCATCCCTTTAAACCAGGACACATATTTATTACACAGGTTCTGAGGCTAATATAATGCACATAAGGCACTAAGTGACCGCTTGCCACCCAGCAGCCATAAATTTACTGCGGAAGGCAGTTCTGTCCTGCAAATCGACATACCTTTATGTCCTTTTGCAGGACTGCTAGAGGGGGAGGGTGCGTGCACCCATTGGCCACAGGGGGAGCCAATCAGTGGGTCCCGCGGGCGCAATTGCTGCCGGGCACCCGTGATCGCTCCCCACAGAGACGGAACATGGCAGACCGCTGTTCTGTCAGTTATGAAAACAGGGATCCTGCGTTCCTTTTATTTAGGGACACAGGTCTCTGTGTTCATGCAGCAAGCCCATCCCACCCACAGTTAGAAAACACTGCCCTAGGGACACATTTAACCCTTTGATCGGCCCTGGTGTTAACCCCTTCCCTGCCAGTGTCATTATTACAGTTAAAATGCATATTTTTAGCACTGATTACTGTAGTAATGTCACTGTTGCCCCCTAAAAGTGTCAAAAATGTCAGTTAGGTGTCCGATCTGTCCGCCGCAATGTCGCAGTCCCACTGATCACCGCCATTACTAGTAAAAAATAAATAAATTAAAAAAAATGACATAAATCTAGTTTGTAGACGCGATAACTTTTGCGCAAACCAACCAATATACACTTATTGGGATTCTCTTTACCAAAAATATGTACAAAAATACAAATTGGCATACAGTGAGGCACACTGACCCCCAGCATACAGAGGGCACACTGACCACCAGCATACAGGGGGCACACTGACCACCAGCATACAGGGGGCACACTGACCATCAGCATACAGGGGGCACACTGACCATCAGCATACAGTGAGGTACACTAACCTCCAACATACAGGGAGCACACTGACCTCCAACATACAGGGAGCACACTGACCTCCAACATACAGGGGGCACACTGACCACCAGCATACAGCGAAGCACACTGACCACCAGCATACGGGGGCACACTGACCACCAGCATACAGAGGGCACACTGACCACCAGCATACAGTGAGGCACACTGACCCCCCCCCCCAGCATACAGAGGGCACACTGACCACCAGCATACAGGGGGCACACTGACCACCAGCATACAGGGGGCACACTGACCTCCAGCATACAGGGGGCACACTGACCACCAGCATACCGAGGGCACACTGACCTGACCTCCAGCATACAGGGGGCACACTGACCTCCAGCATACAAAGGGCACACTGACCTCCAGCATACAGGGGGCACACTGACCTCCAGCATACAGGGGGCACACTGACCACCAGCATACAAGGGGCACACTGACCACCAGTATACAGGGGCAAACTGACCATCAATGTGTAGGGCCACTGGTTACCAGTACACAGAGGACATAACAAATCAACAAAATAACAAAGTAAAACAACTACTATACAACGAAAAAAATCTCAAAAGCAATAAGAGAATCTTGTTAGCTGGTTCCCTCATCTAACGCAAATCAATAAAAAGCAAAGAATGCAGCACTGCCCTACACTTCCTCTATAAAATTGTACAAATGGACTTACAAGTGCAATGGTAAAACCTATAACTGAATATCCAGTGTAAATCAACCAATGTATTGCAAAATAGTAGTGATGGTGTCACCCCCTCTGCAAAATTATTTTGAGAAATTGCAGAGCTTCAGTGTGCAAATAATGGTGAAATCCCCTACATGCAATAATAATAACAGAGATGCAAATCAACCAGTGTAATAAACCATAGTAGTGATGGTGTCATCCTCTCTGCAAAAGGTAAGAAATATCGCAGAGCTGCAATGTTCAAATAGTGGTGAACCCCCTATATATAATAATAATGAAATGTAAAATATGTACATTAATTGTACATTTTATTATGATTATATATAGGGGGTTTCGCCACTATTTTCACATTGCAGCTCTGCGATATTTCTTACCTTTTGCAGAGAGGGTGACACCATCACAAGTATGTTATAATACACTGGTTGATTAGCACCTCTGTTATTATTGTATGTAGGGGATTTCACAATTTTTGCACATTGAAGCTCTGCAATTTCCTAAATTATTTTTGCAGAGGGGGTAACACTATCACTACTATATCGCAATACATTGGTTTATTTGCACTGGATATTCATTTATAGGTTTTACCATTGCACTTATAAGTCCATTTGTAGAATTGTATAAAGGAAGAGTAGGGTTGTGCTGCATTTTTTGGCTTTTTATTGGTATACAGAGGCCAGGACATACTGATCACCATTTTATGCAATGAAGAACTTTCCACTTGCTGACCATGCCCACTTACCGACCACACCCACTTTTCGGGCACGCCCACGTGTATGGTACCTTTCTGCAATAGCACCCTCATTTTTACCTCAAGCACTACCATAGCACCCCCCAAAAAAATTGTCTGAAGCTACGGCCGCAGAGGGAGGAAGTGGAAGGAAGGTATTTTCATTAAAAACAAGGTAAGTGAAACAAAAAAAAAATTTTAATTATCCAATTCTTTTTCAGGTGTTTTTAAGCTAGCGGACGGTGCAAACTTAATTTTTAGGGTGGAACTCCGCTTTAACATTTGGTAGTCATATCCCAAAAAATTCTAAGAAGTATGTTTTTTATTTTATTTATTTTTTTTATCTCATGGACGAAATGTGAGAAATAAGGTATATATCATACAATCATTCCATAAACCCATACCACATAAACTGCATATATCATTTAAAGAAAATATGCTTATCAAATTGTTTACCATTTGCCAATAAAAAAAAAAATATGTCCTCGGATTTCATTTCAAAAATCTGGTCACCTTAGTTTAGAGGAAGATAAAGTTGTCCTGCAGAATTGTGCTTAAGGGGTTTTGGAGTATCTCACATGAACCCCTTATCCCCCTCCCATATTTCTACCAGCAAATAAATTACAAAAAGACAAACCCTACATAGACTGTTCAGTGAGCCGGAGTGAATGGATTGCTGCTGTGTGCCTGGCTGCCACTACACTGTTATGAAGAACCGGTGAATCACAGCGGCTCCTTTGGGGTTAGCACTACACATGTATAATCCAGGGGAGGACTGGGCCAAGGGGCAAGGGGGCAATTGCCCCCCAGGCCGCTTTGATGCCCCATAAAAAGGCTGCACTGCTTCTGCCACAGATATGCCTAATGGATTCCTGGTGAAGAGAAGTAAAAAGTCTCCACCGCTGACCTCCTGAGTGTGGGACAAAGACAAGGACAGGGCCCAGGCCTCCCTCCCCAGTATGGATGGTGTAAACTGACTGAACAGAGGCCAGTTCCATGCACCACTGGAGACTCTCCTTCCCCGGCCAGCCCTGATCGAGCTGTCCCAGCTCCCTCCAACCGCCCCATGCTGGCCAGGTCAGGAACCCAGATTCAGCCAGTCAGTAGAGAGTACCTGGAGGGGAGCTTCAGCCTGGAATGGGGGTCAGGAGGAGGCCGGGAAGAGGGATAGTGGGAGCGATGGCGATTCATTGCACCAATGGCTTCTGGTTTGTACTTGCCCCCTGAGCCGAAGGTTGCTAGTCAGTCCCTGGTATAATCACAGTAAGACTACATGCTTATAGGCTTAAAATCATGCCTTGTGTGTATTTCTGCACCCATGAAGCACTGTGAGACAGTACCAGCTCTATTGTATTCCAGAGTGTTGTCAATCTAACATTAAAACTTGCTGACAGGTGGAAAGACCTCATATTTATGCAGATTCAGTGTCTAAATAGGAAGCTGTAGGCAGGTGTGTGACCAAGCTGTATGCTGAGCTGCAGTGGAGAATCAGTGATCTGACTTTGCAGTCTGGTAGAGGTGTCTGAATGAAAAGTCTGGCTAATCTTTAGTTAGATAAACAGTGCACATACAGTATATGTCTTTTTACAGAACCTCCAGGGTCTATATTTGTACAGCGTGGGACTTGGCCTGTCCTGTACGTTTGCAGTATGTCAAGCAGTTCCCAACCTTTTGCCCATGGCTGTTGCATGTGAAAGCATGTGTAGGGGTTGCCCCGCGTCTCCCACGACCGTGCCAAGCTGACCAGGGCTCTCACTGAAGGGAGAACACAATCTGTCAGTTTTTGCAGGGGAATTTCACCCCTCCCTCTCCTCTTCTCACTGTGCAGTGAGGAGTGACACACACAGACAGAGCTGCCCACTCTTCTCTCTCCCCTGCTTCCTCATTGGCAGGGAGAGGGAACCAATGACACTCAAGGAGTACTGCAGCAATCCATCATGGGACCTGTAGTTCCCATTACAAAATTGCTCCATAGCTTTCTATGGGGACAGAACTACACAGACCAGCTGTTCTCAGGATTAAAGAAAGGAAAAGACACCATCTTGTCTGCCTGGGGCTAAGGAGACACCACAAGGCAGAGGGGAAGACCAGACCTGGGGAGAGACTTTGCCTCCCGGGTTGGTATATCATTCCTGCCAGGCATCCACACCTGGTCGGGGGACATCCTGCCTCAGAGGGGGATCCCAGGTGCATATCCAGGTGCACCTGCACCCAGGGCCGGTGCAAGGATTTTTGCCGCCCTAGGCAGAATAAAAATTGCCGCCCCCCCCCCATCCTTATGCTCTCCCACCCTCCATCCCACGTTGCTGAGGGGGTTAAAACCAGTGGCGGCTGGTGCTCCATCGGTCGGGGGGGGCAGCAGACAGACCTGGCCTTGGACCCCCCTTCCCCCCATCACTCTAGAGTCCAATCCACACCATAAACCCCCCCCCCTCCCCCGGACGCCAGTTCACTTACCTTGTTCCTTCGGACGGCGACGAATTCCCCCTCAGTCTCCTCCCTCCTCCTCCGCCAATAGGATGCCTTCTCCTTTGGCCAATTGAGAAACAGGTCTCCGGACCCACTTCCTGATTGGCCGGAAGGAGAATCAGTGTGGCAATAGCAAATATTCATTTGCTATTGTCACACATCTGGGTGGGCTGGGGGCACAGAGCCCACCCTTTTTTGAACCCTTTTAGAGCCTCTGGCTCTAATCACGTGCTTCAAGAAAAAAAAAAACCTCATTGTAATCCTTGCATCTGGCTTCCTGCATGTAGATTAGGGGGCCGGACGCATGGATTGGGAGGCGGCGCCCCTAATGGATGGTTTGGCCGCCACTGGTTAAAACCCCTTCAGTGACTTACGGTAAGTCACTTACCTCGAGTCAAGCTCTGCTGGCGCCCCCTGCTAAGCTGCGCCCTAGGCGGCTGCCTAGGTCGCCTTACTGGTGGCACCTGCCCTGCCTGCACCGACGGTGAGAAGCATCCATTACCTGTCTGCTACCTGAAGAGCCTGCCTGTTCCAGGACATTTTGCTCGGGCCCTGACCACAGGATTGGTGAGTGGGCACTTGTCCAATTGCAGGAAACAAGGACACTGCGTGTAGATAGTGTTACTTTACTTTTGCCCACACTTACCAGAACCTGGGTCACATTGTCGCCCTGCTTAACAGTGACAGTGTCCACCTTGCTACTCGGATACTGTCAGTATACTGAAGTTATACTTTGCCAAGCACAAGTTTAAAGTGCACCATCTAAAGTGGCTAGCCGAAGACTAAAAACCTTCCTATTCTTCCAAGAGACCGAAGTTAATGGTGTCATACGGGCACACACAAAACCCAGGGCTTTGTATATGTAGTGTACACGGGGGGTAGTCTAACTCGGGAGTTACACCTCTGACCTCTGAACTAAGTGCAGTGTCTATATTTTGTGGGCCTGTGGTGTCAGCAGACAGAAGGGAGATGTCTGACACTAGAGATTGTCATTCCTCTGGTCTTCTCCTGCCTGGACTCATAGAGCCAATTCAAGTAAAAGGTAACCAATCCATTATAGCATTGCCATTTTTGTGATTTGCCACTGTCATAGTGTTTTTCCTCTGCTCTCGGGGAATTCTCTGAAAGCAGCCAGATAGTACCATAGAGTTCTATTGTGCTTAGTTCTCAGTCATTGCTATACAGTTAATTTACTTGAACTATAACCTTTACTGTTTGTTACTGTATTGAATCAATGTATGCATGATGCACAAATAACTCTTTTGCGCTAATAAGTGTACTTTTGGATATTAATATACTCCAAGTGCAATTAGTCCCATTGTGCTAAAAAGCACAATTCTCAGCTCTTTTGTATAAGATAATGGAGTGCGCTCAGCAGTACCCAGTAATACAAACAGACTCTTATCACATTGGATGCTCAATAGAATGTTCTGCTTAAAGCATTGAGCTCCGTTTATTTATGGGACAACACAGGGATAACAGAAGGAAGTGATGACTATACAACATCAGCCAATCAGTTCCAAATGTTCAGTCACATGACATAAGTTACTCACATAGAATCAGCCAATGACACGCCTGTATACATTCAAATATATAATAGAAAGGGGGAGTACACGATCGTGAACGAGCAGAACAGAGTGCACGGCTTCCCACCGTTGGTGCGAAATCCACGCACCGCAGTTAACAATGAAACCCATGTGTAGCAGAATTCACGCCTAACACTACACAATGAAATCAGCGTGTAGAACCGTGAACGCTGCTCTGATCAAACTCATGCATGCACTCCCGCCACTACTACTAGTGTGAATCCCACTCAGCAAGGCTCAGAGAACAATTACACTTTGCTACATTGTAAAGTATTGAGAGTGTACAGCTTGTATAACAGTGTATATTTGCTGTCCCCTCAAAATAACTTAACACACAGCCATTAATGTCTAAACCGTTGGCAACAACCAATGGTGTACACCACCCCAAGTCAAAATGTCCAAACTGGGCCCAATTCGCCATTTTTCCTCTGTCAGGGTGCCAGGAAACCAGACCACATGAGGCAGTTTATTATAGCAACAACAATAAATGCACAGCAATGGTGAGGAGTGAAATCAGGAACAGCCGGGGTCAAGTCCAGAGCGGGTAGTCATCCAAGCCAGTATCGAGTCTAGAAGCGGGTAGTCATCCAAGCCGGGGTTGAGTCCAGAGGCAGGTAGTCTACCGATGCCTGGTCATGTGCCGATGCTGAATCGAGAGCCAGGAAAGTCGTCAGCCAAGCCAGGTCATGCACGGAGGAAAATGGAGAACAGAAGACTGCTAGCAGTGATGCACCTTGGAGCACAAACACAAGGGCAAAGGACTGCAAGCCAACAAGTGATATACAGTATATAGTCAGGTGTGCAACATCATCACTGAGCGACACCTAGGCAGCAGGCAAGTGATGATGCAAACAGAGTTTATAAAAGACAGCAGTCTGCACATGTCCAAGATGGCTGCCAGCAGGAAGGCAAGGTAAGACCTTGACAGTACCCTCCCCTCAATGGCCCCTCCTCCGCAGAGCAAAAAATGGTTTCTGAGGAAAGCGAGCATGGAAAGGGCGGAGAATGGTGGGAGCATAAACATCAGTGGAGGGAACCCAGGAGCACTCCTCAGGACCATAACCCTTCCAGTGCACCAGGTATTGAACCTGATCTCGAAGCAGACGAGAATCCAAGATGCTGCTAACTTCATGCTCCTCATAATTGCCCATAGGAATGGTATGAGGGTGAGGAAGTGAAGAAGTATAGCGATTGCAAACCAGTGGATTCAAAAGTGACACGTAAAAGACATAGGCCACCTTACGGAGGATGCAAAAAGGCCAAACAAAATGGGGTACCAGTTTAGGAGTGGGCACCCTGAGGTTGAGCTTACGGGTCGACAACCACACCCTCTCCCCGACCTAGTACGAAGGAGCAGATAAATGTCTCCGGTCTGCCTGGAGCTTCTGACGCTGTGCAGAGACCCGTGAAGACTCTTGAATCTGCACCCAAGAGGAACAGAGAACACAAAGATGATCCTTCACAGCTCAGGATGTCCTGTGGCGAGAACGACTCAGGCAACACAACAGGTTGGAATCCATAATTGGCCATGACCAGAGACATTCAGGAAGACGAGTTGATGGCAGAGTTCCTGGCAAACTCTGCCCAGGGTAGCAGATCAACCTAATTGTCCTGATGGACAGATATAGCAGTGGAGAAATTGCTTCAGGGCATGCTTAGAATGCTCAGCGGCACCATTGGACTGCAGATGGTAGGCCGAGGAGAAGGAAAGCCGAATACCCAACTGGGAGCAAAAGGCGCACCAGAACCTTGAGAGAAACTGGCTCCCATGGTCTGGGACAATCTCCTTAGGCAACCCGTGTAAGTGGGAAATCTCCCTGGCAAACACTGAGGCAAGCTCCTTAGCGGTAGGCATCCGCTTAAACGTAACACAGTGGCACATTTCGGAGAACCGGTCGACAACCATGAAGATACCATGTAACCTCGAGACGCGCAAAGTTCCACAATAAAATCCATGGCCAAGTGAGACCAGGGATGCTCCCCACTGGGAATGGGATGCAGTAGGCCCAAGGAAAGGTGCCGCAGAGATTTGTTCTGTGCACAGACCGAACAAGCAGCCACATATGCAGCAACATCAGTGCGGAGAGTTGGCCACCAGAAATGACGGGAAATAGCCCAGGACATCTGGTTCTTACCAGGATGAATGGCGATCTTGGAATTGTGGTACGTGTGCAACAATCTGATGCGCAACCCCTCAGGTACAAAGCATTTACCAGCAGGTCTCTCTGTGGAAGCATCAGGTTGGGCAGTCAAGATCTGTTCTCCAAGAGGAGAGGTTAAGTTGGTTGCGGATGGCAGCCAGGATATGATCCAAAGATATGACTGGTGTCAGCACGGAGTCCTCCCTGGACAACTCAGAATGCTGGCGAGACAATGCATCAGCTTTAACATTTTTGGAGCCTGGCAAATAGGAGGCCACATAGTTAAAAACGAGACAAGAATAAGGCTCACCTGGCCTGACGGGGTGTGAGCCTCTTGGCCTCCGAGAGATACGTCAGATTCTTATGATCGGTGAGAATGAGAACTGGAATCATAGAACCTTAAAGCAAGTGTCTCCATTGCTTGAGAGCCAGGATAATTCAACTAGAGACAGCTTCTTGGAATAGAACCCACAAGGAAGTAAGGGTCCATCAGGTGTCCGACGCTGAGACCGGAGGGCGCCTACCCCCGTCTCTGACGCATCCACCTCTAGGACAAAGAGCAAACCAGGATTGGGATTCGACAGAATGGGAGCTGAAGCGAAAGCAGACTTGAGGGCTTTGAAAGCTTGGATGGCAGCAGGCGTCCAATTGTGGGGATCGCTGCCCTTCTTGGTCAGATCTGAGATAGTTTTGGCCAAGGAGGAAAAGTTCCTGATAAATTTCCGAAAGTAGTTGGCAAACCCAAGGAAACGCTGAATGGAACAGAGACCACTAGGGCAAAGCCATTGTAGAACAGCCGAAACCTTCTGAGGGTCCATGGAGAACCCTTCAGCAGAAATTATGTAGCCCAAGAAGGCAATCTGAGACAGGTGGAAATCACATTTCTCAAGCTTGCAGAAAAGCCCATTCTCACGTAACCATTGCAGCACCTGTCTGACATCCAGGTAGTGTGATTCAATGGAGTCAGAGTAAATCAAGATGTCGTCCAAATAGACTACCATGCATTGCTGCAACATATCATGAAAGACATCATTGATGAACTCCTGGAAGACAGCGGGCGCATTGCACAAGCCAAAGGGCATCGCTAGATATTTGTAATGTCCGATTCTGGTATTAAACGCAGTCTTCCAATCATCGCCCTCCTTGATCCTTATACATGGCCCTTAGGTCAGGCTTGGTAAAGACTGTTGCTCCCTTGAGGCGGTCAAACAATTCAGTAATCAACGGAATCGGGTATGCATTATTGACTGTGATGCGATTGAGGCCCCTATAATCAATGCAAGGTCTCAACTCACCCCCCCCCCTTCTTCTTTATGAAGAAAAACCCAGCACCCGCTGGAGAAGTGGACTTGCGAATATGCCCCCGGGCAAGCGCATCCACCATGTATTCCTCTGTGGCCTTTTTCTCCGCAACCGAGAGAGGATAAACTCTGCCACGAGCGGGAATGGCACCAGGTTGCAAGTCTATGGCACAATCGTACAGACGGTGAGGGGGAAAGAGTACCAGCGCCCATCTTGTCAAATACATCTTGATACTTATGATATTCAGTAGGCAACACTGAATCCGAGGAGGTACAAAGTACCTTAACAGGCCCATGGATACAAATAGCGCCAACTTGTAAGATTCTGGTACCTCTGGTACCCTTATTTTCCATTTTCTTTCAATATGCGTCCCACCTTTCTAATTAGGTGGTACGCATACACCTTTAAGACGGATGACGTCATCGCCGAGCGCCGCAGAGCGGCTATTTCAACCGCCAGCGTTCTCTCTCACGTTGTTCGTTCAACCTGCCTGTGTGTCCACATGCTTACAAGCTTGTCTTGCTGCCGGAACCTCCAGCTATTCTCTTTTACTTGGAACAGACCGGAACCTCGCTACTGATCCCTGTATCTCGCTACTGGATCACTCCCTCACTACTGGACCCTTCTACTACTAACCTTACTAGTGATAAGTACCCCACAGGGGAATCCTCCATAACCTTACTTACACTATCTACCTCTGCACATTAAGGACTGTTACTATCTATGCATACTAATTCTATCATCTGCGCTGTTACATAGATTGCTAGCTCTTGAGTCTACTACCATCTATCCTTGCACTGGGTTAGTCTATCCTGTATTTGTCATCTGCTGTCCTTACCACCTGTTACCATACTCGATTACTAACCTATCTGCATTCTACCTAATACCATCTAATACTCTCCTGAACATTTCTATCAAGTGCTTGCCATCTCTGTCACTGTTCACACCTGTCCCTTCAGCACATCATCTTCATACTATCATATACATCCTATCACTCCAGGAACATCTTATTGAGTGTGTATATCTGTATGCTGAAGCTGACAGGCCCACAGTGATGAGTCTGGAGAGTTGGATCTGGTTATTCAACACATCTCTACATGACTACTGAGTGGAGATTCTGCAGCTGCAAATCCAGCCTACTACAAAAACGCAGGAGCGTTACACAACTGTGGAGACCAAGAGAGCATCTCAACTGACTGCCAATTAAAGGTCAGATTGTGTTTCTGAAGCCAAGGGTACCCCAAAGCAACAGAGTAGTGTGGGGACGATATAACCTGAAAACAGGTTGACTCCCTGTGAACAGCCCCTATCGCCATGTCATCCGGATGGGTAACCTGTGTCGGTTGCTTGAGTCTCCCATCAATCGCCTCGATGACTAGTGGAGAAACACGGGGCTACAAGGGAATGGAATTCGCAGCAGCAAACGTACTGTCAATAAAGTAACCGCCAGCACCGGAGTCTATCAACGCCTAAGTAATCACCTAACCTGCTTCCCAGGAGAGGAAAACTGTGATTAGCGGTCTATCTTTATGGGAAACCGGGGATGCGGAAATTCCACCTAAGATTTGCCCCCGACAGGACCTTAGGTGCGAGCGTTTCCCGTACGGGTATAACAAGATTTCCGGAAATGCCCACCAAGGCCGCAATACAGGCACTGGCCCTCCCTCCTCCTAAAGGCCCTCTTAGCCTCGGAAAGGCAAGTGAACCCCAGCTACATGGGTTCACAGCCAGACGCACCATCCCCAGGAGGCATGGGTGGGGAAGAAAACATAGGAGCCAATCTGGTAGGCGGCCTCAAATGATGGTCTCTCCCTGAGCCTGGTATCTATCAAAATCAGAAAAAAAAATGAGAGCCTCAAGCTCGCCAGTGAGATCCTTGGCAGCAATCTCGTCCTTCAATACATCTGAGAGACCATGTGTGAAGACAGCCACCAGAGCATCATTATTCCAGCCCACCTCTGCTGTCAGGGTATGAAATTTGATGGCATACTCGGCAACGGTATGTATATCCTGTTCAATGGACAGGAGCAGCTTAGCAGCAGAGGCAGAGCGAGCAGGCACATTGAAAACCCTATGGAAGGAGGCAACAAAACTCAGGTAATCGAGTATCACAGGATTATCGTTCTCCCATAAGAGATTCGCCCAGGCCAAGGCCTTGTCCGTGAGCAACGAAATTAGGAAGCCCACCTTGGACCTGTCAGAGGGAAACGCCTGAGGAACCATCTCAAAATAAATGCCCACTGGGTTTAGGAAGCCACGATACTGACTCGGTTTACCCCTATAGTGCTGTGGGAGGGGGGCTGAACCAGTGATCCCTCTTGCAACAGCGATTCCAGCTGCAGGAGCAGGAGTGGCAACAGGAGCAGCAGCAGGAGGAACTACTGGCCTAGCAACACTAGGAGCAAGTTGTGCTGTGTGTTCAAGCAACGTTGAGTGCATATCCAGAGGTTGTCTTTGGGAAATAGACGCATGAGTGCTGCCAGCATTGTTGCAGAGGTTGAAGGGGTGGAGGGTCAGCCTGTCAGTGCTCAGACCATACGCCGTACACTGCATCAAATTGGTCTGCATGGCTGTCATCCCAGAAGGAAGCCTCTTCTAAAGATGATGCACAAGAAAGCCCACAAGCAGACCAAGATAAACTTATTTGGTTCATATGGGGTCAAGCGTGTGTGGCAGAAACCAGGTGAGGAGTACAAAGACAAGTGTGTCTTGCCTACAGTCAAGTATGGTGGTGGTAGTGTCATGGTCTAGGGCTACATGAGTGCTGCCGGCACTTGGGAGCTACAGTTCATTGAGGGACCATGAATGCCAACATTTACTGTGACTTACTGAAGCAGAGCATGATCCTCTCCCTTCAGAAACTGGGCTGCAGAGCAGAACCACACCCCCAAGACCACCGCCTTGATAAAGAAGCTGAGGGTAAAGATTATGGACTGGCCAAGCATGTCTCCAGACCTAAACCCTATTGAGCCTCTGTGGGGCATCCTCAAACGGAAGGCGGAAGAGCACAAGGCTGCGAACATCCACCAGCTCCATAATATTGTCATGGAGGAGGAGTGGAAGGAGGAGTGGAAGAGGACACCAGTGGCAACCTGTGAAGCTCTGGTGAACTCCATGCCCAAGAGGGTTAAGGCAGTGCTGGAAAATAATTTTGGCCACACAACATATTGACACTTTGGGCCCAATTTGGACATTTGGACTTAGGGGTCTACTCACTTTTGTTGCCAGCGGCTTAGACATTAATGGCTGTGTGTTGGGTTATTTTGAGGGGACAGCAAATTTACACTGTTATACAAGCTGTACACTCACTACTTTACATTGTAGCAAAGTGTCATTTCTTCAGTGTTGTCACATGAACAGATATAATAAAATATTTACAAAAATGTGAGGGGTGTACTCACTTTTGTGAAATGCTGTAGATCTCTACCGGCAAACAGACCCGCCCATAACGCATGGAGTGTTCAACGGCGGAGATGTCTATGTAGAGCAAACAGGTCTACACATCTAAAGGAAGGTTTTCACTGCCAGTAGTCTTTCCTCAATGCCGGTTCGCCCATACACGCTCTAATGAGCGTATTGCAAGCAAACCGACAACAGGAGCCATAATGACAAGCTAAATAAAACACATCCTGAAAAATGTCTACACTAGTCCTAATAAAATTTCCACAGCAGTTACCATTTCACAGAAACTTCACAGTAAATATGTATTTTTTTACAATGTTTGTATGTTATTACTGTGCTTGCACTTACAGTATCGCTAAGTGTGCCAGTGGAATTGAGAGGCAGAGTAGGGAAACAAACCTACACAAGCAGCTCTTTCAGGGGTAGTACTACGCATGCATTGCCACCCTTGCGTTAGTATGCATCGCCGTGCTTCCATGACACTGGGCTTGCTCATAGGCTTTGAAGAGTATTTAAATACCTTGCTATCTGGTTGATGGTGCTGTATCTTCCTGCCACCTACCTTGCATGCTAAAATTCCTGTTATTCCTAATTCACCTGTTGCTAATCCAGACTGTCTGACCCTGCTTATGTCTCCCACACCTATTACCAACTCTGCCAGTTCCTGATATTCTCTTGCCTGCCTGGCCTCAGCCTGAGACCAACTATCCTCTAACCTGCCACCCACCTTGACTTTAGCCTGACTTCAGTAGAGGATACCTGGATACTGACTGCCCTGTTGTCTGCTGCCTGCCCTGACCTCACCTCATCTTTGAACCTCCTGCTGCTTCATATCGTAGCTTATCATATCGTAGCCTTGGTGGGGTGATTTTGAGAGCTACAACCTGCTCACAGCAAAGTAGCCCAGAGCCCTTAGGACCACCGGACCAGGATGCTCTGGTGAAGACCAAGCTGGCACTTAAGCCCCGTACACACGTACCGATCGTCGGCCGAACGATCGGCCGTCTTTTGTCCGAGGGCTGTCTTGTCTGTTGAAAAGTGCAAAAGACTGCACACGAATTTTGTCGGCCAACAACAGCCGACTGCAGAAGTGATGTCATGTGATGGTTAACTTTCCTTGTCTTTTTTCTTTTCTGAGCATGCCCAGTCTTGCAAATCTGCTGTCTGTCGGCCAAAATCTGTACTGACTGGCGAACAATCGGCCGTTCTGGTGTTGGCCAACAAAAATTTTAATGCTTGCACGACAGATTCTGTTCGGCCGAAAATGCGCTGTCGGCTGTCGGAAGCATCATACTAACAAGCCTACAATCGGCCGATCGATCGTCGGCCGAATATTTACGGCCGACAATCGGTACGTGTGTACGGGGCATTGGACTCCATGTCTCGGGGGAGCACACATTACCTGCCAGGGGTGTCAATCCTAATGTATTCAGTCTGCAGTTAAGCTTTAAAGCTCATAAAGTGTCTACCTATTTCACATTTTTTGGTTAGGGTCCTTTCACACGGGCGGTCAGTATGTCCGTTTTTCATCCCATTTTTTTGCGGATGAAAAACGGACATATTGCATGTCAATGAGATTGCGGATGTCAGCGGATGACCATCCGCTGACATCCGATTTGCGTCCTTTCCGATCAGTTCCGTTTTTTGGAACGGAAGAGAACCCTATTTTTCTTCTGTTTAAAAAAACGGAACGGACGCAAAAACAGATGTCAGCGGTGTCATCCGCTGACATTCGCAATCCCATTGACATACAATATCTCCGTTTATCATCCGCAAACGGATGGGATGATAAACGGACATACAGACCGGATGTCATCCGTGTCCGTAAAAAAAAAAAAAAAAAAAAGTGCCGGAGCGGATCAAAAAAACGGTCCGCCCAGTGTGAAAGGACCCTAAATCTTGTAAAAGACACCAATAAAAATGTTAGCATACTAACATTTATAGGTAATAACATCGGGGTACTTAAATCAAGGAATATCCAATTGTCCCTTGGGGGATCAGAACAGATTTTTTTTGCCCCTGCTGGACCAAATTGGAACATGCTTTATTTTATTTTTTTTCTTTCCTTCCTCTGGAACAACTGTGGGTATAGGAATGTGTATATGGACACATATTTCTGTTGGGTGAACTAGATGAACTTTTTTTCATATTAACTATGCAACTATTTGTTTTGTGCTCCTGCTCTGCACTATATTATTCTCTGGAAATGCTGACTGTTTATTATTGCAATCTAAACCCCTATTTTCGCTTTTCCCTTCTCTTTCAGGAACAGCTGACAACTCCTTCTTGTTAATGCATCTCCCAATTTATATTCTGGAGGCTTCTGCTGTTCCCTGACTGCCACTTGCATCCTGGTCCCCAGAGCCCTCGTAACAATTCTGTTTATCTGCTTCCTCTTCTAGTGCAGGGGCTGCCTGCACGTTGTGGAAGGTACCCTACCTCTTTCACTGATTTTCTCTTTAATGCTCCCTGCTTGTGCTAAATGATGAATGATCATGCCGGATCCATAAAGATGAGTTGCAAATTGAATTGTGCAGAGCTCAGTGGAGAGGCAGGGAGCAGGAAAGAAAAAAGGGTAAGAGGGTGCACACACTGTACTGTTGGTGGTGAGGGGAGCCTCGCTGTACAGATTACTGCCTGTGCTGCAGTGGCCATGTTAATGGAATGCTAAATCTATAACTCTTTTTTAGAGACGTGCGCTAGATAATTCCAAAGCTCCTTCCAGTCCTACATGCATGCTATCAATTCAGCCAACTTCCCCCCTCCCCTTTACCAATACATGTCTTACAAATGAAAAAGGCAGTATGGCAAAATGATATAAGGTATCTCTAGAGGATCCAGAGCAATTTCGAGAGCTGCCGGCGTCTCAACTGAGAGCTGTGGATTGCAACACTGTAAAACAATGGCCACATTACTCTTGTGATGTCAGGGCGCAGATCAGCATGGAGTGAAGGCAAAACTGGTCATAGATGTAAAGGAGAACAATACATAATGAAGAATTCCCCAGCTCTCAGCCCAGCTAGCCAACACAGTGCCCGATTACTGTTTCTTATTTAAATGAAAAGCAGAATTTTCATTTAACTACATTTGCAAATGTAAGTGGAAGCCGCACACCATCCAACTGAACTTGCGTGTCTCTACTCGAAATTATAGGAGAAGAGATTATTCGGGTTCAATGCTTTGTCCTGGAGATTGCCATCATCCCTCTATACTATGTAGAAAAAGAGTTCCCCTAGGGGTGGGATTTTTAAGGCAAAAACCAGGACTTGAGTATATATAGTAACAAATTTATTAAGCAATAATCTTTACAATTGTTTACACAGAACAAATATTAGTACAGACAAAGAAAACCACATGGATGTCTATAAAAACATGGTCATAAATACGTCTCTGGTGTACAAACTGTCTGAGATGTCTGGATGGGACCAGACACGTTTCGGTCTTGCCTTTTTCAATAGTCCAACAGGGAGAACCAGATCTTTGTTCTGTGTAAACAATTGTAAAGATTATTGCTTAATAAATTTGTTACTATATATACTCAAGTCCTGGTTTTTGCCTTAAAAATCCCACCCCTAGGGGAACTCTTTTTCTACTCGAAATTATGGGAGTACCGACACCAAAACCTATGTAGCAAAGCTTGCCTGAAGGCTAAAACGAAATCAAACACGCGTACACCAGCCTAAGTGACACTTTTTTTTTTTTTAAGGCTTTATGTTATGCACCCCAGGGCTATGTTACCTCTCTCATAGACAACTGCTCCAATGTTGGAGCCATAGGAAATGGCTGAATATTCCTTCAAAAGAGAAGCATGGGGACTCTTGTTAGACTTTTCCTGAGAATATGTGTGTAGGCACTGGCAGGTGCAGTCAATTTTCTCTACTGCAGATGGCGCTTGTCCACAGTGGCAATGCAGATGGGGGGTAGGAAGTCGAGGAGAAACTAGTTCCTCTATGGTTTCTGTGGTCACAGGGAGGCAGCTATTCCATCGGATTCTGGCACCCCATGTTACTTTGGTGGCCATTTTGGGTCAGGCAGAGTGTATTAATGACCCTGGCTCCCGGGTTTGGCATGCCTTTTTGCGTTTGGCTATAATAGGGACAGGTCACCCATCTGAAAGGGACAGTGCACAGAGACAGGGAAAAGTTCTGAAGGAGTAGGGAAAGTGCAGGGACCACTCCAAACCTCTGAAAAGCTTCCCCTTTGGGTACGGACCAGCCAGTGCCCATTCTGCTTCTTGTGGCAGGTGCTGTCGGAGTCTTCAGTCTACTGTCCCATCGCTGTTACTACTTGTGAGTGTTCCAACTTGGGTTGCCTTCCCGCTGGGCCTGTTGTGTATTGCTGGACTTCTGTGACAATATATTCCTGTAATTCTTGCACAGTGTGTTTTCTGCCCGCCGCATCATGCTGCATCTACCCATATGTGGGCAACACCACGGAGGTCCCCTCAAGGTGAGGAGTACGGTGTGAGCTGTACCAGGGTTTGTTGGATTCAATAATTGGAATAATGACTGGCAAGTACTGACTTATAAGTGTACTGAGAAGCGCCACGCCTGTTGCAAACGTTTATCTCATTTGAAGGACTTTTTGAACATTCAATGGTTAAAAGCATCAAATATGGTCAAGCCTCCCCCTAATGTGAAAAAAAAAGTAGAAAGCAAAAAGGGCAGCACCGTAGCTAAGTGGTTAGCACTTCCACCTAGCAGCACCAGGGTTGTTGGGTTGAATCCCAACTATGGCAATATGTTCATGGAGTTTGATTGTACTCCCTGTACCTGAGTAGGTTTATGCTAGGTATTCCAGTTTCCTCCCACACTCCAAAGACTTGCCAGTAGATTATTGTCTTCTGTCTAATTTGGCCCTAGTATGTGAATGTAGCAGTTTTTCCAGACCTGTGGCCTGATGTGGGTCTGCCATTGTTACCGGTTACCTCTCCAGCCCATGTGAGCTGCGACCCTGGGTGTGAGAACTGAGACATGGATGACTCCGGCATCTTGGTTTTGTGATTTTTATTGTAGAAAAGGGGATGGGAGAAGGGAATGAGTGGGATACTCCTTTAGGCTTAACTAATTACAGTTGGGACTTAATCCTAGAAAAATGCCCGTTGGCGCTTCCTTGACGCCAGCCAACGCTCACTAACACTGAGAACACACTATAGCTTGATAGAAGTGCTGGATCCTTGACAATAAGTACAGAAGACCCAAGACTGTGAATTGTAAAATTACTGACACTGCTCTCCTGCAAAGTCACTGAATACTCCCCTCCTGCCTTGCACTGGCTTGAGGTAGTACACTGTAGATTGCTGTAAAGCTGCAACTCTCAACTGTCCCACTCTGTCCAATTCAGGGCCCATATGCAGGCGCCCCCTTTAACCTTGAACTCTTTGGGGTTCACTGACTATGTACCCCTCTCTATACCTTCAGGGTCCTCAACCTAGGTACCCCCTTTTCAGCTAGCTGGCACTGGATCCCAGAACCTCTTCCAGAGTGGTCCCCTTTGACTCTGGCAGACCCCCAGGGGCAATCCGCAGTACTCACGACCTGTGTAGGCTTTCCTGGAACTGGATCCCTCTCTCTCTCCACAGGCTCTCGGCACACCGGATCCCCTCAGCTCAGCTCAACACTCTCTGGATTCTCAGGCGACACCCCAAGACATCCACCTCCTCAGACAGGAGGAGAGACAGCCGCACTCCCCCTCCTGGGACTCTGCTCCCGCCAAAGACACCCTGTCATGTACTTCCCCCAAACTTATACACACTCCCAGAATCCTTTGCAGCATAATCTGCCTTCTGGGCTTCTGGGATAGTTACAAGCTGGGATGTGTCCCCTGATTGGGCTTCCCACACTGCCCTATGAGAAGCCTCTCACAGGAGCCAGTGGGGATACTTCTCCCCTCAGCAGGCACATCTGGAAACCATGACACCCTACCTAACAAATCACAGCCCTGCTGTTAGGCAGACAAGGCCCACTATACATTTACCTAGCACCTACCTGTAGGGTGCTACATGAATTTATGTTAAGGAGCTTAAATTGTAAAGACTAATGGGAATGAGTCTAGGATGGAAAAGGACGTGGGGGTACTGGTAGACAACAGACTGCAAGCAAAGCCAACAGAATCCTGGGATGTGTAAAAAAGGGGATTCACTCCAGAAATAAAGAGATTATTCTCCCACTCTACAAGACTCTGGTCCGGCCACATCTGGAGTATGCTGTCCAGTTCTGGGCACCGGTCCTCAGGAAGGATGTGCTGGAACTGGAGAAAGTCCAGAGAAGGGCAACAAAAATAATTAGGGGAATGGAGGACATCAGCTATGAGGAAAGACTACAAGCACTGAACTTATTCTCTCTGGAGAAGAGAAGATTGAGGGGGGATATGATATCAATGTACAAATACTGTACTGGCGACCCTAGCAAAAGGAACAAACTATTCAGAGAAAGGGAATACAATAAGACACGTGGCCACTCACTAAAACTAGAGGAAAGGCGGTTTAACCTTAAAATACGCAGGGGGTTCTTCACTGTAAGAGCAGTAAGGATGTGGAATTCTCTTCCGCAAACCGTCATATCAGCAGGGAGCATTGATAGTTTCAAAAAACTATTAGATGGGCACCTTAAAGACCACAACATACAGGGGTATACAATGTACGGTTAACAGCAAACACACACACACATCATAGGTTGAACTGGATGGACTGATGTCTTTTTTCAACCTCACTAACTATGTAACTATGTAACTACTGTATATGTAAAACTCTGCGAAAATTGTCTCTATTATATAAATACCTGTAAAAGTAGAGAAAAAAAACAGTAGCAAGCATTAAAGAGTTTAAAAAACATTGCCTGCCTGCAGGAAATTTTTTCCTTCCTGCACTGTTCAGTGTTGTTTTTCTTTGTAATGTGTGGCCTACTGCCATTCCAAGGTTGTTATGCTGCATTGCATTTGCAATCTAATTATCACAACAAACATTTTCTCTGTCCCCCAAGTTCTTTTGCCACCATTTGCAAGTACTCTATTACATTTCTGTTATTTGGTTTGTATTCCTATATTATAAATCTATTCCTCTTCTGTCACTTGCTACAAAATGGACTTTCTTATGGCTAGACAGGATGACAGTGCCAGAATGGTTATCTTTTTCTTGTGTACATCAATAAACTAGGCATTTTTATTCCGGAGTTCCTGCTTTGCATCTGTCTTTGGCAATGTACATTGTACATCTAGAATGATTACAATCTTGGGTCAGAGAGATCACTATTTATAATTCAAGCTCCTTCATACAGACATGACCCAATTTCATTTAGAGAACATTTACTTATAGATCCTTGGTTAGGATAGTCATCTAGAGCCCAGGCATTATCCTTCTTTATTTTGTGGCCCCCAGTATCAGTGTAACCTTTCCATGGTCCCCAACTGTCATTCTGTCATCATTTTTTGGATTTTGAAAACTGACACTTATGTTCATGGAGTAGTAAAGGCTACATTTTTCATGATACGAATAAAAGGCATGGAAGACCTCAGCTATGAGAAAAGATGGCGGTTAAGGCCTTGTATCAGTACAGAAACGATCTACAGATGTGGTGTCTAAATTAAAAAGGCCCGATGGACACATTTTGTTCACAAGTCAAGTGACTTGACAAAGAAGTTTCTGCGCATGCGCCACAACATGTTACCGCCTCCCCCCCCTCCCCCTTCAGATGTCACTTCAGGTACGTGTGTTCCACGCTGTTCCTAGAAGTCAGGCAGCCATCTTGCTTTGGGGATTTGTCTCTCCTTCTGCTGCTGGTCAGCTAGTGAGGATCCAGGAGAGCTGTGACAGAAGACCTGCTGCCATGTCTGTATCGGACGATGAGCTTGTTTCACACTGCCTTTCTGTGAGTGTTTTTAACTGCATTTTTTAAATAAAGTACTGGTCTTACTGCACTTAGAATCTTTTCAGTCTAGGAAATGTCTTTTTGTGGATTTATTGCAGAATTCAAACAGGAGAGAGGGAAAAGGGTGCAAGATACTCCAAAATATCAACAAGTACCAGGAGGACAAATTATAACCAGAAGCCTCTAGTAGCAGCCTTTGCTGGGGGTACAAGGGGTTGGCCAGCTATGAAACCAGTCCTTACAGCAACCTCTGACACTTGCTTCCCCAAGCAAAGGCGCACCTGGGATCCAAGATAAAAGATTTAGTCACAATGTCTGAGGACAGCTGTCTCTTATTTCAGCTTACACATGACTCTGCTCTGTGAAAAAAGATCCCTTCTTTAGGTCAGCTAACATAGGTGATGCTCTCCAGCAGGTATCTTTCAATCCAGATTCCTTAAGGCCCTCAGCCAAGCACCTGCTTAGGCTTAACATCTGCTCTCCAGTACACAGGTTGCATCTCAGGGGCTGCAGCTCCACGACAAGAACATTCTGAAAAGGCCTTGCAAACATTTATCATCTTCCCAGCCACCTTCTGGGTACCTCTTCCTAGAGGCCTTATAAATATTCATACCTCAGTGGTTGACCCTCCTACCAGTGGTGTATTTAGGTTTTGTGCTGCCTTAGGCCTGACTAAACATGGGTACCCCTAATTTAAATAGGGCCCACCCCTTCCTGTAAAGGCCACACCCTTTCTTGTTTATGACCCGCCCTGTCATCTGTAAACCACAGACAAAAACCACAGTCTATCAGTGCCCATCAGTGCAGCCTCATCAGTTCCCATAAGTTCAGCTTCATCAGTGCTCATCAGTAGCAGCCTCATTACTGCCCATCAGTGCAACCTCATCAGTGCAACATATCAGTGCAGCCTCATCAGTGGTCACCAGTGCAATCTATTAGTGCCCATCAGTGCAGTATATCAATGCATCATATCATTGCCCATCAGTGCTGCCTTATCAGTGCCGCTTATCAGTCCTGCCTCATCAGGGGCCATCAGTGCAGTCTATTAGTGCCCATCAGTGCAACATATCAGTGCCCATCAGGGCAGCATATCAGTGCAGCCCCATCAGCATATCAGTGCAGCCCCATCAGCTTTTTTGCTGCCCCCCTGCAAGCTGCTGCCCTAGGCCTGGGCCTTGTTGGCCTAGGCCAAGATACATCACTGCCTCCTACTGTATTTTCTCGAAGCTTCTTACAGAAGCAGACAGGAGTAACCAACCACCAAGCTTAGGAAAACCTAATCAGACCTAAAAAAAAAAAAACATCACTACTTAACTGAGTACAGCAGAGCGAAAAATGAAATTTAACCTAAATAGGACAGGGAGCTACATCCAGAAGAACCTCCCCTGCCGGGTATTGTATCCTGACACCCGTGGCTGTCAGATTTCCCAAACAGTTGCGGCATCTAATTGGATACATCTGCTGTATGGCTGACAATATTCTGTTTGGCTCCTTCAATTTTCAGATCGAAGGACGTTAATCAAGATAGTGCCAGCAGGACCACCAAAAGCTTGAAATTCACTCCATGAATTACCATTTTTAGATTGTCAGCTCCTTGAGAACAAGGACTGATGTCAATGTACAGTATGTAAAGCACTGAGTAAATTGTTGGGGCTATATACAGTACAAGTCTGTTATAAATATCAGTAATTAGCAGGACCTTGTTGACATTTCTAAAGGAAAGAAAGGGAAAAGGTAATATTAGTAACAAAAAGTAATGTCTTTTAAAAAAGCATTTATTCCTTACTCTATATTCATATGTGAATAAAAAGTTATGTGAAACTGGAAACAAAGTCTAACACTAAATATGTCCCTCCCTCTTCCTCCTACTTATCCTGTCTGATCTGTGTAAAAAAGATCTATACACTTGCCTTTTTTGAGAACACTCCATTCCGGTCACAACCAAGGTCGAGAGCGAAAAAAAAAAAAAAAATAGCACAGGGCAGAGGTGACCAGGTGAAGAGGGGAGACAAGTTAGGGAAGGGTTAAAAGATAAAGAGATTTTGTGCAGGAGAATAGGGGGCTCAACTGATTGGAGGTATGTGGTGGCTGGGTGGGGTTTGGTAAACTTTAGGAGGGGTGGCTTCAGTCCTGGTGTCCGGTGGAAGATCGGCAGACATGAGAAAGAAGCAGCTTCCCACCCACCCTCCAGCTTCTTGTTTGTTCTTCATTGCTATGTGTTGTATTACTGGATGTCATGCCACCTGGGCATTTTTGTTGGTCTTTGCTGGCGGAGGAAAAATTTAGGATAAGTGAATGGTTCGGGACCCATTGGTGGTATGTGTCCGTCTGATGCATTCCAGTTATTTACAGTTTAACTGGAATATGAAAGTTGTTGCACTGCGGGTAGGGTGTTGTCTCTGAGCCACTGTGTTGCCGCTGGAGGCCTATTATGATAAAGGTCCCACAGTGTATAATGGAACATATTTTTGGGGTGCCTCCAAGACCAACAGGCTTAGCGACTGATCTGTTTCTGTTTTAAGGAATATTTCTCTCTCTTTTATGTTAATTTAAGTTTAAAATGTGTTAATAAAAGGCCGCTATGGCCATTTTCACTCCATCCACTGTCTGGTCTCAGCCATTGGGATAATTTAGGTGAAATGGTTGGAGGGGTGATCTGAGTATGGCCTTTCGGCCGGTTGGTAAGGTTGGGGACATCTGTTCTACACTGGTCATGATCCTGCAGCTTCGGCTCCCCATGTGTTATGGAGTGCTCGACAAGGGCTGGGAATTTTGATAGCCATGACGTTACCTATGTTGCAGAGTGCGATCACTGGGTGCAGCGGAGTCCATTCAGATCAGACATTGTGGAGTAAACAGGAACTGGCTTCTTTATTGGAACATAACACAGATATCAAAGATGTCACTTCATTGTATTAAGAAGAACAGAACAGGAAGAGATAACCAACAAGTACAGAACAGTGTACAGGAAATACACATCATAGAAAATGCATAGCATATCACTTAGCATTAGCGACATCTACTGTCCTATTTATGAACTGCAATAGACTAAGCTTAAAGTTGTTGTATCTCCAACACCCCTTCTCAACAGTTAAGGCTTAGTCTATTAAACCCATCTTCTTTGTAAGCCTTGAGTGTCTTTCAGCGGTCAGAGGCTTTGTAAGGATATCCTCGGTTGGGCAATAAAGTAACTCAAGAAGACCTTGCTCTTGAAGATCCCTTAGAAAGTGGAACTTCACATCAATGTGCTTGGCTCTTGAATTAACTCCTTCCATGCGCGCAAGTGCGAGGCATCCTTGATTGTCCTCAGAGATTTCTGTTGGTCCCAACTGTGGTTGACCCAAGTCTGTTAATAGCTGTCTCAGCCATATAACTTCTTGACTTGCCTGCGATGCAGCAACGTATTCTGCTTCCATAGAGGACAGTGAAACAGAGAGTTGCTTTTTACTAGTCCAACTGATGGCACCTCCTGAAAGAAAAAATAAGTATCCACTGGTAGATTTCCTGTCGCTGGTGTCTCCTGCCCAATCAGCATCCACATATCCTGTTAAGGTGCTTTCATCACTTGCTGGTAACTTTAACTTGTAGTGCAAAGTCCCTTTAAGATAGCGAATGATTCGCTTTACAGCATTCCAGTCCTTTTGACTTGGCATTGAAACCTTTCTGCATAGGATTCCAACAGTTGCTGCAATGTCCGGCCTTGTAGCAGTGGTAAGATACAGCAATTTCCCTATTGCCTTCCTGTATTGAGTATTAGTAGGTAATGGGTTATCTTGGCAATTCATCTCCTTTAGGTAGTTGGTTTCCATAGGAGACTTTACTGGTTTGGCGTCTTCCATTCCAAATGTTTCAATTATTTCTTGTATTTTGTGTCTTTGGTTCAGAAGAAAGCTGCCATCTTCCTCTCTCTCGATCTGGATGCCGAGGTAACTCTTTATGTTGCCAAGATTTTTGGTGTTGAAGTTCTGATTTAGTTTTTCTAGGATTTCTGCTTCATCCCCTTCTTGCTCAAAGCAAATCAGGATATCATCCACATAAATAAGCATATAGACCCATCTGTCTGCCAATTTCTTTGTGTATAAGCAGGGGTCTGCTTTACTCCTCAGAAAGTTTTGATGTGTAAGCACTTCATTTATTTTTATATTCCATGCTCTGGCTGCTTGCTTTAGACCATATATACTCCTGAGAAGTTTGCATACTAGGTCTGGCCTTTGTTCATCTTTGAACCCTGGCAGCTGTTCCATGTAAATTTCTTCTGTTAGCTCGCCATGTAGAAACGCGGTTTTCACATCAAAATGTTTCACTTGCATTTTCCTTGTGACGGCTACTGTCAGTAAAGTCCTTATTGTAGTGTGCTTGACTACTGGTGCGAATGTCTCGTCATAGTCCTCTCCGTATTTTTGAGAATAGCCCTTGGCTACTAGCCTTGCTTTGTATCGTTCAATTGTGCCATCTGCATTGTATTTCACTTTAAAAGTCCATTTACAGCCTATGGTAGTTCTGTAAGTGTCCATGTTTTAGTGTCATGCATGGATTTTATCTCTTCATCAGCAGCCTTTATCCATTTACTTGCTTCTTGTTCTGAAAGCTGAGATATTTCTTCCCAGGTTGCAGGTTCGTTGATATTGGCAGTACTTGCTTTGACGTACAGGTGGTTTACCTTTGTTTTCTCTTGTTGAATGTCTCGTTTTTGTGTCTGAGCCTTCTTGTGTCTGCTCTTCAGTACTGGTAGAGTCTGCACTCACTTCAACTGTTTGTTCAGAAGTTACAGAGATGGGCTGGTCAATGTCAGTTTTCTCTTCTATTCTTGCTTCTACTGTTGTGATTACATTGTCTCTGAAATCTTCAACAAAAGTTATGCTGTTGCTAATGGTAACCTTGTCTGTTTTGGGATTAAGGATTCTGTAACCTTTGACATTGTCACTGTATCCAACGAAGATACCTTCAAATGCTCTGTTTTGGAGTTTGGTGCGTTTTTCTTCAGGTATGTAGATGAATGCTTTGCATCCAAAAACTCTTAGGTGTTTTACATTTGGCTTCTCATTGTGCCAAAGTTCATATGGAGTTTTCTCTATTGTTCTGGAAAGAAGTCTGTTCTGCAAATATGTAGCTGTCATAGCTGCTTCACCCCAGTATTTTTGTGGTAGTCCAGAGTCTGTCAGCATACATCTGATCATTTCAGTCAGAGTTCTGTTATTTCTTTCAGCTACTCCATTTTGTTCAGGTGTATATGGGACTGTCTTTTGATGTTCTATTCCATTCTGTTTTAAGTACTCTTGTATCTTATATCCTGTGAATTCACCTCCATTATCACTCCGAAGTATGAGAGGCTTCCTCTGAAACTTGTTACTGGTCTTTATTATATAGTCTTGTAATTTGTCAAAAACTTCACTCTTGTGTTGCATTAGGTAGGTGACTGTGTATCTTGAATAGTCGTCTATGAAAGTCACTATGTACCTTTTGCCTCCAGGTGTGGGTGGGTTTAGGGGACCACACACGTCACTGTGAACTAAGTCAAGTGGTCTTGAAGCTCTCTTCTGACTGACTTTGGGAAGTGTTGCTCTTGTAGCTTTGGATTTAATGCAACATTCACACTTAACAGTAACTGGACAAGGGGATATTGTTAGATCCCTTGTCAGATTCCTCCTCTGTAGTTCCTGTATGCATTCTGGGTGTCTGTGACCTAGACGTCTGTGCCATATATGTATACAGTCATTGTGCTTGTGTGTACATAGTCTCACCTTTTCCTTCACTGTGTCGAGGTGATATAGATGATCATCCAGCTTGGCACTTGCTATTGTCTGGTTGCCGTTTAGGATTGAACACTTGTCACCTTGGAATTTTACAGTGAGTCCTCTGGCTGACAGACACTTCACAGATAAGAGTCCTCCTGCTAGATTAGGAACATAAAGCACATCTTTCACTGGTATGGCTAGATTGTGTCCCGCATCATCAGGGCATACAAGGGTTCCATGCCCATATCCTTCTGCATGTATTTTGCTTCCATCTGCAAGATAAATAGTTTCTTTGTTGTTCAGATCAAGTTCTGTGAAAAAACTTCTATCACTCGTCATGTGACTGGTTGCCCCCGAATCGATGCACCAGCCTTGACATTTATGGTTGCCTGTCACTTTAAATGTGGCATTCCAGTTTCCTTCCCATGGATCATTGATTGTGACTTTGACCTTTTGTTTAGCATAAGAGGGACACTGTCTTCTTTGCTCTGCTTTCCATATAGTACAGTCTTTCTTTATGTGTCCCTGTTTGTGGCATCTGAAACACACTCTGGTCTCTTTCCTGTATAACCTTGCATCTGTAGCTTTAAGAGCGGTTCTGGTGTCGGTTTCTGTGGAGTCATGCACTAATTCCTTTCTTCTCTGATACTCATCTATGAGCCTGGTTTTTACAAATGTTAGTGTCAGATCTGTCTCAGGTCGTGTCTCCAGTGCATTGATCAGTGCAGTATATGTATTGGGCAAACTGCATAACAACATGGCTGCTGCGTGGCTGTCTGTTATATCCTCCCCGATTGATCTGAGTTGCACAATCACTTCCAGCATTGCATTTATATGCGCCTGCATGTCCTGTTCTCTGCTAAGTCTCATTTTGTAAAGTTTCCGCAGTAGAAACAGCTTGCTGTTTAAACTGGATCTTTCATGCAGTCTATTCAGAACGTCCCACATGCCTTTCGCTGTGTCCTCATGGCGTATATGTATGAGCTGATCATCCTCCACTAGTAAGCTTATGGTGGCCCGTGCCTGTCTGTTTTTCTTGTCCCAGTCCTGATTATTGTCCTGTGGCCTCCCTGTAGTGGTAACATCCCACAAGTCATCTCTAGATAATAGCATTTCCACTTTAAACTTCCATAGCTGATAATTGTCATTGTTCAGCTTGGCCACTGAGAGTTTAAGTTCTGAGTTTCCAGACATTTTTCCCTCCTTTTATATATGAACAGTCTTACTTGTCTTTAGGAGATTTCACTGGAAAGCTTCCTTATGTCGATCTTTATCCAGATCCTGGGCCCATAACCTGTTGCAGAGTGAGATCACTGGGTGCAGTGGAGTCCATTCAGATCAGACATTGTGGAGTAAACAGGAACTGTTTTCTTTATTGGAACATAACACAGATATCAAAGATGTCACTTCATTGTATTAAGAAGAACAGAACAGGAAGCGATAACCAACAAGTACAGAACAGTGTACAGGAAATACACATCATAGAAAATGCATAGCATATCACTTAGCATTAGCGACATCTACTGTCCTATTTATGAACTGCAATAGACTAAGCTTAAAGTTGTTGTATCTCCAACAACCTATAGGCTGCTACGGCCTATCCGTTGTAAGCGCCTCCCACCTCTCCCCTGCAGCCGC
The DNA here is from genome assembly GCF_965119305.1 of Pelophylax lessonae. Classification (NCBI taxonomy): domain Eukaryota; kingdom Metazoa; phylum Chordata; class Amphibia; order Anura; family Ranidae; genus Pelophylax; species Pelophylax lessonae. Next base: position 177,897,796 of record NC_138779.1, read on the forward strand.
CAATCACTGACACAGGGGAGTTGGAACTGCAGGATCACAAGACCAGACCACAGCGGATTAACCACTTGCCGACCGCTGCACGACTATTTAAGTCGGCAGTCAGCCCCTCACAGGCAGAGCGACGTAGGGCTACGTCGCTAGCCTGTGAAAGTCTAGGGAGCGAGCGCGCCGCCAGAGGCGTGCTCCCGCTCCCGCGCGGTCACGGACCCCCCCCCCCCCGTGCGTGTGACCGGCGGACCCGATGTCCGCCGGTCACTCGCGATCGTCCATTAGAGCGGGAGAAAGGCAGGCGGCTAATGTAAACAAGCCGCCTGTCATTCTCCCCTGTGTATGAATGGTGATCATACGGTTCTACTATGTAGGACCGTTGATCACTGGTCATACACCTCAAGCCACAGCCAATCACAGTTAGAATCACGCCCCTAGGGTCGCACATAACCCCTACCTCTCAAAAAAAAGTTAACCCCTTCACTGCCAGTGTCATTTTACAGTAACAGTGCACATGTATAGCACTCATTAATGTCACTGGTAACCCCAAAAGTGTCAAAAATGTCAGTCAAGGGTCCGATCTGTCCGCCGCAACGTCACAGTACCGCAAAAAAAATCGCAGATCGCCGCCATTACGCGTTAAAAAAAAACAACAACAAAAATGACAAAAATCTTTCTCTTAGTTAGTAAACGCAATAACTTTTGCGCAAACCAATCAAAATACGCTTTTTGTGATTTTTTTTTACCAAACATATGTAGCAGAAAACAAATTGGCCTAAAATGTTAAAAAATTTTGATTTTTACATTTTTTTGGGGGGAATGTCATATAAAAAAAATGTGAAAAATATTGTTATTTTTGCAAAGTTTACGCTCTTTTTTGTTTATAGCGCAAAAAGTAAAAATCACACAGGTGATCAAATACCACCAAAAGAAAGCTCTGTTTGTGGGAAAAAAAGGACGCCAAATTCATTTGGGTACAGCGTCGCACGACCGCGCGATTGTCCGTTAAATGTCACACAGTGCCAAAATAGGCCCTGGTCAGGAAGGGGGTAAAATCTTCCGGGGCTTAAGTGGCTAAAAAGGTATACAGATTATGGTAGGCAGGATAGATAAGATGAGGGGAGAAGGAACATTTTTAAAAATAGTTAGTATTAGGCTTTAAAACCTCTTTAACAGTCTTTCTGAGATGCATAAATAGAGAATAAGAGGGGCTAAAATATGAAAAATAGGGAAAATGCTGCTCCAGGTTCCCTCCAGTGCTGCTCAATAAACCAAATGCCTTGGTATTTGAGTATGAGATCTCTGTTCATAAGGAGGAACCAAATGCAGACTGGCTAATCTTTCTCTTCAGCAGGCATCAAGTGACCAAAGGGCTAAAATGCAACCAGCACTGAAAAAAGCTAAAGCAACAGGACAGGAAAGCCTAGGTTCCTGGTAATATTTAGATCCACTTTAAACTGCAGTTTTCACTTTTCTCTTTCAATGGTTTTTATTGAAATCTCAAAACACAAGTAGGACATAACAAAATACATGGGGGAGAGGCAAACAGAAAATAAAAAGGGGGTAACAGGGTATGGTGTAAAGTACAGAGTATGCACGGTTGCAGAAATCTTGGTACAATCAGTAGGTGCTACCAAAGACTATATAGTACATTACAATGCAAGTGTATAACAATTGCGGTGCGGTGGTACTTAGAACAACATAGCTAGGTAATTTTCGTTATGTAAGTATGAACTGTCAGAATGCAACATAACAAAGTACAGCAAGTTACAGCATAACGTTATGAGTAAATTTGAAACAGTCAACAAGGGTGGGTGAAGTATTTGCTCTGCATCCAAAGTGACCAGTTTTTGTGGAACTTATGGCTTTGTAGAACAGAAGAAGCATAAGCTTTCTCCAGAGAAAATTGGAGTTAATTTGTCTAACGGCCTCTAAATGTGAAGGAGCAACCGGTTGTCTCCAACATCTGGCTATAATCGTCCTGGCTGCAATCAGTATATGGGTAACAACAGTGTGCATGGTAGGTGGGAGGGAGTCTATGCCTAGGGAGAGGAGTGCTAAGGCCGGGTCCGTGTTGCGTAAAATACCAGTGACATCAGATATGATTTCAAAGATCTTTCCCCAAAAACTGGTCAGACCCTTATTACATTGCCAGAAGATGTGAAGAATTGTCCCCACCTGGTCGCAGTTTCGCCAGCAGAGGGGGCTTTGAGCATCGAATATCTTAGAGAGTCGGTATGGAGTTAAATACCAGCGAGTCAACACTTTTTGCGCCTGTTCCCAATGGGATACACATTTGGAGGCTTTATAAGTGGTACGGATGGCTGTTTGCCACTGAGCATCCGAGAAGGTTTGTTTGAGTTCGCTTTCCCAGGTGACCATATGCGGGGACTTGCGGAACGTGTTTTTATGTTTAATGGTATTGTAGAATAGGAATATACCTTTTGCTGAGCATAAGGAGTTGGTGAGGAATTGCCACAGTTGAGGGGATACAAGAATCTCTGGTGGGGGGTGTCTACGCAGGAAGCTGGAGATGCTGTTATATGCGAGGGTAGCTTGCGTTGAGAGGGAAAATTCACTGGCTAGTGTTGTGAACGGTTTGAGAGTGCCACCCTGGTAAAGTTGTGATATGAAGGTGATGCCTGCTGCGTGGAATTTGGAGAGGTTGACATAAGGGAGGAGGACACTTAAAGAGGCAAGGGGGATTGGTATTTTGACAGGTGTGGCAGAGCCTGGAAGGTAATGGGATAACATTCTCCATGACAATAGGGGAGCCTGAGTTGGTAGGGGGAGCGTGGGAAGGGAAACCTGTTTCCAGTTGTCCGCTAACAGCAGGTCGCTAACGGTATTTACATTAGAGAGTGCTTTTTCTATGGGAACCCATGGAAGATCAGAGCGTTCTGAGAACCATTGGCGAAGGGCGGTAAGATGGGCCGCAGAATGATAGTCAAGTAGGTCGGGCATTCCAATGCCTCCAACCGATTTGTGCCGAGTCGTGTGGGTGTAAGAGCACCTGGCCCTCTTTTTCTGCCAAACAAAAGCGCGAAGAAGCGACGAGAGGGGCTTAATGAGTTTCTGGGGAATGTAGACTGGGAGAGTGCGAAAGAGGTATAAAATTTTGGGTAGGCATACCATTTTAAAGGCGGCGATCCTGCCAGTCCAAGAAAGATCGGCTGAGGAGAGCTTGGCTATGTCTGCGGAGATAGTCGAAATAAGAGGTTTAATATTGGAGGTGATTAAGTTGGTCGAGGGAAATGTAAGGTTAATGCCTAGGTAGCGGAGCGGCGATGTGGACCATGTGTAAGGGAGAGTGCTTTGTAGATGGGTACGTGCTGTGTTGTGTACGCCCATATTAAGAATAACTGACTTACTAAAGTTGACTTTGTAATAGGAGAGTCTACTGAAAAGTTGTAGTATGTCGTGGGCTGCCGGGAGGGACACAATAGGGTTCGTGAGACTAAGAATCACATCATCAGCGAATAGTGTAATGACATGGTTCGAGCGGTTGATTTTAAAGCCGGAGACCAGGGAGTTCTGTCTAAAGGAAGCTGCTAGTGGTTTGATGAGTAGGTTAAAGATAAGGGGGGATAAGGGGCATCCTTGACGGGTACCATTCGTGATAGAAAAGGGTTTAGATAGGACTCCCGCTGACAGGACTTTGGCTGATGGTGAAGAGTAAAGGGAGAGTATGGCGGACATGATTGGGCCCGAGAAGCCAAACCTCTGTAGCACCAATTTCATGTACCCCCAGTGGACGCGATCGAACGCCTTCTCTGCGTCTATAGAGAGGAGCAGAGAAGGCGTTCTGGAGCGCTCCGCGTGGGGGATCAGGTTGACCACTCTTCTAGTAGCGTCTGGAGCCTGTCTACCCTTTACAAAACCCATCTGATCCATGCCCACTAGCGTAGGGAGGATTGTTGCGAGTCTGTTAGCTATTAATTTGGCATAGATTTTTACATCGGTGTTTAGTAAAGAAATGGGCCTGAAATTTGCGGGGGTGGACGGCGGTTTACCGGGTTTGGGGAGGGTGGTAATATTGGCTAGGAGCATTTCTGGTGGGAGATTACCGGTCTGGATGGCTGTGGAAAACATGGGAAGCATATGGGGTATTAGAGTGTCTTGCATGGTGTGATAATACTCATTTGTCAAGCCGTCTGGTCCCGGGGATTTGCGGAGGGGAAGAGCTTTGAGAGTCTTGGCCAATTCCTGGGATGAGAAGGGGCGGTTCAGGTAGGTGAGGGAATCATTAGAAAGTTTTGGCAGATCAAGGCGGTCTAGGAATGATAGTATATCACAGTCGTTGGGTTGGGGGGTGTCTTTGTCATCTCGCAGGTTATAGAGTGAGCTATAGTAGTCCGCGAAGGCATCAGCAATTTTGTGGGGGTGGGTTAATTTTTCGCCAGTGTGTGGGTGAGTAATAGAGTCTATTCGGGATTTTATTCGTTTGGCTCTCAGCCGAGAGGCCAGGAATTTGCCTGCCTTGTTATGGGATGAGTAATACTGTAAACGCAATCGGGCTAACATTTTATCGTGACGGTCAATAAGGAGTCGCCGGAGATCTGATCTCAGGGACGTGAGTTTGGAGGCATTAGCGGGGGAGGGTGAGGTTTTATTGACAGTGTCCAGGGAGTGGATTTCTGCAGTAAGGTCCTGTAGCTTCTGTTGGTATCTCTTTTTTAGGCGAGAGCCTATCTGTATGAGGATTCCCCTGACGAACGCCTTGTGGGTGTTCCAGAGGGTAGTAGGGCTGATGTCCGGGGTGGCATTAGTCTCAAAGAATTCTCTGAGATGCGATTGCAAATGTTTAAGGGAGTCCGGGTCGGATAAGATGGAGTTATTACAACGCCAAATAAAGGAGGACGGGTTCGCAGGGCCGGTGGAAATGGTCATGTGTATTGCCGCATGGTCGGACCACGTGATAGGGGAAAGGTCAGTGTCAACAACTAGGGGCAGGGTGGCAGAGTCAACCAAGAACAGGTCGATCCTGGTGTAAGTGTTGTGACAGGGTGAGAAATAAGTGTAACCTCTTTCTTCCGCGTGTTGGTATCTCCACACGTCATGGAGTCCTTCAGCATGTGTTAAAGCAGCCAATGAAGGCAACTTCGATTTAAGGTTGGAGGAGGAGTCCATGACGCGGTCCGACACCAAGTTAAAGTCCCCACATACGATCAACTTGCCCACCGTCAATTTTTTAACCTTAGCATATAATTTACGCAGAAAACGTAGTTGGTGTGTATTAGGCACATATACATTTACTATTGTGTAGGGACAACCATCCAAAGTACAGTTAACAATGAGGTACCGTCCCTCCGTGTCCTGCACCACCCTGGAGTAGGCGAAGGACACGGAGGCACGGACAGCCATCAACACCCCCCTCTTCTTTTCGTTAGACGATGCTAGAAATACGTGTGGGAATTCTTGGTGGGAACATTTGGGGGTAGATCCTATCTTGAAGTGCGTCTCTTGGACTGCAAGGATATCCGCCTTAGAAGAGATGGCTTCCTGCCACATGGAGTAGCGTTTAGCTGGGTGGTTGAGACCCTTAACGTTCAGTGAGAGGAAGTGCAAGGGAGCCATGGTGATAAATAGGGAAACACAGAGGTGCCAGGGTTAGTGAAGTGAAGCAGTTTTCGGGGCATAGAGGCATGTCCATCAAGGGCGGGGAGAAAATGAGGGAATGAGGGCAAGGCCATAGCCCAACAGGAGCGGAGGCAGCATTGTGGAGAAAAAGTACCTGAGTAGAAGGCAGATATTGAAGGTCGAATGCAGGCGATGAGGTTGGCAGCAGAGGACTGGAGGTCAAGGTGAGGCCAACGATGAATCAGGCCGACAGACGAAGTCCGGTGATGAGCGCAGCGGGTGGAAGCAAAGCCAGAGTCATGTTCTAAGGCTGTGGAGAGGGAGAAAATAAAAGGGACAAACAAAACAAAAAAAGAGATGAGACAGGACAAACAAAGAGGGAGGGGAATGTAAAAAGAACTTGGTCCATTGGGACCAGGTGAGCAATCTGTATTGCGGAGATTGCGGGGTTTGCGGACACGGTGTTGAGTGTCCATCAGAGACATCGGGGCCGGGTGTACCCGTCAGGATGAGAAGCAGGGTAATCACTTGTGACGGTGAGATGATCTGGACGATCTGGATACGATTTGCCAATCTGGTTGGACATGATGAGGCATTGGTGGGGCGCTGCTGCTTGAAGAATTGTCTGGAGGCTCTGGAACTATACCCCATTGCCGTAGTAGACGAATTCCTTGGTCAATTGTGGTTATTTGGGACGTCGTTCCTTGGTAGGTGATGCAGAGTTTGGCTGGATACTTCCATTTATAGATAATCTTGTGATTCCTAAGGGCTTTAGTCACCAAATTTAGGTTACGCCGTTGCTGTAGTGTATATTGGGAATAGTCAGGGAGTACCTGGAGAGTAGTAGCGTTGTCCGGGAGGCGGTCTTTGCGTCGGAATGTCTCTAGAATTTTCTCTTTTGCCTGAAAAAAATGTACCCTGAGCAGAACATCCCGGGGAACTTCCTGCGGGAGAAAGGAGGGTTTGGGGATGCGGTGGATTCTGTCAATTGTTAAGTCCGCATTAGTGAGCTCAGGGACAGATTTCTGGAAAAGGTCTCTCACATAGGTAGGTAGTTGGTTAGGGAGAACAGACTCCGGAATACCGCGAATCTTCAAGTTATTCCGCCTTGAGCGGTCTTCAAGGTCAGCCAATTTGGCCTGAATGCGGTGGAGATCAGTTTGTTGAGCCGTGTGGGAGTCTACAAGGGTGTTGTAAGACGTTGTAAACTCTCCCATTTTTTCCTCAATGGTATGTACTCTATCTCCCATCCCATGTAATTCTCTTTGGCAGTATGCAATTGACGCAGTAATGTTAGCTTGCAGGGAAGTATGCAGCATAGACATCATGTCTTTCAAGGCTGTATCCGAAATAGGCTTTCCTGTGGTGACCAGGGATGTGAAGGGGTCAGGGGATGGAGTATAGGCCTCAGTGTGGGCAGTGTGACCAGCTGCAGCGCTCACCTCCATATCCGGGAGCTCCAGGGCCGGTAAGGCTTCTTCCCACCTTGGTCGGGACTTAGCCGGGCTTTGCGTGGAGGGTGTGGAAGGTGAGGAGTCCGAGGAGCGAGATGGCCGCATTGGGATCGGCTGAGTAGAGAGCCCGGGAGCCGTAGGAGGAGCCGCGTCATCGGTGCGCGCCGCCGCAAGAGGGCGGATGCGCTGAGGCAAGGGAGAGGTGCCGGCGCCATTTTGTTGGAGACCGGCGGCGGCCGGCTTGAAGAACTCCGAAAGTTTGCGCACGACAGGTGGCTCCAGCTTCCTCCTCGCCATGGTCGATGGATGCAGCGGTGGTTCAGACACCCGAAAAAGCTGAATAGAGGCAGTGATCGTCACGGTGGCAGGCTGTGGAGATTGAATGAGACAGGTACACGCCGGAGCTCAAGGTCTAAGCGGCCATCTTAGCCAGCGGTCGCCACGCCCCCCCCCCAGTTTTCACTTTTCAATGGAGTGTGCCTTCAGCAAGCACACTAATGTGCTCCATCTCTATCCTGTTAGAAGTCGAAAAATAAATGAAAAAAAAAAGTAATAATATTAGCCTCAGGTGGCAGAAAACGCAGACACCTCTTTGTTTCTGCAAATGCTCAAACACACCTTGAGCTTCTTTGTATATTTACATAGCACACATGTACATTTATGCTTAATGAGCTGCTGTTGAGCTCCACTTAAAATGAACATTGATTATAAATTACTGTTTAATGACTACTGTAGACGTTATATAATTGTGCAACTCTTAATAATGGCAGCGGGAGACGTGGGATGGGAAGATTGTTCAAAGATCTACAATTAGGCGTTCTGTTTTTGTTTGGAATACATTTCATTTTCACATGACTGCTGAGATGCATTTCAGGGCTGTTAATATTCCTGCAGCACGTTTATGACACATTTAAAGCTGAACAGAATCCGACAAGTGAAATCCTTAAACTCAGGAAACAGTCTGGCTGTGCTAAGATTACTGTTAACCTTGACTCAAGTGTCATAGAATGCTTTCATGATCCCATGCAGTTGTATTCAGCAGGACTTTGAGAATGCTACCGGGGAAGCCACATGTTCTTACCAATCATTCTGTGATGTATATCCTTTGTTTTGTTCCAAAACTGCGCCTTTTTAGAGACTGTCCTGGGGATGGATTAGATCAGGCATGTCCAACCTCGGCCTGGGGGCCGCATGCGGCCCAGAACCGCAGGCAATGCGGCCCACTGCCCCCTGACAATTTTTTTTTTGCTGGGGAGGAAGGAAGTCGGGTCAGGGGCACGGCCACAGCAGCATCCAACTAACGGTAGGCAGAGGCTGCCTCGAAGGTGGGGGGGGGGGGGGGGGGTTGGCGAGAATGTGCAGTGTTTCTGACTCCTACCACCATGAACACTTCAAATCACTGAAGTGGTCGTGGTGGTTAGAGTGTTCCTTTATTATCGCTCAGAAGAAGTAAACCTCTGTATACTGATTCCATTTCATTTGATCGTCCTCTAGTTGTGCTAAATTAGTGCGGGGGGCGTGGCTGTGTGGGAAGGGTGCGGCGACATTTTATTACTTATATACCTTAACTATAGTATATATTTTATATGCGGCCCGAGAAAAAATTTCTCCACACTCAATGTGGCCCAGAGAAGCCAAAAGGTTGGACACCCATGGATTAGATGCAGGAGGACACCTACCATGGGGTGAGATGACCAGCATTGTCCCTGGCAGAAGGTTAGGGGTGAAAAAGCAGTACATTCACTTTTACATCAAGAGTTTAGGTTGGTAGATTTTGGCGCAAAATTTTTTAATTTCTCAAAGTGGACATGGATGTATGGAAATTCAGACAGTTCAGCAGTGACCGGACAAATTTCGATCCCTATGAGGCCATCTCTGTTTGACAGAAATCAATCATTAGTTTGACCTCTGCGAAATGGACAAGTTAGAAAGCCATTCCAACTATTTCATGTGGTTGCAGCTGCTGATCAGTGTATTCTGACAGCGCCAAGCCCCGCTGTCAGAATACAATTTCTCGGTGGGGATGGGAAAATCTGTTTGTTTCGTTTTTTTTCGTTCAGCCCCTGGCTGAATGAAAAAAATGAATCGTTGATTGCCAGCCTAAGTGATCACCCATATCCTGATAAAAAACCTATCCCAATAGATAGCCTCACTTTAACACTTAAAGCGGAGTTCCGGCCACAAAAAAAAAATTTCAATGAACATACCCCTGGGACAGTCAGGGCTAGTATATTCCACGATGGCTAGCCTCTGATCTGTCCCGGTTCGCACTTACCTTTTAGAAGAAATACTCACTTTTAAAATTTCTTCTCCAGCGCTGCCATCTCAGGTGTGGGCAGCTTGAAGCCAGCGCGATCCTCTTCTGCGTCCTCTTCCATCCTCTTCGGTCCCACGATGCACTGCGCCAGCCCCGCCGTCACTTCCGGGGGCCGTAGCGTCATCCCTGCACAGCTTCTGGGCATGCTCAGAAGCTGTTTAGCAAGGTATGACGCGCCTGAACCGGAACTGACGTCGGGGACGGTGCAGGCGCATTGATTCCTGTGAGCGATGACGTTCAGCTTCCAGGAATCATTGCAAAGCGGAAGTGACGGCGCGGGCCGCGCGGCCGAGGGAGGAAGTGGAAGAAAGGGGAGTTTTTTTTTTCTGCAATTACAAGATAAGTAAAAAAAAAAAAAAATCGTAACTTCCCATTTCTTTTTCAGGTGACAAATAGGAAGCGGATGGCCCAAAATCGACTATGTCGATTTTGTGGCCGGAACTCCGCTTTAACCCTATCCCTCTGTTACTCTTAAAGCCCAACTCCAGCCAAAGTTTTTTAATTCTTTATATATATATTTATATATACCTGGGTATATATATATATATATATATATATATATATATATATATACATATATATATATATATATATATATATATATATATATATATATATATATACATATATATATATATATATATATATATATATATATATATATATATATATATATATATATATATGTATAGGAGAAGGGTTAAACCTTCAGCCGAGCTTTTAACCTCTTGCCTCCCCCGAAACACAGTACGATGGCAAAGAAGATGTTCTTTATCACCTACAAGGTGCACATATGTATCGTCCACAGACGGCCAAGGCTTCTGGGCTGTGCACTCCCAGCTTGGTGACCGAGCTGTCCGAGACAGCTCTTTGTCTCTAGTAATGATCAGGAGCCTGAAGAGGTGGCTTCCAAACATGTGACCACTGTGACAGCCAATCAAAGTGGTCACATGATCAAGCAGTTCTTCCCAACCCCCCCAAGTTTAAGGACTCAGTTAAAGAGATGCCAGGACTGGCCAGTGGTCAATTGATCAAAATGGGTGTTGGTGGCGCCATGGACCCAAACGTAAATATAATCAGGTGTGATCTCCATCTCTCTATCATACAAGTTATGCGATCACTACAAGTTTATAATAAAGGGCTCCAAGCACCCCTCACCCCTTCATCAGGGCTTGAATGCTAGCGGTAATAGGATAAAATACTGGACAATGAAATGAAATCTAGATGGCAGAAATATGATGTAGATCAAGATCACTAACTAGCCTTTTCACCAAAGAGCCCATCCAAAATGCAGATTATGAGTAAACAGCTATCCTTACAGCCAGTTATTTGCTAAATTGCATATCCCCTTTTGGTTCCCCTTAAACAGCGACTTTCTCTCTTTTTTCAGACCACATTGCCTAATTTATGAGATCAAAGTCCCCCTCCATGAATTTCCACCCCCATAGTACTCCAGAGCATCCCTGAGGGTCACGGACCAATAGATTAGGTCTATTTGACATTTACAGCAATGCATTGCAAGCAACATCCACAGCGGCATATTGGCCTGTGTCATGAAGGAATATAGACACGGAATTGAACAATGGGTACATTTAAAGACTGAATAGCCATTGCAGAGAAAAGATAAATAGCCGAGAAGATAGATAAAGATGGATCAGCAAAAAAAGCCATCCCGCTAGTATGCAACAGCCAAGTGCTTTCTTTCTCCACCATCCCATAACTAATTAATGGTCCTTTATTGATCCCACCTAATGCCTGAAGGGGGGTTGTGCTCACAGAATGTACTTACACTGCACTGTTAACATGCTTACACCACCTAGGCACTGCGTGTAATACCACTGCACCCTCTTAAAGGCACAGAGCAGTGAAATGGATTATTCTAATGAGATTCTAGGTAAAACGTCTAATGATAAGGCTATCAAGGAAATACTGCAACCATCAGAAAGGTCATTTACTGTGTAGCTAAAGGCAAATACTAAAGCTACCCATTTAAAACAGTTATATATTACATCTATAAAATATTTTACAAAACATTGCAATCAATAAAAAGGCTAAAGTAATATTAAATGTTTTTTTTTTACATTTTAGATGTACAGTGGGTACGGAAAGTATTCAGACCCCCTTAAATTTTTCACTCTTTGTTATATTGCAGCCATTTGCTAAAATCATTTAAGTTCATTCTTCTTCCTCATGAATGTACACATAGCACCCCATACTGACAGAAAAACACAGAATTGTTGACATTGTTGCAGATTTATTAAAAAAGAAAAACTGAAATATCACATGGTCCTAAGTATTCAGACCCTTTGCTGTGACACTCATATATTTAACTCAGGTGCTTTCCATTTCTTCTGATCATCCTTGAGATGGTTCTACACCTTCATTTGAGTCCAGCTGTGTTTGATTATACTGATTGGACTTGATTAGGAAAGCCACACACCTGTCTATATAAGACCTTCCAGATCACAATGCATGTCAGAGCAAATGAGAATCATGAGGTCAAAGGAACTGCCTGAAGAGCTCAGAGACAGAATTGTGGCAAGGCACAGATCTGGCCAAGGTTGCAAAAAGATTTCTGCTGCACTTAAGGTTCCTAAGAGCACAGTGGCCTCCATAATCCTCAAATGGAAGACGTTTGGGACGACCAGAACCCTTCCTAGAGTTGGCCATCCGGCCAAACTGAGCTATCGGGGGAGAAGAGCCTTGGTGAGAGAGGTAAAGAAGAACCCAAAGATCACTGTGGCTGAGCTCCAGAGATGCAGTCAGGAGATGGGAGAAAGTTGTAGAAAATCAACCATCACTGCAGCCTTCCACCAGTCGGGGCTTTATGGCAGAGTGGCCCGACGGAAGCCTCTCCTCAGTGTAAGACACATGATAGCCCGCATGGAGTTTGCTAAAAAACACCTGAAGGACTCCAAGATGGTGAGAAATAAGATTCTCTGGTCTGATGAGACCAAAATAGAACTTTTTGGCCTTAATTCTAAGCGGTATGTGTGGAGAAAACCAGGCACTGCTCATCACCTGTCCAATACAGTCCCAACAGTGAAGCATGGTGGTGGCAGCATCATGCTGTGGGGGTGTTTTTCAGCTGCAGGGACAGGACGACTGGTTGCAATCGAGGGAAAGATGAATGCGGCCAAGTACAGGGATATCCTGGACAAAAACCTTCTCCAGAGTCCTCTGGACCTCAGACTGGGCCGAAGTTTTACCTTCCAACAAGACAATGACCCTAAGCACACAGCTAAAATAACGAAGGAGTGGCTTCACAACAACTCCGTGACTATTCTTGAATGGCCCAGCCAGAGCCCTGACTTAAACCCAATTGAGCATCTCTGGAGAGACCTAAAAATGGCTGTCCACCAACGTTTACCATCCAACCTGACAGAACTGGAGAGGATCTGCAAGGAGGAATGGCAGAGGATCCCCAAATCCAGATGTGAAAGACTTGTTGCATCTTTCCCAAAAAGACTCCTGGCTGTATTAGATCAAAAGGGGGCTTCTACTAAATACTGAGTAAAGGGTCTGAATACTTAGGACCATGTGATATTTCAGTTTTTCTTTTTTAATAAATCTGCAACAATGTCAACAATTCTGTGTTTTTCTGTCAGTATGGGGTGCTATGTGTACATTCATGAGGAAGAAGAATGAACTTAAATGATTTTAGCAAATGGCTGCAATATAACAAAGAGTGAAAAATTTAAGGGGGTCTGAATACTTTTCGTACCCACTGTACATGACTACCTTTTATGCCGACTCTTTTTTTCAAGTTTGCCTTTATAGGTGCTGGTGCAATGATCTCTGCCCCCATTTCCCTGTTCCTGGGTGTCTCCTGTGTTGGTGCGACTCCCTCACATAGGGATAGACCAATTATCGGCAAGGCCGATATGCACTTTCCCCCGATATATCGGTATCGGCCCCAGGACTGGCAGATATTGCTGATATTTTTGTGACGTCATTCTGCCTTCTTAGGCCACCTCCCTCGCCTTGGACAGCCTCGTCTGGAGTCGGGACTAGTCTCGCGGGAGTGTATCACAGCCATACACCCACCCACAGCAGCCTGGTGCCAGTCAGCCACCCACATCCACCACAGGGTGCCAGCCACCCATCCACCACAGGGTGCCAGTCAGCCACCCACCACAGGGCGCCAGCCAGCCCCCCGCCACAATGTGCCAGACAGCCAGCCATCCACCACAGGGTGCCAGCCAGCCAGCCAGCCACCCACCACAGGGTGCCAGCCACCCACCCACCCACCACAGGGTGCCAGCAAGCCAGCCACCCACCCACCAAAGGGAGCCAGCCAGCCACCCACCACAGGGTGCCAGCAAGCCTGCCACCCACCAAAGGGTGCCAGCAAGCCTGCCACCCACCACAGGGTGCCAGCAAGCCAGCCATTAAAGAGGTTGTAAACCCACTTCACAAACTTTTACCTATAGGTAAGCCTATATTAAGGCTTACCTATAGGTGCTATAAATATCTCCTAAACATGTACCATTTAGGAGATATTTAGAGTGCATACTGCCGATGACGTCATCGGCGCATGCGCTCTGAAGGAACGGCCGCCCGTGACGTTCCTTCAGAGCCCAGTGCCGCGAACGGCGGCTCCCGCGCGCACGCGCGGGAGTGATGTAATCGCGCCTCCGGCCAATCAGATGGCCGGAGGACGCGAATCCGGAAGCAGGACAGCCGGACATGTCGGCCGCCCTGTCGCTGAGTGGGCGGCACGGCGGGGGCTCGTTTTAAGTACTTCATAATGAGATAGTATGCAATCCATAAAGGTCGATACCGATGCGTTGTGATCAAAATATCTGTATTGGTATCGGCCCTAAAAAAAACATATCGGTCTATCCCTAATGCATTCATTAGCCTTTCCATTGGAAAACAAGGACACCTATAAACAAAACGTATGTAGGCAAAGAACACACCCCTCCATACCACGTTACATGGAGAATTATTACACAAAAAATGATTGGTTTGTTAGCAACCTGGTTTTGTTGCTACTTCTCACTGAACAGACCAAAGGTACCAAAGGCCAAAGTTATCTCCCCTGTTCTCCATACTCCTTGCAGGGTGTGCACATACTGTTGTAGAGAGCCATTTTGCCATCTTGGCCACTCTCACTCCTCTAGCCTAAGGCCCACACTCCATAACACAGCATATTGTCAAGCTTCCTTCCCTCACCTCCAGTACATCTCACAAGTAGCACATCTCTTCACCATCAATCCGAAATTTAGGTCCCTTTAAAATGGTAATTCCCAAGGCCTACCCAAGTGGGGTTTCTCCTCAGCCTTCTTTCAGCCTACATTATGTCCTTCTGAGACCAACTCTTCCCACACATTGTGGAAGCTCCATCCCAAGCAGACATTATATAGAAAACAGGATGACCTGCCCCTATGATACACCCCAAGGTGGGACTTAAATATGTGGAGACTTAACTCCTGCCTAATCCGGGTTATGCCCTGATTTTTATTATTTTTTGTTTGTTTTTTTTTATCACTACTATTCCTTTATACTGGATTTTAAAATTTACAAATGCATCAATTTAGAAATTGGATGAAAGGTTTATCACTATAAAACATTTTCTAATACACATAGATAAATAGTGCATTGTTTTAATATTAGTATATCCTTAAGCTAAAAAATAAAGGACAAATAAGGAGAAAAAAGGAGGCAGTCCCTTCAAATCAGGGACAGTTTGGAGTTATGAATGAGAGTGGTCACGTGACCATAACTGGCGCATGCTTTAAACAGCAACAGACCATGTATAATATTGCCATCACACTCGTTCCTGGAAATGGCAAGGAGTAAGCGGATGCTGTAGGAACTACCAACTGGAGGCTGGTAACATCATAAGTGGAAGCATATATCGCCAGCATCCCCATGTATCCTTCCATATATCGCCAGCACACCATGTATCCTTCCCGCCCACCATATAGTAAAATGACGGCAGGCGGGATCCCCTCTCATTCTGGGATGACATCATATGATGTCACTCCAGTCTCACCGCACTCCCGTGCCTGCGCGGGCATGCAGCGCTATGCGATGGCAGGTGACCCTGATCTCGGTAAAGAGCCGATGATGTGGTTCTTTACCCATGTTATCAGCTGTCTCCAATCACAGCCGACCACATGTAAACACAGAAGTGCAGGTAATCATCTCTCCTCGCCTCACACTGACAGATTGTGAGGAGAGGAGAGCCGATCAGCGGCATCTCCTTACATGGGAGACCTGTGCAGGTATTTAGGGCACTGATCATCAGTGCTCTGATCATCAGTGCAGCCCCAACAGTGCCCAGCAGTGATGCCAGTCAGTGACCATATGTGATGCCAATATGTGCCCGTCAGTGATGCCAATCTGTGCCCATCAGTGATGTCAATTCGTGGCCATCAGTGATGAAAATCTGTGCCTATTAGTGATGCCAGTCAGTGCTGTTTTTCGGTGCCCATCAGAGCCGCCCATCGGTGCCACTTATCTGTGCTGCCTATCATTGCCCATAAGTGCCATCTATCAGTCCCACCTATTAGTGCCCATCAATGCGGCCTAATAGTGCCTCCTCATCAGTGCCATCTCATTAGTTCCCATAAGTGCCACCTCATCAATGCCCATTAGTGCAGCCCATCAGTGCTCATCAGTGCCACCTCAGCAGCGCACATCAATGAAGGAGAAAAATTACTTATTTACAAAATTTGCTGACAGAAACTAAGAAAAGCTTTTTTCTTTTTAAAAATGTTTGGTTTTTTTTTTGCAAAAAACAAAAAACCCAGTAGTGATTTAGGCTACATTCACACCTGAGCGTAGCGTTTTTGCGCATTTTTTACTGCGATTTTACCGCGATTTTACCGTGATTTACAGGCGTTTTTACAGGCGTTTTTTGTGCAGGCGTTTTTAGATTGAATAGAAACCAATGGAAAACGCCTGTAATCTGCCCAAAAAGAAGCTTGTGTACTTTTTTGAGCGTTGGGCGTTTTGCTCACAGCGTCAAAACGCTCAGATGTGAACAGGGGCCATTGAAATGAATAGGATTTGTCTTTTGGCGTTTTGAGAGCGGATCCTAGAGCAGAAAAACTCGCCCCAAAACGCCTACATGTGAACGGAGCCTAAATACCACCACAAGAAAGCTCTATTTGTGTAAAAAAAAAATGATAAAAATGTAATATGGGTACAGCGTTACATGACCGCGCAATTGTCATTCAAAGTGTGACAGCGATGAAAGCTGAAAATTGGCCTGGGCAAGAAGGGGGTAAAACTGCCCAGTATTGAAGTGGTTAAAGATAGTGTCCAAGCGTTTTTTTTTTTTTTTTTTTTATAGTGAACTAAGGGTGCAACATTTGGTGCCACACGGGACCCATTTATTTTTCGAAGGAAAAAAATAAATAAAAAATTGGGTATACATTTGCAAAAAATTGTTGATGCAGTAGGTTTCCTTGATAAAACCAAATGCTTTATTATATAAAATAGAGGAGAGTTTTGATCTGCTTTAATGTAATTTCAAAAGTCATTTTGAATATTTGTAAATCTGCAGCTTTTATTAAAATAATAGTAAAAAAGGGGAGATAAAACAGCTTTAAAAGGGGAAAACAAAAATACAGTGAGCTACTCATTTGATATCCAATCATTGCCTTGACCAAGCTGTAGTGTTTAAGTGCAGTGCAGTAAAGTTAATGCATAGGACCTTGTACAGGGTCTGGATTAGAAAGATGGCTGATGAGAGTTACATTTTTAGCAGGATACACAGCCCACATGTGTATTTTAGCTGTATGTTTGGCTGGTTTCCTACACTAGCCGGGAAATGAAATCTGCAACAAGGAAGAAGCAGGCACAATCTGGTGGAGAGATTTGGTGCACACCAAACAGAGCTACCCAAACTTTGGCAAACTCCTTGTTTCTGCAACAGCGGTGTCGAAATTAGAATTCGCACAGAAAGTTACAGTGGTTCTAAAGGCTAGTTTTTATCCTAAAATAAAAAAGAGGTTTATAAAAACTGATAAACGTGGGTGCCAAAGACCAAGGGATGCTGAGAAAGACTCTACCTACTGAGAGTGATTCCTAAGGCCCCTTTCACACTGTCAGTCCGTTGGACGGACTCCGTTTATCACAGCGGGGGATCGATCCGCCGATCCCCGCTGAGCAGGAGGATGACAGCTGTTCTCCGCACTGTGTGCGGAGACACAGCTGTCAGTTCCCCATACATCTCTATGGGGAATCGGATGGGAACGGACCGTCGGTCCGTTCTCATCCCATCCGATCCACTGGATGGATGGAATATAGGGTTTCCATCCATCCAGATTTGACGGATCGGATGTCAGCGGACATGTCTCCACTGACATCTGATGCCCCATAGGGATGTATGGGGGGACCGTTCAGATCCGACAAAAAAACGGACGGGCGGATCTGAATAGTCCGCCTTTGTGAAAGAGCCTTTAGAGAATAGGAGAAGTTTAATGCCTGGTACACAATGAGATTATCAGGCGAATGGTCATCTGCTAATTTTTGCATGCTAGTCTCATATGGAAAATAAGGAGTTTACTAAAGTTACGAAAATTCTTGAACAGAATAAAAATTTGGAAGTGATGTAATGTGTGTATCTGTATTGTATTTTCGAACGACAACTGTACTGATTAAACGAAAATCTAACAATCTGGTATCGGACGAGAAAAATTTTCCTCCTTGTTCCATCAGATAATATTGATGAACTGTCAGCTGTGTACTAACGATCAGATTGTCGTACGATTGCCTCGAAAGTGATATTTTTTGTACAATTTTCTGTTCGTTTGTATGGTCCATAGATAGACAAAGGACTGCTCTATCATCTGGTTTTGTATCATGATCACCCTGGGAGACAACAACTGGTTCTCCCGTATTTTTTCTGAAAGATATTCAGAGGTCATCTGGGGCCTGAGAAAACGTTTGGCCTAGAAAGCCCTGCCAGTTTATGCTCTTCCAGTGGTGTTAATTTACTAAAACTGGAGATTGCAAAATCTGGTGCAGCTCTGTATAGCGAAACCAATCAGCTTCCGAGTGTTTTTGTCAAAACTTATTTGAACAAGCTAAAGTTATAAACGAATTGGCTACCATGCACAGTTGCACCAGATTTTACACTCTCCAGTTTTAGTAGATCAGCCCCAAACAGAGCAGCCAGCTATGTTACACAGTTACATAGTTACATAGTTAGTGAGGTTGAAAAAAGACATCCGTCCATCCAGTTCAACCTATGATGTGTGTGTGTGTTTGCTGTTAACCATACATTGTATACCCCTCTATGTTGCGGTCTTTAAGGTGCCCATCTAATAGTTTTTTGAAACTATCAATGCTCCCTGCTGATACGACTGCTTGTGGAAGAGAATTCCACATCCTTACTGCTCTCACAGTGAAGAATCCCCCAAGTACTTTAAGGTTAAACTGCCTTTCCTCTAGTTTTAGTGAGTGGCCACGTGTCTTATTGTATTCCCTTTCTCTGAATAGGTTTTTCCATATGCTAGGGTCGCCAGTACAGTATTTGTACATTGATATCATATCCCCCCTCAATCGTCTCTTCTCCAGAGAGAATAAGTTCAGTGCTTGTAGTCTTTCCTCATAGCTGATGTCCTCCATTCCCCTAATTATTTTTGTTGCCCTTCTCTGGACTTTCTCCAGTTCCAGCACATCCTTCCTGAGGACCGGTGCCCAGAACTGGACAGCACACTCCAGATGTGGCCGGACCAGAGTCTTGTAGAGTGGAAGAATAATCTCTTTATTTCTGGAGTGAATCCCCTTTTTTATGCATCCCAGTATTCTGTTGGCTTTGCTTGCAGCGGCTTGGCATTGCATGCCACTGCCAAGCCTGTTGCCTACCAGTACCCCCAGGTCCTTTTCCATCCTAGACTCATCCAGAGGTTCCCCCCCTAGTGAGTAGCTTGCTTTCTGGTTTCTGGCCCCCAAGTACATTACTTTACATTTTTCAACATTAAATCTCATCTGCCATGTAGTTGCCCACCCCATTATTTTGTTCAGGTCTGCTTGTAAGGTTTCCACATCCTGCATAGAAGATGTCCCCAGCTCCCTCTTCACAGGATTTGACTGACAGCCAATGGCTCCTGCTGATCTCATTCTGTCCTGTGAGAGCAGGAAGAGAGACCAGTAATGCTGCAGATGTGACAGTGGGGGATCGAGAGAGAAGGCAGGGTTTTTTTTTTTTTTTCAAGGAGGGGGGCATTTTTTACCCTAATGCAGAGAATGTATTTAGGTAAAAAACAATTAGAACCACTTTAAAGAGGAGTCCCAGAGTGGGGAAATACAAATACTGTAGCTGCTGACTGTTAATATAAGGACAATTACCTGTCCAGGGAGCCCGCGATGTCGGCAACCAAAGCTGATCTGTCCATTTGTCACTGGTAGGCGTTTCCATCTGTAGTCGGCAACTTCTCATAATGTGGAGAGTCTTTCTCCTCCTTATCTGCTGACGAAGTCCTACCTTCGGGGACGTAATGCGTACGGAGGTAGTAGGAGATTGTCTTGAATGTCTTGATGTCTGCATGAACACCCCTCATCACTTTTGGACTTTATTTGATGTGTACTTCTTTGAGAAATCGTCAATTTGATTGTCTTTTCAAGGATATAAGACATTGGGTACCAAATTTAATAGACACTCTGCTTAAGATAAAGTGACTAAAAATCACGACCAGATCTAGCCTGTCTTTATCTAGATTACCATTAGATTCCTCCCTTCACACCAGAGTCAGTCTCCATAACACTAGAGTCAACCACTGTAACTTCAGAATCTCTGAATTACATCAGAGTCCCCCCTTTATATTAGAGCCACCCAATCACATTAAAGTCAGCCCCTATCACATTAGAGTCTCCCCTAGGACATCAGAGTCTCCTCCTTCACATTAGTGTCCCCCTCTTTACACCAGAGTCCACCTATTCACACCAGAATCAGCTCCCTTCACACGGAAGTTAGCCCTGATCACATTAGAGTGCCCCTTTACAGTCCTCAGTAACCCCTTCACAAATAAAGCCTTCATATCTTATCCACACCTGCAGCATCAGGGCAGAGGGTAGAAAAAGGAGCAGGTTTGAATTGAAGCAGGACTTCGATCCTCTTCTAAATGCCTGCCGTGGACCACAGGTACCGTAACAATGAATAACGCCATACACCTTGGTCAGTCCTTTTGGATGTAGCACAAGATAGGTGCTAGGTAAAAGCATAATGGGCCTTGGCTGCCTAACAGCAGGGCCATGATTTTCAGATGGGCCGTCATGTCTCCCAGGTGTGGCTGCTTAGAGGGGAGTCTCCCCACTGGCTCCATGAGAGGATTCACATTGGGCAGTGGAGGAAACCCAATCAGTGGTTCATTTAGGCCCGTATCTACCCCAGAATGCATGATGCAGCGTCTTTGGTGGGAAGCAGAGTTCCAGGAGGGAGGGTACGGCTGTCTCTCCTCCTGTCAGAAGGAACGGGGGTCTCGGGTGGCTGCTTGAGAGTCCAGAGAGAGAGCTGAGCTGAGCTGCAGAGATGATCCGGTGTGCCGAGGACCAGTGGAGATAGAGGGATTCAGTTCCAGGAAAGCATGCCAAGTTCGTGAGTACTGTGAATTGCCCCTGAGGGTCTGCGTGAAGTATAGAGGGGACCACTCCGGTGAAGGTCCCAGGGATCCAGGAGCCAGCTAGTGTCAAGAGGGTGCCTAGTGAGAGGACCCTGAAGTGTCATAGGGGGCGACAGCGGTTGGGCCCTAAAAGTCAGTGTACAGCGTGCAGTGTACGGTGTTAAGAGTTGCTGCAGCACAAGCAGTTACAAGGAGCTACCTTAGTCAGTGAAGGGCTGGAGGGAGCTGTTCACCGGACTTTTGAGCTAAACAGAGTGTCAAGAGTCAAATGTCATACAGTCTTTGGATCTTCTGAGTTAATCTGAGTATTAAGGTCAAAGTTTCAGCACAGTTCAGCAGAACAGTATCTTCAAGCGCCAGGGAGCGTTGGCCGGCATTCAGCTGGCGTCAAGACAGCTCTAACAGGCTTTTTTTTTGTACAGTGTCCCAGTTGAACCTAGTTGAGCCAGGGGAGTATCCCACTCATTCCCTTCTCCAATCCCCATTACAAAATAAACAAAACAAACCAAAAATGCCGGAATGGTCATTGTCTCAGTTCTCACCCTTGGGTTTTCAACTTAAATGTGTTGGAAGTGTTACCAATAACAATGGCAGAACCATATCAGGCCTAATGCCTGGAAATATTGCTACATGTACTATGAAAACAAATGATGCGGTTTATCACAGAGGTTGTGAGGTGCCCCCCACTTTCTAATAGCAACATCACTGGTTCTGGGGGGAATGATTGAACTCTGTAGGGCGCACTGTCCTAGATCCAGGCGGGCTACCAATAAAGGTTTTTGCTACACAATTAATACACTTTCTGGCCCGTTGGTAGCACCACAGATTTTGACGTTTCTGTTGTGCTCACACCAGGGGCGTTGCTAGGTGGGAAAAAGACTAGGGGCTTCAGCCCGAAGATAAATTTGATAACCCCTCCCACATTTTAAAGTCCCTCCCAAGCTCCTCCTACATTTAAAAATGACCTCCACCCAACGCCCCCCCTCAGTCAAGAGTCAGTCATGGGGTGCTATGGAGCGGAGTACAGGGGGTCAGGAGAGGAGAGAACAGAGGAGAGGAGCACAGGGGGTCAGGAGGAGAGGAGAGGAGCACAGGGGGTCAGGAGGAGAGGAGAGGAGCACAGGGGGTCAGGAGGAGAGGAGCACAGGGGGTCAAGAGGAGAGGAGCACAGGGGGTCAAGAGGAGAGGAGCACAGGGGGTCAAGAGGAGAGGAGCACAGGGGGTCAAGAGGAGAGGAGCACAGGGGGTCAAGAGGAGAGAAGAACAGGGGGTCAGGAGGAGAGAAGAGGAGAGGAGAACAGGGGGTCAGGAGGAGAGAAGAAGAGGAGAGGAGAACAGGGGGTCAGGAGGAGAGAAGAAGAGGAGAGGAGAACAGGGGTCAGGAGGAGAGGAGAACAGTGGGTCAGGAGGAGAGGAGAACAGGGGGTCAAGAGGAGAGGAGAACAGGGGGTCAGGTGGAGAGGAGAGGGGAACAGGGGGTCAGGTGGAGAGGAGAGAAGAGAAGAGGAGAACAGGCGGTCAGGAGGAGAGGAGATGAGGAGAGGAGAACAGGGGGTCAGGAGGAGAGAACAGGGGGTCAGGAGGAGAGAAGAGGAGAACAGGGGGTCAGGAGGAGAGAAGAGGAGAACAGGGGGTCAAGAGGAGAGGAGAACAGGGGGTCAGGTGGAGAGGAGAGGAGAACAGGGGTCAGGTGGAGAGGAGAGAAGAGGAGAGGAGAACAGGGGGTCAGGAGCAGAGAAGAGAAGAGGAGAGGAGAACAGGGGTCAGGAGGAGAGGGGAGGAGAGAAGAGGAGAACAGGGGTCAGGAGGAGAGGGGAGGAGAGAAGAGGAGAACAGGGGGTCAGGAGGAGAGAAGAGGAGAACAGGGGGTCAGGAGGAGAGGATAGGAGAGGAGAACAGGGGGTCAGGAGGAGAGAAGAGGAGAGGAGAACAGGGATCAGGTGGAGGGCCTCCCCCCCATCCAGCACACCCACCTATGCCTCCAATCACCCCCTCCCCCCATCCAGCACACCCACCTATGCCTCCAATCACCCCCTCCCCCCCATCCAGCACACCCACCTATGCCTCCAATCACCCCCCCCCATCCAGCACACCCACCTATGCCTCCAATCACCCCCTCCCCCCCATCCAGCACACCCACCTATGCCTCCAATCACACCCCCCCCCATCCAGCACACCCACCTATGCCTCCAATCACCCCCTCCCCCCCCATCCAGCACACCCACCTATGCCTCCAATCACCCCCTCCCCCCCATCCAGCACACCCACCTATGCCTCCAATCACCCCCTCCCCCCCCCATCCAGCACACCCACCTATGCCTCCAATCACCCCCTCCCCCCCATCCAGCACACCCACCTATGCCTCCAATCACCCCCCCCCCCCATCCAGCACACCCACCTATGCCTCCAATCGCCCCCTCCCCCCCCCCATCCAGCACACCCACCTATGCCTCCAATCACCCCCTCCCCCCCCATCCAGCACACCCACCTATGCCTCCAATCACCCCCTCCCCCCCATCCAGCACACCCACCTATGCCTCCAATCACCCCCCATCCAGCACACCCACCTATGCCTCCAATCACCCCCCATCCAGCACACCCACTTATGCCTCCAATCACCCCCCCATCCAGCACACCCACCTATGCCTCCAATCACCCCCCATCCAGCACACCCACCTATGCCTCCAATCACCCCCCCATCCAGCACACCCACCTATGCCTCCAATCATCCCCCCCATCCAGCACACCCACCTATGCCTCCAATCACCCCCCCCCCATCCAGCACACCCACCTATGCCTCCAATCACCCCCTCCCCCCCACCCAGCACACCCACCTGTGCCTCCAATCACCCCCCACCCAGCACACCCACCTATGCCTCCAATCACCCCCCCCCCCCCCCCCATCCAGCACACCTGTGAAAATATTATCCTCCCTCATCTTCTTACCTGGTGTGTATCAGAGGACAGACAGCAGTGCACACTGAGGGCGGACCTAGAGGGTTTAAGCCCGCCCACGTGTGATTACTTTGTACAGGAACTCTTTGGAGCCTATGAAGAAGCCGAAAAGTGTCCAGGAAGCATGCACCGCCCCTCTCCCTAACTGAACTGCAGAACGGAGAGGGGAGGTCCCAGGGGCTATACAGTCCTCGGCACTCCTCCTGCGGAATTGGGTGTCAGATTTTACCGCTCCTTATGCTGACGCCGGGCGTGCGGCCCCACCCACCCCGACATCATTTTGACAGCTCCACTCACTCTCATCATTGCCGGAGTCCTGCGCCCCCGGCTTGCCCTCCAATCACTGGATGGTGGATGGGTCATGGATGTTAAACTGCTGAGATATTTATCCCAGAGTTCCAGGCTTTGGGACTCGGGGCTAATCATTTTATATAAGCAACAGGAGACCCGGGGCTTTTTGCGGGCACACTCGGGGCTATAGCCCCGGTCAGCCCCCCCCTGCCGACGCCACTGGCTCACACTCATTGACACCGATGGGTAATGCCTCGTACACACGCAACGATTATCGGCCGACCGATCGTCCGTCTTTTGTCCAGTGTTGTTTTGTTGGTTGGAATGTGCCTAGACTGCACACGAATTTTCACGGCCAACAAAAATCTACTTCAGAAGTGATGTCATGTGTTGGTTTACTTTCCGTGTGTTTTTTCTTCTCTGAGCATGCCCAGTCTTGCTCATCAGATTTTTGTCTGGCAAAATCTGTACTGACTGACGGAAAATCGGCCGTTGTGTTGACGGCCAACTAAAATTTTATAGCCTGCACACCAGATTTTTTTGGGCCGAAAAGTCGGAGTCGGTTGTCTGAAGCATCATACTAACAAGCCGAAAATCGGCCGATCAGACGTTGGCCGAAAATTCGCGGCCAATTATCTATGCGTGTGTATGGGGCTTAATTAAAAAATGTAAGAAAAGACAAGACCCTCAACAACAGCCGCAGCATCAAGCTCAGAAACAGGTAGAAAACAATCTCAATTCGATTTTTTAAAATCCTATCCTTTTCAAAGAAACATTTCATGAAAGAAATATATGGGCTGCCATTGTCGACTTCCTTTTAAAAGTGTCAGTTGCCTGGAAGTCTCTGTCTTATTGAGGTGGTACAAGTATGCAGCCAGTGAATGCCTGGTCACTGCAAGTATTGAAGCCAGAGGATCAGCATGACAGCTAAGAACAGTGGTGTATTTTGGTTTTGTGCCGCCCTAGGCAAGACTAAAATTGGGCGTCCCCCTTCCTCCTCCTATGTAAATTTGCTCCACTCCTCTTTTAACGGATGTGACTCCCTCCAAATTTGAAAGACTACGAGAGTCCCAGCATGAACCCCTGAGATCTCACGAGAGGGGGCTGAGAGGGGATGAGAGAGAGAGGGGGATGAGGGAGAGAGAGAGGGGGATGAGGGAGAGAGAGAGGGGGATGTGAGAGAGAGAGAAAATGAGAGAGAGAGAGGGGGGGAGAGAGAGGGGGGGATCAAAGAGAGAGAGAGAGAGATAGGTGGGGTGAGAGAGAGGGGGGATGAGAGAGAGAGAGAATGAGAGAGAGAGAGGAAGGGGATGAGAAAGAGGGGGGGATGAGAGAGAGAGGGGGGAATGAGAGAGAGGAGGGGGAATGAGAGAGAGGAGGGGGATGAGAGAGAGAGCAAGAGAGAGGGGGAATGAGAGAGAGCGAGAGAGAGAGAGAAAGGGGGGAATGAGAGAGGGGGGATGAGAGAGAGAGCAAGAGAGAGGGGGAATGAGAGAGAGCGAGAGAGAGAGAGAGAAAGGGGGATGAGAGAGGGGGATGGGAGAGAGAGAGAGGGGATGAGTGAGAGAGAGAGAGATAGAGGGGGTGAGAGAGAGGAGGTAAGAGAGAGGCGGCTCTAGTAACCAGTGGCCAATAGAGTCTCAGGTGGAGGGGAGGGGCGGCCTTTTTGCTGCCCCCCTGCAAAGTGCCGCCCTAGGCCTGGGCCTTATTGGCCTAGGCTAAAATACAGCACTGCCAAAGAATTAGCACAAAAGGTGCTCCTATATTTCTCTTTTAATAGATTGCTAACTTCATTCTAAGCACCAGAAGAAAGATCATCTTTCGGGATGACCATGTCAAAAGTGTTGTCGAGCAGTTTGTTACCTTCTCTACGAAAGATAAAACTCCATCAGGACAAACTGCTGTGTTCTATGAGATTATTGACTTGCCACGAGCTTCATCAATCTTATTTTACAAACGCAGATAGAATGTTTTGACACAGAACAAGCAGTGGAACAACTGGCAAGAGAGGTTGCTGGCTGGCAGCCTTGTCATCAGTCTTTAGGGGAATTATGGGTGGCAGAGAGAAGAATTTGGAGAATCATGAATTGTGTAACTTTCGTAAGATAAGACAAATAGGAAATTACACTCTTTACAGCCCCAAATCTACCTAGGCAAGGTAGATTTTGGACTGTACTTCAGAGTGTAGTGGCCAGGGATGGGTACCAGTCACTTTAATATGTTCTGCAAGGTTTTAATATCAAAGAACCTGCGGCGGGGGTGGGGGGGAGTCTGATCGTGATACCCCAAACCACAGTCAATGGCATTTCCAGATAAGTTGATGTCCTTACTCCTAGTACAGCACCAGATGATCATTTAGAGGTAGCAGCCCAAAGCCAGCAAAGGCGCATTTGCATGATTTTCCATATGCCCCGGGTCCCACAGGGCCATATTGGTGACCAAAAAGGAGAACTATTGCATCCTGACCTTTGAATAGATAAAAATGGTCGAAACACTGTCAATTGCAAAACACCTCCATCCCGAATTTTCATAAAAAAGCAAAAAAGGACGCCCAGTGGGACTTTGAGTGAGGTGGATGCAAAAAATGATTGAAGAGCATTAGTATACAATAACAAATTTATTTAGTACATGTATTACATATAAAAATGCATATAAACAACAGACATCAATACATACCATAAAAGCGTAATGGCATGAATAAAAATGGATAACATGCATAAACTCATGAATGGAGTGTAAGCTCGACGCGTTTCGTGGGTCCTAGTTGCCCACTCATCAGGAGCATGAGAGAGTATTCATGCCATTACGCTTTTATGCTATGTATTGATGTCTGTTGTTTATATGCATTTTTATAAGTAATACATGTACTAAATAAATTTGTTATTGTATACGTATGCTTTTCAATCATTTTTTGCATCCACCTCACTCAAAGTCCCACTGGGTGTCCTTTTTTGCTTTTTTATTGCATCCTGACCCACTCTACATGATTGAGAAAAAAGTGAGAGTAGCCCAGCCCTTTGAAATGCCTTAACAGAGACCTGGTAAATGTTCATTACCCCACACATGACTGTTTTGCCCCAACCATTAGGACTAAATCAACAAGAATTGGTCTGAAAAATTAATATTCCCTGCTAAAGACAAAGGAAATGCAGTCAGTTGAATTTTTCAGGCACCAAAAATACCACAAATGGTAAAAAAAAAAAACACATTTTATTAGAAATTGCATAAAAAAAGAAGTCATAAAATCACAAGGCTGATAAAGTACATGGCCAAAATTAGCCAATAATACCCATGATGTCATAACCACCAAAGCAATATTCCCTACTGAAGGGAACTGCTTGAATGGGATAGCAGGCAGGACTTTATTCTATAACTTTAATAACTTAAACTAAAATAAAAGAGACTGACAACACCATTTGGAAAAATAAAGGCCGCGGCCGTTTTAATACTTGTATTAAAATTTTGTTAACATAAACTCAATAACTTTAACCCGATCACTGAGATCCAGGTTACCAACAAATTATCATATCAAAAGCAAATTATCCAAACATACTCAAACCATAAAAGGGGTAAACCACAATAAAAAAGTCCCTCTTTGCACCACGCAAAGATGACCCAACAAGTATAAACTGGCCGCGACAGCCAAGGGGAGGGGAGGGAGGGGAACAAAACTTCTTAACTTGACACGACGTTCTTCCTGAGGTAAGTGGCGCTTCAGGAGCCGAGCCCCCCTTTAAATAGATCCTGGGCAGGCTCAAGGGCGGGAAGGAAAACAAGAAAGAACCAGTTTAAATGTTATTCTTCCTAGCTACAGAATAAGCCCCACAGTGATTGGGGCTTATTCTGACCATACACTGGCTAGCCCATCTAAATCTGCCTAGTAACCTACTGTAATGACTTAAAGGATGCTTATCTTTACAAAAAGCCTGCCGCCATCCCATCTAGAAAAAGGGGCTCATTTGAACCCCTTTTTCTTTACATGGGATAGCAGGCAGGACTTTATTCTATAACTTTAATAACTTAAACTAAAATAAAAGAGACTGACAACACCATTTGGAAAAATAAAGGCCGCGGCCGTTTTAATACTTGTATTAAAATTTGTTAACATAAACTCAAATAACTTTAACCCGATCACTGAGATCCAGGTTACCAACAAATTATCATATCAAAAGCAAATTATCCACCAGACAGGAGGCTAAAGCCCTCCTGTCACAACCCCCACAGCGCGGCCTTCTCAACACACGTACCCAGATTGGTATTGAGGATATCAAGTCCGATATCGGAGAGGTGAATGTCATCAGACCTGTAAAGCCCGGCGATACCACCCTCCAGCTCAAAATGCCGGAAGGACAGAATGCCTGCAGAGCCTAACCACCTAGCTAAGGCTTTGTTGATCCTCCTCCGCACCTTCTCCAACGGTTTAAGGTGCGGGTGTTTGAACCATACAAGCCGGGGAACAACCTCAGAAAATACAATCCGCATACCCGGGTATGCAGTATGTAAATAAACTAAATCATCCCTAATCCTAAAAACTAGATCCAATGACCTAAACTTCCCAATGTCATTTCCCCCCAGATGAATGACCATAACATCGGGGGGGGAAAGGACCTTTAAAAGCCTGCTAAGCTCGGGTAACAGTTCAGCCCAACACATGCCCCTCTTACTGAACCATTGGACATGATAGAAGCGTGGATCCAAACCAATGTTCTCCGAGTAAACTCGTCTCCTGGCTCTCGCACGGGCCCAATGAACAAAGGAGTGGCCAACGATCCATACAGAGAGGCAGACAGAACCTAAAAATCAACAACAATTGTTAGGACGAATATATGACAGATATGCATTCGACTTCCATCTACCAATTGCTTTTAATGCCTGAGCTTTAACCCCCAACCTAGCAGCTTCAGTAGCCGCACCGATCCTGAAAGAATGCGAAGACAGCTGGGAATGCTCCAGGCCCGCAGATTGCAAACATTTGCGCAAAACGGCATTGAATTGGAATTTTGTTAACGCTTTACCCGACTGATGAACAAAAAGAGATCCCGCAGAAGACGACCGTATCGCTAAAAACCTGCGCAACAACAAAACTGGGCACAACGCAGAATTACGGTACTGGTGCAAATAAATCCATTTTCCCACGCCCAACTGATCAGTTTTAGAAAAACGCAACAGAATGCCGACATCTTTCTCGCGAAGGTCAATATCGGACAACAACAAGCCGAAACCGCTATTCGCGTCGTGTACAAGCTCCGAAATCCGCAGGGCACCAAAAAACATTACCGAAAACGCCGCCTTAAAAAGCGCAGATTCATAAGGCGAAAAACAAACACGCTCGGTTGCTAAACAAAGTTGCTCCAAAATATGAGGGGTGATCGCCTCCCTGCCATCAGGGCGCCAGTTTGCCTTCCGATAGCCTTTCAAAGCCTGTCGGACAGCAAAAAAAAAAGGCAGAGCAGGGGGGATGATTCTGCAACTTAGCGAAAAAGGAAACACCAGCAAGAAGCTTATTGATATGGGACCAGGAATATTCCTTTGCAAACAAAAAATTCAAAAAAGACAAAACTAGATGTTCCGAAAATTTGTCAGGAGATTCACCCATGGAACACAGATGTGCCAACCAAAGATCCCAAGCCGATTGATATCCGGCTAGGGTAGCTGGGGCCAGAGAACCTGCGATATTAAGGGAAACCAGATCTATACAATGCCCCATAGCCGTGCCGGGTAACGACAACCCACCTGATCCGCGTCTGGAAATAGCCGAAAAAATCGCTCCATCTGCAGACGAGACAAAGAATCTGCCAAATCGTTATCCTTACCAGGCACATAAGCGGCCTTTATCCATATGTTCAATTTTAAACAACGGGATACAAGGTACCGCAAAAGATTCACAACAGGAGGAGATTTGGAAGACAAACAGTTAATGGCAAACATCACCCCTTTATTATCAGTGCGAAACAAAATGCGCCTATTCTGGAAATGTGAACCCCAAACCTCAAGGGCCACCACGATTGGGAAAAGCTCCAACAGCACGCTATTGCGAGTATAACCCAATCGCTTCCATCTGTCAGGCCAGGAGTCAGCACACCAATGAGTCTGCCAAATGGCGGCAAAGCCCACCGAGCCCGCTGAATCTGTGGCGAGACAGAAGTCCTGATCGGTGACAAACTCATCTTGCCACACTGCTCTGCCATTAAAATAAATCAAAAACTGCACCCAAACCAGCATATCCTCCTTGACATCAGAGGACAGGCGGACGTGCGCAGTAGGTGATTTAAGACCGGAGATAGCAGCATAGAGCTTCCTGGCAAATAACTTTCCCAGAGGGATAATCCGAGAAGCAAAAGCCAGCAGCCCCAAAAGAGACTGCATCTCCTTCAAAGTAACCTTCTTCTTGCGAATCATAGACAACAAACAGGATGTCAATTTTTCTACTTTTTCCCGGGGCAACCTAAATTCCATCAAAGCTGAATCTATGTGAATACCTAAAAATTGTACCTCAGTAGATGGCCACTCCGTCTTTTCATGTGCCAAGGGGATCCCGAACTGTTCACAAATGTCAAAAAATGTTTCAAGCAAATGCAAACAGTCAGAAGACCCAGCTCTACCCATGAACAAAAAATCGTCCAAATAATGGACGAGACAAGAAGAACCCGATCTGCTGGACACAACCCATTCTAAAAAAGTGGAAAAACATTCGAAATAAAAACAAGAAAGGGAGCAGCCCATGGGAAGGCACCTATCAAAGAAAAATTGATTCCAAAAGAAAAACCCCAAGGAGTTAAAGGAAGAAGGGTGGACTGGCAGCAGGCGAAAAGCGGATTTTATATCCGTTTTTGCCAGCAATGCCCCCTTTCCCAAACCTCGCAAAATCACCAAGGCATCCTCAAAGGAAGAATATTGTACAGAAGCTTCGTCTTCGCTGATCTCATCATTTAAAGACTCCCCAAAGGGGAATGACAAATGATGGATGAGACGATAGGAATTAGGTTCCCGCTTCTGAACAATACCGAGAGGAGATATGCGAAAACCGGGAAATGGAGGAGATTCAAAAGGGCCAGCAAACCGACCCGCCTGCAACTCCTTACAGATCTTTTCAGCAACCACATCCTCAAGGCAAGCAACAGATTTCAGGTTTTTTACCAGAGTGCAACCCGTGCCCTTAAAAACAGGCAAAAAGAAACCACAAGTGAAACCCTCAATTACCAGCGTGGCCTTCGCCTTGTCGGGGTATTGCAGAAGCCACGGGAGCATTGCGCACAGTTTCACCGGGGTTGCTGCCTTTTGAAAAACCCCCTGCAGGTTGGGAACTCTGCATTCTTTTAAAACACTTGGCAATTGGGTGCGAGCCCGCACAGAATGCACATTCGTGTCTATATCTACAATTCCCAGGCCATTTGCATTGAGAGTCGTTGTAACTGAAACAGACCCCTTTGCGAAAGGAATGGGAAGTAGAAGGCTGCTGAGTAATTGAAGACGGTTGTCTACTAAAAGAAGGCTTCTGGGGCAACAACAGATCCAGCCAAAGGCTGATATCCTTGACACCCCATTTCAAATGCTGCTGCACAGCCAACTTCTGGCGGAAGGCGACATCATAGGAGAACCAAGCCGTCCCACCAAAGTTTTTGTAGGCTTCTAACACGATATCCAAATGCTGGAAAAGACCAACACATTTGGAGGGGTGCTTCTCACAAAGCACAGCCGAATATATAAAAAACGCTTGCAGCCAATTATAAAAATTTTTTGTCACTGGGCGTCTCCGCTCCTCCTCGTCCTTCTTGTCGCCCTTGGAGACAAACTCCTTAGCTGAAGGCAGCAAAGAAAGCATGTCAACATATAGACCACTCCAGATTTTCTCCTTCACAGAATCGGATAGGTGAAAACCCAGAGGGGACATCTCACAAGTCAAAGCCTCCCTGAGGCACACCTCAGGGAGATTCTGAGTCCTGGCCAGGGCGACAGAAGCAGGAGGATCAGCCAGAGGAGAGGCCAAACTGGAAAGCGGATTAGGCACCGCGCTAATTCCTAAAAGTCCACTAGATGGCGCCCACACATCTAAAGGGGAAGATGTCTGCACCCGAGCGTCAGCGGACGCACTAGACACAGCCACTTCCCCCCCCCGTTGCGGGCACCGAGCCAAGAACTTGTGGGGCAGTAGATAAAACCTGCCTAAATTCTTTAAGGAAGTCAGACAGAATCGCTGACATTGTATTAGCAGAGGCCAGAGGAGACACACCCACCCCCCCTCCCGATACCCCCTGCCCGGCCCGCATGTCCCACCCGGCGGGCGCTGCGTCCCGATCCAAGAGGTATGGTACGGCCAAAGGAGGGGAAACCACCTGAGGAGGGAAAAAATTAGCTGCCTCACCTGGCCCCGGGACGGGGGGACGAACTCCATGCTGCTGCTGCACAGGAACCGGGTGCCGTGAAGACGCCGGGGCTTCGACTAGCCCACCGGCGGGGAACGATGCCGAGCTGGATCTTCATTCGCTACCGGCAACGAGCGGCTCCTTCCGGGCGACGGGCGGCCCCCTCCGAACGATGGGCGGCTCCCTCCGGGCGACGGACGACTCCCTCTGAGCGACGGACGGCTCCCTCCGGGCGACGGACGGCTCCCTCCGGTCAATGGGCGGCTCCCTTCTGTCGACGGGCGGCACTCCCCGGACGACCAGCGGCTCCTTCCCGACGACGGATGACTCCCTCCGGGCGGCAGGTGGTGAGTAGCGGCGGCGGGGCGCCCTCTTCCTCTTCGCCGGGACGGCCTCTTCACCGCGAGTCTTCGGCGCGCCGCGCCGACCTCTGACCGAAGGACGATCCTCTTCCGCCGGTTCCGGTGTTGAAGATGCCCTCCGACCTCCGACGACATCCGGTACACTTCTTGACCCGGTGACGGCTTCCGGGCGTCCGCTTGACTCGATGACGACATCAGTGCGCAGACTTGACCCGGTGACGACATCCGCTCTACTTGACCCGGCGACGACATCCGCTTCACCGATGGATCCGCCAGAAGACACCGACTCCGGGACGACAGCATCAACGGGCAGAGGCTCCGCCGGACCGGACGACGAGGAAGACATGGCCAGACAGCGCCGGATCCAATCTTCGGAACCCGCTTCCCCGGCCCTCTCGATCAGCTGGCGGATGAGACTCATCTTGTCAGAAGAGCTGGAACAAAACTTCTTAACTTGACACGACGTTCTTCCTGAGGTAAGTGGCGCTTCAGGAGCCGAGCCCCCCTTTAAATAGATCCTGGGCAGGCTCAAGGGCGGGAAGGAAAACAAGAAAGAACCAGTTTAAATGTTATTCTTCCTAGCTACAGAATAAGCCCCACAGTGATTGGGGCTTATTCTGACCATACACTGGCTAGCCCATCTAAATCTGCCTAGTAACCTACTGTAATGACTTAAAGGATGCTTATCTTTACAAAAAGCCTGCCGCCATCCCATCTAGAAAAAGGGGCTCATTTGAACCCCTTTTTCTTTACATTCCAGTATGTTCTCTGCCTGGTTTAGGCAGAGCCACAGCGGCACACATAATAAAATACTAGCTATTCTATTCGAATTATTTATTTTTTTCTATTGGTTAAACTAGATAGACTTGAGTATTTTATCAATCTGGCTAGCCATGTAACCTAGCAACACAGAAATGTGTTGGGTTGAAAGGACTACCATTATTCTCTATAGCAAATCATTGCCCTCAGGCCAGCCATCCTATATCTGTAATAAATTGTTTAGGGTTTGGCCTGGTAAATATTCAACTTATCGTACCTATTTACTTACCCAACAATATAGCAGTGTATTTTGCGCATGTACCAACTCCAGTTCATCCACCCCTCCCCACTCTCAGGTCAATGGAAATCAAGGCTCACTTTTACACCGTGTAAGAAAGGGAGGACAAAAATCTGCTCTCAGGTGGTCAAACAATTCCTCTAAGCAACTGAAATTTAACATGGGAGAAGCCCAGTAAGATGTCTATATGGGCAAGGGTCCTTTCGTATGGCCAATGTCCTTTCCAGTCAGCAGGGAACCCATGAACAGATTCCCCGAATTGGAGCAGAACAAAATGAATGTCACTTTTGTGATAACCATGTCCTTTTGGGTTTTTTTCCTCCATTTTATGAGTTTTAGGCTGGGTTCACACATGTGCGGTGCGCATTGAAGCTCCGTTTTCACAGCTAATTGACAAAGTATTTGTTTAGCATTTCAGGTCAGTTTTTGATCAGGATCAGGTCAGGTTTACATCTGGATCAGGTCAGGATTTTATCCTGTTTACAACTAAATGACAATGCGATTCAGTAGCATTCCCAAAGAAAGCAATAAGCCTAAATTCCCACTTCAGCCAGGCCTTACTGTTTAGAAAACTGACAGGACTATTTTTCAATTTGCACTGAATCCACACTCCGGCTGCACTGGACATATGTGAACAGGCACAATAGAAAGCAATGTTCTTTCACATGTCAGTGTTATCTCCAAGGGTTAGAGAGGCTGGATTCACCCCTTTTTTTATGGATAGTGTAGGACCCACCGATAATGGGGTACTTTGACGCAGTGGTGGGCTTGAACACGATATGGCCATATGGTGGGACTAAATCCCCATTTTTATTTATGGATTGTCTCCATATTTAATAGTCATTTCTTTTGCATGTGTGCGCTATTCTTTTTTAATATACATGTCGCTTGGTCCATAGCTGCACCGGCTTTAGATATACATGTTCAGGGTTTGCTCCCCCAACTTTTTGCTTGTTTATTATGTATTCAGTCTGACCAGACTTCTGGGGTTGAGCATCCCCCCACACACACACCTGTACTCTATTGGTGTCCACTATCAAGTAGATACAGGAGGAGTCCTTTGTAGTGCATTAGCACATCTATCCCAGCAAGGAGTGTTGTCTCCAAGGGTTAGAGAGGCTGGATTCATCCTTTTTTATGGATAGTGTAGGACCCACTGATAATGGGGTACTTTAACGTAGTAGTGGGCTTGAGCATGATATGGCCATATGGTGGGACCAAATCCCCATTTTTATTTATGGATTGTCTCCATATTTGATAGTCATTTCTTTTGCATGTGTGCGCTATTCTTTTTTAATATACATGCCGCTTGGTCCATAGCTGCACCGGCTTTAGATATACATGTTCAGGGTTTGCTCCCCCAATTTTTTGCTTGTTTATTTTCACATGTCATGCAAATTGAAAAACGTGGTTCAAAACGCATCTAATTTGCATATCTGTGAACCTAGCCTAAAGTAGAACTAAAAAAAGTTTTGCATTTAGTTGTACTTTAACAGACCCATGCTAGGTCTATAGGAAGGAAGATGTAATGGATATGCATCTGTTCATATCCTTTTACCTTCGATACATCAAATTTAGGTCAGAAAAAAAGAAAAAGGATGCAAACCTTTTCAGTTTTTTTTTTTTGGACCTAGACAGACGTGGATGTTATTAACTACCTTGTGCCCGCGCTATAGCTGAATGACGGCTACATCAGCTGATCATGTGAAGTAAACAGCAGCCGGCTATCAGCTGTTTTTTTCTCCTCACACTGTCAGTGTGAGGGAAAAAAAACGATCGCCGACTGCTGTGAGAGGGACATCGGTCCTGAAGAGGAGAGGGGCATCTGTGCCCACCAGTGCCACCTACCAGTGCCACCAGTGTCACACCAGTGCCCACCTATGCCACCTACCAGTACCCAACAGCGCCACCTACCAGTGCCCACCAGTGCCATCTGCCAGTGCCCACTAGTGCCACCTACCAGTGCCCACCAGAGCCACCTACCAGTGCCACCTATCAGTGCTAACCAGTGCCACCTATCAGTGCCCCATCCTAAGTGTCACCTACCAGTGCCTATCATTGCCCATTAGTGCCATCCGTCAGTGCCACCTATTAGTGCCCTTCAGCACCACCTACCAGTGCCCTTCAGTGCCGTCCATCAGTGTTCATCGGTGGCACCCATCAGTGCCAACTATCAGTGCCACCTTATTAGTTCCCATCAGTGCCGCCTTATCAGTGCCTTATCAGTGCCCATCAGTGTTGCCTATCAGTGCCCAACAATGCCGCCCATCAGTGCCCATCGGTGCCACCCTTCAGTGCCAGGTGATTGCCAGACCATTATTATTAATCTTTAA
Source organism: Pelophylax lessonae (assembly GCF_965119305.1). Lineage (NCBI taxonomy): Eukaryota > Metazoa > Chordata > Amphibia > Anura > Ranidae > Pelophylax > Pelophylax lessonae. Next base: position 177,934,078 of record NC_138779.1, read on the forward strand.
GGATAGTTTACAGATGGGTATGATGCCAGCTGATTGGAAAAAAGCCAACGTTGTACCAATATTTAAAAAAGGGCCGAGATATATCCCGGGTAACTATAGGCCAGTCAACCTAACATCAGTAGTCTGCAAGATTTTGGAGGGGATGTTAACCACTTAAGCCCCGGAGGATTTGGCTGCTAAACGACCAGGGGCTATTTTGCGATTCGGCACTGCGTGACTTTAACGGACAATTGCGCGGTCGTGCGACGCTGTACCTAAACGAATTTGGCGTCCTTTTTTTCCCACAAACAGAGCTTTCTTTTGGCGGTATTTGATCACCTGTGCGATTTTTTGATCACGCGCTATAAACAAAAAAAGAGCGTCGATTTTGCAAAAATAGCAATATTTTTCCCTTTTTTTTATATGAAATTCCCCCCCAAAAAAATGTAAAAATCAAAATTTTTTAACATTTTCGGCCAATTTGTTTTATGCTACCTATGTTTGGTAAAAAAATCGCAAAAAGCGTATTTTGATTGGTTTGCGCAAAAGTTATTGCGTTTACTGACTAAGGGAAAGATTTTTGTCATTTTTGTTGTTTTTTTTTTTTAACGCGTAATGGCGGCGATCTGCGATTTTTTTTGCGGTACTGCGACATTGGGGCGGACAGATCGGACCCTTGACTGACATTTTTGACACTTTTGGGGTTACCAGTGACATTTCTACAGTAATCAGTGCTATATATATGCACTGTTACTGTAAAAATACACTGGTAGTGAAGGGGTTAACTTTATTTGAGAGGGAGGGGCTGTGTGTGTCCCTAGGGGCGTGATTCTTACTGTGATTGGCTGTGGCTTCAGCTGTATGCAGAGTGATCAACGGATCTACATAGTAGATCCATATGATCAGCTCTCATACAGAGGGGAGAATGACAGGCAGCTTGTTTACACAAGCTGCCTGACTTTCTCCCTCTCCCCCGCCGATCGCAGAGTGGCCGGCGGACATCGGGTCCGCCGGTCACACGCGCGGGGGGGTCCGTGACCACGCGGGAGCGGGAGCGCGCCTCCGGCGGCGCGCGCTCGCTCCCTAGACCCTCACAAGCTAGTGACGTAGCGTGTGCGGCGGTCGGCAAGTGGTTAAGGGACCACATACAAGACTTTAGTAATGAAAATGATATTATTAGTAGTAATCAACATGGATTCATGAAAAATCGTTCTTGCCAAACCAATCTAAATAACCTTCTACGATGAAGTGAGCTGCCACCTAGATAAAGGAAAGCCTGTGGATGTGGTGTATCTGGACTTTGCAAAGGCCTTTGACACCGTTCCCCACAAACGCTTACTGTTCAAACTAAGGAAGGTAGGTATGGACCATAGGGTGAGTACCTGGATAGAGAACTAGCTCCAGGGGAGAGTGCAAAGGGTGTTGATTAATGGGGAGTACTCAGATTGGGCGGGGGTGGAAAGTGGGGTCCCCCAGGGTTCTGTCCTGGGGCCAATCCTGTTTTATTTATTCATAAATGATCTAGAGGAGGGGATATCGAGTACAATCTCAGTATTTGCGGATGATACTAAACTAAGCATGCCAATATCTTCTATGCAGGATGTGGAAACCTTACAAGGGGACCTCAACAAAATAATGGGGTGGTAACCCCCTGCTCCCAGATGGTCTTCGGGTGAGCAAGTTATGGGCTTGGACTCAACCTCCACTTTTCCAGTTGCGCAGCTTGGTCCACCCGGTGGTGTCCTGTAAGCTCTTCACCTTTGAGAAGCTTCGGTAGAAATTCTCCTTTATCCATTATCACATCCATTATCACATATTGTGTTATCACGTTTTTTATTGCTGCTCGCTAGAGGAAGAAATTCCCTATTTTTTCACATTTATTTATTTATTGTCAAATATCACTCTGTTTGCGCAGTCCCCTTTTCGGCATACACCGAATTTTGTTTTTCAGAAATTCTCCTTGCCAAAACAATCCTTTTATTTTTACCTTCAGGTCCGCAACTTTTTTAGGAAATTGGCTCCGCCATTTGCCCTGGAGAGGCCCACGGCCTTTGAATTGTTGTGTGGCCGTGGCCCCCATCAGGGACATTTGGTGTCTTCAATATATACTATTTTACACGATGCTGTTCCACTCACTGAAGACTTACATTTTTATATGCGTAGGTGGTCTGGGATACTGGGTCGGCCGATCACGTTGCGTATGTGGAGTAGGATATGGACGTCTTCCTTTAAATCTTCCCAATGCGTGGCGCAGAGAGAGACTGCCCTTAAGATACTCCTATTTTGGTATAGGACCCCGGAGCGCCTTCATAAGATGAACCCCTCCTGTTCCGCCCTGTGTTGGCGGTGCAGGGGGGATACAGGCTCTCTTTATCATATCTTTTGGTCATGTTCCCTTATATGCCCCTTTTGGTCAATGGTTTTGGAAATGCTTCAGGCCGTGGTGGGATTAGATTTTCCATTAGACCCCTTACATTGTCTACTACGCCTGCCATTTCCCAGGCTCTCCAAACCGGCATCCAAGGTGATATCCTTTCTCCTTTTAGCTGCTAGGAGGGCCATTTCATTGTGCTGGTTGCAGCAGTCCCCTCCGGATAGGGCTCTTTTTTGGAAACTAGTTTCTGAAATCCGGGAATTGGAGTCTCTGACGGCCAGGGTGCATGATGAGCTGCCCAAATTCAATGCTGTCTGGGAAGCCTGGGATTCCTATGCCCTGAATTCCCCTTGATCCCGTTGCTCTTTTCTTGAAGTGTAGATTGTGCAACAGGGCTTATTACTGTGTTTTCACTGAATTCTTCTTCTTCTTTGCAGTTATCTACTGTTTAATTGACTGATTTGTCACTACGATGTTTTATGCTTTAATTCTGTATTCTGGGGGGCACCACTCCCTGTACTGACTGTTCCTTTTATGTTATGATGTTATGCTGTTATGATATTTCTATGTTGTGTTTTTATTCTTTTTATGCAAATAAAAATATAATTAAAAAAATAAATAAATAATGGGGTGGGCAACTACATGGCAGATGAGGTTTAATGTTGAAAAATGTAAAGTAATGCACTTGGGTGCCAGAAACCAGAAAGCAAGCTACTCACTAGGGGGGGAACCTCTGGGTGAGTCTAGGATGGAAAAGGACCTGGGGGTACTGGTAGACAACAGGCTTGGCAGTGGCATGCAATGCCAAGCTGCTGCAAGCAAAGCCAACAGAATACTGGGATGTATAAAAAAGGGGATTCACTCCAGAAATAAAGAGATTATTCTCCCACTCTACAAGACTCTGGTCCAGCCACATATGGAGTATGCTGTCCAGTTCTGGGCACCGGTCCTCAGGAAGGATGTGCTGGAACTGGAAAGAGTCCAGAGAAGGGCAACAAAAATAATTAGGGGAATGGAGGACATCAGCTATGAGGAAAGACTACAAGCACTGAACTTATTCTCTCTGGAGAAGAGACGATTGAGGGGGGATATGATATCAATGTACAAATACTGTACTAGCGATTCTAGCATAAGGAACAAACTATTCAGAGAAAGGGAATACAGTAAGACACGTGGCCACTCACTAAAACTAGAGGAAAGGCGCTTTAACCTTAAAATACGTAGGGGGTTCTTCACTGTAAGAGCAGTAAGGATGTGGTATTGTCTTCCAAAAGCAGTGGTATCAGCAGGGAGCATCGATAGTTTCAAAAAACTATTAGATGGGCACCTTAAAGACCACAACATACAGGGGTATACAATGTACGGTTAACAGCAAACACACACACACATCATAGGTTGAACTGGATGGACCGATGTCTTTTTTCAACCTCACTAACTATGTAATATGTAACTATTAGTGCCACCTTATTAGTTCCCATCAGTGCCACCTTATCAGTGCCCATCAGTGCAGCCTATATTAGTGCCACCTTATTAGTTCCCATCAGTGCCGCCTTATCAGTGCCCATCAGTGTCACCTATCAGTGCCCAACAGTGCAGCCTATCAGTGCCCATCAGTGCCAACTATCAGTGCCTATCAGTGCTGCCTCATCAGCACACATCAATGAAGGAGAAAAATTAACTGTTTGCAAAATTTTATAACAAATTATAAAAACTGTTGTTTTTTTTTTTTTTTCACAATTTTCGGTCTTTTTTTGTTTGTTCAGCAAAAAAATGAAAACCCCAGTAGTAATTAAATACCACCAAAAAGAAATCTGTATTTGTTTGAAAAAAAATGATAAGAATTTCATTTGGGTACAGTGTTGCATGACCGCGCAATTGTCTTTCAAAATGCGACAGCGCTGAAAGATGAAAATTGGCCTGGGCAGGAGGGGGGGGGGGGGGGGGTTTAAGTGCCCAGTAGGCAAGTGGTTAAATGAGAGTGGTGGGAGCCACATAATGCAGAGACTTAACACTTTCCTGATTGGAGAACTTTGCCGGATCTCCCGAAGATGTGGCAGTCGGTCTCTCGTAAACAACGCAGGCGGAATCCTGCAGAAGAGCCTCTTCCTGCTGCCTCCACCTCATGACCCTGATTGACTGCTGAGTCTGTCTCCTACATGCACCTTCCCGATTGATCTATGCACTTGATGGTGGCCTTAGGATCCCTCTGTCCCCCCCTTCTTCACCTTTTTCTGTCCTCGATTAGCTGGCTGGAGGGCCCTCACCTGGAGGCCTGGACATTGCCTTTCTGCCATGACAGTTTGTCTCTGCTCCCCGGGTTTTTGCAGCACTTTATTCGTGAGCTGGGTTGGCGGGTGCGGGGAGGGTTTCCCCTTTGTTCCTCCCCTTTTTATTGTTTTTTTAAGACAAAAATTTTGTGTGCTTCCCCCCCCTCTGTGGTTGGTCCACGTTTCCCCCAGGAGGCCATACCTATATGGGTTTTGTCCCCTTTGTGGGACCGAGGCCGTGACCCAGGGTGCCACTCCATTGGGGTGACATACTTGGCCCGGCCCTTAGGCTCTCTCCCTTTGGGCTGAGATGTGCTTGCCACCTTTGGTGGCTCGCTCTGTTTATTTGTCAATGTATGGTTTTCTTCTTACATGTACTGCATCTCTTACACCTCTTCTCCCTCTCTTCCTTTTTCTTTCCATTGTGCCTGCTCGTCTGGATGTGTGTTATCCTCTCGGCTGCTCGTGCCATGCCTGCTGCCACCTGAGTATCCTGCCTACCTACTGGACTGCTGATGGCAACACTTAAGGTAATACCCTACAATGTGCGGGGCCTATGCTCCCCACAAAAATGCAATAGGTTATGGTGGGAATTGAAGAAGCTTAGAGCACAGGTAGTTCTCCTGCAGGAGACACATTTCACCCCCCCCCCCCATCCCTTCCGCCCACCTCTTTCCCCAGTCAGTAAATCGCGAGGTACAACTATAGCTATTCATAGGGCATGCCCTTTCCAGCCCACTGACCACTTGGTAGACCCTCAGGGTCGCTATGTGTTTCTGAAAGGAACGATCATGGGTAAGATGTTCACATTTGCCTCTGTCTATGCCCCCAACGCCTGTCAGCTTACTTTCCTAGACGCGACGCTTGAGCGCTAGGCGGAATTCTGGGAAGGGTCGCTGGTTGTCAGGGGTGATTTTAATGTTTGCTTTGGCCCCTTGGTGGACACTTCCCATGGTAGATCCTCCCACTCCTTTGCCTTCCTTAAGCATTATTGTAAGACCCTGCAATCCAACCTACTGGTGGACTCCTGGAGGGTTTTACAAACCCAGGAGAAAGACTTCAGCTACCACTCCTCTATGCATGAGGTCTATACGTGGATAGATGTCATCTATAAATTTAAAACAGTGCATACAATAAGTGTAAAAACCAAATGATTAAATAAAGTGAAAAAGTGCGATCTTGAACGACAACAGTCCATAAAAAAGTTCATAAAGTCCTAAGGTGCAATAAATCACATCAGTGCTTATATGAAGGATCCCACTTCAACAGGTAAACTCAACAACAAAAGGTGCTTGCTTTGAAAAGTGCAGGTGTTCCCCTTACCAGACGGGTGAAAATAAGGTGCAATATAATCTCCAAACGAGCATAAGTGCAGTGATAAAGATAGACCAGCTCTGCCCACCTCATGAACAGTCAAGAGTGAATACTCTTACCAGATCTGATTAAGGCATGGATGTAAATAACCACTGGATATCCTTTCACCATCAACTGTGTCTGTAATGGATGTTCCTCCAGTTTTGGCTTCCTGTTGTCCCGTAGAGGTGAAAACTTTGCCCCGGTATGCAGGTATACCCCACAAATGAAAAGAGGGGGGACTGCACAGACTTTGGGTATTTCAATGCAGTTTATAGCTTGTAACTGCCCAAAAGCACAAATTAAAGGTATTTCTTTGTTAGCTATGGCTGCCTCCTAATATTAGCAGAAAAGCAGGGTCTTATCAGTCTCACATGCTGCTGAGACTGATAAGATCACCAGATTGCCGAATGGCACCAGACAGGGGTGTCCACTCTCGCCTTTACTCTTCGCCCTGGTATTGGAACCCTTCTTAAGCAAAGTGCGTGCAAACGTGGATATCAGAGGCGTGACAATTGGCGCAACAGAACACAAACTCTCTGCTTATGCAGATGATGTGATGTTTCATCTTACAGACCCCCTGATCTCTTTGCCGGTCCTGATGCGGGAACTGGAACAGTTTGGCGGAGTTTCCAACTTTAAAATCAACCTCACAAAATCAGAGATTCTCCCCATCCGTATGCCCTCATCCCTGTCTGGGCCCCTCCGAGCAGCGTTCCCCTTCACCTGGACCACCTCCTCATTGTCATATCTAGGTGTCCAGCTTACCGACTGCTTTGACACGCTATACACGGCTAATTATCCCCAGTTGCTGGGTGCCATTAAAAAGGGCCTTCTCCACTGAACTAAGGGGAAGGTGAACATAGTTAAAATGAACGTCTTCCCACGTGTGCTATTCTACCTGCAGATGCTGCCTGTTCCCCTGCCCCAAGGTTTTTTTACCCACCTCAATAGCTTGTTATTGACTTTCGTTTGGAATGCAAGGCGCCCACGCATAGCTGTGGCGACGCTGAAACGTCCGAAACATCTGGGAGGTTTGGGTCTGCCAGATGTGCAAAGATACTATAGGGTGATTGTCCTCCAACGGATTTTGAACTGGAGCTTCCACACCCATTCCAAGCTCTGGGTCTCAATGGAGAAGTATATGGCGTGTAGGAACCTGTCTTATGCTCCATGGCTGGCTCGAGAGTACAAGGGGCTGACAGAGTATGCTTCTCCCTTCACGACCCATGCGCTTGCAGTGTGGGATTGGGGGAACTGGCTCTTACGCCTGGCACCCCCTGTCTCTCTGCTGGCACCGCTGGGAGGTTACCTTTGGTTCCCCCCAGGAGAACAGATGACCTTCTTTGGTTCTTGGGTGGAGGATCGAAATGCCAGCTGTGGCAAATTGTTCGAAGGAGGTAAGCTACCACCTTATGAGAACCTGAGAGACCACCACAGGGGTTCCCCCATGAACTTTTGGAAATATAGACAACTGCATCATTTCTTTATGGTCCATGGCTCCTCTATTCGCCCGCCTGCATCACTTAAGCCTTTCGAACGTCTGTTCATACAGGACGCCCCAATCCCACTCATGGTATCAGAACTATATCAGTTACTAGGAGAGGTGTCATCCGTCTCTAAACCCGCCTATGTTCAGGTTTGGGAAAGGGACCTGGGGCTGGAGCTCACTGACGCTCAGCTGACTCACTTATATCAACTTACCCACTCAAGCTAGGTAGATTCTAAAATGCAGGAGACGTATTATAAATTATTGACGCGTTGGTACCGGGTGCCTGCGGACCTGGCTCGTATTTACCCTTCCACCACCGATGCTTGTTGGAGAGACTGTGGGCGACGCGGTACCTTACTGTACCTGTGGTGGGAATGCCCAGTTCTTGCCCCCTTCTGGCGGGATATAAGAGACCAGATTAAATCTGTTTTAGACATAGATGTCCCATTCAGCCCCCTCCACTTCTTGTTGCACGTTCCCTGCATACCGCTCAGCCGCTACAAGCGAAGCATATTGCCTCCCCTCCTCAACGCTGCTAGGAGGTTGATTCCAATCTATTGGAAGCGGCCGCAGGTCCTGGGCAGGTTGGAGTGGAGAGGTGCAGCGGACAGAGTCAGGGATGCAGAGGAATGGATTGCCAAATGTAGAGGGGTGTGGGAGCGCAATGATGTGAAATGGAGGCCGTGGCTGGACTATGGGGGTGATCTGTCCCTGGTGCCTTCGAGCCTGGACCGCGCCCTACTGGTGCTGGCCGACCAATCCCTGGGTGGGTTGTGAGACCCTGGGGCCCTCTCCACCCTTATCTAGAGTAGTGGGTGTACGGATGCCCTGAGCCTCTGGGGGTATGGAGGTGGCTATGGTGCGGTACGGCAGTCAGGGAGTTCTGGACGATGAGAGGTACGATACTTATATCTTCCTCTTTTTCTTACTCATTTCTTTCTCCTTTTCCTCCTCTCTTCCTTCCCCTTTCCTTCTCTCTTTTTCGCATGCTGTTTATGCAAACTGTAGACAATGCATCACTACAGCTCCGCTGGGCGGACTGCTGATGTTACAGTTATCCTCCCCTTATACTGTGCGGGACGACCTGGTGAAGGCCTGTTTCTCCGCTGGGAGCTTGGCTGTTGCCGGGCCCTCCCCTGCTGCCCACCTTGGGCGCCGGAGGCGGAGACGTAACTGGGAGGGGGGGGCCCCGGCCTGGGGTCCCTCGGGGCTGGCTCTGTTTCGCAGCCTACATCATGGACGCCCGCTGCTAGTCTGTGATTTTGTGTGCCGGCGGCCCGCCTTCCATCTACTGTTCTATGTTTTATGAAGTCTAAGCAACTATAAACACTAAGCGTATGTCTGGGTATTCAGGCTTTCTCTGTTATGTTTTTGTATGTTTGGCACTGTTTGGCCTTATCCCTGTTTTTTATTTCTGCATACTACTGTTACTTTTTCTGTGTTTTAAAATAAAATAAAGATTCTTGAAAAAAAAAAACCCAAAGGAGTGCCCAGGCAAACGAGGAAAGGAAAGGGTTAAACACACCCTATAATACTCCTTACTCCGGGCAGGCCACAAGTGATACATCTGTAGTGTGGAAACTGCACAGACGGCCAACCTGCACAGATGAGAACCAATGCAGGAACACACACAGGCAGCATACAAGGGTGTTAACGCAGAGCATATACCTGTGATGATGACTGCACACAGAATTTAGGGAAACTGCTGCAAGCTGACCACAGAGAAAACCCAATTTCAACAGTACTGACCGCTGATTGAATTTCTCCACTGTAATGACGCCACCGATGCCCACAGCACGCATGCGCTGAGTGCCTGGGCAGGATTAACCCAGAGATGCCAGGCCGGAGAAGAGAGCAGCGATTTGGAATGCAAATGCACTTTAGCCGCCATAGACTGGAAGACACTAGAGTCAGGGAAGAAAAAACAGACAAACACACACAACTCCTGTCATGGAATATGCAATATAAAAGTATACATCACCGCACACGGCATCCCCCACAACCACGCCTGTATCCAGAAGACGCTGCTGCATGGGCCCAGGGCGTTAATGGCCACCTGCTAATAGCTAGGCTCTTAGGCCATACTGCCACTTTGCTTGCCAATGGCCAAGCTTTTGCTCATCATTCATCGTCCTTCTCCACCCTGCTAATAGCTGGGGACTGCTGGAGACTCCAAATGGCACTGAATACATCACCCTTCTCCACCCCGCTAATAGCTGGGGACTCCACATGGCACCGAATCCATCGCCCTTCTCCACTCCGCTAATAGCTGGGGACTGCTGGAGACTCCACACTTCTTCCAGGGACCAGCTTCCGAACAACCAGGCCTCGATCGTAGACACTTCATCCAAGGTAAGACTTCAACCATTCTGGTCTTTAGGAGGAGGACAAAAAGGAACGCGGCATCTGGCTCAGAGAAAATATTTATGGGAGTGGGGTCCTATAGGGGAGGAGTGGAGGCGGGGTTAACCTATATGTATGCTGCTATAGAGTCAGGAAAAGTGTTTTCCATCCCCTAGAGCACCGGTCCCCAACTTTTTTTACACCAGGGATCAGTTTTGGTGTAGCCAATTTTTCCAGTTGGGAGGGTGGAGGGATTCACCGAGTGAGTCCTCATCCGCCTTTATATCAGTGTCCACAGTTTCCTATTACTTTACAGCAGTGGTCCACAACTCCGGTCCTCGGGGCCCACTAACAGGCCAGATTTTAAGTATTACATTGGGGAGATGCAGACTAGAATGCTGCAATCACTGAGCAGCAAATTAGATCACCTGTGATGTAATTTAGTTATCTTGCAAACCTGGCCTGTTAGTGGGCCCCGAGGACCGGAGTTGAGGACCACTGCTTTACAGTACCCCATTTAAAGCCCTGTAAAGGGGCACTGTGATATGTAGGGGGCTGCATTGTAATGATTACAGTGCCCCTAGCAATCACAGCTCCCCCCCATCACATTGCCCCTTGCAGCCATGGACCCCCCATCACAGTCCCACTTGCATTTATTGACCCCCCTTTTACAGTCCCACTTGCAATCATTGACCCCCCTTTTACAGTCCCCAGTGCAGTCATGCCTCCCCTTTTACAGTCTCCCTTGCAGTCACTGCCCCCTCATTACAGTCCTCCTTGCAGTCATGTCTCCCCATTACAGTCCCCCTTGCAGTCATGGCCCCCCTATCACAGTCCCCCTTGCAGTCATAGCCCCCCTATCACAGTCTCCCTTGCAGTCATGGCCCCCCCATCAGTCTCCCTTGCAGTCATGGCCCCCTCATTACAGTCCCCCTTGCAGTCATGCCCCCCCCCATCACAGTACCCCTTGCAGTCATGGCCCCCCCTATCACAGTCCCCCTTGCAGTCATGGCCCCCCATCACAGTCCCCCTTGCAGTCATGGCTCCCCATCACAGTCCCCCTTGTAGTCATGGCCCCCCAGATCACAGTCCCCCCTTGCAGTCATAGACCCCATCAAAGTGTCCCTTGCAGTCATAGACCCCCCTGTCACAGTCCCCCTTGCAGTCAGGCAGGTGAGTGGCCACCGTGTTCCATGACAGTCCTGTCATAGACTCTGGCCATGCCATTTAGCAGCCTGTGTCTTCTCTCCCGGGTCTCCTGCCCCACCGCCGATGGAGGGCAGGAGCTGCCCAACTTATCATATTAACAAGAGGGTGATTACCCCCTTCTTAATATGAAAAGTCTGCCGCTCTCTTCCACCCCCTGCCCTGCTGATAGGATGTCATTGATGGTGGGGCAGGAGACACGGAGAAGTACACACAGACTGCTAAATGGCATGGCCATGGTCTTTGACAGAACTGTCACAGAACGCGGCTGCCACTCATCTTTTGCTGTGCAGCGACGGCCCGCTTATCAGCAGGCCAGGTTGGGGCCCCCTGCCCTAGAGCGGTTAACTCTTGCAGTGTGGATGCAACTCCACTTCAAAGCAAATTTTTTAGGTTTCCTGGAGTTTAGCTTTACCTTAGCAGACAAATCTTCTGCCTTGCCATACAGAGCTCTGCTCATTGGCAAAGCTATGTGAATCTCAAGACTGGAAGGACAAAACTACAAATCCTTTGGCAGCTTAAACAGCTTCATTACGCGCATTCTATCAGCGCATTGAGCTGTTTGCCTACATTTTAGCCTTAGGGCTTCATTGCCTGCATGCTTGTTTTCAGGTAAGTGACTCAATAGGTAGTAAAGCAAGGATAAGGATGACAGCCACAGTACTTGCAAAGCCAGTTTCCATATCTCTATGCTGACAAGGTTCCTTATAGCAAAAGCTCTTCTTTTGCTTCCCTCTGCAACATTACTATGCATAATTGTGAACGTATTTTTATATTTTTATAACATTGTAACGCATGCAGAGGTCATCCAAACACTCACGTGTACTGTGCACACTGCGTGTTAGCATCCCCTAGTGCTGAGACTTGGCCAGCTGGAGGAATTTGATTTTTATTTGTAGCGCTGACATAATACCCATCATTCAGTGACTGTACAGGGTAGTAAATCTGGTGCAGACTCTAAATCCCAGCAATAAAAGAAATGACTTCTTCCTGACCGCAGCTCCCAGAATCCTTTTGTTTAGGACGCCACCAAGTGGCCGCTTTAAGAAAACGCTCAGCCCTACAAAGGTGATGGTCCGCTCTCCCATGGCAGGAATGGGTTAACAATGCAGCATTTCCGATTTACATTAATATATTCTTAATTGTGTCACATCCAGTATCTCACTCTGATAACTGTTGTCTTAATTAGTTCGCCAGTCTCATCGGGAGCACGAAAAAAAACCTTCTGTACACAAAGCGGCTTATTTAATAAGGCAAGGAGCAAAGTGCAGTAACCCACACCAACCAACTGACAATAAGCTTTTATTGTGCTGACTGTTCTTATTTAATGATAGGTAGTATCTGATTGGTTGTTTTGGGTTACTTTACACATCATCATTCTCTTGGCCCCACTTTATTATAGAGTCCACTGTGGGTCAGAACTGATATTGTTTTGTTGTTGGAGAGTTAATGTGGAATCTAGGTATGGATTTTATTGTATACGTAACCCTCTTGTAGAGGGAGTATGAGAAATTACCCTTCCCAAACAGAAGATTTGTTATTTACCTGTAAGTAGAGAGAACCAGAACCTTCGCTAAGGCAGGCCATACAGAGTTCAAATCTTGCTGAACCGACTGAGATTCGAACCGTGTATGGGCAGGCTAAATGTACCCAGTTGAACAATCGATCAACTTTGGTACAACCAGGATGCTTCCCCTGACCCCCTCGCCAGGAGGAGACAATGGCCCGGCAGGAGGTATTCCTTCATTAACACTGTGTTGATGGGGGAATCAAGCAAATTTCCTTCCTGCAACCCGTGGTTCACTCCGTTTATGGCCAGCTTAAAGAGGTTGTAAACCCGTACAACTTTTTTTTTGCCAACCTGTAAGAGAAACACATAATGAGCTAGTATGCATCGCATACTAGCTCATTATGCAATACTTACCTTAGAACGAGCCCCCGCCGTGCAGCCCGCTTACCTGTATGACGGGCGACATGTCCAGTCGCCCGTCTTCCGGGATCGCGGGATCCGGCCCCGACAGTCATGGCACGGGGCTCTGAAGAAACGGCACCAGCGGCCGTTCCTTCAGAGCGCATGCGCCAGTGACGTCACTGGCTGCATGTAAGGTAAATATCTCCTAAACGGTACATGTTTAGGAGATATTTACAGTACCTATAGGTAAGCCTTATCATAGGCTTACCTATAGGTAAAAGTGTCAGAGGAGGGTTTACTTCCTCTTTAAGTGGAAGGGTGGGATTGATAATAAAGTTGATAGTGTCTCCACCCAGGACAGGGCCTCTGTGAACAGAAGGGATTACCATCCTGGGAAATAAACCAATAACCTAATCAAAATAATTGGGAACAGAGGGACTACTGCAACCAATACACAGTATCTCACAAAGGTAAGTACACCCCTCACATTTTTGTGAATATTTTATTATATATTTTCATGTGACAACACTGAAGAAATGAAACTTTGCTACAATGTAAAGTTAGTGAGTGCACAGCTTGTATAACAGTGTAAGTTTGCTGTCCCCTCAAAATAACTCAACACACAGCCCTTGATGTCTAAACCGCTGGCAACAAAAGTGAGTATACTTCAATTAAAAATGTCTAAATTGGGCCCAAAGTGTCAATATTTTGTCTGGCCGCCATTATTTTCCAGCACTGCCTTAACCCTCTTGGGCAGGGATCTTCAAACAATGGCCCTCCAGCTGTTGCGGAACTATACATCCCACGAGGCAAACTGTGACATTCACAGACATGACTAGGCATGATGGGAATTGTAGTTCACAAACAAATGGAGGGCCATACTTTGAAGACCCCCTACTCTTGGGCATGGAGTTTACCAGAGCTTCACATGTTGCCACTGGAGTCCTTTTCTACTCCTCCATGATGACATCACTGAGCTGGTGGATGTTAGAGACCTTGCGCTCCTCCACCTTCCATTTGAGGATGCCCCACAGATGCTCAATAGGGTTTAGGTCTGGAGACATGCTTGGCCAGTCCATCACCTTTACCCTCAGCTTCTTTAGCAAGGCAGTGGTCATCTTGGAGGTGTGTTTGGGGTCATTATCATCTTGGATCATGCTGTGCTTCAGAATGTCACAGTACATGTTGGCATTCATGGTTCCACCAATGAACTGTAGCTCCCCAGTGCCAGCAGCACTCATGCAGCCCCAGACCATGACACTCCCACCACCATGCTTGACTGTAGGCAAGACACATTTGTCTTTGTACTTCTCACCTGGTTGCCGTCACACACACTTGAGACCATCTGAGTTTACCTTGGTCTCATCAGACCACAGGACATGGTTCCAGTAACCCATGTCCTTAGTCTGCTTGTCTTCAGCAAACTGTTCGCGGGCTTTCTTGTGCATCATCCTTAGAAGAGGCTTCCTTCTGTGACAACAGCCATGCAGACCACTTTGATGCAGTGTGTGGCATATGGTCTGAGCACTGACAGGCTGACCCCCCACCCCTTCAACCTCTGGAGCAATGCTGGCAGCACTCATATGACCTCTGAAACAATGCTGGCAGCACTCATATATCTATTTCCCAAAGACAACCTCTGGATATGACTCTGAGCATGTGCACTCAACTGCTTTGGTTGACCATGGCAAGGCCTGTTCTGAGTGAAACCTGTCCTGTTAAACCGCTGTATGGTCTTGGCCACCATGCTGCAGCTCAGTTTCAGGGTCTTGGCAATCTTCATATAGCCTAGGCCATCTTTATGTAGAGCAACAATTATTTTTTTCAGATCCTCAGAGAGTTTTTGCCTTGAGGTGCCATGCTGAACTTCCAGTGACCAGTATGAGAGTGACAGCGATTACACCAAATTTAACACACCTGCTCCCCATTCACACCTAAGACCTTGTAACACTAACGAGTCACATGACAACGGGGAGGGAAAATGGCTAATTAGACAGTAAGTTTACACTGTTATACAAGCTGTACACTCTCTACTTTACATTGTAGCAAAGTGTCATTTCTTCAGTGTTGTCACATACAAAAATGTGAGGGCTATACTCACTTTTATGAGATCCTGTAGATGCACACCAGTATAAAAAAAATTACAGGCTTTATAAAAGAAGAGATTAACCACTTAAGGACCAGGCCTATTTCTGACACTTGTTGTTTTCAAGTTAAAATCAGTGTTTATGCTAGAAAATGACTTAGAACCCCCAAGCATCATATATATATATATTTTTTTAGCAAAGACTTTGGAGAATAAAATGGTCATTGCAATATTTTTTTGTCACGCGGTATCTGCGCAGCGGTCTTTCAAACGCAATTTTTTTTTTGTTAAAAATACATTTCACTGCATTTAAAAAAAACTAAACAGTAAAGTTAGCCCAATTTTTTTCTAGAATGTGAAATATAATGTTACGCCAAGTAAACAGATACCCAACATGTCATGCTTCAAAATTGCACATGCTCGTGGAATGGCGACAAACTTTGGTACTTAAAAATCTACATAGGAGAAGTTTTAAACATTTCTACAGGTTACCAGTTTAGAGTTACAGAGGAGGTCTAGGGCTAGAATTATTGCTCTCGCTCTAACGATCACGGTAATACCGCACTTGTGCTATCTGCTGCCAAAACCCCAGTATTTAACGTTAAATTAGCCACGTATAACTGCGGCGGGCGGTCCAGAAGTGCTTAATAACCATACATACATCCAGTGTACAAACAGGTATTATCAGCACATAAACTATATTGTCAAAAGTATCAGGCCCCTTTTACAGGCACATGAACTTTAATGGCATCACAGTCTTAGTCCATAGGGTTCAAAATTGAGTTGGCCCACCCTTTGCAGCTATAACAGCTTCAAATCTTCTGGGAAAGCTGTTTAGGAGTGTGTCTATGGGAATATTTTACCATTCTTCCAGAAACGCATTTGTGAGGTCAGGCACTGATGTGGGACAAGAAGACCTGGCTCGCAGTCTCTGCTCTAATTTATTCCAAAGGTGTTCTATTGGGTTGAGGTCAGAACTTTGTGCAGACCAGTCAAGTTCCTCCACCCCAAACTTGCTCATCCATGTCTTTATGGACCTTGCTTTGTGCACTGGTTCAAAACATTTGGTGGAGGGGGGATTATGGTGTGGGGTTGTTTTTCAGGGGTTGGGCTTGGCCCCTTAGTTCCAGTGAAGGGAACTCTTAAAGCGTCAGCATACCAAGACATTTTGGATAATTTCATGCCCCCAACTTTGTGGGAATAGTTTGGGGATTGGCCCTTCCTGATCCTACATGACTGCAGTGCACACCTGTGCACAAAGCAAGGTCCATAAATGAGTGAGTTTGGGGTGGAGGAACTTGACTTGCCTGCACAAAGTTCTGACCACAACCTGATAGAACACTTGGGGATAAATTAGAGCGGAAACTGCAAGCCAAGCCTTCCCTCCAACATCAGTGCCTGACCTCACAAATGCGCTTCTGGAAGAATGGCCAAACATTCCTACAGGCACACTCCTAAACCTTGTGTACAGCCTTCCCAGAAGAGTTGAAGCTGGTATAGCTGAAAAGGGTGGGCCAACTCAATAAAGAACCCTACAGACTAAGACTGGGATGCCATTAAAGTTCATGTGTGTGTAAAGGCAGGCGTCCCAATACTTTTGACAATATAGAGTAGTTATAAATAGAGATACCTCCTGATGAATGTTGCAGCAAAGTCCAGTTGCAGGGTCTCCTGAGGATGATTCACTGTTTGCCTTTATGCTGGAGACCTGGAGATAAGATCATAGTCACAGGTATATCCTCCAACTTTTGTCCAAAGTACATAATATGAGTTTAAAGGCCCAATTTAACCCCTCCCCCCCTTAATAACCAAGCCATTTTTTTTGCAATTTAGCACTGTGTGACTCTAACTGGTAATTGCGCAGTCATGCAATGCTGTACCCAAATGAAATTTATGTCCTTTTTTCCCATAAATAGAGCTTTCTTTTGGTGGCATTTGATTACCTCTGCGGTTTTTTATTTTTTGCGATATGAACGAAAAAAGATTGAAAATTATGATAAAAAATTACATTTTCTACTTTTTCTTATAAAACAGACACCCAAAATAATTTCCTGAGAGGCATTTTGATCCCATTGAATATTTAATTTTTTTGTCACAGGTTTTTGAAAAATTACAAAAAGAAAAATTTTGTAATTTTCCCAAAACTTGCAGCAAAATGTGAAATATTCCATTAACTCAACATGCCTCTCAGCAAATAGCTTGGAGTATCTACTTTCCAAAATGGGGTTATTTGGGGGAGTTTTGTGCTATCTCGACATTTCAGGGCCTCTGAAACTGATGGGTAGTGAGGAAGTAAAATAATCAATTTATGCCCTTAGAAAACCGGAAGTCGTGATTGGTTTTCGGGGTCCTGCATACCTCCCAACTTTTTGAGATGGGAATGAGGGACAGCTATTAGCAAAAGTATGAAGGCATAGGACACACCCCCTGCCACGGCCCCCTTATAGGAGAATTATACAAAAACAGTTATTAGTTAAACTCACAAGTGCTTTTGAAATTTACAAATGCAAGAATTTGGAAACGGGATGAAACGTTCAGCACTGGGAAACACCTTTTAAAAGATAAAAAGTGCATTTTATATACAACTATATACAAACCCAATTCCAAAAAAGTTGGGACACTGTACAAATTGTGAGTAAAAAAGGAATGGACTAATTTACAAATCTCATAAACTTATATTTTATTCACAATATAATATAGATAACATATCGAATGTTGAAAGTGAGACATTTTGAAATGTCATGTCAAATATTGGCTCCTTTTGGATTTCATGAGAGCTACACATTCCAAAAAAGTTGGGACAGGTAGCAATAAAAGGCCGGAAAAGTTAAATGTACATATAAAGAGCAGCTGGAGGACCAATTTGCAACTTATTAGGTTAATTGGCAACATGATTGGGTATAAAAAGAGCCTCTCAGAGTGGCAGTGTCTCTCAGAAGTCAAGATGGGCAGAGAATCACCAATTCCCCCAATGCTGCTGCGAAAAATAGTGGAGCAATATCAGAAAGGGGTTTCTCAGAGAAAAATTGCAAAGAGTTTGAAGTTATCATCATATACAGTGCATGATATCATCCAAAGATTCAGAGAATCTGGAACAATCTCTGTGCGTAAGGGTCAAGGCCGAAAATCCATTCTGGATGCCCGTGATCTTTGGGCCCTTAGACGGCACTGCATCACATACAGGAATGCTACTGTAATGGAAATCACAACATGGGCTCAGGAATACTTCCAGAAAACATTGTCGGTGAACACAATCCACTGTGCCATTCGTCGTTGCCAGCTAAAACTCTATAGGCCAAAAAAGAAGCCAAATCTAAACATGATCCAGAAGCACAGGCGTTTTCTCTGTGCCAAGGCTCATTTAAAATGGACTGTGGCAAAGTGGAAAACTGTTCTGTGGTCAGATGAAACAAAATTTGAAGTTCTTTTTGGAAAACTGGGAAGCCATGTCATCCGGACTAAAGAGGGCAAGGACAACCCAAGTTGTTATCAGCGGTCAGTTCAGAAGCCTGCATCTCTGATGGCATGGGGTTGCATGAATGCGTGTGGCATGGGCAGCTTACACATCTGGAAAGGCACCATCAATGCTGAATGGTATATCCAAGTTCTAAAACAACATATGCCTCCATCCAGACGTCGTCTCTTTCAGGGAAGACCTTGCATTTTCCAACATAACAATGCCAGACCACATACTGCATCAATTACAACATCATGGCTGCGTAGAAGAAGGATCCGGGTGCTGAAATGGCCAGCCTGCAGTCCAGATCTTTCACCCATAGAACAATTTGGCGCATCATAAAGAGGAAGATGCAACAAAGAAGACCTAAGACAGTTGAGCAAATAAAAACTTGTATTAGACAAGAATGGGACAACATTCCTATTCCTAAACTTGGGTAACTTGTCTCCTCAGTCCCCAGACGTTTGCAGACTGTTATAGAATGAAGAGGGGATGCCACATAGTGGTAAACGTGGCCTCGTCCTAACTTTTTTGAGATGTGTTGATGCCATAAAATTTAAAATCATTTTATTTTTCCCTTAAAATGATACATTTCCTCAGTTTAAACATTTGATATGTCATCTATGTTGTATTCTGAATAAAATATTGATATCTGAAACTTCCACATCATTGCATTCTGTTTTTATTCACAATTTGTACAGTGTCCCAACTTTTTTGGAATCGGGTTTGTAGATCAGACACAAAATTAGGGGCAAAAGAGGAAGAAAGATGGACTTTGTTCCAAATCAGGGACAGTCCCTCCAAATCAGGGACAGTTGGGAGCTATGGGGACTCCTGTACACAGCTAGGCTCCCAAAAAGTCTCACACATGTGGTATCCCTGTACTCAGGATAAGCAGCAGAATGTATTTTGGGTTGTCATTCCACATATACCCATGGCATGTGTGAGCAATATATCATTTAGTGACAACTTTGTGTAAAAAATTTTTTATGTAATTTTAAACTAAAATTTTCCCAACAATTGTGGCAAAATACAATATAAATTTCCATGGACTCAACATGCCTCTCAGCACATAGCTTGGGGTGTCTACTTTTCAAAAAGGGGTCATTTGGGGGGTGTTTGAACTGCCCTTGCATTTTATGCCCAATATTAGAAGCATATGCCACACATCACCCACTCTTCTAACCACTTGAACACCAAGCCTTTTCTGACACTTTTTGTTTACAGGAAGAAAATTATTATTTTTTTACTAGAAAATTACTTTGAACCCCAATATTATATATTTTTTTTAAAGCAGAGACCCTAAAGGTAGGTGTTGCAAATTTTTTTTTTGCCACACGGTATTTGCGCAGAGATTTTCCAAACGCAATTTTTTGGGGGGAAAAAACACTTTTTTTAAATTTAATTCATAAATGCTCTGTATATTGCCCAATTGTTTAATAAAATATAAAAGATGATCTTATGAAGAGTACATACCAAAACATGACATGCTTTAAAATTGCACATGCCCGTGCCACTGCAACAAACTACGTACATTTTTAAAAGGCTTTAAAAGCCTTTACAGTTTACCACTTTAGATTTACAGAGGAGGTCCACTGCAAGAATTACTACCCTTGATCTGACGTTTGCGTTCACATGCATGCTGAAATTCCTGTTTACATTTGACACCAGACCGATGCTTGCATTCACCTTTGCGTGCAAACACGGGGGGACAGGGGTTCTTGAATTTTTTTATTATTTATTTTGCTTTTTTATTTTTTTATTTATATTTTTTAGTTTTTTATATCATTTTTATTGTTATCACAGGGAATTTAAATATCCCCTATGATAGCAATAAGTAGTGTGACAGGTACTCTTTAAAAAAAAAAAAAAAATGGGGTCAATTAGACTCTAGATCTCTCCTCTGCCCTTAAAGCATCTGACCACACCAAGATTGGTGTGATAAGATGCTTTCCCAATTTCCCAATGGCACTGTTTATATCTGGTAAAACCGAAGTCATGAAATGCTTGTAGCTTCTGGTATCTTAGTCCAAGGAGACGATTGGAGCCATTCTGGTCTCCAATGAGCTCTATGGCCAGCTGACGGAACCACCAGTTGCAGTCTCTGGTTACCCAGTGGGATAGGAGAGTCTGAGAAAAACATGGAAGGCGGCGGGGGAGGGGGTTTGGGGGTCCCCTTCTAGTACTTGTAAAAGCAGTCTAGTGGCTAATTATCTGCTAGGATTGCTTTTACATGAAAGCTGACCACTGGCTGTGAAAAACAATACCAAAAAGTGTGTGGTATGCCCACCAATAGACCTCCCAGCCTCCACCCACTTCTAATGATGGGCATACATGCAATGTTCTTTTTTTTTTCGTTCAGGCCAAAGCAGACTAATCCGTTCATATCGATCAATGTGGATGAAGAAATCTCTGCCAAGAAAAGTGTTAAAAATATATGGCAAAGCATAGGGGGAGATCCGCCCTCTGTGTCCACCCCATCCCCTATGCTTCACCATATATGTTCTTTTTTTTTTAACTGTGGTGGTGAAATCAACTCCTACAGCGCTGCCATCATTGACTTACGTATATGCTGAGAGCAAATGCTGTTGCTGTCAGAATAAACAAATCAGTGCTGCAGCTGATGGGTGTACCTGCAAAGCAAACAATTGTTAACAATAAAACACAGTAACAATAAAACATTACAATATAATAGTATACAGTGCAGTAAAACAGTAGAATGGTGGTATCTGCAAAGAAAACTATGGTTAACAATGAAAAACAGTAACAATAAAACATTACAGTATAACAGTACATTATAAAATACAGTAAAAGTACAGTACAGTAAAAGTAGAAAGAATGGAAAAGTAGAGTAAGAACAAAAAATTAACTCAATAAAACGACAACTATTTTTGGCTTTTTTATACACTTTTTTCAAAATGTTTTTTTTTTTCAAAACGGATGCCATCTAACATCTTTCGAGACCCTGTGTGAAAGTGTGCCCTAGACTGTGCCATGCTGTACCCTATACTAATACTCCACTAGTGTGTGGTAGCGACAGAAACAGTCCCCGATGCAGAGACCAGGTTGGCCAGAAAAGGAGGGACAAAAATAACGGGTGTCACACCTATATTCGCATTTTCTACAGACACTACATCTTCTTTGGGGTGCTCTTTGGGTAGGGGTACCAAGGAGGACATCTGTAAATGCCTCTCATGCACCCGGCTCACTGCCTCTGGATTGTGAATTTGGGCCACAGCACCTCCTGGATAACTAAGGGCTGTGATTATCTTTTCCTGGAATTTTAGGAAGGATCCACTTCTTCCTGTTGCTTTGTATAGCAAACAAGCATCCAGCAGAGCCAATTGGAATAAGTATACAGACACTTTTTGTACCAGCATCTGGCCTTATGGGCAATTAAGTACAGCGCCATCATTTGGTCATTGAAGTCAACTCCTCCCATGTTAAGATTTTATTTGTGGACACAGAGGGGCTTCTCAACAACACCAGTCGCCTTTGCAATTTGGACTGTCGTATCTGCGTGAATGGAGGACAGAATGAAAACATTCTACGTGTCCCTCCACTTCACTGCAAGCAATTTATTACACTTAAAGCAGACTCTCTCCCCCCCCCCCCTGTCTAAGTCAGGAATCTACAAGCTGTTGGGGGAAGCACGGTAATTAGGTCACACGGTGCCACATGCGCCAATTTCAAAATCAAAAAGGTGACTAAAAAGTGGAACGCTTGTGTAATGATTGTTAAAGTATAAATGGTACCCCTTTCCAAAAAGGGGGGGACCAAGTCCCAAATAATCTTGCCGCTGCTCCCCATGTAGTCTGGGCAGTTGGGGGGATCCACATTGCTATCTTTTCCCTTGTAAATCCGGAAAGTACATTTATAGCCTGTTGCCCTATCACAGAGCTTATACATCTTGACCCCATATTTGGCACGCTTGCTGGGGAGAAACTGTTGAAAAGCAAGGTGGCCAGAAATTTAATGAGGGACTCCTCAACGCAGACAGCTTGTTGGGGCTGAAAACTTCTGATTGAAGTGATTTACGAGGGGCCGAATTTTGTGGAGCCAGTCATATCCAGGGTCACCCCGAGTACGACAGAGTTCATTGTCACTGAAGTACATGAACCGCAAGATTTGCTCTTATCTAGTCCTGGCCATGGCAGC
Source organism: Pelophylax lessonae (assembly GCF_965119305.1). Taxonomy (NCBI): domain Eukaryota; kingdom Metazoa; phylum Chordata; class Amphibia; order Anura; family Ranidae; genus Pelophylax; species Pelophylax lessonae. The sequence goes on from NC_138779.1 coordinate 177,956,705, forward strand.
AGAGAACACGGGCATATAATGAATTGGGTCAGTGGACCATTATGACCGCAACTCACTCTTTTTAGTAATGCCCCTGAGGAGGGATAGGCCCAGAAAGGTTTTAAATTTAGAAACAGTGATAAGTTTCCATGCAAATTCTCTGGTAAGGGATAAATTTGGATTTGATCGGTATATAAATTGCTTTATTCCACAATAGAACTGTACAGATCTTCCATGAAAAACAGCTCATAAAAAACCAAGGGGAGTAAAATCGCTGTTTCCACCTGAATTTTGGGTTTGCCAGTGAATGGGGGAGGTACGGAAGCTGCAGAAGTAGTGGGCTCCCAATCAGGATTTGCAAGCACATCAGGAAGGACACTATGGGCTCTACGGACCTGTCTTCGAATTATTGGTGGCTGCGGGACACTACCTGTGCTAGCCACCGCACCAGTTTGAACTGCACTTATGGGACTCGCCACGTCACCAAGTGATACTGCAGTGCTGGTTTGACTATGACCAGGATGTACTAGGCCGCTGGTACTGGCCAGTTCACTAGAAGATTGAACGGCACTAGTGTCGACACTCTGCTGCATACGAGAACTCTGCGGTTACTGCACCTAAACAACAGAAGAACGGGGTCGGGTACGCTTGACCTTAGCAGGAACCACTACTCCATCATCAGAGCTATCTGTCAGGGTGCCGCTGCTCTCTACAGGTGTGTATACTGAGCCTTATTCTGACAGTGAGGCTTCCCCATCGCTCTCATCTGTCATGTTAAGCATCGTGTAGGCCTTTTCACTAGTGTACCTCTATTTGGACATTTTGGCCAATAAATTTATAGGTACCTAGTGTGACTCACAGGTAAAAAAGCACCTGGTTGTCAAGGACTGTTTGAACCCCTGCCAAAAAATGTAACTGCTAGTACTAGCAGAGATCAGGGCTGACTCTGTTAACACTGCGGTTTAGTGTGCTGTGTATTGGAAATTACAGTCATTTGCTGATTCTGCACTTCTTGGGGGAGGGGAGGGGCTAAACGCAGGTGCTGGCAGGTGTCAGGGCTGATCCTGCTAACACTGCGTGTTGGGAACACTATACTTAACTATTGGAGATGCTAGTATAGTTCTGATCAGATCAAAGATATTGATCCGTTCAGACACTATACTAGTAATGGAGGTGTTTAGTGTGTGTGTGTCGCTGGCAATCAAAGGGTTAAAATGTATCACTAAATATGCAGCGGGCAATCTGACGCTATCCTGGATTGACGTTAACTGATGTCACCTGTGACACTAATACAGTGATCAGAAAAAAGATCTGTACACTATAATAGTGACACTGTGACAGGGCAATGAAGGGGTTAACTTGGGGTTGATCAGGGGGTTAAATCTTTATTAGGGGATAAATGGTGGTTACCCTAAACCTATTTGGGACTGCCTCTAACTGCCTCTCACACTAACTGAAGTCACAAGTGACACTAATACAGTGATCAGTGGTGGCCAGCCGATTGGGGGCGAGGGGTGCCGCCCCCCCCCCCCAAAAAAAAAACGAAGAAGAAAGAAAGATTGAAAAAAAAAAATGTATCCATTTTCTGCCCATTAGGGGTGCCGGACCTAGTGCTGGGTATGGGGGGGGTGGGGTTTTTGACCCCGCGTGAGCCTAACAGAGGCGCCGATAGGCGGCCTTCTGGGGGTCATCGGGGCACAGAGCAATGCGCCCCGACACTCCCCACTTCACTGGATTCCTGGCTGTGATTGGTCCAGACTCCAGCCTGTACCAATCACAGGAGGACATCCCGGGACGGTCCTGTGGTCATGTGATGCGTGGGGGCGGTGCACTGCCCCGGCGTCACGTCCTTCCCGCCCGCCCCGCCCGCGCAGCCGCAGAGAGAGGAGAGCCGTGCCCGCGTGAGGACTGAGGAGTCTGCTGGGATTCGTATCCGCCGTTGCTCGGCCGCAAGAGTCCTGTCCTGGAGTGACACTGACTGTGACCATCTGGAGGACCGAAACGTTTGTCTCCGACCGACGGTAAGAGGAGGCTTCAAGGCACCGGGACTGTATGGGAGCGGCGGCGGGACTCGGAGGTGCATGCACTGTGCACAGGGAGAGCTAAGTTGGGCCTGCCCTTGGCTGTACTGGGCTAGTGTGGGCTCACTGGGCTGGCAAGTGGCAATGGATGGAGGATGGTGCTGATAGGGAGAGCTAAGTTGGGCCCTATGCCTGGCAGCTCCTTCCTGGTGGAGTGATGACCTCACTAAGCTTTGAGTGGGATGATTCCATCACTGGAAATTTTCTGGCCAGGCATCAGGAGGTTCGTAAATGGCTTACATCAGGGCTTGTCAAAGTCAATTTCATTGCGGGCCAGATCAGCATTATGGTTGCCCTCAAAGGGCCGGTTATATCTGTAAGATTAGATGTCCAGAGCACCCCACACCGCCTTACACCCTTACATGAGATGTCAAGAGCCCCCCCCACCATCAGAAGTCAAGAGTCACCCACCCTATATCACAATGCACCCCCTTACCTTGTGCTGCTGCCAGAAAGAATATGCAGGTGGATCTGGGAGGAAGAAAGTACAGGGTCTGGAGGAGGACCAGCGGAGGGCTGGAGTCAGCTTCCAGGGGAGGCAGAGACAAGGTGGTGTTGTGGCTGCACAGAGAGGTGCAGGTTCTGTAGGAGGAGTTCTGCCCTCCTTTCTGCTGTGGACTGCTGAGAAGGGGGGGAGGGGGTGAGCAAAGACGAGCCTTTCTGCAGCTGCACAGAGAAGCACTGGATCTGGAAAAGGAGTTCTGTCCCCTCTGCTGCTGACTACTGAGACAAGGTGGGGCAGAGACAAGGGGGGTGCTGCACCTGCAGGAGAGGTGCGAGGGCCACATGAAATGGCCTGGGGGGCCGCATTCGACCCGCGGGCCTTGTGTTTGACACCTGTGGCCTACATCAATTTTATTCAAAGCTGCACTTTGATTTATTTACAGGTGCCCCTTACCCGCATAGACAGTTTATTGGTAAAGGTGAACTGACCCTTTAAAGCAGTATTAAACTCAAAAGCAAACATTTATTATATTGCAGCTTGCCAATTCTTAGATGTGATGGCTGCATTCGTTTTCTATTTTAGGTTTTCTTTCTGCATTTTCATCTGGTGTTCCAGCCAGCAAGTCTGTTCTTTTTCAAGTTCAAGCCCCCCCTAGCGGAATGCATCAGTTTACATGGATGAGACAAACCTCCTAATACTGGCAGAGGTTCTTAAAATGATCAGCTTTTATTTATTAATGCAAAACCTTCATCCAATAGGAAAAAAAAAGTTTCCTCTGTTTTTAAAGTGTGAGCTGGAGTTTGGCTTCAGTTTGTTAGCGGTATCTAAATTTACGAATACATTTAACACTACTCCCCCACCCCAAACTGACAATGCCACTGTCTGATGTGCCTCCTGTGTTCATTCCTCCCCAATACAGGAGGTGTGTGACTGGCCAGATCACCAGGTGAAAACAGAAAAGGAAAGGCCAAAGAAAAAAAAAAAAAAACTCATAGTCAACACATGCATACTAGTGATTGACCAATATAATTTTTTTATTGTTGATACCGATACCGATATTTTTGTCATCGCATATCGGTTTCGGCCGATATTTTTCGTACATTAAAAAAATGATTTTTTTTTTTTTGACAGGTACTTTTGTAGAGGGATCTGGGGGTCTAAAATACCCCAAGCCCCTCCTCTGCACTTAAAAGCATTCAAAACGCCAAGTTTGGCTGTTTTGAATGCTGTCATTTTTTGAATTTGTTGCCGAGTACCCGGAAGTGATGTCATGACATCACTTCCGGGTTTTTACACGGAGACCCGATCAGAGCTGAATGTGGCTTTGATCGGGTCTTCGGCGGCCATTTGGCTGGTTGCCCGGGTCCCCCAGTTGGGCGAGCCGCGGAAGGCGGCAGGGGGGTGGGATGTCCCCTCCTGCTCCTTTTCCCCTTCCGCTCCTTGTAATGACAGCCAAGCCGGCTTCTCAGCCGCAACGGTTGTCATTCAAGACCATCAGCTATGGACGCCTATGGACGCCTGTATCAGGGTGATGCCTCTAGCTGCAGCCATCACTCCGGTACAAGCACTTTGCGAAATATCGGCAATATTGATAACTTCCGGGGCCGATTCTGATATATCGGGGAAAGTGCATATCGGCCCTCGATATATCGGTCGATCCCTAATGCATACCTCCCAACTTTCTAAAGACAGGAATGAGGGACGCCTATAAGCAAAAGTATATAGGCATAGGGCACACCCTGCCACGCCCCCCCCCCCCCCCTTAAAGGGGAATTGTACAAAAAAAATTGATTGGTTAAACCCACAAGTGCTTTTTTACAACTACTATTCCTTTATATTGGCTTTTGACATTTACAAATGCAGCCATTTAGACATTGGATGAAAGGTTTAACACTTTCTGAAAGATAAAATGTTAATTTTATATACAACTATATACAGTAGATCAGACCAAAATGAGGGACAAATGAGGAGGAAGGAAGGACAGAAGGACTTTGTTCCAAATCAGGGACAGTCCCTCCAAATCAGGGACAATTGGGAGTTATGATCACATATAATGATTGCTAAGCTGCAATAAATGACATTTTTGGTTTTGTATTTCATAACACTTTAAGTTAGGATGCCCTTTTATAACCCTATAAATGCCCCATACAAAGTGCAAGCTTTTGTGCCATTGTTGGCCTTCACTATATAAGAGTTTAATAAAGCAGCATTGCAGCACACTACATAAAGTGAATCCTTTTCCTTCCTGCACCACCACCAGGGATGAACATTTATTCATTGGACGGAATGTGTTTGCTGCATTGTAGAGTCGGCACGCTGCACTGAGCACCGGTTACACCAAACCTGCAGTAAAGGTGGCAATACAATTCCAAGTCAGGAAATGCTGTTTTACACAGATTCCAGCAGATGAAATCTCCAGGGCTCTTTATCCTGATTACACAGCATGTTGTGCAAATGTCTTTTTTCCAGTGTATAGGTTTATAGAGGACAGGGAGCATCTGCAGCGATTTCACAGTATAAATACAGCACTATAACAACTGTGCAAACACAAGGCTTCATTATCAGACACTCCGACAGGAGAGAGCGGTCCCCGTGCCCCCCAGTGCTAATACACAAATCATTCCACCGCTATCCAACTCATAAATTGGATTAAAGAACACTTGTAGTTTTTGGAGACGAATGGGGTGGAACCTAGATCCTTTGCAACTTTTCCTCATATCGGTATTTGCATAGCGATAGGAATGTGATCGCGCTGAGGATTACCAATAAGTATCCGGGGGGCAGTTTCTGCATTATAAAATGGAGGGGTGGGGATGAGTTTGGCCCATCCAAGGTGCTAAGGGTATATTTTCACTGTGAACTTTTATTCACACAAAAGACAAGTAAAGGTCTTAAGGCTACGTTCACATGTGGGCATAGCGGATCGCGGGCAGAATCACGGCGATCCGGAAATCATTGTAAATCGCGGGACGCCTGTGCGATGCCCGTGATTTGCAATGGCACCCCAAACGCTGTGCGATGTTGCCGCGATTTACGCCTGCCGAATCGCGGTAACATTGCGCAAACAGAATCGCGGGACGCATGACGTACAAAAGAAGCTCTTATACCTTTTTGGGCGTCATGTGTCCCGCGATTCTGTTTGCCTGTCTGTCTGATGTTACCGCAATTCGGCAGGTGGAAATCGCGGCAACATCGCACAGCGTTTGGAGTGCCATTGCAAATCACGGGCATCGCACAGGTGTCCCGTTATTTGCAATGATTTCCGGATCGTGGGCAGAATCGCGGTGATTCTGCCCGCGTTTCGATATGCCCACATGTGAACGTAGCCTAAATGTTGCGAGAAATCCAAAGAGGTATTGAGTAAACAGTTGGCATCGAAGGTCTTGCTGCCCTCTCAGGATGATGGGTATACACACAAACTGAAAACATAAAAAACAAGAGAAGGGCGCACCGACCTACTGCAATACCATAAAACATTTATTGGAAATGGTTAAAAGTCACAACATACATTATACTCACAAAAGTATACATTATACTCACAAAAGTACGCTGTGTATAAGCATAGAACCAAAGAATTCCTTCGGCTATCCAGAGACCTCAGGACCATATTCCTTAATAGTGACAAGCGAACTTGAAAGTGTCCATATAGATGGGGCTAACGCGTTTCGAGAGAGGACCCTCTTCCTCAGAGCCATATATATTTTCAGATAGCGGCTAAGCAGCTGGTGTCAGGCAGGCATGAGACGATCCTGCGGCCTTCTGGATGTCTGTTTTATATTTTGTTTTTTTTTTCCTTTTCAGAATGGCAGTTTATAATGAGTTTATTGCGGCATAAATGCAATCCAGGCATTTGCCTAGCGGTTGTCACATGGATTTGAATGGTTGAGGTTTACAGGTGGCCACCTGTGAAATCAGTGTGCTGCATTAAATTATCAGCAGCTACAACACAAAGCATTGAGGCCGCTGCATGTGAACAGCATTACCCTGTTATTCATACTTCAGGCAGGTGGCCAGGGAAGCAGTAGACTCTCAGGCACTTGTTTTTACTGTCTCCTGACCATCCATGTGAAATAGACTTAAAGGGTTATCAAAAAACTGCGTATGTATGTAAGGGGCGCCTGTAGATAAAAACAAATGGTATAATCTCTGACTAAGGTTGTATAATTTCCTTGTTATAGGTGTAAGACATTTACATACCTCCCAAAGCCTGAGTGAAAAACTACAAGAGGTGGCATCAACCCATCCTGCCTTGTAGCCAGGGGCGCCACTACCACTAGGCAGCCACCTAGGGCACAGTCAGGGCCTGTCACATTCTCATCCCCAGTGGAAGTCACCTCTGGAGCCGCCATCCCTCCCTCGCACACAATGGTGCACCTGCACACAGCAGAAGTGAGCTAAGATCTTGGCATCGCACAGAATCATTCACTGGATGATGGTGATCACCGCTTGCTGCAGCTGACTTCAGCCCAAAGCCCCAATCTCTAACTGTTCTCACCGGCCAGCATGGAGACCGGGGGTTGGGGTTTTGGTGGGGCTGGTCTGCAGGGGTATACAGGAGGAGGAGAGGGAATGTCTGCTATAGGGGACCATGCAGGGGCTGGAAGCCAAGATGGAGGAGTTCAGGAATGGGGTGGAGAGCAAGAAACCAGAGGCTGCGGGAGCAGGTGGACAAACTCCAAGCAGCATTCTAGCAAAAAGGCAGATTGGGCTGATATCATCTCTGAGATTTTGTCGATCAGGCTTTAGAACAGTGGCGGCTGGTGCATGATGATAATTTGGGGGGGGGGGGATGGGGTGGTCAAATCCACCACAACCCCCCCCCCCCCAGAGGAAGGATGGCCGGCTGGCAAATACACCACCTCTTCAGCGGGACAGATGGCTGGCAGCATTCTTACCTCCTCCGGACGTGCGTCTCCTCCCTCTTCCTGGCCAATGGCCAGTAAAATCGCTTCTCTTTTCAGCCAATCGGGAAAGGGGTCTTACGACTCGCTTCCTGATTGACTGGGAGGAGAATCAATGTGATAATAGTGAATAATTATTCGCTATTGTCATACAACTGGGGTGGGCTCAGGGCACAGTGCTCTGCGCCCCGAGCCCACCCTTTTTTGAAGCCTATTAGAGCCTTTGGCTCTAATCAGGTGCTTAAAAAAAAAAACCCTATTGGAATCCATGCATCTGGCACCCTGCATGTAGATTAGGGGGCCGGGTGCATGAATAGGGGGGGGGGGGCAGTGCCACTGCGCCCCCATTGGACGGGCCGCCACTGCTTCAGAAGGTACATAAATGACCTACACTTATAGCAAGGGCGTTATTTAACTTTGGTCAGAACAGCACAGTTTGGTTTAAGCTACAGATTTTGGTAAATTTAAACTAACATGGAATTGAAAGCTGAACAACACAGATGTAAGAATAAGATATAGGAATCTACAGTCCTACTCAGACCAGGAAACACGTGTGAGAAACTTGATTAATGTGGCTGCAATGGGCCATATAAACCTCTGATTAAATCAAATGTGAACTTTTTGACGCCAATAGAGTTAGGGTTCTTTCACACGGACTTTCCACGTGGTGGACGCATGTTTTGCTCAGCGGGAATCGATCTGCTGATCCCCGCTGAGCAGGCTGATGACAGCTCTGTCTCCGCTCTATGTGCAGGGACGGAGCTGTCAGATCACTGCTCTTCTCTATGGGAGACCGGATGAGAACGGACCGCCTGTCCGTTCTCATCGATCCTCCAGACGGATAGAAAAGAGGGTTTCCATCTTCACGGACAGGATCGGATCGGATAGCAGCGGGTGTCAGTGGAGATGTCACAGCTGACATCTGCTGCCCCATAGGGCTGCATGGAGCATCCGATCCGAACTGACAGGCGGACCCGATCAGAAAGCCCATGTGAAAGGGGCCTTACAGTTTTTGGTTTTTTTTTTCAGTTCGACATGTCAGAAAACCCGGCCATGAACTCATTATGGTAATCAGTATTATCCTATTTTCAGAGGCTTGCATCTTTGGCTTCACAAAGGTTCCTTATAAAGAACACAGGTGCTAATGTGGAGTTTGATAAAATTAGTAGCATACGAATGTTCTCTTTTGCTACCGTGTAACGCTGGTTTTTACATCACTAAACTTCAAGGTTCTATGAAGAACAGAACAAATAAATGTATTGAAGATAAATGACCAGATGGAATTCCACATCTGGTGGCACAGAACATTCTATAATTGGAATCTAGATTTGAATGAAGTCCTTATCCGGCAGAATGTGGAAATAACTACTGTTCGCATTGCGGTTGCTGGGTCTTGGTTTCCAGGGTGCATGCCAAGTGGCCCGGGTACCAGGCCTGATATGTGCCATAAGTATTTAATGTCCTTTGTCTGAAAGTAAAAGCGTGCCTCCTCTGACACTGCATACTATCACTAAAAACTAAAATAAGCACCCAAACAGCATGAAAAAAAATTAAGAAATAAAAGAAATGTGTATGCACTAATGCACAGAAAAGGGTCATTTTCAGCTGGTTACATGTGCATGCGTGTTTGCATAAGCCTGCTAATTTACATGGGCACACATAAACACATGGACAGACTAATGCATTAATGTACACTCATACAGGTGTCAGCTCAGTTCCAATCTTGGAGCCATATAGCCTATTTAACCACTTGAAGACCAGGCCTTTTTTTGACATTTGTTGCCTACAAGTTAAAATCAGTATTTTTTGCTAGAACATTACTTAGAACTAGGGATAGACCGATTATTGGCAAGGCCGATATATTGGGGTCCGATATGCACTTTCCCCAATATATCGGTATCATTTTGCCTTCTTAGGCCGCCTCCCTCACCTTGGACAGCCTCATCTGGAGTCTGGACTAGTCTCGCAGGAGTGTATCACAGCCATACACCCACCCACAGCAGCCCGGTGCCAGCCAGCCACCCACATCCACAGGCCCTGTACCAGCCAGCAAGCCGCCCACCCACCCACAGGCCCTGTACCAGCCAGCCAGCCACCCACAGGCCCTGTACCAGCCAGCCACCAAAGCCTCTGTGCCAGACAGCCACCCACCACAGGATGCCAGACAGCCACCCACCACAGGGTGCCAGACAGCCAGCCACCCACAGACAGGGTGCCAGACAGCCAGTCACCCACAGGCCCTGTACCAGCCAGCCACCCATAGCCCCTGTGCCAGACAGCCACCCTCAACAGGGTGCCAGCCAGCCACCCACCACAGGGTACCAGACAGCCACCCACCACAGAGTGCCAGACAGCCAGCCATCCACCACAGGGTGCCAGACAGCCAGCCATCCACCACAGGGTGCCAGCCAGCCACAACAGGGTGCCAGACAGCCAGTCATCTACCAAAGGGTGCCAGCCAGTCATCCACCACAGGGTGCCAGCCAGTCATCCACCACAGGGTGCCAGCAAGCCAGCCACCCACAACAGGGTGCCAGACAGCCAGCCATTAAGCATTAAACAAAAATTAACACGTTCAATCAGTACCAGATTTGTGTCAAAAATTGTCTTTATTTTTCAAAACTTTAAATGTATAAATATCGGCCGATACCAATACGTTGTGACCAAAATATCGGTATTGGTCCTGAAAAAACCATTATTGGTCTATCCCTACTTAGAACCCCCAAACATTATATATATATATTTAGCAGAGACCCTAGAACAGCCTTTCTCAACCTTTTCAACAGAGAGGAACCCTTGAAATAAATTTCTGGTCTCGGGGAACCCCTAATAAAAATTAAAAATCTACAACTCATGACACATTAGTGTGACAGTCAGTGGGAAGAATGCTCCTTACTTTGGTCATCATTGGGAAGAATTACCCCCTTACAGATGGCTAAAAGGAACAATGGTGTCATTGGGAGCTTATCCTAGAGGCAGAAATTGCCCATTGCTCAAGGAACCCCTAACAACCTCAGGAGGAACCCTAGGGTTCCACGGAACCCCTGTTTAAGAAACCCTGGTCTAGAGAATAAAATGGCGTCCCTTGCAATATTTTATGTCACACTGTGGCACAGCGGTCTTTTAAATGCAATTTTTTGGAAAAAAACAATTCAATAATTTATAATTTTTTATTTTGCATAAAGCAAAAGATAACGTTACACCAAGTAAATAGATATCAAACATGTCATGCTTTAATATTGCGCACACTCATGGAATGGTGACAAACTACGGTATCTAAAAATCTCCTTGGGCGATGCTTTAAAAAATGTACCGTTTACCTATTTAGAGTTACAGAGAAGGCCAAGTGCTAGAATTATTGCTCTCGCTCCAACGATCACGCCTATACCTCACATGTGTGATCTGAACACTGTTTACATTTGCAGGTATGACTTACATATGCAGTCGCTTTGGAATGGGGTGCAAAAAAAGAAAAAAAAAAAGTTTTCTTTTTATTTTATGCACTATCCCTTTAATTTTTTTTTTATCACTTTTATTGTCACAAGGAATGCAAACATCCCTTGTGACAGTATTAGGCAGTGACAGGTTCTATCTATGGAGGGATCTGGGAGTCTATAAGACCCCAAACCCCTCCTCTGCACTTGAAAGTATTCAAAACGCCAAGATCGGCTTTTTTAAATACTTTAGATTTTTGAAAACTGATGCCGTTGGCGCCAAAGTAAACTGAAAGTGACGTTGTGATGTTGCTTCTGGGTTATTTCATCCAGGACCAAATTCCTGCTTTGTTCGGTTTGTTCAGCTGGTGGATGTGACGGCTGGTCGCTCAGGTCTCCCGTTGGGACAGGAGAGCCCAGGTGAGTGGCGGAAGGCGGAGGACGTCCCCCCACCACTGCCTGTAATAACAGCTGAGCGGCTGCTTAGCCGCATCAGTTGTTATTATTAGAGAGCTGATCATCAGCTTTAAAAAAATGGTACCGGGTTGATGAATGCAACTGCAGACATCACCCTGGTACAACCACTTGAAGCCAATGACATATAGTGATTTGACGGCAAGTGGTTCCAGGTATGGATATTTTTACAGACCCGCTTGAACGAATGTAAGTACAGCCCTGGCTTAACGTTTTGAGAATGACACAAAAAATTATTTTCACAAAGTCTGGTGCTTCAGTGTTTTTAGATTTTTTTTGTCAGATGTTACTATGGTATACTGAAGTACAATTACAAGTATTTCATGAGTGTCAAAGGCTTTTATTGGCAATTACATTAAGTTTATGCAGAGTCAATATTTGCAGTGTTGACCCTTCTTTTTTAAGACCTCTGCAATCCGCCCTGGCATGCTGTCAACTTCTGGGCCACATCCTGACTGATGGCAGCCCATTTTTGCATAATCAATGCTTGGAGTTTGCCAGAATTTGTGAGGTTTTTTTTTTTTTGTTTACCCGCCTCTTGAGGACTGACCACAAGTTCTCAATGGAATTAAGGTATGCGGAGCTTCCTGGCCATGGACCCAAAATTTTGATGTTTTGTTACCCAAGCCACGTAGTTATCACTTTTGCCTTATGGTAAGGGGCTCTATCATGCTGGAAAGGGCATTGTTCCTCACCAAACTTTTCTTGGACGGTAGGGAGAAGTTGCTCTCGGAGGATGTTTTTGTATCATTCTTTATTCATAGTTGTGTTCTTAGGCAAAATTGTGAGTGAGCCCACTTCCTTGGCTGAGAAGCATCCCCACACATGAATAGTCTCAGGATGGTTTAGGCTGGGTTCACTTATATGCGAATTGGATGCAGGTTTCCCCACATCCAATTTACTTGACAGGCGATTGTGACCGGCTCTCAATGGAGCCAGTTCACACGGGTCTGGGGCGGCCATGGTCCAGATTGCAGAAGGGTCCTGTGCATCTTTGGGTCAAGTTCAGGTGCAAATTTAAGCAAAAATTTGGGCCTGAATCACAGCTGAACCGGTGAACAGACACACCCTGGATCCCATAATGGGAACCCACAGCTGCCCATATGTGAACCCAGCCTTACTGTTGACATGACACAGCACTGATAGTAGCACTCACCGTTTCTTCTCCGGCCAAAGTTTTTCCTGGATACCCCAAACAATTGGAAAGGGTATTCATCAGAGAAAATTACTTTACCCCAGTCCTCAGCAGTGCAATCCCTGTACCTTTTGCAGAATATCAGTCTGTCCCTGATGTTTTTCCTGGAGAGAAGTGGCTTCTTTGCTGCCCTTCTTGACACCAGGCCTCCTCCAAAAGTCTTCTCCTCACTGTGCATGCAGATGTACACTCACACCTGCTTGCTGTCATTCCTGAACAAGCTCTGCACTGGTGGTGCCCCGATACCACAGCTGAATCAGCTGTAGGAAACGGTCCTAACAGTTGATGGATTTTCTTGAGCACCCTAAAGCCTTCTTCACAATTGGACCTCTCTTCTTAAAGTTGTTTATGATCCGATAAATAGTTGATTCAGGTGCAATCTTAGTAGCAGCAATATCCTTGCCTGTGAATCCCTTATAGTGCAAACCAATGATGACTTTATGTGTTTCCTTGCAGGTAACCACAGTTAACAGAGGAAGAACAATGATTTCAAGCACCACCCTTCTTTTAGAGCTTCAAGTCTGCTTTTTTAACTCAATCAGCATTACAGATGCTGATTAAAGCCCCGTACACACGTACTGATCGTCGGCCGAACGATCGGCCGTCTTTTGTCCAGGGCGTGTCTGCTGAAAACTGCAAAAGACTGCACACGAATTTTGTCGGCCAACAACAGCCGACTGCAGAAGTGATTTTATGTGATGGTTAACTTTCCTTGTCTTTTTTCTTTTCTGAGCATGCCCAGTCTTGCTAATCTGCTGTCTGTTGGCCGAAATCTGTACTGACTAGCGAACAATCGGCCGTTCTGGTGACGGCCAACAAAAATTTTAAAGTCTCCTCTGAGCTAATCTTTAGCCCCATCCAAAAGCCAGGCTTCTGTGTTTTAAAGTGAAAGTGCTGAGTTGGGAGCACAGGGCTAACCCAGGCTGCAAAACAATCATGCAGGACAAACCCCTACACAACGTGCCTGCGGAACAAAGGTGAAGATGCAGGAAAGTCCCGCCCAATCCTGGACTGTTGGGAGGTATGCCCTAGGATGGTTCATGTGTACTGACAAATCTTTCTATACCGAAGCTTTCCAGGCATTAGTTAAACCTTGGAATAAGTGTAAAATGTAGCAGGGGAGTATGTTGAAAAATAAATGCAATCTCCACTCCTTGAAATCTGTTCTATACTATATATACTTCTATACTATATAATCTCAAAAGCCCCAGTTTGACTTGAACATCCCTCGTAAATACCACCCCAAAAAAGAAAGAAAAGAAGCATACACAAACATGAAAGAGCACAAAAAGAAAAAACATAACCTAAACAGAGGTCCCTTGTGTGGATCACCAGCACAGACACACACAACACCGCAGAGCCTCATGTATATGGGCGATGTATAATGTTATACATATACTCCAGTGAAATCCAAAATCAATCATCAAAGCAGCCCATGATGATCATCTCTCATCAAGCGCTTAACACCCCAATAATACTCACTGGCAGCCAACTCATGTTATCCTTACCGACTAGATGTTCAGTCTACATGGTCAGCGATGATCCCCGTCCATCCGCTCGTTCAGTGTGTCTTTCGATGTATGAACATTTAAACTGTGGCTCATCATATGGTTGGGTTAGTGCTGAGGAAGGGCTTGTCTCCCACAATGCGTAAGCCTCCCAACCATGTGTCATTGGAACAGGAGACCCGTCCTACCTGCGGGGGGCTACACGAACCTTGCTTGTAAGGCCGAACTAAATAATACACCTCAGGAAGTGCCGCCATGGCTAACAGAGGATAGACTTAGAGCTAAACTAGAGAAACTTAACATAAATAAATCCCCGGGACCGGATGGCTTGCACCCGAGGGTTCTTAATGAGCTCAGCCAGGTGATTGCCAGACCATTATTCTTGATCTTTAAGGATAGTTTACAGACGGGTATGGTGCCAGCTGATTGGAAAAAAGCCAACGTGGTACCGATATTTAAAAAGGGGCCGAGATATATCCCGGGTAACTATAGGCCGGTCAGCCTAACATCTGTAGTCTGCAAAACTTTGGAGGGGATGATAAGGGACCACATACAAGACTTTAGTAATGAAAATGGTATTATTAGTAGTAATCAGCATGGATTCATGAAAAATCGTTCGTGCCAAACCAATCTATTAACCTTCTACGATGAAGTGAGCTGCCACCTAGATAAAGGTAAGCCTGTGGATGTGGTGTATCTGGACTTTGCAAAGGCCTTTGACACCGTTCCCCACAAACGCTTACTGTACAAACTAAGGAAGGTAGGTATGGACCATAAGGTGAGTACCTGGATAGAGAACTGGCTCCAGGGGAGAGTACAGAGGGTGGTGATTAATGGGGAGTACTCGGATTGGGCGGGTGTGGAAAGTGGGGTCCCCCAGGGTTCTGTCCTGGGACCAATCCTGTTTAATTTATTCATAAATGATCTAGAGGAGGGGATATCTAGTACAATCTCAGTATTTGCAGATGATACTAAATTAGGCTTGCCAATATCTTCTATGCAGGATGTGGAAACCTTGCAAGCGGACCTGAACAAAATAACGGGGTGGGCAACTACAGGGCAGATGAGATTTAATGTTGAAAAATGTAAAGTAATGCACTTGGGGGCCAGAAACCAGAAAGCAAGCTACTCACTAGGGGGGGAACCTCTGGGTGAGTCTAGGATGGAAAGGGACCTGGGGGTACTGGTAGACAACAGGCTTGGCAGTGGCATGCAATGCCAAGCCGCCGCAAGCAAAGCCAACAGAATACTGGGATGTATAAAAAAGGGGATTCACTCCAGAAATAAAGAGATTATTCTCCCGCTCTACAAGACTCTGGTCCGGCCACATCTGGAGTATGCTGTCCAGTTCTGGGCACCGGTCTTCAGGAAGGATGTGCTGGAACTGGAGAAAGTCCAGAGAAGGGCAACAAAAATAATTAGGGGAATGGAGGACATCAGCTATGAGGAAAGACTACAAGCACTGAACCTATTCTCTCTGAAGAAGAGACAATTGAGGGGGGATATGATATCAATGTACAAATACTGTACTGGCGACCCTAGCATAAGGAACAAACTATTCAGAGAGAGGAGATACAATAAGACACGTGACCACTCACTAAAACTTGAGGAAAGGCGGTTTAACCTTAAAGTGCGTAAGGGGTTCTTCACTGTAAGAGCGGTAAGGATGTGGAATTCTCTTCCACAAGCAGTCGTATCAGCAGGGAGCATTGATAGTTTCAAAAAACTATTAGATGGACACCTTAAAGACCACAACATACAGGGGTATACAATGTACAGTTAAAAGCAAACACACACGCACACATCATAGGTTGAACTGGATGGACTGATGTCTTTTTTCAACCTCACTAACTATGTAACTATGTAACTAAGCTGTGTGTGCGATAAGCCTGATTTTATTTTTGTTTGTTTTGTTTTTTGCTTTTAATACATGGTTATGGTGGTAATGTGCTAGGGCATTTGCACCCTCATGTGTGTGTTTTTCCAGGGGATGGGTAAACAACATTTGGATGACTTTTTTGGTTTTAGGAGCAGTCAATATGGACATAATCAGCAAAGTACCCCTGCGGGAGAACAATTTTGACCTCCAATTGAATTGGAGGTTGAATTGAAAATTCCAAAGTGAGTTCCAATTGAAATTTCAAAGTGCAAAGAAGAAAAAGGTAAAAAGTAGCTTTTGTGATGCCTTAAACTCTTCCATGGTTCATAATAATGCAACTGTGATCAGACAGTGAACACTTCCAACCCTTCTCCATTAGAAAATAGGAAGAGCATTTTACATGTCTGTGTAAAGACTGATCAACTTGGGTACAACCAGCCTGCCAATAGATGGATCAAATCTCAGCTGGTCCCTGCTAAACCGGTCTTGATTTGATCAGTCATTGGCTGACTTTAGGAGTTTTTAGCAAAATTTTCCTCTAAGGCCTCATTCGCACGGCTGCAGAAAAGTGTATTTTGGTGCCTGGGAGTAACTGGTGTTTGCATTCAGCCATTGCCAGCAGC
Source organism: Pelophylax lessonae (assembly GCF_965119305.1). Lineage (NCBI taxonomy): Eukaryota > Metazoa > Chordata > Amphibia > Anura > Ranidae > Pelophylax > Pelophylax lessonae. The sequence goes on from NC_138779.1 coordinate 177,973,224, forward strand.
AGTGTTGGGGGTAACGAGTTACAAAGTAACGGATTACAGTAACTACATTATTTTTTTTGGTAACGAAGTAACGTAACTAGTTACAATACTACTAATATTGGTAACTACACTACTTTACTAGGCTATAGAAAGTAACTACACTACTTTACTAGGCTAAGAAAGAGGAAAGTAAAGTAATAAGTAGTGAAGTTACTTTTCAAATGCAGTAACTAGTAAAGTAATCTCATTACAATTTACAGAAGTAACTAGTAACTACCGTATTTATTGGCGTATAACACGCACTTTTTCCTCCTAAAAATGGAGGAAAAAGTAGCTGTGCGTGTTATACGCCGATATAAAAAAAAAATGCCCAGAAAGCAGCGGCAAGCGGTAGAAGGGGGCGGGCGGCGCCGAGATGTGGAAGGGGGCGGGCGGCGCCGAGGAGAAGGAAGGACGCGCTGTCATCGGAAGTCCTGCCTCCTATGCCGACGTCAATCATAGGCGCCGGGACTTCTGATAAGAGCGCATCCTTCCTTCTCCTCTGCGCCGCCCGCCCCCTTCCACCTCTCGCCGCTGCTTTCTGGAGTTTTTTAAAAGTGATGTGTATAGTGGCGCTGGCGAGGCTGCAATTGGTGCTGGCGAAGGCTGCAATTATTTGCACTGGCGAAGGCTGCATGTATGGGCACTGGCGAAGGCTGCCTGTATGGGCACTGGCGAGGCTGAAATTATGGGCACTGGCGAGGCTGCAATTATGGGCACTGGCGAAGGCTGCATGTGTGGGAACTGGCGAAGGCTGCATGTCTGGGCACTGGCGCTGGTGAGGCTGCAATTATGGGGACTGGCGCTGGCGAGGCTGCAATTATGGGCACTGCGCTGGCGAGGCTGCATGTATGGGCACTGGCAAGGCTGCATGAATGTGTACTGCAGTGACGAGGCTGCATGTATGGGCACTGCACTGGCGAGGCTGCATTTAAGGACACTGCGCTGATGAGGCTGCATTTGTGGACACTGGTAAGACTACATTTAATTTAAAAAAAATGTTCTGAGTTCAAAGCTGTTTATTTTAAATTTCAGCTTTTTTTCCTGAAATTTCTGCCCTAAAATTTAGGTGCGTGTTATACGGTAGTTACATTTTTTGAGTAACTACCCCAACACTGGCCAGCAGCCTGTATAAATCAATGACAGGGTGACAGACACCATGTCTGCGTCCAAGGCACATCATCTCTCCCTGTATGTAACTGCTTGGAGGATGATCGGCTACATTCATCTGTCAGCCGGTCACTGACTTTTTACAGGCTACTGGCTATGGCTACAGACACACCTGTGACTTCTAGGCGCAGAAATGCGCTCCTTCTTGACCGTGGATGGCCCTCTGTGGTCGGGTGAATAATGCGCTGAACAACCCTCACTTCCACTTTAGCCATGTACAGCAGTTGGCCTAAGCAGAGTAAACAAAAAACATAGTATAATAATACCAAATGTATGTGAAACTGGACCCTCTATTAAAGGGTTAATAATCCCAGGACCCTGCATTCACTATATCTGGTCTCCCACAGTACACAGAACATGGAAATGCAATTTCTTTTACTAAATCTAAACTTCTAAATACCTTTTCTAATCAGCAGTTAGAGCAGTCTTGTGACTCCTATCAGTGTCTGCCTAAAGCTTGTAGGACTTTTAATTTTCCCCTGACCCTCTGGACAGTGCTGATTGGCCCTGTGCTGATCATATGCACTCTCCCAAGAAAAAACTGAGCATGTGCAGCCTGACTCCTAATACTCTGTGCTATCAGGAAATGGTCTGGAGTCAGTGGAAGAAGAGGATCACACAGCTTTTTATACACAATGCAGAAGATAAACCCCTTAGGTTCCACAGTGAGTATAACAAGCATGCTATACTGCATATATAGACTGATTTTTCTGTTGTTCGTTTATTAACACTTTAACCACTTAAGCCCCAGCCCTATTTCGGACACTTTTTGTTTACAAGTTAAAACCAGTATTTTTTCCTAGAAAACTACTTAGAATCCCCAAACATTATATATATTTTTTTAGCAAAGACTCTGGAGAATAAAATGTCGGTCATTGCAATATTTTTTGTCACGCGGTATTTGCGCAGCGGTCTTTAAAACGCCATTTTTTTGGGAAAAATTTTGAAAAATCACATTTCACTGCATTTAAAAAAAAACTAAACAGTAAAGTTAGCCCATTTTTTTGTATATTGTGAAAGATGATGTCATGCCGAGCTAACGGTGACGGGGGCAGCTAAAATTTTTTTTTTTTCCTATTTATTTTATTTTTTTTTTAACTTTATTACAGGTTTTAAAAAAAAAAAAATCTGATCACTTTTATTGTTGTCACAAGCAATGTAAACATCCCTTGTGACACCAATATGCAGTGACAGGTACTCTTTATGGAGGGATCGGGGGTCTAAAAGACCCTAGACCCCTCCACTACACTTCCATGTATGCAAAACGCAGAAAACGGCGTTTTTGCATACAGCTGTTTTTTAAATTTGCCGCCTTTTGCAGCACAGTAACCCGGAAGTGACGTCATGGACGCCGCCTCCGGGTTACGTCATCGGAGACCCGATCAAAGCCGTTTCCGGCTTTGATCGGGACTCCATCCAGCCCGCGGACATGCCGGCTGGGTGCTCGGGGTTCCCGGTGGGACGGGAGCCCCGAGCAAAGTCACAGAAGGCGGCGGGAGGGGGGGATGTCCCCTCCCGCTCACCGGGGTAACGATCAAACAGCTCCCGAGCCGCATTGGTCACTACTAACGGAAAGCCGACCGTCGGCTGTAAACCACGGTACCGGGATGGTGCCTCTAGCTAGAGGCATCATCCCGGTATACCCCCGCAAAGTCTGCTGACGTAGTCCTACGTCACTTTGCGGTAAGTGGTTAAATATCAACTGACCCTTTCAGTCCAAAATGAATTACAACTAGGGGAAATGTAACCTTTTTAAATTCTTGTAAATTTAGTAAAGACTCAACTAGTAGTTACCTGTAGGGTCAGTAGAACAAAAAAAAAAAAACAGTAATAGCAGGGCCTACATACTATTCTTTCTGGAGGGCCTAGGCCTGCCTTTATAAACCTTTTTCCCTCAGAGGAACCCTTGAATAAAATGTTTAGATCCTAGGGAACCCCCTGCTAAAACCAGTTCACTGGTGGCCAGTGAGAAGTATGCCCTTTACCGTGGTGGCCAGAATGCCACCCGAACAGAAGGCTACAAAGATTGTTGGTGTTATGCTACTGGCTCTGCCAAGGGGTATTGGTCCCCGAGCTAGATAAGCACCATCAAATGAAGAGTCAATCAGCCACAGCTCAATGAACCCCTAGCAACCTCTGGAGGAACTCAAAGGTTCCATGGAACCTTGGGTGAGAATAGCTGGCCTAGGCACTAATGCCCCGTACACAGGCGTCGATAGTTGGCCGTGAATTTTCGGCCAATGTCCAATCGGCCGATTTTCGGCTTGTTAGTATGATGCTTTCGACAACCGACTCCGACTTTTCAGCCAAATAAAATCTGGTGTGCAGGCTATAAAATTTTTGTTGGCCGTCAACACAACGGCCGATTTTCCGTCAGTCAGTACAGATTTCGGCAGACAAAAATCTGATGAGCAAGACTGGGGATGCTCAGAGAAGAAAAACACACGAAAAGTAGAACAGAACATGACATCACTTCTAAAGTTGGTTTTTGTTGGCCGATAAAATTTGTGTACAGTCTAGAGCACATTTCAACCAACACAACAACACTTGGACAAAAGACGGCCGATCGGTCGGCCGATAATCGTTGCGTGTGTACGAGGCATTAGTCATGTGATCTCTGCTTAAGGGAAGAACAGTCAGTCTGAATTATGATCTTTCCTACCAGCAGAGATCACACAAACAAATCTTAACATGCGACCAGCACTAAATAGAGCCAGAAGCAGCATTTTTACCAGGTAAATTAGTAGCCTATTATCAATTTGTCCTAGGTGATTATTAACACTATGTTAATATTTGAGCATAGGTCCAATTAATATTAGGTCTTTAATTGCTTGAACAGAAACAAAGTAACATGCAGCACTACTGGAGCTCTTTAGGAAACTCAGACCTACAGATAGGGGACTTGTACACCCCCCTCCATTTCCTACAATGCAGTGCTATGTGTCTGTGTAACTGCAGCGTCCCACTCATGACACGTGGGAACTGCAAATGTATTATTTCTTTGTCATCGCTGTATTGCATGTCATTTTGCATTTGACATTTGTTAATCCCTGTTCATAGGCTGGTCAAGTGTGCTTCATACTTCCCACCACAAGATGGGGATAGCACCACTTTGGGATATCTATCCCAGCTCAGGTTTATCTGTGGTCAGTGTTCAGTTCAGGAAGTGAGTGTACAGAGGAGAATGTGAAGGTGACAGAAGGTCAGTCCAGAGAAGGGACAAATTGGAACTGCTTAAATCAAAGGGTAAAAGCCACCAAACGGCAGCAAGACCTTTGAGAATAAAGGTGAAGGATTTCTTAGCCACTGGCAACCTCACCAAATTTCACTGGATTCTAAAGGGACCAGGAACAAGTAAGCATTATACTGAACCACAGCCTGAGACAAGACCTACCAAAACCTATTAACAGTGGATCAGCAGAATTCCTCTATTTACCCAGAGACTGTATTCTATCTGGATGTTTGTACTGCAATCAAAACCAGTCACAGTAAAAGTTGTGAGTTGTATCCTACCACTGTCTACCTCATTCTTCACTATTGCTACTACAACTGGTTGTACCACCATTAACGGTACTGGCGTCACGACAAATACCATCAAGGGACCCAGCCACCACAAGCACTCTAAACACCCCTGTCATCATGGGCACCTCAACCACCATCTTGGCTGGCGTTTCCCTATCACAGAGCGTGCCCCGGAGAATTTCGTGCTGTCTTCCTCTTCACTGTGCGACCAGCCCAGGGAGGCTTTCTGCTAACCGTGAGTAAACCGATGAACTGTATTATTGCTGTCTCTCATCGGCCCACCGTGCACCTCACGTGTCGCCCCTGCGGTTCTGGCTCGTCACATAAAAATTTGGCGTCACGAACAGGATATTAACCCCTGCGCCTTATCTAAAAGACTGTCGCATCAGAATAAGCCCCTTGCTTTATTGAGAGACTGTTTACTTATTGCACGCTGTGTGGGGCCACAGAACTGTTTAAACTGTTTCAAAGTCGCATGGAAGTGTTATCCCAGTTATCAGCATAAAAATCGCAGCATCCAAAGAGAGGAAATCAGACATTTGTGTGTCAACAAAACTGCTTGCTGTATTTGAATTGACTGTTTCTATTCACTTAAAATGGCTGCCGGAGGCCTTCCTGTTCAAAAATGTCTGTGCCATCACTGTGGATAAGTTAGTGACACGCCCTGAAGAGCGGGAAATTTTGTTGCCACCCATTTATGCAAAATTGTCCGGCCAGCCAGCCTTACCTTTGCTGTGTCAATCCTGGGTGGAGAGTGTGACAAGCGCACGCCCCAGAAGTCGCGAGACTTCGCATGCGAGCAAAAGAAGAAAAAATAATCGCATTGCTTGCCGTCCGAGCAGTAATCGCAACCTGGCAGTTGCCTCTACTAACCATAAGGAGCACTAATAGCAGGAACTCTGCCAGAGACCCAAAATCAACATTGCTGCAGCATTGTATTCAGCTGACATAAAATTCTTAAAGGGCCATACACCCGCAAGACAGCGGTTGCCCATAGCAACACTGCACAAAAAGTGTCTAAAAACGCATTTGACTTACCTAACTAGAATTCACCTACTGTTACCATGTCTGTGCATGAAGATGACGTGCAGCCTGACCTCAGCAGACCCCCTGCAGCAGCCGCAGTCGGTCCCAGTACAATCCCAACCGCTGCAGCACCAAGCTTAATGCCTTTAACCATGCCTTATTATTTTGGGGCCCCCTGGTTCCCACGATATTCTGGAGAAATTCATACTTTAAGGGACTTTAAAGAAAAAATTCTTGCTGTGTTCAGATTGTACCCTGTATCCTCAGAGCAACAGATGGAGATTCTTCTTGCGCAATTGGAAGGAGCTGCGCTCAGAGAAGTGAAATCTTGGCCGAGCTCAGAGAGAAAGACCATTGAGCAGATTTTTGAACGTCTCTACACCACCTTTGAACCCAGAACCGTGTCAGAGGTCAAGATGAGGTTCTTCAGCAAGAAACAGCAATCTGGTGAGTCACTCAGAGACTTTGCATTATCTTTGCAGGAATCCCTTAGAGCTGTTGTCCAAGTAGACCCCCGTGAGGCAGAGAATCAGGACAAAACCCTGAAAGAACAATTTATTGAAGGCGTCAATACAGACAATGTAAAGAGCCAACTAAGAATGTTAGCCGCCCAACATCCAAGAGCTACCTTCTTAGATTTCAAAGAATTAGCTATCAGCATACTGGGAAAAAACCCACCAACAGAACCTGTTAGATCTGTTGAAGTGCCTGTATCACAGCTGGTTACCCCTGTAAAGTCTTTACCTATAGTCAGTCAGGCAACCCAAGCTCCAGTTACTGACGCAGTTGCCGCCTTGACTGAGCAAGTCCATTTCCTGACTAAAAGTCTGGAGAAAGTCCACCAAAAGTTGGAACAATGGGAGAAACCATTAATGCTAGAGGATGAGAAACCTGTATCCAGAAGACTCTTCCCCTCTAATTATAGAGAGACTTATTCCAGAAATTCTGGCGGACGCCCCCCTGACCGCACTAGTACCCCTAAGCGGCCTATCTGCACGTACTGTCACAAGCCAGGCCATACAGAAGCAACCTGCTGGCAGTTAAACAGGGAAACCCCCGAGGCCAAGGACCACCCCTCGGGAGTTAAACCAATAGGTCCAGAAGATCCCCACTGGATGCCAAGATACGTTGGATCCCGTCCTGAAGTGGCACTTCAAATAAACGGTGTTCCTTTTGTTGCCCTAGTTGACACCGGATCCCAAGTCACCACTATCCAACAAGCAGCCTTTGAAAAATACTGGGATCAAAATCAGCTTACCCAGCCTCCAGAATCCTGGCTGAGTCTCATAGCCAGTAACGGCAAACCCATACCAGTCCATGGTTATTGGGAACCTACCATTCAAGTAGGAGGAACTACACTACCTCGACAAGGCCTTATTGTGGTACGAGTCAAAAGCAATAACCCTAACCCTCCAATAGTCCTAGGAATGAATGTCCTCAGGAACTGTTATGTTGAGATGCTAGAAGCCTTGCACCAGTTAGTGCCTACTGCCTCTCTTGATTCTAAGAAGGTGATCCAACAAACCATCCGTGTACTAAATGCGCAACAGAGATTCACCAACGAAAAAGGAGAAATTTGCTGTGTCCGCATCCGGGATAAGCAACCTGTGATCCTCAAACCCAACACCGAAACTCTCTTGTGGTGCCGAGCTGTAGTCGGAATTCAAGGTCAAGACTACCAAGCCCTGGTAGAGCCTGTTGTTTTGGAAGACTATCCTCTAGTTAGAGCTGCAAGGAGCCTAGTGACCGTCTCTGAAGGTAAAGTGCCTATTCGACTCCTAAACTTGAGTGATAGCAGTGTAACACTAACAAAACACCGTCCTATCGCACAGCTAATCCAAGTCACTTTTCAAGATGTCATCAGTGTGGCTACAGCTACCACAGAGCAAATTACCAAGAGACAGAACCCACAGGACCAACATGTGAACACATCCTGGTGGAAAGAACTTCATGTGGGAGATGCTTCCACACCAGCAAACCAAATTGAGGGAGTACTAAAAATTGTGAAGGAGCTTCACCATGCCTTCAGTAAGCATTCTACAGACTATGGAGAAGTGGATATCATCAAGCACTCCATCCCTACAGGTTCACACCCACCGATCAAGGAAGGATATCGGCCTATACCACCAACTATGTACCAATCTGTAAAGCAAATGATCCAAGAGATGAAGGACTCCAATGTCATTAGAGACAGCCATAGTCCATGGGCTGCACCTCTAGTCCTTGTCCGTAAAAAGGATGGTAACATCAGATTCTGTGTGGATTACAGAAAAATTAACCAAATCACCCACAAGGATGCTTACCCTTTACCACGCATAGAGGAATCTTTGACAGCTTTAGGATCTTCAGCCTACTTCTCTACCCTTGATTTAACCAGTGGATACTGGCAAGTACCAATGGCACCTGAAGATCGTGAGAAGACTGCATTTACCACCCCTATGGGCCTATTTGAGTTCAACTGCATGCCTTTTGGACTTTGCAATGCACCCGGAACTTTTCAAAGATTAATGGAGCGTTGCTTAGGACACAAAAATTTCGAAACCGTCCTGTTGTACTTAGACGATGTCATCATCTACTCCAAATCTTATGAAGATCACTTGAAACATTTGGCCGAAGTTTTTCAAGTCCTCATTAAACATGGACTCAAAGTCAAACCATCTAAGTGCTATCTACTGAAGTCAGAAGTCAAATACTTAGGGCATATTGTAAGCTCTGAAGGTGTTAAACCGGATCCAGAGAAGATAGCCGCAGTCCGAAATTGGCCTACTCCTACTACAGTGAAAGAAGTGAGGAGTTTTCTCAGTTTCGCAGGATACTACAGACGCTTTATTCCTCATTTTGCCCAAATTGCGGGGCCAATACTAGAACTTCTGAGAGGACATCCTAAGAGGTACCAAAAGTCTCCAATACCAGTTGAATGGAACACAGAAAGAGAAATTGCCTTCCAGATCCTGAAGAAGAAGTTAACAGAACCACCAATCCTAGGCTATCCAGATTACCAGCAGCCATTTCATCTTTACACAGATGCTAGTAAGAAAGGTCTGGGAGCTGTCCTGTCGCAAGTACAAGAAGGTAAAGAAAGAGTTATTTCCTACGCTAGTAGATCTCTTAGAGGTACTGAAAGAAACGACCAAAACTATAGTTCCTTCAAATTGGAATTCCTCGCACTCGTGTGGGCTGTTACAGAAAAATTTAAAGATTACCTTGCCGCAACACCATTTGTGGCCTTCACAGATAACAACCCGCTAGCACATCTTAATACCGCTAAGTTGGGAGCATTGGAACAAAGATGGGCCTCACGCCTAGCCAACTACGATTTCACCATAAAATACAGAACAGGAAAAGCAAATGAAAATGCGGATGCATTATCTCGTCTGCCTACCCAAGAAGACCCTACTACACAGGAAGATGTTTGGGAAGAGGTAGAAATGCCAGCTTTTTACAAAAATTTTGCGCAACAAGACATTATCACCATCAAAGGAAGAAAAGTCCTTAACCTTCAACAACAAGTGGATCCAAGATCCCAAGAGGACAAAGAAAGGTGGATCAAGCTGCAAAATGAAAGCAGAGTGTTGGGAGAACTGCAAGATTTCTTCACCAGCGGAAGAACACCTGAAAGAATTCGCAGAAGAAATGCTGATCCAGAATTGTCAAAACTTTGGAGACACAGAAAACATCTCTTCCTACAGAAGGGCCTACTATTAAGAAGAACTTTAGACCCAATTACCTGGGATCGTCTATACCAAATCTTAATACCACGCCGAGATGCAAGAATCATTCTTGAGATGTATCATGATCAATCGGGACACTTTGGTGTGCAGAAGACAGAAGCTACCATCCGTAGAAGATTCTATTGGATTGGGATGAGAGGAGACATTGAAAAGTGGTGTCGAGAATGTTCCACCTGTGCTGTTGGAAGAAATGAAAAACATGACCAAAAAGCACCCTTACATCCCATTGTAAGCAGAACACCGCTAGAAATAGTTGCAATTGACCATGTGAAGCTGGAACCAAGTCGCTCAGGTTACACATACGCCATGACCATCATTGATCACTATACCAAATTTGTTGTAGCCGTACCTGTCAAGGACTTGACCGCTAAGACAACTGCAGATGCCTTCTGGGAACATTTCCTATTGCCATATGGATGCCCAGAAAGAATCCTTACAGATCAGGGATCTGCCTTTGAGTCGCAACTCTTCAAAGAACTGTGTACACTTCACAATTGTCAGAAAATCAGGACCACAGCCTACCACCCCCAAGGGAATGGACTTTGCGAAAAAATGAACCAAACTTTAATTGAGATGTTAAGAGCAGTACCACCTGCTACAAGAAGTGATTGGCCTACTCTATTGCCTCAATTGATGTACACCTACAATAACACCATTCACTGTTCTACTGGGTATACACCTTACTATCTCATGTTTGGCCGACAAGGTAAACTACCTGCTGACCATACTTTGGGCGTACAAGTGCCTGATGCAATCAACCCTCTACCAAAGACTGATTGGGTGAGTGAGCACCAAAGACGTCTAATTGATGCACAAGAAATTGTTCAACATCGCATGGAACATGCTCATGAAAAGCAACAAAAAGATTATAACCAATCTGCCAAAGCAGAACCTCTCAAAATTGGTGACCATGTATGGTTAAAAAACGACCATCGCACCAGCAAGTTAGATAGCAAATGGGAGAGAGAACCTTACACCATTACAGCTATTCTCAATCCAGAGACTCATACTTATGAGATCACCAAAGAAAACAAATCACGTGTAGTACATCGCAATCGCCTTAAGTTATGTCTCAAGGAAAGTACTCAAGAAGAAACTCTTCAAGAAGAAACTGTCCAAGAGGAAACTCAATCCATAGAACCAGAGCCTACAAAATCATCTGATTCAGAGAATCCACTACAGTCTTTTGGAAAAGCATTATTAGACTCTGATCCTTTACAGTGGTTCCTTACACCATGGCTCAATATCTTAGTGCCTGCCAAGACCAATACAACCGCACTTCAACCAGAGGAGCTATCTCAAGAAGTGTCTACTACAGCTCAAGAGACACCAAGTTCCCTTGAAACAAGACCTGTAGAAACTCAGCCGCTACGAAGATCTGACAGGACTACAAGAGGACAACCACCTGTCCGTTTTAAGGATTTCCTACACCAGCAGCCGAGAAGACAACTACCAGCCCTGCCATCTTCTCGTTGAATGCATCCTTACATCGTCTGAAGTTCCAAAGTGAGAAGAAGACTTACTTGTGATGTCATGTTCATTTCCTTTAAAGGACTTTTTAAAAGGACTACTTACCTACTGTTTTGCAACGTTCAAGCCTGCACCCGGAGATAGACTTTCACGTACCTGAGCCTCCGTGATATTCGTCTGTTGACATTTTCCTGTGCCCAGGGAACGGATTCATACCCTGTGAGCCTCCTGAGATGTTATTTTTGTTTTGTTTTTCCTTTTTCCATCTCATCGTGGACTATTCTGGTTTTGCCATACATCACCAGTCTTCAGAGGAAAAGCTACACCCCTTTTCGTCACCTTTTGTCACATTTCGTTGTTGCCTGAGATATGTTTGCCTAACCCATTTTACTTGCAGATACAAGAAGTACAAGAATGGGGTTATGTTGTTATTTCCTATGCATGCATGCTTTTCCCTTTCTCTTATATCTTACAGGAAGACACAACATCGAGTCAAAAGTGTGTCGAGGTCGACACACGTTTTACCATGGGGGTATGCAGCGTCCCACTCATGACACGTGGGAACTGCAAATGTATTATTTCTTTGTCATCGCTGTATTGCATGTCATTTTGCATTTGACATTTGTTAATCCCTGTTCATAGGCTGGTCAAGTGTGCTTCATACTTCCCACCACAAGATGGGGATAGCACCACTTTGGGATATCTATCCCAGCTCAGGTTTATCTGTGGTCAGTGTTCAGTTCAGGAAGTGAGTGTACAGAGGAGAATGTGAAGGTGACAGAAGGTCAGTCCAGAGAAGGGACAAATTGGAACTGCTTAAATCAAAGGGTAAAAGCCACCAAACGGCAGCAAGACCTTTGAGAATAAAGGTGAAGGATTTCTTAGCCACTGGCAACCTCACCAAATTTCACTGGATTCTAAAGGGACCAGGAACAAGTAAGCATTATACTGAACCACAGCCTGAGACAAGACCTACCAAAACCTATTAACAGTGGATCAGCAGAATTCCTCTATTTACCCAGAGACTGTATTCTATCTGGATGTTTGTACTGCAATCAAAACCAGTCACAGTAAAAGTTGTGAGTTGTATCCTACCACTGTCTACCTCATTCTTCACTATTGCTACTACAACTGGTTGTACCACCATTAACGGTACTGGCGTCACGACAAATACCATCAAGGGACCCAGCCACCACAAGCACTCTAAACACCCCTGTCATCATGGGCACCTCAACCACCATCTTGGCTGGCGTTTCCCTATCACAGAGCGTGCCCCGGAGGATTTCGTGCTGTCTTCCTCTTCACTGTGCGACCAGCCCAGGGAGGCTTTCTGCTAACCGTGAGTAAACCGATGAACTGTATTATTGCTGTCTCTCATCGGCCCACCGTGCACCTCACGTGTCGCCCCTGCGGTTCTGGCTCGTCGCATAACCTATCATCAGAACCAAGTGCTGTCATATCTCTGAATGCTAAACACATCAAAGCTTAAAGTGGCTGGCCTACAGCAGCAGAAAATAATGCCGAGCACCTCTCCTGTCAGCTCAGAAGAGGAAAATGATGCCATAGTGGGTACAGGATTGCCAAGACACAACGACTGGAAATTAGAAAAACATCTGGTATGATTAATCTTGATTGTTGTTGAGATGTGTAGATGGTAAGGTCAGAATCCTTTGGGATGAAGAAGAATCAGAGGTTTGTGGCATGAATGTTTGACCAACAAATGTGCAGAAACCAAATGATGATATCGAGCTAGCATCATCCATCCCTGAGGAACATATCTGCCACCTTGTTGAATACAGTGTCAAGAATTCATGTGTTTTCTAAAGGAAAAGGGAGTGCGACACGTTATTAAATAGGTGTTCCTGACTAAATCAGCCATTGCCAACCCGGGTTCTGTGGAACCCTTGGGTTTCTCCAGAGGTTGCTAGGGGTTTCTTGAACTGTAGCTGATTGACCTATTTGATGATGTCCACATAGTCCCAAGTCCAGCACCACTTGGCGGAGCCAGTAGCATGACACCGATGATATTTTTATGTGTCTGTAAAGGTGGCATTCTTCCCAATGACCACCACTGTAAGGGGCATTCTTACCAAAGACCACCATTGTAAGGAGCATTCTTCCCAAAGACCACCGCTGTAAGGGGCATTCTTACCAAAGTCCACCATTGTAAGGAGCATTCTTCCCAAAGACCACCACTGTAAGGGGCATTCTTACCAAAGACCACCACTGTAAGGAGCATTCTTCCCAAAGGCCACCACTAGAAGGTGCATTCTTCCCAATGACCACCACTGTAAGGGGCATTCTTACCAAAGACCACCACCATAAGGAGCATTCTTCCCAAAGGCCACCACTAGAAGGTGCATTCTTCCCAATGACCACCACTGTAAGGGGCATTCTTACCAAAGACCACCATTGTAAGGAGCATTCTTCCCAATGACCACCACTGTAAGGAGCATTCTTCCCAAAGACCACCACTGTAAGGAGCATTCTTCCCAAAGACCACCACTATAAGGAGCATTCTTCCCAAAGGCCACCGCTATAAGGGGCATTCTTCCCAAAGGCCACCACTAGAAGGTGCATTCTTCCCAATGACCACCACTGTAAGGGGCATTCTTACCAAAGACCACCACTGTAAGGGGCATTCTTACCATAGACCACCATTGTAAGGAGCATTCTTCCCAAAGACCACCACTGTAAGGAGCATTCTTCCCAAAGGCCACCGCTATAAGGGGCATTCTTCCCAAAGGCCACCACTAGAAGGTGCATTTTTCCCAATGACCACCACTGTAAGGGGCAATTTCCCAATGATCCTGATTATTTTTTTTAGCAGTTGTTCTCTGGACCTGAAAATTATTTTAAGGGTTACTCTAGGAAAAATGCTTAAAGTCTGGTATTAAAATAACAAGGGTTCTTAAAAAAATGCGTGCACTTTTTTTTTTTTAATATTTTCACAGCCATCTTCACCACAGCGTGACAGTTCCTTATACTAAACTACCAACTATCCAATGTTGGTACAGCGATCTCCCCTCTGAGCTATTGTGTTCTGACAGGGGGACTTTCCCTTCCCCCCTCACCAGAACACACGAGTCAGCGCTTGCAGCTATTGACTGAGAGCGCTGATCGAATGCCTACCGGCAGATGTTTTTCTAGCATGCCCCTTGGACAGAAGCCAGATGTTCGCCATTCTGAGCTCGATAAAGGTTGATCTGAAAATCAAGAGCCAGGTGGAAAATTCTTAGTCAAACAGTGACTGCAACTGAAGGGATGCAGCTGCTGTTTAGGTACTCTAGCACAGTGTTTCTCAGCCTTTTTTGAGTCAAGGCACCCTTTACAATTCCACACCTCATTCTAAAATTTAACCTCTATACCAGTATATGTACTTGTGGCGGTCAGGCCCCCCTGGACAAAGTGACGTATAGGTACGTCACTCGCCTGTGAGCCAATAGGCCCCGAGCGCACGCCGCTGGAGGCGCGCTCCCGCCCACGCTCGTTCACTGCCATCCCAGCGCGAGTGACCGGCAGCTCCGATGTCCGCCGGTCACTCGCAATCTCCCGCTGGAGAGGGAGAAAGGCAGACGGCTGATGTAAACAAAGCCGCCTGTCATTCTCCCTGGTGTAACTGCAGAGATCATACGATCCTGCTATGTAGGATTGTATGTCTCTGTGGTTACATCAAAAGCCACACCCCCCACAGTTAGATGCCCGCCCCTAGGGACACACTTAACCCCTGGATGTCTAATAAAGTTAACCCCTTCCCTGCCAGTGTCATTTTTACAGTAACAGTGCATATGTATAGCACTGATTACTGTAGTAATGTCACTGGTATACCCAAAAGTGTAAAAAATGTCAGTCAAGGGTCCGATCTGTCCGCCGCAATGTCGCAGTCCCGCAAAAAAAAAAAAAAAATGCAGATCGCCGCCATTACTAGTTAAAAAAAAAACAATAAAAATGACATAATCTTTCCTGTAGTTAGTAAACGCAATAACTTTTGCGCAAACCAATCAAAATACGCCTTTTTGCGATTTTCTTCACCAAAAATATGTAGCAGAAAACAAATTGGCCTAAAATGTTAAAAAATGTTGATTTTTACATTTTTTGGGGGGGAATTTCATACAAAAATAATGTGAAAAATATTGTTATTTTTTCAAAATTGTCGCTCTTTTTTTATTTATAGCGCAAAAAGTAAAAATCGCACAGGTGATCAAAAACCACCAAAAGAAAGCTCTGTTTGTGGGGAAAAAAAGGACGTCAGTTTCATTTGGGTACAGCATCGCACGAGCCCGCAATTGTCCGTTAAATTCACGCAGTGCCGAATCGCAAAATAGGCCCTGGTCTTTGAGCAGCCAAATCCTCCGGGGCTTAAGTGGTTAAAAAATGAAATTAATAATTTTACATAATGCAGGACACCCATATGTGTAGGACACCCAACATTAATAGTGATTTATTCTTCCAAAGCAAACACTTTGCACACTGGTACTGACTAGTATTCCAGTTAGGGATGCACCGAAATTTCGGCCACCGAAATTATCGGCCGAAAATGGGTTAACAATGCCGAAATGAATGGCTGCCGTGAGGAAGGAGGAGGGCGCAGCGCAGGTTTGAAAAGTCCCGCCTCTGGCCGGCCGCCCGCCTCTCAATGATGTCCCTACTACTACGATCGGTGTATTAATGAAGGGACACACCGGGCGGGAGGGCAGGTGAGCGGCCGCTAATAGCTAAAACTATGTGAGCTTCATTTCCCTGTCAGCGGGACGATGTGTATGAACTGACCTGACACCGGGCGGGAGGACAGACGAGCGGCCGCTTATAGCTGTAACTATGTGAGCTTTATTTCCCTGTCAGCGGGACTGTGTGTATAAATGAACTGACACACCGGGCGGGAGGGCAGGGGGAGCGGCCGCTAATAACTATGTGAGCCTTCACTTCCCTGTCATGCGGGTATCTCCTCTGACAGGGAAGTGAAGACTCACATAGTTACAGCTATTAGCGGCCGCTCCCCCCGCCCTCCCGCCCGGTGTGTCAGTTTATTCATACACAGATCGTAGTAGTAGTGACATCACCGGGAGGCGGGCCGCTAGCCAGAGGCGCGTCTTTTGAAAGAAGGACACCGGAGGAGCACTCAGCAGAGTGAGAGTAAGGAGATTGAATCGTTGGGATGGGGAGGGACGCTGAGGCAGTGGGGGGGGGGGGGGTGTACTGCCGAGGGGGACGCTGAGGCAGCTTACCAATGGTATTAGTATTATGCAGCATGAGGGGGTTAATGTATTGTCACTACTGGTCACTGATGCATTAGTGACCGACCAGTGGCAGTTAATTAACGGTTATGTGCTGCATTAGTGCAACCAGTGTTAATTAACACTGATACTGGTTGCACTAATGCAGCACAAAGGGGTTAATTAACTGCCACTGGTCGGTCACTAATAGATGAGTGACCAGCAGTGGCAATAAATTAACCCCCTCATCAGTGGCGTACCAATAGGGGGGGCGGTCCGCCCCGGGTGCCACACATCAGGGGGGTGTCAGCGAGCACCAGGGTGACACCCGGGGCCGGCCGCCGGACTGCTTCCGCCGCTCACTGACACAGGAGCGCAGAGGAGGAGAAACTGTATAGCAGAGAATGGGAGAGAGACTCACGAGCCCTGCATACACAGCGCCGGGAAATGCAGAAGTTAACTCTGCTAGATAATGAGAAGGCGATTGATTGCTAGGACCGCCTAGCAACCAATCACAGGCTCATTAACTAGCACTGTAAACTTTGGCATTTCCCGGCGCTGACCGCTGTGTATGCAGGGCTCGTGAGCCTCTCTCCCATTCTCTGCTTCCGTTCCTCCCTCTCTGCTCTCCTAATAAAGGTAGGGGGGCGGGGGACAATTGTATTGTAAAGACAGTCGTTCTATTGGGGGGGGGTCTGCATTGTAGAGGGGTTTTATTGGGGGGGGGGTGTCTGCATTGTAGAGGGGTTTTATTGGGGGGGGTGTCTGCATTGTAGAGGGGTTTTATTGGGGGGGGGTGTCTGCATTGTAGAGGGGTTTTATGGGGGGGGGGTCTGCATTGTAGAGGGGTTTTATTGGGGGGGAGTTGTCTGCATTGTAAAGGGGTTTTATTGGGGGGCTTGTATTGTAAAGTGGTTCTATTGGGGGGGTCTGCATTTTAGAGGGGTTCTATGGGGGGGGAGGTTTGTATTGTAAAGGGTTCTATTGGGGGGGGGTTTGTATTTTAAAGGGGTACTAATGGGGGGTTTGTATTGTAAAGGGGTTCTATTGGGGGGGTCTGCATTGTAAAGGGGTACTATTGGGGGTGTTTTTATGTAAAGGGGTTCTATTGGGGGGTTTGCATTGTAGAGGGGTTCTATTGGGGGGGTTTGTATTGTCAAGGGGTTCTATTGGCGGGGGCTTTGTATTGTTAAGGGGTTCTATTGGGGGGCTGTATAATGTAAAGGGTTCTATTGAGGGTGGGCGAGGGCTATGTCATGTAAAGGGTTCTATTGGGGGGGTGCGGAAACTGTGTAATGTAAAGGGTTCTATGGGGGGGTGGGGGCTGTGTAATGTAAGGGGTTCTTTTGGGGGGCAGGGGCTGTGTAATGTGAAGGGTTCCATGGGGGATGGGGGCTGTGTAAAGTAAGGGGTTCTATTGGGGGACGGGGGCTGTATAATGGAAAAGGTTCTATGGGGGGCGGGAGCTGTGTAACATAAAGGTTTCCATGAGGGGGGTGTGGGCTGTGTAATGTAAAGGGTTCCAATGGGGGGGCTGTGTAATGTAAAGGGTTCCAATGGGGGGCTGTGTAATGTAAAGGGTTCCAATGGGGGGGCTGTGTAATGTAAAGGAGTCCAGGGGTACGGGGGCTGTGTAATGTAAAGGGTTCCAATGGGGGGGGGGGGCTATGTAATGTAAAGGGTTCCAATGGGGGGGCTGTGTAATGTAAAGGGGTCCAGGGGTACGGGGGCTGTGTAATGAAGAGGGGGTCTTCCTACATTTTACTCGCAGTTATTACTGCAGTCCTATAGATATTTTTTCTGCATTTTCTGAAAGCGCACCAAAAGTCTTGCATGCTGCATCTTTGGTGCGCTTTCAGAAAACAGGAAAATCATTTTTTGGGGGGGAGCGACACCATGGTTTACTGCACCAGGTGACACCAACCCTAGTGACACCACTGGCAGTAGCACACAGTAAGTATGCCACTGCCAGTTACATGTATTTCTGTCTGGCGCCTCAAGTCAATCGGCGCAGTTTTTGCAGAGGAGGAGGGGTCTGGTCGCCGGGTCAATGTGTGGTTCGTCGCCTGCACGCCGGGGGGTGCCAGATATAGGATCCGCCCCGGGTGCCAAATGCTCTAGTTACGCCCCTGCCCCTCATGCTGCTTAATACTAATACCATTGGTAATTAAATTAACCTCTTGCCAACCCGTCACAGTACATATACTGTGACAGGGTGGCTGCGACAGGTGTACGTCGCTGCCTGCTTTTGGTGTATGCCCCTCTTCTATCTATTTTTAAATTATTTGGGGGGGGGGAAAAGTCATGTTCGGTTTCGGTTTTCGGCCAAGGGCATCCTGCATTTTCGGTTTCGGCCCAGAATTTTCATTTCAGTGCATCCCTAATTCCAGTGTTTCTTTTCTCCCTCAGTTTCTCTCCCTCACTCAGCTAATGTGACCTCAGCGCTGATGGAGAGGGGCAGGAGAAGGGCAAATAAGGGTATTGTGCAGGTGCCCAATGTCCTTCTTATCAACTGATGATGATAGGACACTCTTGGTGGTTTATCCCCATCCGGGGGATTCGGTCGCTGTTTCCCTGAGTTGAACCTGCTGGTGTCTCCCTTCTGAGGGACCGTTTATATCCTGGATACTTTTGTACCCAATTTATTTTGGCTTTTTCTGCCAATTGGTTATAACCATTGGTATCTGTCTTAAACAGACACATGCCTCGTCTATTCTGTTCTGAACTGACACCAGCTGACAAACTCGCTACAGCCGTTAATACCCCCCCCCCCCCCGTTATTATCCATGATCTATACACTTGTTGTGCCAAAATACATCGGCCATTGTGAACTACTATCTGTCTCTACAGAGAGTCTGTACACCAGTAGCTCCAGAAGAAGCTTGACTTTCCAAGCAAAACATGTAGGGCATCTGGCTACATGAAGTATTCCCCATTCAAGGGCTGTACCAACTACACTCGAGGATCTACATAGCGCCACTCCTCAGCACTATCTTCGAGTTTGTAGGATCTAATGTATAGTATGGTGATACCACTATGTCTTATGCATTATGTAATGATTATTAGTTTGTCTTTCTATTATTGATACATATGTAAGTCTTTTTGTTTAAGTACACTCTGGTACTCTCTATGTATATTTTGTATGTGCAAAAAGTAGGGATGCACCGAAATGAAATTCTTGGCCGAAGCCGAATAATAATGAAATGCTTGGCCGAAGGCCGAATACCGAACGCGGTGTTTCACATTTTTTCCATTTATTTTGCCAATTTTTAGGGGGCACGCTGATGGGCACATTTTATGTTAGGGGGCACGCTGATGGGCACATTTTATGTTAGGGGGCACTCTGATGGGCAAAACAAAACATTTGAATCAGCGTTGCTCTTAACATAAAATATGCCCATTAGCGTGCCCCTTAACATAAAATATGCCCATTAGCGTGCCCCTTAACATAAAATATGCCCATCAGAGTGCCCCTTAACATAAAATATGCTCATCAGCATGTCCCTTAGCATAAAATAAGGGGCACGCTGATGGCCACATTTTATGTCAAGGGAGCACTCTGTTGGGCACATTTTTTTCTTTTTTTTTTTTTAAGGGGCACTTTATAGGGCACTCTAATGAGCATGGCAAGTGGCAACATATGGCAAAATATGCCAGTCTGCACACTAATGCTTGTGCAGCTACCGTATTCTCCCCCATACCTGAACTGCAGCCAGGTCGGAGCCAAAAGCCGCGAACAGGGGGGCGAGGCGTGCACATAGTGTCACGCTCGCTGGACCTAGTGTGAAGGAGCCGCAGTCAGGAGCAGGGGGCGGGACGCGCGCGTGACGTCACACCCCCTACTCACGGCCGGACAGGACACCAGCGGCATGTGAGCAGGGAGCCGGGAGCCGCAATGAGGAAGGGGACTGAAGTACTCCTAGGTAGCGGGCTCGCGGTCCGGGCGGAAGCATCGCGCGGGCCGCCATTTAGTGACCGCCGCTGACATTGTTTGGCACAAATTTATTCGGCCTTTTTACTTATTCTGCCGAACACCGAAAGTGCTATTTTTTCTATTTTCGGCCGAATAATGTTCGGCCGCCGAACATTCGGTGCATCCCTAGCAAAAAGTATTCCCCTTTTGTTAGGAGTTTCCTTTGTTTTTATATGTCAATCAATAAAAAAGTTTTTTTATCTTACCCTTATCTGTGCCTTTAAAGTCCACCAAATTTCTTCCAATGATTTGATACAACCAACCACGAGGGTTCGTGCGGTTCGTGCGGCAAGGGAGAGAGGAGGAAGGAAGAGGAGCTGCGGGGACACGTGCGGGGGAAGCCGCACAAGGGGTGCGGGTGCACCGTGCAGGGACCAGCAACTGAGCGGAGGTGGAGGACGGGAGCCGAGGCAGAGAGCGGCGGCGGCGGCGGCGGCGGCGGAGGTCAGAACCCGCCTTCCTTAGTGCCTGGAAGAAGAGGAGGAGGACCGTCCGTGCCCAGTGAGGAGGAGGAGACATCCGTCCCAGTGTGTGTGTGTGTGTGTGTGTGTCAGCAGCTGTGAGTAGAGCAGCAGCTGCAAACAGGGGGAAAGCTGTGTGACTGTACTCTGTAAGAAATCAATAGCTGTTTGTCTGTACTGCGACTGACTGCTGTGTGACTGTCTCTGCAACTGAGTACCTGGTAAGTATCCTTGCGACTGGTAAGTATCCTTGCGACTGGTGAGTATCTTGCGACTGGTGAGTGTCCTTGCGACTGGTGAGTGTCCCTGCGACTGGTGAGTATCCTTGCGACTGGTGAGTATCCTTGCGACTGGTGAGTATCTTGCGACTGGTGAGTGTCCTTGCGACTGGTGAGTATCCTTGCGACTGGTGAGTATCCTTGCGACTGGTGAGTATCCTTGCGACTGGTGAGTGTCCTTGCGACTGGTGAGTATCTTTGCGACTGGTGAGTGTCCTTGCGACTGGTGAGTATCTTTGCGACTGGTGAGTGTCCTTGCGACTGGTGAGTATCTTTGCGACTGGTGAGTGTCCTTGCGACTGGTGAGTATCCTTGCGACTGGTGAGTATCCTTGCGACTGGTGAGTATCCCTGCGACTGGTGAGTATCTTTGCGACTGGTGAGTATCATTGCGACTGGTGAGTAGCTTTGCGACTGGTGAGTATCTTTGCGACTGGTGAGTGTCCTTGCGACTGGTGAGTATCTTTGCGACTGGTGAGTATCTTTGCGACTGGTGAGTATCATTGCGACTGGTGAGTATCCTTGCGACTGGTGAGTATCCTTGCGACTGGTGAGTATCCTTGCGACTGGTGAGTGTCCTTGCGACTGGTGAGTATCTTTGCGACTGGTGAGTGTCCTTGCGACTGGTGAGTATCTTTGCGACTGGTGAGTGTCCTTGCGACTGGTGAGTATCTTTGCGACTGGTGAGTGTCCTTGCGACTGGTGAGTATCCTTGCGACAGGTGAGTATCCTTGCGACTGGTGAGTATCTTGCGACTGGTGAGTATCTTTGCGACTGGTGAGTGTCCTTGCGACTGGTGAGTATCCTTGCGACTGGTGAGTATCCTTGCGACTGGTGAGCATCCTTGCGACTGGTGAGCATCCTTGCGACTGGTGAGCATCCTTGCGACTGGTGAGTATCCCTGCGACTGGTGAGTAGCTTTGCGACTGGTGAGTAGCTTTGCGACTGGTGAGTAGCTTTGCGACTGGTGAGTGTCCTTGCGACTGGTGAGTATCTTTGCGACTGGTGAGTATCTTTGCGACTGGTGAGTATCCTTGCGACTGGTGAGTATCCTTGCGACTGGTGAGTATCCTTGCGACTGGTGAGTATCCTTGCGACTGGTGAGTATCCTTGCGACTGGTGAGTACCTTGTGACGGGTGAGTATCCGTGCAACTGGTGAGTATCCTTGCAACTGGTGAATATCCTTGCACTGGTGAGTATCCTTGCGACTGGTGAAGTAACTTGCGACTGGTGAGTATCTTTGCGACTGGTGAGTATCTTTGCGACTGGTGAGTATCTTTGCGACTGGTGAGTGTCCTTGCGACTGGTGAGTATCCTTGCGACTGGTGAGTATCCTTGCGACTGGTGAGTATCTTTGCGACTGGTGAGTATCTTTGCGACTGGTGAGTATCTTTGCGACTGGTGAGTATCATTGCGACTGGTGAGTAGCTTTGCGACTGGAAGTATCTTTGCGACTGGTGAGTGTCCTTGCGACTGGTGAGTGTCCTTGCGACTGGTGAGTGTCTTTGCGACTGGTGAGTATCTTTGCGACTGGTGAGTATCTTTGCGACGGGTGAGTATCTTGCGACTGGTGAGTATCCTTGCGACTGGTGAGTATCCTTGCGACTGGTGAGTATCCTTGCGACTGGTGAGTACCCTTGCGACTGGTGAAGTAGCTTGCGACTGGTGAGTATCTTGCGACTGGTGAGTATCTTGCGACTGGTGAGTATCTTGCGACTGGTGAGTATCTTGCGACTGGTGAGGATCCTTGCGACTGGTGAGGATCCTTGCGACTGGTGAGTATCTAGTGACTGGTGAGGGTATTAGCGACTGGTGGGTACCCCAGGTTTTGTACCAGGGAAGTTAGAGGTAGTGTAGGTAAGGAAGAGCAGGTCGTTAATATTATCCCCATAGAGTAGTGGGTAATAATGTCCGACAGGATTGGGGATGCCACTCAGTGCACTTCTTGCGGCATGTATGCGTTCCTTGATGAAACAATCGAGGACGAATACTGCTGTGCAAGATGTGAGCGACTTGTTGCTCTGGAAGCCCACATTGTGGATCTAGAGAACACAGTGACAAGACTGCGTGGCATCTACAACCTGAAAAGGAGCTTGGACATTACCCAGCAGGCGCTGGCAGGGGTCAGCATAGAGGAGGGAGGAATAGAGGAGACGCAAGCAGCAGAGGTACGCAGCTGGGTGACTGTTAGGAATGTTAGGGGGAGGAGAGTCAGGGAGGCCAGTCCTGAGTTGGTACACCCTAACATGTTTGCTGAGTTGCAGGTTGAGGGGGATATCAACTCAGGGGTGGCAGAGCTGGAGCATGCGCCCTCCCCCAGCTGCCAGGGGAGGGACGGCTCCAGGAAGAAGGGGGGCCGTAACTCAGGAAAGGTTAGAAAGGTTGTGGTAGTTGGGGACTCAATTATCAAGAGGACAGAGAGGGAAATCTGTAAAAAAGATCTCGTGAACCGAACAGTTTGTTGTTTACCGGGCGCCCGAGTTCGGCACATCGCAGATCTGGCAGACAGATTGTTGGGCGGGGCTGGGGATGACCCAGCGGTCATGGTGCATGTGGGCACTAATGACAAAGTTAAAGGTAGGTGGAGGATCCTTAAGAACGATTTCAGGGACTTAGGTAATAGATTGAGGAAAAGGACCTCCAAGGTGGTTTTCTCTGAAATACTGCCGGTACCTCGAGCCACACAGGAGAGGCAGAAGGAGCTTAGGGAAGTTAACAAGTGGCTGAGGAATTGGTGTAGGAAGGAGGGGTTTGGGTTCCTGGAGAACTGGGCTGACTTCTCAGTCGGCTACCGGCTCTTTAGTAAGGATGGGCTGCACCTTAATGGGGACGGTACAGCTCTTTTGGGGAGAAAGATGGCCACCGAGTTGGAGGGGCTTTTAAACTAGGAGACGGGGGGGAGGGCTCAGAAGTAGAATCAGTCAGGAGGGAGCAGAGGACTGAAGGCAGTTGTAGGGTCAACAGCGACAGTAGGTCAACAACATCAATTGGCGGGTCTGTGCGGGAGAACAGCAGACCAAACAGAAATAAACAAAACCGCCAATCACGTTTAACTTCCGTAAAACTAAGAGGGGTATATGCTAATGCCAGGAGCCTAGCTAATAAGATGGATGAGTTGGAAATGTTAGTACATGAGGAAGACATAGACCTTGTGGGAATAGCGGAGACTTGGTTCGACCCCTCACATGACTGGCTGGCCAATATCCAAGGGTATTCGGTGTACCGGAAGGACAGGGTTGGTAAAAGAGGGGGAGGGGTATGTCTCTATGTCAAGAACAATATAAAGGTGCTAGAAAGGAGTGACATTACGGATGGGATGAGCATGGATTTAGAATCTGTGTGGGTTGAACTCGATAGGGAAGAAGATAAGGGAAAAGTAGTTGTGGGGGTTTGCTATAGGCCACCTAACCAAGGGGAGGAGGTAGAGCTGGAATTTTTAGCACTAATAGGTAAAGCGGCAAAACTAGGATCAGTCATCATATTGGGGGACTTCAATTATCCCGACATTGACTGGGAAGAGGGGACTGCACACTCGCATAAGGCCCGGCTATTCACGGAAACCTTACAGGATAACTACATGTCGCAGTTGGTGGATTCCCCTACTAGAGAGAATGCTATCCTGGATCTATTGATCACTAATGACCCAGACATAATCTCGGAGGTAGGAGTCCAGGACAACCTGGGCTCTAGCGATCACAGGATGATCACATTTAGTATAAATAACAATATAAAAAGGCAAGTGGGGAACATAAGAACCCTAAACTTCAGAAGGGCAGACTTTCCAAAATTGTACTCATTGATGGAAAGGGTAAACTGGGACCAAACCCTGGGATCACTGACCACAGAGGAAAAATGGGAATGCTTTAGAACAATATTAAGCAAAGGCATCTTGCAGTGCATTCCTATGGGGAATAAATTTAGAAGAGACAAAGCCAAACCTGGCTGGCTAAACCGTAGCGTTAAAAAACTTATTAGGGGAAAAAAATTGGCCTTCAAGAAATATAAATCAGAGGGCACAGTATCGGCCTTCCAGCAATACAAGGAGGAAAATAAGAAGTGTAAACACGAAATCAAGATGGCTAAAATCAACTTTGAGAGACAAATAGCGGAGGATAGTAAAAAAAAACCCAAAGAAATTCTTTAAATATATCAACAGCAAAAAAACTAGGGCAGAGCATATTGCACACATAATTAACGATGATGGGAGGATGGTTACAGAGGACACTGAAAAAGCAACCGTGCTGAATTCTTTTTTCTCGTCAGTCTTTACGCAGGAAAAGGAAGGGTACACTGACCATGACTGTATGGTTAGTAGTAATACACAGGACTTGCCACTATGGCTAACAGAGGGGGAAATCAGGGAAAGACTGGATAAACTTAACACAAACAAATCACCAGGCCCGGATGGCGTACATCCGAGAGTGCTCAAGGAACTCAGTATGGTTATATCTAGACCACTGTTCCTGATCTTTGCTGACAGTATTAGGACAGGAGATGTACCAGGGGATTGGAGGAAGGCTAACGTGATTCCGATATTCAAAAAGGGCCAGAGACATATCCCGGGAAATTATAGGCCTGTCAGTCTGACATCAATAATATGTAAACTTTTGGAGGGGATGATAAGGGACTATATCGTAGAGTATGCTAAAGATAACAACATCATCAGTAGTAACCAGCACGGGTTTACAAATGGGCGTTCTTGTCAAACCAATCTCTTAGCATTCTACGAGGAAGTGAGCTGTGAGCTAGATAGGGGGAGACCAGTGGATGTGGTATACTTGGATTTCGCTAAGGCGTTTGATACAGTTCCCCACAAGCGCTTAATTTATAAAATAAGGTCTGCAGGTATCGACAGCAGGGTTTGCTCTTGGATACGGAATTGGCTAAAAGGCCGTGTCCAAAGGGTAGTAATAAACAGCGCATACTCAGACTGGTCTGAGGTAGTAAGCGGGGTGCCCCAGGGCTCAGTCCTGGGACCAACCTTGTTCAATTTATTCATAAACAGCATTGAGGAAGGGATCAGTAGTTCGTTATCAGTTTTTGCAGATGACACAAAATTGGCCAGGGCAATAACTGCACAGCATGAAGCAGATATCCTACAGAATGACCTGGACAAAATTACGGAGTGGGCAACGACATGGCAAATGAGGTTTAATGTGGAGAAGTGTAAGGTTTTGCACTTGGGGACCAAAAACATAAAAACACAATACACGTTAGGAGGGGAACCCTTGGGGGAATCAAAAATGGAGAAAGATTTGGGAGTCTTAGTTGATGATAGATTAGGCAACAGCATGCAATGCCAAGCGGCAGCTTCCAAAGCCAACAGAATATTAGCATGCATAAAGAAAGGGATGTATTCCAGAGATAAGACTATAATCCTTCCACTTTATAAAACTCTGGTCCGACCGCATCTGGAGTATTCTGTCCAGTTCTGGTCGCCAGTCCTCAGGAGGGATGTGTTGGAGCTGGAGAAAGTCCAGAGAAGGGCAACTAAACTGATTAGGGGGTTGGAGGACCTTACCTATGAAGAGCGGCTGCAATCGCTCGATTTATTTTCCCTGGAGAAAAGACGTCTGAGAGGGGACATGATAGCAATTTATAAATATCTTAATGGGGATCTCAGCTTAGAAGAAAAGCTGTTCATTCGAAGGAATTGCATGAGGACTCGAGGACATACAATGCGATTAGAGGAGAAGCGTTTTAACCTCAGGCAACGTGGGGGGTTCTTTACTGTTAGGGCTACAAGATTGTGGAATTGTCTACCACAAGAGGTGGTTTCTGCGGGTAGTATGGTGACTTTCAAAAGACTCTTAGACTTACATCTCAAGGATCAGGAGATTGAGGGCTATGTTAGATGATTACAGTCACACACACCTACACAGGTTGAACTGGATGGACTATTGTCTTTATTCAACCTCGCCTACTATGTAACTATGTAACTATGTAACCATTAAGGATGTGGCACACTTTCCCTTAATTTCGTTGCGCCCATACTGTGCTGCTGTATTGGTTGCGCAATTTGCTCATTTAGTGATGATAGGACACTGGCGACTAGAAGCTTGTAATGGTGCACAATGAAAACCTGTGGCTTTGTGTACTGAATAGGTAGGCTTGATCCACCCGCTGACTTGTATACAATTTTCTGGGCAGTTTCTAGGCATTTTGCCAAGGCACCCCTGAAGACATCTGAAGGCGCCCCAGTGTGGCTGGGCACCCTGGTTGAAAAAGGCTGATGTCAGAATACAATAGCCGGCAGAGTTCCCCCCATCCATGCTGTTACAGGTATATGGATAGCCTAATGGGGGATTATGGGAAAAAAAGATTGGTGGTGTTTTCCTTCAAGACAAAAAGAAAGAAAAAAATCACAATGTCACCTCACACCCAAGTCTGTATTAAAAACACAGAGAATATCTGGCAAAAATTGCTTTACATTTAATGCATTTTAAGTAAAGGAAGCCATTAACCAAAGAGGTAGACAGCATGCCAAAAGTAAGTGTTTTATGTCATTACACAAGGGTATTCAGAGCAGTAATTTTATTTCTCAACTCACAAGGTGAACAAAGTTGGCATGTGGCGAGCGGGAAAGGCAGCACGGAAAATTAAATGACTGAATCCCGCACTAGCCAGTTTTCCCTTTTACAACGAGCGGTAACAAACAAACTGCATTAGCATTTACGCCGATATAGTTCTCTACAGGGACTTTCCCCGTTGACCTTCACCAATCTATGCAAATATAGAAATGTGTGTTAAGTACAGAATACAAATACAAACAGTTATCATACATTTAGAAGATAGTTACATAGAGGTATAAAAAGTGCAAAGCTTCATAACTGTAAAACCTTTTTCGGGACAAGAAACTGCCCGTCCCCATCCCCATCCATTAGCCGAAGCTCTTCCATTTTGTTTTTTCACTGCAGACAAGCATACAAACCAGGGGCGTAACTACAGGGGTTGCAGGGGTTGCAATTGCTACCGGGCCCCATCCTCCAGGGGGCCTGTGCGGCTCCCCTGTACACCTGGATAGGAGGGGCTCCCTCTCCTGCCGGCTGCTGCAGGGGATGAGTCACAATAGAGAACCAGGAAGGGGTCGGTAAAAATTTAATTTTCCAGCTCCTTCCTTTTCTGAATGGACAGAGTCATAGTCAGTGACATTGGAAAAAAATAAAATAAAATGATAAAATATAATACAATTAAAATACCAAAAAAATAAAAACTACTGACACCAGTGGGTGAACTTCAAGGATCGCAAAGGTCACACTTGTGATGGGGCCCTGGCATTCCACCACTGTGGGGAGGCCCCAAGATGGCAGGAGGGGGGCCCACTGCAAAACTTGTGAAAGGATCCCGCTGTGGGACCATAATAAAGGGCCCCACAATGAGAGTAAAGGGCCCCAGGATCAGTGGGAAGAGCCCCAGGCTTGAAGGGAAGGGCCCCAGGCCAGGGGTCCAGGGGGGCCCTTCATGGTTTCTTGCACCGGGGCCCTGAAGGTTCTAGTTACGCCTCTGATACAAACAGATGAGTGAGGAATGAGCTCCCTCCTGGGATTTATTGTGTTGCAGACCATAACGTGCCCCCCCTCCCCCCCAACCCCCTCCCTAATACAGCCAGTGCTTACATTGGATCCATATAGGACTAATGACTACATGTACGTAAAAAGAGCAGTACAAATAATCTCACTTAATCCAAACAGCTGTTTTAGGCCTTATTTTTACATAGCAAAAGTCTCAGGGATTTGTAATCCATTTTAGGGCTGAATATTTTATCAAAAGGCTAGCTTATATAACGCATGTGAAGCTGAAAATGTCCCTTTTATTCTCCTGACGTAGTGTGAGTGATGGAAAAAAATGGATGCCATTGGCAGCTAGAACAATTATTGCTCTGGACTGTTAATAAATAAGAGCCTGTTTTAATTACAGCATGGGTAAGAGTAGAATTGTAAGCTAGCTGCTGCCGCATATGCATTTACAATTGATGTCAGCCATAATTTCCTCCCTCCTTGCTCATATATAAAATGGTAAGGCAAGAGCTCTTACACAAAACATAAAAGTGCACGGTCAGCAAAGCTTTGTTACATTTGGATAGCGTGGGAAAGGATAATGGAACATCTGTCCGGTTTTTACTGCTATCCAAGTCGGAAGCTGAGCCCCAGTGCTGCGAATGCGGCTGACAGGAAGCTGTCCTGCCTCACGGTTGGATGCAGTGCTGGGACAAGGTCATCTAGAGCAGTGGTCCTCAACCCTGGCCTACAGGGCCCACTAACAGGCCAGGTTTTAGGTATTGCCTTGGGGAGATGCAGACTAGAGTACTGCAATCACTGAGCAGCAAATGATATCACCTGGGATGTATTTCAGTTATCTTGCAAATCTGGCCTGTTAGTGGGTCCTGTAGGCCAGGGTTGAGGACCCCTGATCTAGAGTCCAGGGCGAACATGGGCAATTGCGCCCCCCCCCCCCCATCACATTATGTGTCAGCAAAAATTCCCTCACCCCACCTCCCCAAAACAAATCAAGCAGTAATCTGCATGCTTATCCCCCTAAGCATACATTCCCATTCTTCCCAGTACAAATCTGCCCCTCCTGAAATCCCCTCCCCCCTCCCAGTACAATTTTTTTCCCTCCCAGCTCAAACTCTCTCTCTCCATATGTCCCCATCTTAACCCCGCTCCCCCCCCCTCCCCTCAATAAAGTCTCCTTCTTTGCACAAATCCGTTGCCCCTCACATTTACTTCCTAGCACAAATCCCCTCCCTTGAACTCCAAATCCCCCCCCCCCCACCACCACAAGTTCCCTTCTCTCATCTTAGCACAAATCCCCCACAAAAAAACTTTCCCCTCCTAGCACAATTTCCCTCAATCATCCCTACTAGCACAATCTCCATCCTGGAAAACAAAATCCCTCCAAGCACAAATCCCTTCTCTCCTACTATACTACCTTTTCTAGCACAAACCCCCAATATTACCTCTCCTAGCACATCTCCCCAAAATTCCCCTTCTAGAACAAAACAATTCTTACCCCCTGATGCCCCCTACCAACTCAAATCCACCCCCCCCCCCAACACACACACCTCACATGATACCGCAGTGTCCAGGGCAGCCGACCCTCCTGCCCACCCCTTGTCCCAACCCTGGTTAGATGCTGAGCCACGGTGCTGCGAATTCTGTCACTTCCGCCTCTCTCATACTCGCTCTTGCAAGTGCAGCTTACAATCTGTTAATAAAGTGTTTGTTTTTAATACTATGCTGGTGCCTTTGCGCCAGTTTGCTCTCCCCCCTTACTGGCACTCACTGGTTGTTTTCCAGCATATCTCCTGTCACAGGTTTGATTGCTCAGGAGCTTTGTGTTGAGTCCATTATACATTTTAACACATTGTCTAGGCCCTAATGAAAAAGGAATTTTTACCCTTGAAACTCGTGGGGTGACTGTTGCTTTTTGGTGGAATTAAAGAGGAAGTAAACCCTCCTCTGCAAGTTGTATCTATAGGTACTGTAAATATCTCCTAAACATGTACCGTTTAGGAGATATTTACCTAACATGCAGCCAGTGACATCACTGGCGCATGCGCTCTGAAGGAATGGCCGCTGGTGCCGTTCCTTCAGAGTCCCGTGCCGTGACCGTCGGCTCCCGCGTGCGGGAGTGACGTCACCGCGGCTCCGGCCAATCAGATGGCCGGATGCCGCGATCCCGGAAGACGGGTGACTGAACATGTCACCCATCATAGAGGTGAGCGGGCGGCAGGGCGGGGGCTCGTTCTAAGGTAAGTATTGCATAATGAGCTAGTATGCGATGCATACTAGCTCATTATGCGTTTCTCTTTCAGGGTGAAAAAGAAAAAAAAAAAAAAAAACAATTGAGTTTACAACCTCTTTAATAAGGCTTTGGATTCCTAAGACGTTGTGCTGGGGGGCTCTTATTGGTTCTTTTAGACATTTGACTTCTAGGGACCCCTGTTTTGGTGGAGGCCTGCTGACCCCGAGCCATAAAGCTCAAATGATGACTTTTTTCTATTGACCTAAGATTTGTGTCCAGCTGCTCGCTTCCACCCTTTCATGAGCAGTAAAAACCCAAAAGTGTTCTAGTGCTTCCCTCTCTATCTAATAGTTTTTGGCTTAATATAAACTCTAAGGTGCCGGTTTGAACCAATCAGGAGGCTGTGATGCATACTGGGATAGCCCTGTCCAAGCAAAGTGAGGATGATCTGTGCCAGGAAAAGACTATTTATACCAGCCATTCTCAACCAGGGTTCTATTGAACCCTTGGATTCCTCCAGAGGTTGCTAGGGGTTCCTTGAACTGTGGACAATTGACCTCCCATTTGATGGTGCCTGGATAGTTTCAGAGTCAATGCCACTTCGCAGAGTAACCTGCATGAACCCATTTTTTCATTTAACTGTAAGGTTGGCAATCGGTCAACCACTACAAGGGAGGCATTATTCCCACAGGCCACCAATGGAATGGGGCATTTTTCTTACTGATGCTCGTTTTTGCAAGGAATCCCTGAGACCTGAAAAATTATTTAAAGGGGTTCCCTGGGGTAAAAAGTTTGGTTTTCGGCTGGTTTATATGGTCTTGAATAATAATGTTTCTATCAACCTAGAAGATGGCAAATTTATACTGACAATCAAAGTCTGGATCTGGAGGAACTGAACAGCAATAAGCAATTTTTAGTGTAAATTGAATTATTAGTTTAGATAAAAATGTAATGCATTACTTTATTTCGGTAGCAGATCGGCTTTAAACGATGTATTAAATTATAGGCAAAAACATAGAATATATCATATTGTTTACAAACTGTTAAAAGGGAACATAAATCCTTCAATTTTTCTCACTGCATTAGCTAGAGCGGATCTTAGACATATATAACCTGCTCAATGGCAGAGTCCCATGGCTTTCTGCATGCAAGAGGGGCCCTTCTCCTGAGCACATCTATTCCCCATCCAGTTCCTGGATCACAGAAAGGTGGGGTTTATGAGCCCCCCTACTATGGATGAGAGTAACCTCAGAAACATGATGCACCTCCTTTAACATTTTCCTTATCTGGTTATTGGCATACGTTATACCAGGGCATTCCACTGGCTGCTGGCCATGCAATGAGCACCCCCAGTGATATATCTCCTTCATAGTAACATGACTTTCCCTGTCTTCTGGTAACATGGATTCCCACTGGGCTCTAGTAATGCAGCACCATATTGGCAACATGCAGCCAGTGCGGCAACATGGCGTTCCCATTTATAGGCATTCCACGAGCAACACAGCTCCTCGTTGACTACATGTCACCTTTCTGTCATGTCGGTACCTCTGACAATCTGATGTCTTTTCTGGTTATGGCAGCATAACATGCCGCTGTTTAATGCCAACCCTTTAGTTCATGGGTGTCCAACCTTTTGGCTTCTCTGGGCCACATTGAGTGTAGAGAAATTTTTTTGGGCCGCATATAAAATATATACTATAGTTAGGGCATATAAGAAATAAAATGCTGCCGTGCCCTTCCCGCGCCGCCGCACTAATTTAACACAACTAGAGGATGATCAAATGAAATGGAATCAGTATACAGAGATTTACTTCTTCTGAGAGATATTAAAGGAACACTCTAACCACCATGACCACTTCAGTGATTTGAAGCAGTGGTCATGGTGGTAGGAGTCAGAAACACTGCACATGCGCGCCTCCCCTTCCCTCCGAGGCAACCTCTGCCTACCGTTAGTTGGAAGCCGCTGTGGCCGTGCCCCAGACCTGACTTCCTTCCTCCCCAGCAAAAAAAAAATTGTCAGGAGGCAGTGGGCCGCATTGCCTGGGGTTCCGGGCCGCATGTTGCCCCCGGGCCGCAGGTTGGACATGCCTGCTCTAGTTCCACATACATTTCAGAGTATGTGCACTGCTTAAAACTCACCCATGCTCTGTCAGGATTAAAAAAATTATCTCTAATGTAATGTTAAAAAAATAAAAAAAGCAGGACATATAATGAGTTCCTATTTGCTTATGGTGCCATGAACCTATGAGCCATTTTGGTTGGTCAGCGGAAAGCAGGCAAGAATTTATGCCATAACAATAAGGTATGAGTTGCCCATAGACAATTGGTTTCTGCCACTTCTTCCCCCAAATCGTACTAAAAAACAATGAAACAAAAATAGAAATTGACAAGTCGCTGTAAACAAAAACCATTGCTCCTACCTACAATTTAACAATTAGTTCTTATTGTTGCTGAGTAAACAGACAGCATGCTCCAAAGTTCTGCTACTTCTGTGCGCACACCACTGCACAAAATGCTAACAAAAGAAACTTTAACACTGCTATTTTCATTAAACTATTTAATGGTACAAAATCTGTCAAATGGAAAGGCCCCTAAAAATAAGAACATCTCTCCCAGATCTCTATTAAAGATATAGTCCTGTAACTTATTCTGCAAGGTCTTCATATTTAACAAACCACAAGGCACAGCTATGGCCATCTGTGCATTGTGGTGTGCTGGAAAAAGTGCATGTGCATTAAAAAGTTCCATTGTGATACGCTGGCCGTCCATTCAAAATGAATCAGCTCTCTTCCTGCAACACATTGGTAAAGTGCATGTAGTAATGCACCCCAAAAGTATGAATTTGGCCTAGACAATTGGTTGCAAGTTCCCACGGGAAATTATATTTAAAAACATACTCTAATGCCTCGTTTCCACTGAGTGGTATGGTACGGTTCGGAACGGTACACATTGCGTTTCCACTGCCAATAGTACCCTTTCATGATAGGCGTGGTGTAGCAGGAAAGCTGTGATAGACGTTGCTCTGTCAACCAATCAAAGTTCTGCAGAGTGTAGCTCCACCCTGTTGGTACGGTACTAATGTGCTTGGTACCCCAACGAAAGGGTACCAAAAAGTGGTACGGTACGGTTAAGAATTAGGGTACCATTCATAATGGAAATGGCATAAATAGCGTACCGTACCGAACCGAACCAGAAATCTCAGTGGAAACGAGCCATAACACTACAACTGACTGGTAAGTGAAGCTTGGAATTGACTCTGCCTTTCCTAAGAAAACCGAGGACCTACAGGAGTGGTGAATCTCTGTTACTGCAGAGGGATCATGAACACCGCCATTTTACATTTGCCAATCCCAGTTCAAAAATTCTCTCCTACTTTTATGGAAAATATATGCTATAACAGGTGGATCCTAAAGCACTGTATATGCATCACTATAAATGTATTGCCAAAATGAAGGCTGAACTCCAGGTGTTCTCTTAATTGCATGTGTACATTGGTCTAGCTTGAACCAAAGTATGTATACTTCCATACATGAGAGACTTATGTGGAAGCGGACAATCACTGTAGTAGTTGGAGCTACCACAGTGATCACTGCAATATTATGGGTCACTCCTTCTCTCAACGCCACCACCATTCACAGAAGGTCTTGCATTGTTTTCAATGTATATAAGAAGTTCTTTGACTGGACAAGATGAACATACTTCACTACTCCTCCTCATCTAATCAGAGAAAACCTTGTATTCATTGCAAAATACATACTTATGCCTCGTTTCCACTGAGCGGATCGTCCGGGTCAGATTGGTATGGTACGCTATTTTGAGTGTTTCCATTATGAAAGTGGCCCATACAACCGAACCAAACCGCACCATTCCTGGTCCTCCTTCAGATGTAGGGCCATAGGAAATGGTATGGTAGGGTTAGGGTGGCGCTACTGGCGTCACACAATACATTCCACTGATAGGTGGACAGGAAAACTTCAATGCACAAAACAAACACCACGTTTGGTGTAAACCCCGCATGGCCCCTGGCGGTCACTTCCACTTGCAGTGGAAACGCTCATCTGAATAGGCCGGACCATTCTAACCCTTCCAAACTGTACCGACCCGAACCGTTACGCTCAGTGGAAACAAGGCATAATATTGGTCTTGCTTGACTAGCGGCAGTGACCAGTCAGTGCGCAGTGGGGCCACCACTCAAAACAGCACCCAGAAGATCAGGTGATCACTGTAGAATCACTGACTACTACAGTGTTTGTCAGCTTCCACAGCAGGTCCTTGGGTATGAGATATACAAACGTATATTGGTCAAACTTGAATGCATTTAAGATCATACCTGGAGTTCAGATTTAAAAATGATTTATTCCCAAAATGCATTTTGATTCCTTTTAACA